>NC_140663.1:121873492-122462671 GCF_054131305.1 Coturnix japonica
CTCCTTGGCAAAGGGTTCAGCTTCCAGACATGGCTGGGTTTTGGGGCTCTGCAGTAGGTGTGGCTGGGAAAGGACCTTTAGCTGCTTAGAAAGTAATGAAAAGCAGTGAGAGGTGGGCCACTGGCATCCACATCCTCACTGATGGTGCTGCTTCTCTTTCTTAGAATGGATTTAAGAGAGAAATGCACTGGAGACTTAGTACTCTTTCTTACAAAGGGAGATCTCTTGAGCACAGGAAATTAGGCTACCCCATAAATAGGCCAGAAAACCACCATAATCTAGAGGGTGACTTTCATATGTACATAGATTATATTCACATATAGGGCATATTTACTGGTTGGTATTTTTTGAACATATAGGACACACTGGACCTAGAGAATTTTTGAGTGAGGCTCCTCTTTACTTAACGACTTCTTAGGGTATCATGTTTGGAGACAGGGACTACTGAATTCTAGTTAATTTGGTAATCTGCTTAAAAGAGTGAGAAATTCACCTACCTGAATTTTGGTATCTGAAGATAAAAAATACCCCAAACTAAGCTGGCAGCCCTCTATAATTAGTAGAAAGAAGCATAAGAGCTGGCAGAGGCTGACAAGACAGCTCACCCTTAGAGGTGCCCATTTATCTGCATCATCTATAGGAAGAGTCTTGAGTGACAGAAACCCGAAGTGAGAGTCCCAGAATCCATCAGATCACAATGCTTCTCACAGCTCATCTAATCATAGAATCATAGAACCATTAAGGCAGGAAAAGACCTCTCACATCATCCAGTCCAAAATTCAGCCCACCCCTACCATGCCCACTGACCACCCTACTCAGTGCCACATCCACGTGGTTCTTGAACACCTCCAGGGATGGTGACTGCACCAACTAACTTCCTTGGGCAGCCTGTTCCAATTCACCACCACTCCTTCTGGGAAGAAAAAATTTCTATTAACCAGCCTCAACTTTCCCTAGCATCTAAATGGCATTAGAGAAAAAAGAAAACAGAACAAAAGAACACTATCTAGTAATCAATCATTAGCTTAATTAGTTCCAAACATGAAGTCAAACAGATCCAACTGGAGGCTGCATCCAGCCTGTGGGCTGATTCCATCTGGTACAGCACCACTTCTTCATGGTGGGACATGGGAGAATGATGGAGGATGAGGTGGTGGGGAGGTCCAGAGCCTCCTTCCATGCCCACATGCATCCAGCCAAGCCCTTGCCCTGGCAGGTTCTGTCAAGAGCAATCTCAGGGCAGACATCTGGACTGCAGGTGCACAGAGCCAAGGTTTGGACCACCCCCTGGATTAGGTCATTCTTCTTGGCCTGGGAGAGGCTCAGGGAAGTAAACATCTTGAAGCTCGTATCGCGCAGCCCTGCT
The DNA here is from genome assembly GCF_054131305.1 of Coturnix japonica. Taxonomy (NCBI): domain Eukaryota; kingdom Metazoa; phylum Chordata; class Aves; order Galliformes; family Phasianidae; genus Coturnix; species Coturnix japonica. The sequence goes on from NC_140663.1 coordinate 121,874,859, forward strand.
TTTGAATGTGTGAATTAAATGCTTGGATGCACAGCCTGTGGTGAGGAATTTTTTGGAGTAATTTTCACAAAGAAAATGGGACCTTGTGTTTTCTGACATTCGCTTTAACTAAAAGGCGTTGTGAGGAGTCTTACAGAATGCCAATTAGGCTCACATGTTCTCAAGCAAGAGCAATGCACTTCATGTTGGCTGAAGTCACTGCATAGCAGTAAAAGAATCAGAGTTGTTAATGAGCAGCCTATCGCAGGGCTGCAAAATCTGACTTCTCACTCTAAGCAAAAGGAGAGCTGCTGGCAGATGAGATGACCTCCCTTACACAAGCTGAGCCGGTCAGAGAGGAGCAGCCCACCTTTTGGGTTGTGAGCGAGGCCTGAAACAGAACCAGACCTCATTATTTATTATGATTCGCTCGTATCTCTGACAATCACAGCTACAGCAACATTGCTCTTAGTTGTTACTATGTGACTTAGTACCTACTTCAACATCCTGATGAAGTTCAGTGTTTTAATATTTGTAAATTACTTCTCCCATTTAAATCTTATGAGTTCCTCCTCATAAGGCTTGTGAAGAATCTTAGAGCACAAGTCTTACAGAGATCTGCTGAGGGAGCTGGGATTGTTCAGTCTGGAGAAGAGGAGGCTCACGGGAGAACTTACTGCTCTCTAAAATGACCTGAAAGGAAGATGTGGTTAGACAGGAGTTGGCCTTTTCTGCCAGGTAACAGTGAGAGGATGGCCTCAAGTTGTGCCCAGGGAGCTTCAGGTTGGATATTAGGAACAATTTCTCCTCACAAAGAGCAGTGCTGCAGTGGCACAGGCTGCCCAGGGAGGTGGTGCAATCACTGTCCCTGGAGGTGTTCAAGAACCGCGTGGATGTGGCACTGAGGGATGTGGTCAGTGGGCATGGTGGGCTGGTGGCTGCAAGCTGGACTGGATAGTCTCAGTGGCCTTCCAGCCTTAATGATTCTATGAGTGCTGACTGTTAGTGCTGGGGCTTCTGCTCTCATATGATAAATAGTGCTCTTTGGTCACCGGCAAAGCCTATCTGCCCTGTTTTAGGCTCTCCAGCAGGTTCTGGCATGGCCCGTAGATGATGTTTGGTAGAGGCAAAGAAATTCTTTGTCCCATATAAACTTTTCCTTATCCCTATCTTGGGCCCACTGCCAAAATGGGCCAGGGAAATGTGAATGGAGAAGTGCACATTACAATGTTATGAGACATCTTCCCAGCACTGTGGAGCATGAAAAACCCATTTTTCATGTAGCAGTAATGCTTGGTGTTTAACAAAATATATATAAAACAGAGGGAAGGTAAATTGAAATTATCTACTCCCAATTTTTATTCCTGTTACCTCTACATCAGTACACAGGTTTACTTTCTGTCTGTCTCTGTTGTGAAACAAAGGGAACATCTTAAACAGTGATATAGCCATGCACAGCAAAATTCAGCTACCTACACAGCTTTAATCAGAGCATCTTTGACTGTTCATAAAGGGAATGAATCCAAGTAACAGTTTTAGAATGGACCACACTAACATTTCTGGAATAAGGCTTCCATCACTTCTCTGCATTTTGTCTCTGTTTGTTACATTAGCCTTCCTCTCGTTTGTCCCTCCTAAATGCCATCTACCTGGAATCAGGTGCTGCCACTACATGGTTAAGAAGGTCATGAGGTGGTGTGGTCTTCTTCACCACATGGCTTGGCATGCATACACAACATGGTAGCTGAGCCCATTGCCCCTGAAATTGCCTCCCAGTTAATTTGTCCTTTGAATGGAAGAAGTCTCACTCTTCTTGATAGATGGAGTCACAGAATCACAGAATCACAGAATCACAGAATTACCTGGGTTGGAAGGGACCTCAAGGATCACGTAGTTCCAACCCCCCTGCCTAGCAGGGAGTCCTCACTGTGGATCTAAGTTCTGGCCCTGTAACTCCTCACCAGTGTGCATGGTAGTTTTCTTCAACATTTCCATTGCTGCACTAGCTCTACATTGCAGTACTATAGGCCAGACCAGTGTTGCAAATAACAATTGGGTTGGGTACCAATACCTTAGTCCAAAGTGAAGCGGCTCCTGGATACAGCTCCTATACAAGTAGACAGCTCCAGTCCTGAAAGTATACTTCCTTTAGTTCATGCAAGGTGAAGGGGATGGTGGCTGCTCTCTTTCCTCGATCTTAGCCCACTTGGTTTTAGCCTAACTAAATTGCCTGAAGAAATAGTTGCTCTACTCAGGTTGATGTGAGACAATAGTGTATAAGTGTAGCATGTAGCATAAAATTTCTTATTGGACTCTTTATTAAAATTAAAAACCTTTCAGTGCTAGAAAGAGTTCATCATAATTAATGACAGTGTTGCCTCCAAACAATATTAGAAAAGTGCATCCAGACACATGCATGTGGATGCACGCTTCTGGCTGACTCATGACCTGTTCTTTCTTAAGTACTCAGGGCACTACATGCAAAGTGGAATCCTTATTTCTTTAAATAACTCATTTCGTCTTCTTTCAATGAACTTACTCATGCTCTTTGAACTTCAAGGTAGAAAAATCAAAGGCAGTCACTGTGTCTCTTAGGAGTTCTTGACCTACTTTGTATCCATCAGTTCTCATCTCCTACAGAAATATGGAAACTGTGTCAGAAGGATTTACACAATAAGCTGTCAAGAATGTTTCCTCTTTTAACTTCATACATTTCAAGGAAAGGAACCTGAAAAAAGGAATATGCAACAAACTTTGGATACAATTGTAGGAAAAGTGTATGTGCCAACAGATAATGCGGAAGACAACTCGGAAGGCTCAAGAGGCTACTTGAATGAGTTGTCAAGTGTAATTCTGCAAAGTGTCTAAATTCTGTCATGTTGGCAGTAAAATCAGAACTGTTTCAGAGTGATACTGTTGGCAAGGAAAGGGGCAGTTCGAAAACCTGGAGGAAGGGGGAGTGAAAAATATTTTCCCATTTGAGGAAAAAATTCCACTAATCAGTCATCACTCAGTGGCACAAAATAGAGACAATAAAAATAATAATGCGGTATAAAAGTAGGACTTCATTTTTTAAAAAATTTGGCAAATAACCAGAGGTGTGTTAGGTATAATATAGATTACTCCTCAACCCAACAGACTCTCATTAAATGGGCAGATGAGGACTGTTATGCAGAGATCAGAATACAATAGGCTTCCTAGTGAGGTAATTCTTGAGTTTTCCCCAAGGAATGAAAGAGACTCAGTCAGATTTACAATCTCACCATGTGCCCCCATCTCACTGAGACTTCTGTTAGAATGAGAGAGAATGGCCCTAAGTGGCACCATGGGAGGTTCAGATTGGATATTAAGAACTTTTTCTTCTCAAGAAGAGTGGTGGCACAGGTGGTACCGTGTCCATCCCTGGAGGTGTTCAGGAACTGTGTGGATGTGGCACTGAGGGACGTGGTCAGTGGGCATGGTGGGGGTGGGTCAGTGGTTGAACTGGATGGTCGTAGTGGTTCTTCCAGTCCTAATGATTCTATGACTCCTTAGCAGTGGGGATTTCTCCCTCCAGGCAGGATCTGAGGACTGCATCCAGGAGTGCAATAAGGTATGGAATGACTGTCTAACAGTTTGGACAAGATGAATTAGCAGCCTTCTGAAGCAGCATCTTGCAAGAAATAGGGAGTTTGCTCAGTGTCACCAGGGTCTTGCTTGGTGCCATTAAAGACAGCCCTGTGTGCTACCACTGTGCACCCAAATACAGGCAGTGCCAATCACATCAGGCAATACAGGTGATGGCTGTAAAACCTTTATGGTTCCATGCTGAAATATACAGTAAACATGTGCAGTTTGTTCCTTGGAAATGTCCTTGTTTCTGGCAGCAAACATGGCAGCAGTATGAGTGGCTGAATACCACTATTACAGTATGGCCAACTTTTAGAAATACAAACAATTTTGGATTGTTTTTTGTTGTTGTTGTTGTGGCTGTTTGGTGTGGGTTTTTTTTGACGCATCCATTAAGAAGCTCAATATCTGCTCATGCCAGTATCTCTGTGGCCATGGGGTGAGTGTGTGTGTGCATGCATGTGTTTGTTTTGTCACAAGCCCTTACTGTGCAAACTGGACACCCATATCCTTATCTCACTCTTTATGTCTAACTTAAGCATTTTGTGGAGTCAAAAGCAAGGCAAACCTGAGTTGTTGCTGCAATCCATCCAGTAGTTTTCCATTGAGCACTGCCAGAGAAATGGCTCACATTCAAGGACAAAGCTTTTTTTTTTTTTTTTTTTTTTTTTTTTTCCAGAGTATATGAAGAAAGTCTGCCTGTTTGAAGGATGTTGAATCTTTCAATGACAATCGACCTGAAACTGTAGTGGCAGCATCCTTGTCAGGAGAGTAAGTGCACCAAATGCAACACTGCTCTTCTGCTGACAGAAAAGGGACCCATCCTGAGCACAGGAGGATTTAATTGCTCTGTGTTTCCTGCACTGTATGGCAACTGTACCTGTATAGCTTATCACAGCACCAATTCACCTAGAGCTTGTCACACTTTCACTCTGGTCTATCTCCTCACCCTCTCCTCTGACCCGTGACACCTGCTCCTGATAATTCTGTCTGGGGTTCACTCCTTTCTGCTATATTTTGCTCCAGTTTGGAGGTGATGTACAAGGAGGAGAGGAGCTGTGCTGTGTTTCTGGAGCTGTTTGCTGTGAGCTGCTCTAGACCATTGGAGCCAGACTTGGTGCTAAGATGGGAGCTGCGTGACCCAGGCTGGCCTCCTCCCCTGTAGGCTGTCTGCTCTGCAAGTAGCTTTCCTGAAAGAAAACTGGATGTAATAGATGTGATAGGCAACCTGTATTATGAAGCCTGCTTGTGGGAACATTTCTTATCAGCGTGATGTTGTAAATACGGGCGGACATGTTCCTGTGCACGCAGACAAATGTGACACCCTGCTGCATAGGTCTGAGCACAACCGTGAGGAGAAGGGGAGTTTGATATACATTCACTACTGCATGCTTTAGTTACAGTGTGCCAGAGCCATCTCCTCTCTGCTTCATGCATGTACCAGCAGTAACCAGGTAACAGTAAACTGATTTACATTCCAAAGCGATTATCTGCAGCGATGCACTTCATTAAATGGGCGGACGGTGGCTTACTTTTCATAATCCATTGTGACATACTGGAAATGAAAGTGACAAAAATTACAGATAGCTCTTTGGCTTATGCAAAAGAAGAGACAGGAAGGAAAGGCAGAAGCCCAGGAGCTTGCTCCTGCAAAATGCCACTTTGGGCAGTGATGTGCTGAGTGCCCCAGTGACACATGAGGGCTGAGAAAGCGGGGTTCCAGCCCCTCCAAGGAGGGTGGGATGGAGTTCTCTATTGGGAAATCATCATTCATTGCTTCCCAAATATCACAGAATCATAGAATCACAAAAATGCTTGAGTTGGAACGGACCCTTAAAGGTCAGCTGGTCCAACTCCCCTGCAATGGACAATATTGTTGTTTGCTGATCAACACACTTTTCAAACCAAATGCAGCCCTTGAATTTGCTGTTCTTCAATGACTTTTCTGTTTTGTTTTTTGTTGTTCCTTCATTTTGTTTTTAAATGAATGAATGTCTGCAAGCACATGGACCACTGTGTGTAAAAGGATACAGACCAACACAGGTTTAGTTCAGAAAACAAACCATTACCGACCAAAGGATCATGAAGGCAAGTCACGAATGCTGAGAGAGATGCAACAAATAGACACTGTTGGAAAGAATTCATCATGCCTGAAATTTGTACTAGGCTCTGATCTTTTTTTTTTTTAAGCCATAGAACATTTAAAGAGAGAGAAATGCTCAAACTGGGTCAGCTCACCCACATCCAACAATTCGACATCTTTCTTCATCAACCATTTCTAGGCTCACAGACCCTAATGCTACATCATCACCTAAATAAGTCAGGACACCTTTTTCACCTCTGTGTTGCTGAGGTCAACTGTGGGTACTGCGGGCTTTCTGAAAGAGCCATGCAAAGTCCAGTTATATCTTAACATTGTTTTTACCAAAAATTGTCACCTTGAAAGAATAACTTAAGTCATTCCCATGTCAAGATAACCTTCAAACTAGTGAGATAAAAATAAACACCTACTGACTCGCCTTAAAAGATAGCCCCGAACTCGATTGCTTTCAAGTCTAACAAACACAATATGAACATCTTTTGAGCAAAACATACTGGTGAAGAAAGTGTTTATTTTGTTACAGAAATCAATGCAATCTGTGGGGGTAGAATCAAATAGCTGTGGAGTCTGCCTTGTGATTCATCTCTCTTTTGTGAGTGAGGGATGCTAGGGTGAAATGGAATATACGTGGAGCTGGAATTGTTGGGATTTGCATTGTGAGAAATATCATTTTCTTTTCAGCTTGAAATCTGTCAGTGACATATGTTTTTAATTGCTTTCATTAGTATATCAAAATGTTTCTGTCACATGGTGAAAACCACTAATTCATGAAAATGCAGATGAGATGCCACCACCCCTAAACTAACAGAAAACCTTTCATTGAGGTATAATTCTGAAACACCACTGCCATTCAGTGTTCTGCTGGCATGCAGGATTCCCTGTCACCATTCACACACATTTCTGTGTGAGCTAGACTTGCAGCTCATATTTTCAGAGGATCTGTGTCGGTCTCTGGGCTCCTTTGCTTTAAGTCAAATATACAGCTGCACAAAAAATATTGGCATTGTAACCAGCAGCATCTCTTTACTCCGAAACAGAGATGAGTCATGCAGAAATTAAACTGTACTCAAGCAATGCCTATCTTACATGCAACTATCATCTTCTTACTTGCCAGGACTGAAGTAGATAAACATTTTTATCTGTGTTTTCAACATTTATCATTTGAGCTTATAATACAGGAGATGAGCTTACTATGGCAATGTGGACACCACTCTCAGACACATGGTCTGATTTTTGGGTGGACCTGTGGATCCTCATTATAAGAAAGACATCAAAGCCCTGGAGTGTGTCCAGAGAAGGGCAATGAAACTGTGATGTGTCTGGAGCACAAGTTTTATGGGGAGCAGCTGAGGGATCCTTATGGGCCCCTTCCAACTAGAGGTATTTTGTGATACTGTGATTCTAAGCAATAAATTGAAAGAAGAATAATGGAAAGACCAAAATATTAAATAATATGCTTTATTTAAGGTATTGCAATAGCAGTGATTCATTTTTTTTAACTACTCAAGTTTCCAAAATGACAGTGAGACCGAGACAGCAGTCAGCTCGCCACGTGACAGCCCGTCACAGCCCTCCCTCTCTCTTATGCTGTCACTGTGTACCCGCTGAATGAATAGGCAAAAAAAACAACCTCCTTTCAGCTCGGACACGGGCTGCCAGTCACTTCTGACAACAAGCATTTGGTGCCCATTTTTAGCAGTATCGTAGCAGATCGGGCTCTATCTGGTGGCTCAACGGAGCCTCCCATCTGCGCGCAGCTCAGTGCTCTTGATCTTTAGATGTGCCATGGTTCTGAGTCACTGGCTTGCCCTGTTTCAGTGTAGGTGATCTGATTCACCAGTGTGAGGTAATAATATAGCTGAGGAAAATTAAGTTCCTATTTCTATGAAAGCATAAATGTTATTTGAGACAGTGACATTTACAATTCACAGAAAAATACGATTTTTTTTATATGCAGTTGTTGAGCTGCCAAGGAGCTTTTTTTATTTCTAGCAATTTAAGCTTCTCTGTAAAGCAGATGATTTAGGAAAGGCAGAAGATGCATTTTTCTCATGGATCCATTATGTCCGCCTCTTCCCTTTGCTCCCGGTCTGCAGCAGCAAAGAAGCTGTGTTGGTTGGGCATCACTGGATCGACACACACAGCTCGTTTTTCTTTTTAACATGAGGGAGAGAGAAGAAAACCTTATAAAACACAGTGCCTTTAAAAAAAAAAAAAAAGAAGAAGAAGAAGCAGACAAGTCCATCATGATGGATAATGTTTACACGGCTAAATAAAAAATGTATTTGCAACACCAAAAAGCAGAGCACTTTTCATTTTTATCTGCAGTGTCACTTTTCTAATGATTTCTGTCACAAAATCTAAACAAAACCAATCTGGGCTTGCATGGCTGCGGAGTTCTGCCAGGTGAATCAGGAAAGTAGGTCAGTGGGTCATTAATGCAAACCTGACAGCAAGAACTCGGCCCGCTGAGAAGGAAGAGGTTTAGCGCATCTTACATTTGCCACACTGTGTGCATATCACTGCCTCTAAATAGGCATTGCAGCTCAAATACTGCAAGCCAAAACACAGATCTGAGAACGTTTTTGAGACTGAAATGCCTTCATCCTCTCTTTGTACAGACCTCACAAATCGCATTACAGAGATAGTGTTTTTTTTTTTTTTCACAGTAAAAAAGCGACATAGATTACAATTTCTGTGTGCCTAAGTACACTACAAATCATTTCCAGAAACCTCAACCTTATTTCTGTTCCTGACCAAGGCACTTAACCCTTACAATTCTTTTCTTCTGCCTCCTAAAAACTATTTCCAACTATTTTTGACCTCTCATTTTCCAGAAAGACATGATGGGAATTTCCACCTTGTGCCTTGAACTGGGTTGCAGCTTCCACCTTATTCATGGCGAGAGCCAAATGATGGGGAGGGAAAAGGAGGTGCATTGCTCTGGGCCTGAGCTCCCTATGTCCAGCTTGAAAGTCTTACCTGATATGCCAGTTGTAGGAAACATCTGGCAAATACAGCAGTCTGATGGTGAACAGAGCCATTAAGAAATCCACAAAGGTAAGTACAGAAATGCAGAGCTAAGAGTTCTCATTTCTCTTCCATACAACAACTTCCTTGGGCTTGTTTGACTTCTTTTTGTCTGACTTCATATCTTCCATGAGTCACATGGAAAACCTGAACGCTGAGATGACTTTGGTCAATTGTCCACATTAGGTAAGCTGTGGTCATTGCAGCAGTGCAGCCCACCTCTGTACAACCTCAGAAGTTTGTCTGTCTGCCTGCTCAGGGTAATAGATACTGATGTCTTGTCCTGGCCAGGACAAACTGTGGTCCCTTGAATGATGAAATGATTCACGTGATAGAGGTAGTAGTTCTGCAGAAGGTGAGTAATGGACGGCAAGCCTCATGGTGTGTCAGAGGAGTTGTAGAATCAACTGGTGGGTATCTGCAGGTTGAACTAATTCAAATCCAAGTGACATAAGCAGTTGTTTTTTTAATTATGATTCCAGCCATTAACAGAAAATATCTAATCCTCATCTGCAGTTTGTTTTGAATTTTTCCTTCTAAAACATGTCCCAACACAAAAGCCCACGCACATTAATTGATATAATTGTATATTTATTTTTGCAAGACTAGGAAGTAAACAAAATCTATGTGGATTTATCTGTCAATTTACTGTTTACAAACATAGTTTCAGACCTTCAATTTTTAGTTACTTAATTTTGAAACATCAGGCAAAACACCTCTAATTTATTAGATGATGCTTCTTTCTTGTTTATAATTTGAATGGATTAAAATAAGTGAAAGTAAATAAAGCATTTTATTATTTAAATTGTTGATGTCAATGCTCTGTACATGTGGGACAAAACAATTTTGCCACAGCACATTAAACAGCTAAATAGTTTATTAAAAAATATGTAATGTTTCTATTTGTCAGGTCAAATTGATTGCTTATGGTCAATCATTAGATAATATTCTGATTATCTTAGAACTTGTAGATTTCATCCTCCCACATTATTTTTTCACAGGGGAGGAAAACACAGAATCACAGAATCATAGGGGTTGGAAGGGACCTCCAGAGATCATCGAGTCCAACCCCCCTGCCAAAGCAGGTTCCCTACACCACATAGCACAGGTAGGTGTCCAGGTGGGTCTTGAATATCTCCAGAGAAGGAGACTCCACCACCTCCCTGGGCAGCCTGTTCTAGTGCTCCATCACCCTCACCGTAAAGAAGTTCTTGTGCACATTTGTGTGGAACTTCCTATGCTCCAGTTTCTGGCCATTTCCCCTTGTCCTGTCTCCACACACTGCTGAAGAGTCTGGCCTCACCACTTTGCCCCCCACACCTCAGATATTTACAGATCTGGATCAGGTCCCCTCTCAGTCTTCTTTTCTCAAGGCTAAACAGAGCCAATTCACTTAGCCTTTCCTCATAGGGCAGATGCTCCAGGCCCTTCACCATCTTTGTGGCCCTCCGCTTTGGAGGTTTTTTGGTTTTATCTGAATGCTTGGTTTTCAACTGCAATCACCTAGTCCACAAGCATCCAGCATTTTGGCTTGCCTGGCCTTGTTGAGTGAAGAGCAAATGCCATAGGTTGCATATAAAATATGCCATATAGTCTATGCATATAAGTAACAAAACTTATATCTAATATATTTTTAATTAAAACATGAAAAAACAAGGAGCAACAAAACCATAAAACCAGTGAGATATTTGACTTTGTTTCTGTGAAACTAATGCATCAATGTCTGTTTTGATGGCCGTGGTTGCAATTCTTATTGAGTTCCCAAGGTGTTCATCAGAGATTTTTGGTGAAATTTTACTCTTTCTGTGCTTCACAAATGTGCGTACTGCCAAAAAGAGATGGCATGAATAAGGCACGACTGTGAAGCGAGAGATATTTCTCTCTGGTAAGGTAGATCTTTTAAAAGTCTAGTAAAGAAACCTGACCAAATTATTCTTTGAGTTCAATGTCTGATTGCAACTCTACACCTTCAATTAGAAATTATGCAGGTATTGTATTTATGTCAATTGAAAATGGATTTGTGAATATACAAAAAATATTGATGATTCTTTCAAAAATCTATCAACCTGTTCCTAAAGTCCTTTATCACAGCAGGAAACAAAGCTGCATATTTTTTGCCACTCACAGGACTGTATTCAGCCGACACATCAAAATGCATACAATTATTTGCCATTGCTTGAGCTTGCCAAAGTTTAAGTTTCATTTTACATGCTGTTACGGTTTGAAATGTAGCACAGACAAGATGATTTTCTCCTTGCAGACACATGTTTAACTCATTTAAATGAGCCATTTGTGAGCCACTTTTAATCTTTATGTTCTATTTTCGTTTTGATTCCATAAATGACTTGACTTCATTTCACAAATCACAGAAGTCCTTTTAGCATTCTACTCTGACTTAGCCACCTTCCCTCAGAAAAGTAAATCGTGTCCTCATAATCAGCAGCCATACTTTTAAGGAACTCCTGGAACTGGCAACAATTTGGTCTACTGGACTTTATGAAATTTACAACTTTGATGACAATTTGCAAGACGTTAATCATTGTTAAAGCTCTTGCACATAATATTTCTTGATGCATGATGCAATGATATTTCATCATATGTGAGTTGCTGGTGGCAATTGTATCATCTATTAATTTTATAAGTACTGCTGTCACTGGGTGCCAACAAATATGTTGACAAGGGTTAAAGAAAACTGTTTTAATGTAACTTTTACTGCTTCATACAAATCAAGAAATTTAGTTGTGTCTTTTAATGGCACCAAAAAAACCATTTCTTCAGGGACATTGTGTTCGCTATGTATACCTCTAAGGAAATTGGCAAGTTGAGCAGTATATGTAGCACCAGTACTTTCATTTATTGCCATAGCATAAAAATTGAAATTAGCAGCTTTACTCTCTAAATTACTTTTGACAGATTTTCCTATTTCTTCAGTTCACCTGGCTACAGTCTGGTGAGATAAATGCCTCCAGGGATGGGGCATCCACAACCTCCTTGGACAACCTGTTCCAGTGCGTCACCACCCTCTGTGTGAAAAACTTCCTCCTAATATCTAACCTAAACCTCTCCTGTCCTAATTTAAAATGTTTCCCCCTTGTCCTATCACTAACCGCTCTTGTAAACAGCCGTTCCTCCTCCTGTTTATACACTTCCTTAAATTACTGGAAGGACACAACGAAGTCTTCCAGGAGCCTTCTTTTCTCCGAGCTAAACAAGTCCAGTTCCCTCAACCTTTCCTCACAGGAGAGATGCTCCAACCCTCTGTTCATCTTAGTAGCCCTCCCCCACACCAGCTCCAAGAGCTCCACATCCTTCCTGTACTGTGGGACCCAGGCCTGGACTCAGTACTGCAAATGGGGCCTCACAAGAACTGAGTAGAGGCGGACAATCACCTCCCTCTCCCTGCTGGCCACTCCTCTTTTAATGCAGTCCAGGACATAGTTGGTTTTCAGGGCAGAAAGCACACACAGCTGTCTCATGTCCAGCTTCTCACCCATGAGAATCACTGTCATGATGATGCGTGGCATGAGGTGGTGCACTGAGACCAGTGCCTGGCCATATGCAACCCCAGGGCTGTGAGTTGGACATGCCTGGTCTGATCTCTGCCCTGTGCTACTGGAACACAGTGTAATGAAGAAAGGGCTCTATCTGTACTTAAAGTAGAAATTACCTCTGATAAAAAAAAAATGGCTTGTTGCTGTAGCAAGGCCTACTTCCAAGTGCTTAGTGCATAACTCCCACCAGCTGTGGGATGACTTTCTTTAAAAGTTTAGCTGCTTGCACGCATACAAAACGTGCTCTGCTTATTAGTTTTAATGTAATTTATATTATTCTAATATATGATAATAAATTTAGACCTTCCCATATGTCACCATGTTTTACATTTTAGCTTGAAACTACCATTATTTAAGAGAGAAAAATAAAGATCTAATTTCAACTGTAATGGATACAGATTTTAATGAAGATTAACCGACCTTCCTCTGATCAGTGGAGCAAGGTGATTATACCAACAAAACAAATTTAGCAGCATTACTGTTGCTATGTATGTCAACTTATTATGTGCAGTAATAACTTGAAAGCATAATTTTATTAATTACCTCCACGGCAGTTGAAAGTGCTTCAGCTATGTTTTGTTGATGGAAGGACACACTATGAATGCAATCTAATTTCTCCTGCAATCATGTGTTTACATCCTCATGAAAATCAAACAAAATTAATCACTTGCTGAATGCTTTGTCAAACCAAGAGCCGTAAGAGGAATGCCCACCAGTTTACTCCACAAAATCCACCTATTTATTTGACATCTCCAAGAAACAGGAAAACAGGAACTGGGTGAGCAGTCAAACATAAATTAAGGCTCTGTTTTAACTCATGGGTCACAGTGCAAAAAAACAGCAATGTAGGAGCAGTTGTCATCTCCACTTTAGGGACCAGATGGAAATTCTCTCTTCTACTGCCATGCACAGACAGCCAGGGGCTGTGGGAGGCAAAAGTCCAGGTCATCACCCTTTGCAACCAGTTCTCTTCTCGGGGGTGTCTACTCTACTGCATCCCCAGGGTATTCCTGAGGATAGATCCTTGTGTGGGGAAAATCGCATCCCATGGAAGCCAGCAGTGGCTCACACCAGCTGTCCCTCAGCTCGGTGCATGCTGTCCTCGTCAGCCAGCAAGCATAGGTTACACATGGGGAGTTATCTTTGAAAATGAATTCTGAAACAATGCATTTAACATATGAAAGACTGGGAATCCAAAATGAAACTTTTTACATACTTGGCATTCATTTGTAAGTTGGCAGTGACAGCTTTCATCCTACAGAAAACATTTTTTATCTCATGAAAGTTGAAAATAGCTTTGTGCAGTACTGGTGCCTCTCGCTAAGATGGGGCTTTTCATCCGTGACCTACTTTGCTTTCTGCACAATATACCTAATGAGTAATAATGACTTTGGAAAGGGCAGCACTGGAGAAGAAGGTGAAGCTAATGTCTTAAGATGCTGCCTGTGAAAACATCAAACAGAATATTTTTTAGCAGGTTGAATAAGAGAACCCAGTTAGAGTACTCACTTTAAGAATTAAACAACATTGAGTTGTTGGGCAAAGGCTCATGGGGTGGTGGTGCTATGGCTGCACAGGTCACGGCTGCCTGACACCCACCTCTCTTTTCTGCAGCAGTGGGGGCTGATGCACTTCTCCAGCTTCTCTTGCCCTCATCCATTCCTGACTCTTCTTCCCTCCACATCCCAGCCCCATATCCCATCTGTCCTGCATTACCCTAGGGGATGTTTCATAACACTGCAGCAATCTTAGACAGCAGAAGGAAAATTTTACATTTTTATTAATACTGTTATCATTCTCCTTGTCTTCCTTGACTGAATTACTTTGATTTTGCTGGAGTTCCTTCCTTCCTTCCTTCCTTCCTTCCTTCCTTCCTTCCTTCCTTCCTTCCTTCCTTCCTTCCTTCCTTCCTTCCTTCCTTCCTTCCTTCCTTCCTTCCTTCCTTCCTTCCTTCCTTCCTTCCTTCCTTCCTTCCTTCCTTCCTTCCTTCCTTCCTTCCTTCCTTCCTTCCTTCCTTCCTTCCTTCCTTCCTTCCTTCCTTCCTTCCTTCCTTCCTTCCTTCCTTCCTTCCTTCCTTCCTTCCTTCCTTCCTTCCTTCCTTCCTTCCTTCCTTCCTTCCTTCCTTCCTTCCTTCCTTCCTTCCTTCCTTCCTTCCTTCCTTCCTTCCTTCCTTCCTTCCTTCCTTCCTTCCTTCCTTCCTTCCTTCCTTCCTTCCTTCCTTCCTTCCTTCCTTCCTTCCTTCCTTCCTTCCTTCCTTCCTTCCTTCCTTCCTTCCTTCCTTCCTTCCTTCCTTCCTTCCTTCCTTCCACCAGCTCCAAGTCTAAACTGTATTTTGCTTCTTTGCCCACAGAGAATAATCAGTAACCTGGGAACTGGTTTCCTGAAAAGCATGAGATGTCTCCCTGAGCAGTGAGTAGAAAATCAAACAGGGCAAGTAGAGAACAGAGAAGGGCTGCATGAGGAAGGAGAACAGTGAGCTTGCTGCTGGAAGGCGAACAGGAGATGCAGAGGGGAGTTGTTCTTTGCCTCAGTTTCTGTCTTCACAAGGAGCTGCCTGCTTCCGGCTCGGCTACAGGCAAGGATTGATCCAGAGGATTTAATGTATGGGTGATCAGGAGGTCCAGGCTTGAACATGTATTCAATCCCGTGCCAATTAGAGTAAATACATTCTAAGGAAAGTGAAAGCTGTGAAAGCCATGTGAAGCAAAGAATGACAACTGGCTTTCCTCTCATTATGCCTAGCAATATAAAGCTGTATTAAAATACCGATATTTTGCAAGGCCCCTTTATAATACTGACATGATCCGAAGGGGTGTTTGTTTAACATACCCAGTATTTTAAGTAGGTCAAGTTCAAAGCCTAGTCAATATTTGAAAAATCTCTGCAAGTTAAAGAGGCAATGAGAAAAATTAGCATGTGAGTCAACGAGAGCTTTTCTTCCCAATTGTACTTTGCATAGGGAAAATGAGGACAGTACACAACGAATCGCTATTTGTGTCCCAAATACCCAGTTCCTTCTCTGACTTTCCATAGGAGAAAAAAGAATTCTGAAGCACTTTTTTTCTGAGCTCTTACTTGATCATCCTCTTCTCTAAATTGGGAAATAGAAACTTTGGTTTCCTGTTTTAACTTTGCCAGAAAAATCAGGAGCTAAAAGTGATTTTTATTTAACCTGAATCCCAAACATGTGTACATCCTAATTACAGTATATTGCTGTAACTTGGGAATGCTGGGTATCAGATATATGTAAAACAATATAGAGGCTATGAATGACAGAAGGAGACATAAACCAATAAATAAAACTATTATTTCTTTACAAAAAGCTGAAATGGAAGAATCTAAGTTGCTGGGGTGTTGCAGGTCAAGAAGAGAAGAAAGGAGGACAGCTCTTGCTAGCACAGACCTGTGACATTTAGGTATAGTTTCCCTTGCATCCCTCGTTAGCCAGTGGACTTCCAGAGAGCAGCTCAGAGCAGAAGCATCCTCCAGCACATCTTACAACTGCAGCCCCTCTAAAACCAGTACCATTCCTGCAGTATGAGGTAGAATGCACCCCAAAGAACTCACTGCCAATGGGATGCATCCAGACATGTGACCAGAGAAGGCCCAAGTTGGATGTTCAAAAGAATTCCTTCTCCAGAAGAGTGATGGGGTACTGTAACCTAGTGGTGAAGCTGCCCAGGAAGGTGGTGGAGTCATCATCCCTGTAAGTGTTCAAGAAAAGGGTAAATGTGGTACAGAGGGACGTGGTTAGTAGGCATGATGGGGGTGGGATGAGGTAGGACAAGATTATCTTAGAAGACTTTGATTCTATGATATGACCTGAGATGCATGTCAGCTCTGCCATACTCAAGAGGTATATTGGGGGTCACAGGCACTTCACAGTTTTATCACCATTTAAGTTCTAATTTCATGTACAGCCACAGCTGTGACTTGTCTGTACAACAAGCTGTTGGAAATGAATTTCTGGTATCAGTGTAAGGCCTTGGGAACTGGTCTCTTGTGTGTGCTTCCATGACTCACCCAGATGCAAAACTGTGCAGCAGGAAGGGTTTCTGAAGAATATTTTCAGACCAGATAATGGAGAGAAAGAAGGAAAAGAAGCAGTATACCAGGTGGAAAGATGCCACCTTTACTGCCTGAGTGCTACTCTGCAAAGCTACATAAAATCTGTATTTGGTGATGCTAAATGACAAAACTCACACTGATGCTGATGGGGCCAGCATCTGATTTTTGTCATTTTGGGATCTGTTGGCCCGGAGCTTTTCATCAGTATTTGATCCAACTAAACCAGCGGACTGAAAACCAAAACCAGACTGCAGAAAAATTCTGCATTTCTGTGAGCAGCGAGTCAGACAAATGAATGTAAAAGTCCAACAATGCTTATTTATTTAAGATTTTCTTTATTTTATCTTTACAAGAATGTAACAGGACTTGGCTAGGTATTTCTGCATATTGTAGTTGTAATTCTAGCTGTGATACCAAGCTCCTACCCAAGTTTAATCCAGTAAATGAATGAACCACAAACTTGAACAGCAGTTTTAAGCTACAGCTATTTGTTATGATTTTAAAATACTTTGGATATATGACACATGAAATAGTTGTTTGGTTTTTTTTGTTCGTTTTTTGGTTTTTTTTGTCAAGTTAAGTGCTTGCAACTCTAAAAAGAGTATGATAAAGAGACAAATCATTTTAATGTGTTTTATATTAACATCAGGGATGTAAGGACTTTGTCAGTGTCACAACACACACAAAGGATTATAGTAAAAGCAGGGACAAAGAGTGACAGTCTTTATACAAATTTGAGACACATTTCTCTCTTTCAAAAGAAAAACACATTGTCAGTGCAGTAAAATAATTGCAGTATTTGAAAAGTTTGTTGCAGTCTTCCATACACAAATACACACAAATTCTGTGAGAGATGTGAATGCTAACAAACCATCTTAGCCTCATATTAATTCCGAGGCAACATTGATGCTCTCCAGTTTTACACTTCACTAAGGACAAACAATGTGGCAAAATATTAAAAGCTATGCAAACACGGCTTCGGGTTTTCATTTACAAGATTCTCTTGAAAACAATATTTTTTCTCACCTAATGCCCTCATGAGAGTATATTTCTCATTACATTTCTGCCAACTGGAGAATTCCAGTCAAGTGAGAAGAAATAATGAGCTACATTACAACAACCAACAAAAAGAAGATATGAGTAATGCAAAGTACTCGCCACTACCAAAGCTGCATAAATATACACCTACCAGGGAAATGAGAGAAAAGGTAGCAAGGATATTTCTCTGCACACACCCACTCTGACCACACAGCCAACATTTGAAGACTTCTTTGTAAAGACACCTGCCCATTGCTTGTAAGACGCTTTCAGATGGTGATGGTAATGTCATGATTCTTCAGAGTTTATTAGTTGAGAAAGAGGGAATGAAGGTAAGGATAACCCTTTGGCACTGTGAGAACATGACTGTTTGAGTGGTCTGCCTCCTCTGGGGACCATGGTGTCTTGTGAGCTAGTCTTGCCTTTGGAGAACCTACAAGCTGACCCCAAACATTTCAGAAATCATAGAATCATAGAATCCTGAGAGTTGGAGGGGACATCTGAGGGCCACCTAGTCCAATTCCACTGCAATTTACAGGGACACCACAGCTAGATAGTTGGGCACAGGGCCTTCTCCAGACTTACCTTTAAAGCCTCCAGGGATGGGAAATCAATTACAGACCTAGGCAACTTGTTCCAGTGCCATATGAGAGTGTACACAAAGAATCACCTCTTGTACCTAGAAGGTAAAACTTCTGCATTTGTTATACTCTGCTTGAAAGAAACCTATGCATCACCTGGTCTTTCCCATGCCACAGAGAAAAAATACATATACTTGCTTTCAGAGGCACACTCACTATGCCTCAGTCTGAAACATCTCTATGATTGATCTATCCAGGCTGCAAGGCTTCAGGCAAGTGCTTAATTAGTCATGAGTTTTACACTCCTTGAGCTATTTGAGTTATACATACAGTATTAACAGTGTGCAACTTTCATTGCAAAATTCTTTGATTCTTAGTATCATTACTATATATGAATATTTGACCTAGGTTAAGTAAAACAACCCCTGGGTCTGGAGAGACTTTCACATTCACCTGAGTCTAATCTTCAGTCTCAAATGTACTACATCAGGTAGTTCAGTAGTACTACGATGAACAGACCATTCACAGGATGAGGACTTTAATGGACGGTTGCACTCAGCTGTGGCCAACAGCTCAATGTCAAAGTGGGGACTGGTGACAAGTGGCATTCCTCAGGTATCAGTGCTGGTATCAGTGCTATTTAACATCTTCATAGGCAACATGGTCAGTGGGATCAAGAACACTCTTGGCGAATTTGCAGATGACACCAAGGTGAGCGGTGCAGTTGGCATGCTAGAGGGAAGGGATGCCATCCAGATGGATCCGGACAGGCTTAAGAGGTGGATCCACACCAACCCCATAAAGTTCAGCAAGGCCAAGTGCAAGGTCCTGCATCTGTGCTGGGGCAATGCCAAGCAAAGATACAGGTTGGTCAGAGAATGGCTTGAGAGCAGCCCTGAGGAGAAGGATTTGAGGATGTCAGTTGATAAAAGACTCAACAGAGCCAGCAATGTGAACTTGAAGCCAAGAAGGCCAACTGCATCCTGGGTTGGTTCAAAGGAAGCGTGACCAGCAGGTTGAGGGAGGTGATTCTGCCCCTCTACTCTGCTCTCGTGAGACCCCACCTGGAGTAGTGTGTCCTGTTCTGTGGCCCCCAGCACGAGAAGAGCATCAAACTGTTGGAATGGGTCCAGAGAAGGGACATGACGGTGATAAGAGGTCTGGAGCACCTCTCTCGTGGGAACAAGCTGAGAGAGTTGGGGCTCTTCAACCTGGAGGAGAAAAGCTCCAAGGAGACATTTATGTGACTGTTCAGTACCTGAAGGGGACCTACAGGAAAGTTGGAGAGGGCAAGTAATGACAAGACAAGGGGAAATTGTTTAAACTGGAAGAGGGTAAATTCAGATGAGGTATTAAGAAGAAATTCTTTATTGTGGGGGTGGTGACACACTGGAACAGGTTGCTCAACAAGGTTGTGGATGCCCCCTCCCTGGAGGCATTCAAGGCCAGGCTGGATGGGGCTGTGAGCAACCTCGTCTAGAGGAAGGTGTCTCTTCTTATAGCTGGGGATTGGAACTAGGTGATCTTAAATGTCCCTTCCAACCCAAACCATTCTATGATTCAGTAATTCTATGTCTCAGGAAACCAGCTGGATTACAACCCTGCTTGAGTTTTTCAGCAGTTTGGAGGACTTATAAAATAGGGAGTCTGAAAGGCACATCTAAGCATTATTGATGGGGCTCAGATCTGCAAAAACAGGTCAGATTTAGTTGCTGCTGTGGGATTTTCATTGTAAAAGTCAGATGTGGGGAAAGAGGACACTGAAATGGAATTAAATATTCACATAAAAACACAAATTGGGATTTTTTTTTTTTTTTTCACTTAGCACATGGAGTTTTTTTTCACAATTCTTCTTGCAGCCAGTTTGACAGACAGCGTATCGGTGCAGAACTAACGCTGTCAGAGCCAACTGCGTGTTCTGCAGCATAGAACAAAGTAAGACATTATTGTGAGAAAGTTTGCCTCAAGGCTGTGTTTCTAATAGACTTTAAGACCATAAGATAGAAACAAAAATCTATGAAAGAAGCATTAAAGAGATGCATTCATAGGAGGAAAACATTAAACTGCGGGCAACATTTCCTGTATTCGCAAGGGAGAACACCAAATGCACTGCACTGAATCAAGATTCTGGTGATTCCTACCTTTATCCATTAATCTCTTAGCTCTAATAAATTTCTGTGAGTTCATTTTCTAAGGCCACCCCCTTCACCTTCCCACTGCAGAGTGGAGCAAATAGCTACTTTGCTCTTCTCACCCTTCCCTTCACATCCACAGGAGAGTAGGCTTCAACATTTTGGCTCCTTGCTGGAAACCAGTGTATGGTGATGAAATTATGCTTTTCAGGATACAGAATGAGGTCCCTGCCACAAGGAAATGCCAGACTGCAGAAACACAATGTGGGTAGTCACTGGAGAGAGGAGAAACACCATGTGAATGTGTGCAGAGGGAATGGGAGAAGTGGAAAACTCCCCAGGGCCCAAATAATAGGGATGTATATTGATAGGACAGATGTTTGTTTTCTTCTCTTCTTTCCCTCACATGCACAGACGTGCTTATTTAATGACTGCAAGCGTACCAAGCACAGTCTTTCTTTCAGGACCAGATAGAAAGTAGAGACTGATCACAAGGATGCCATTGCTATACCTTCAGCCATAGCAAAGGGAATAGTGAAAGCTGCTGGCAAAATAAATTGCTCTTTTTTTTTTGCATCAGAGTTCCCATATATTAAAAATGTCCCACTGTGCAAATTTCTCTTTGAAAGGAAAGCAAGAAGGACTGAGGTTGGAATTAGCTCTGGTAAACTGTAAAGAACTGAGGCTTTCTAGAATTCAAGTGCTGAGGCGGGTGGCAGAGTGAGAAGGATTACATTAAAATTAAAGGAAAAAAAAGAAAAAAGCAGAGAAACCCACTTTCAATCCAGCACATTTCAATTACTGAAATTATTTAATATTGAGCCATAATTTATTTAAGCTCCTTACTTTGACAAGTTATTGTACACCAAAAGGTTCCGAGTCTTCTCATGCAATAACTTCATTTTCATTGGTATGTGATATGAAGAGCTTTCCATGCTCCCTTATCATGAGGAAATCCACTGGAAAACAATTATTTTTCAGACATAACACCCCACAGGAGAAGTGAGATCAGATTCTGTGTACATATTTTGAGGATGTAGCTAACAAGCAGAATTAATTGCATTAGTCTTGAAAAGACCTCATCTTTCCCAACCTTGAGTTCACACTTTAATGATGTTTTATGAAGTCTTCTGATCTTGAATAGCACAGTAGTTTAAAAAAATCCTCCCATTATCACTCTAGCTGTCAAAAAAAATAACTCGATGCTCAAGACACTTTCACTAGGAAGAAGAAATTGAGGAAAATAGAAATAAATTATAGAAATAGATAGAAATAAATGGGTATCATTTTGCCTTCTCAATTTGGTCCCCATAAGAAAAGACTCTGGGAATTCTGTGCTTACATAAATTCAGATGGTGTTATACTTCTTCAGGAAACAGGACTGAATATCAAGGGTCAGGATAAACTGCATAAGCTCAAGGCACAAGCTGGATTATGAGATGTGCTTATCTGTGGATGGATTCCCAGCCATGAGGGTTTTCCCTTTAGCAGTGGGTTTGTGCTGTGCACCAAGCTGACGTCAGGCTGGTGGGATCCCCACTCTGCGTGAGCTTCTGCTCAGCCCTTTCTCTCATCCTGCTTATAAGCTACCAGCGAAACCACCATGCTCTACAGAAATAACTGGCAAGGAATATCCACAGTAATTGCTCCCAGATTTCTGTCTGTGAGAAAGATGTTTCCTGTTATCATACAAAAATATAGTCTTTTCAAACTCCAATTCTCAGAGAGGAAAGTGTTTCCAGTTCCTTTCCTTTGTGGCCATTTTTGGAGGTTACTCATCCAAGTGGTGTTCCCCAGGGCTCAGTATTGCAGCCAGTTTTGTTTAATATCTTTGTCACTTACACTGATAAGGAGATGGAGTGCACCCTCAGTAAGTTTGAAGAAAAGATTAAGTTGGGTGGGAGTGTTGATCTGCCAGAGAGTAGGAAGGTTCTGCGGAGAAATCTGAATCAGATGGATCAAGGGGCTGCGTCCAGCTCTATAGCATTCAACAAAGCTAATGCTCAGTGCTATGAATGTCCCATAACCACTCCATGCAGCTGAGATGAGAGTGGCTAGAACGTTAGTGGACAGCTGATTGAACATGAGCTAGCAGTGTGCCTAGGTGGCCAGGAAGACTTCTACACACGCCATGTTCCTCAGTTAAGACGTTTGATATGTTATTTAACAATAAGTTACAATCTAATGGCATGAGTTCATGAGGGTTGCAGAAAAGCAGAAGTTTGGACGTGAAGCCTACAGTCTGTATCACATCAATCGAAGGGAGAGGTGAAAATGGAGTAAAAGTAAAGCACTCAGTAAAAGATGACAGAATCAAACAGTGATTCATATTTAATGTGGTGGAATTACGGGATGCTGCCAGTGAATCACACACTGTCATAAACTGATGATTTATTTAACAGAAAACTGAGGATGAAAATGCCTTAAATGTAAGAAATTTGTATTTGAGGAACTGATATTTGCAAGTTTATAAAGAAATAGGCTAGGCGATTCAAGGACAATCATGGTTGGGTATCAGTAAATTTGGACAACAGTTGAAGTACAACTAGGGGTG
Source organism: Coturnix japonica (assembly GCF_054131305.1). NCBI lineage: Eukaryota > Metazoa > Chordata > Aves > Galliformes > Phasianidae > Coturnix > Coturnix japonica. The sequence continues at coordinate 121,897,502 of NC_140663.1, forward strand.
GAAACTAATGCTGGCAAAGAGACATGTGTCTGTTTCTCCCAACAGCTGCAAGAAATTGTCAGCCTGCAGGGTCATTCAACAGCAGGTAAGCTTCATCTCCCTCTGGGTTGGGTCTCTTTGGAAAGCATGAGTCTGCCCTTCTGTCTGGAGGCTCGGGTTGAGCTGTTGTACCTGTTTAAGGGGAAGAAACCCTTGGTCAAGCACTGGGTTGACTGACTTCAGCCTCTCATTTATAAAGAGCGACTTGAAGGCTCGTGTGACTGCAAAAGACTGGTGCACTCAGGGCCTGGCACAGTGTGAGTGGTCCAGGCGATCTCTTCAGTGCAACTGGATTCCTTTTCTTCTTGCTATGTGAGAAGAATGGAGGATGCATGCTGCTGTACAGGGAGAAAACAGTCTAGCTTAGTAGAAGCCAAGTTCTTATTTACTCTTCGTCTGACATGGGGTCAGATGAGTTGAACAAAACCTGGAGGGTCACGCGAGGTTTCTGGTCCTTATTCTCAAGGCTGTCGTTACTGGCACTGCCATCACAGGCATGCTAGCACAAGCCAGAAGCCTGTTTGTGCTTTCAAACCATTAAAATCTTTACCAGAGTATTCATTTCTTGTGGATTTTCCAATAAGATGGAATACCAAGGACAAGCCAAACAGCAAAGCATGATCTATTTTATTTCTCCCCACTTTCTATTACTAAAAGAGCATGAGAAACACTTGAGGGCAGTATGTGGAGTGCATCTACCATCCAACATGACAAGTAGGTTAATTGGAATGAAAGAAAATGTGACCCTTGACTACAACTGCCCCTTAAGGGTATTGAGTTTAATGTTGTTGTTATTGTGTTCTGCAACATTGTGAGGCAAAACACAGTGACGGGCTCTTCTCTGCATAGGAGCTGTTCTTAACAAATAGAGCTGCACCGAGTGACTTGGATTAAATCTGACTAAGTCTTGCCTGAAGAAATCTTTCCCTAGAAAATCCTGTAGCACTCACAAATATTTTAGGAGTGACAATGCTGGGTGTCCAGCTCAGTGGAAAAGCACAAGTGCTGTAAGGGAGCAATTCAATACGCTTCTTCCAGGCACAAGTGTGTGCGGATCACCTGCCATTTCTGTTACTGGCTCTGCGTGTAAAGGAATCTACCTTGTGACTCTGTATGAATGCTGAGGGGGAAAATACTTCGTTTTATTTTGAAAGAGGGAGAAGGCATTGCAAGAAAATGTGTGCAAATTAATGTTAAAGAACAGTGATTTTTAGTCTAATCCACTTGAATGTTCTGCTCTGTTGAATACAGACAGTCTCTATGGAAATTCAAATGGTAAGAGTTGGGGCTACGTGTATTCAAATTTGAGTTGACCTCATTACAGCTCAGTGTTAAAAGCTGTTACTGATACGGTCAGAACTTATTCACATAAATTGGCCCTTCAGTTTCTGTGGGAGTGCTCCAGTGGAACTGGGTATTGAAGAACACAGAAACTTGCATTCACAGAACTGGAGGTTCCTGTTTGCCTATCTGAAAAGTGCATGAAAATATCAGTAAAGCATAGGGCAGGTTTTGCTCCCTTGGCTGATTGTCCCTGCAGTCTCCTTCCCTTCTCTTCTTGCTCCCACACTGCACCAGCATGAGGAGGCCTGCACTGACCTGGTGCTTGGTGTAGGAGGGGGAAGATAGTGACTGGTGCGATCCCACTTGCATTGACTCCAGACCCAAGCAGTTCCCCCTTGGTCTTGCCATTGAGACCTGTTCTTAACAGTGTATTGAAGACCACTAGGAGCCAGGTTTCAGCTCCGGCTGGGTGTAATGATAAGAAGGGCAGTGTTACCAAAAGGAAGAGACAAGACCATGGTCTGCAGAGCTTCTGAGATCGACTGGGTTGAGTAGACACAGATGTAGCCAGATCTGGAACTGCTACAGGGACTTTTTCCCAGGTAAACACTATTCTTAATTGGAGCATGTGAATATTAATGGAATATACAAGTAAAGAAATAAGGTCCAAAGAACAAGCCGTGGGCAAAACAGTAAAGTAAGTCTGTAAATAGAAATCTATCTACTTTATCTATGACTTTCTGTATTGTGCCTACTCTAATAATCCTTAACTGATACTGGGAAAAATTGATGGCTCACTTCTGTATAGGAGGTGCCAGGGAAAAAGGTAAAAGAAAATGTTCCCTTTGAAATGGACGTACCTGTGGAGACCTGGGAGCTGAATTCAAGGAAAGAGAAAAATTGGCCTTGTTCCTTCTCCTTATCAAAAAACAGGATTGTCCCAAACCACACTTTCATACATCCATGTGCATATTACTGTATTATTCACCTAGTACAGAATCTGTTCAGCCATACAGGTGCCACTGGGTTTGTGGGGAACAGGATGTGTTGGAATGAACAACAAGCAATAAGAATATAAGTGTTCCCTAGAACGATATCTGTTCTCTAGCAACAGAGAAAGGCTTCAAAAGCTTTAAAAAGTGAATTATTAAACGAGCTCAAAACATTTCTCAAACTGTGGTAGAAGCTGACCTGTGACTCGATGAACAGTGATTTGAATATTTTGAATTATCTGAACATTTCTAATACTTTTCTTTGGTTTCTATGGGATTTCACAGACTACTTTGCTGAAGGCTGCATTGCAGTGGAGTGTTAGCAAAAGCACAAAAGCCACTTAGGCACTTGTCACCTGTTGAAATATTACAAGAGATGCCTGTCTTACCTCAGTGTGGGCTTATTTTTGACACTTCCATGGAGGACAATGTGACAGCACAGTCTGATAAGCTATTCTTATTGTTAATGTTGGTTGCTGCTTCTGGCCTGCTACAGATGTTTGTATCACATTTACTTCCTGGCCACTGGGTATCCCTGAGGCACAACACATCGGCTCTGCTGCTGTAGCTTTGCCCAATCACTCTTTAAGAATATTCTGTTGGATGATCCCTTTCACATGCATCAAAACAAAATGAAAACTCCTCTGTAATGAGATAGAACTTTTAAACCCAAGGGTTAGTGGCACAAACTGAGGAGTAATTAAACTGTAGCAATATTGGGCAGTTAATGGAGTACAATGGCTGAGCTCATGTCACCAATGCTCTGCTCAGTTTGTCTAGGACCCTACATATTGTGGATGCTGCAAGTGAAACAATTCTTGAACTGGGTTCTGCTTGTGCCTTAGCATTAGTATGACAGTGCACCTCTGTGAGCTTTCCTACCTCGCTGTTCCAAAAAGCAATTTTTGATTTGATATTTGCAGTTACAGATTGAATGGGATAATGGAGCAAAATCCTCTGACTTTTGCTGGTATATGAAGAAAGCGGAAGAGAAACATTATTGTTCTTAGATAGACCTGAAAGTAATAGCTTTGTACAGATAAAGAAATATTTGGAAATACATTAGCACTGCAGTATTCCAGCTGGGACATGGAAATAACTTGTCTTGTTGGTGCTGCTTTTCAGACAACAGAAATGAAATCATGTCTCCAGCGCGAAAAGGTCAGCCAACAAGATTTTGCTAAATTCATCAAGCCGTGCTCCCCACTGAGCAGATACCACTGGTGCGCACTAAAGTAACGGAGGGGCTGATGATGTGGCCAGAATAGAAGCTGAAAAAGATGCACTGATCTTTTCATTTCCTGCGTACTGAGAAATAGGATTCCCTAGCTGAAACTTAACATAAATCTTTCTTTCCTCCCACATTTTTTATTTGGCAAAAAAAAACCTTAATGACTTCAGAGAGAAAGCACTGTTCCAGCCAGCATCACCTGGCAGTAACAAGGCGTGCAAGAAAGTTCTCCAAGATTTCAGTTCAGTACTTTTACTGAGCATTAAAAGCCCAACCTGCCTTTTTCTTGTGAAACAAAGAAGAAAGAAATCATCCAGTACTAACTCATGTAAGGATATCTTCACACGTTTTGAAACTGGTTCAAAGCTACAACGGGTATTGTCACAGCATCCACAGATTAGATGACATTTACAACAGTATTTAATTAAATTCACTTAATTTAGATATTTATCAGCCAGAATCCATTGGCATACTTTCTTCCAGCTTTTTTTTAAGGTTAAATGAGCAGTGTGTGTAATGAGATCTTTGAGAATACAAATTGTGTCATTCTCAAGTTATTCCCAAAGCCAGTGCTGTGCTGGAGGATTTGTGGAGCCCAGGCAGAGGGGAAAGTGCCTCCTGGTAACTCTGCTCACTTTGCTGACACCAGAGTGCAGTGTCTGACCTTTACACTGCCTCTTCTGCCCAGGTTGGAGCATGGCACTGCTCCTTGGTTTATTGTTTGTCACGGGTGAGCTCTCTGCATGCATCTACCGTACCATTCAGCATGGCGCTACTGCACTTTTTAAGGAGTGTGTGGTGAAGCGTGTCATAGGAAGAACATTATTGCAAGCCAGCGCAAAGCAGAATGAAACGCAGTACTCTGAAAAGGGCAATTACAGTGAAACTACATATGAGAGCTGCAGATGGACACAATATGTAGTTGAATGACTAACAAGGAAACACAGTAGATGGCCTCCTAACAGCACATGGACCATATGGTATCGAAAAACTGGGAGAATCATTCTCGTCAATGTGGCAGTTTTATAAACGCCAAGGTAAAAAAACACATAAGCTCTTTTGAAAATCCCACAGAGTATCTCATCTCAAGCTGACAGATTTTTTTCAGAGCTAGCCTTATGGGTTCAGACATTGCAGCACTGAATACAGTGAGAGAAGGATAGGACAGAACAGAAGACTCCCAGTAAAACTCCACACGAGGTGGTAGAATTCCACTAAATTCAGCATCATTGTATTCACTAAATCCAGTACCAGCACTGTTTAGATTTTGGTCAAGTTATTTGCAAACTAGGTTTTACTTCTTCACACAGTTTGGTGATAATAGTTTGCTTCTCATAATATAAGATGTTTAATCATGTTACGTGCAAAAGACACAGATTCTTTCTGCCTGACAGTGTATAGCAGTCATGCAGAAGTAGCCTTCTTCATAAATAACTCACACTTGTTTGAATGTACCATCCTCTGAAAATAAATGCTCAGATAATCTGTGTTATCAGATACTGGAGTTGACTGAACAGACTGTGAGAGAATTAGTGGCAAGGAATGATGGGGAAAAGGGGCTCAGAAGCGAATTTCCTTTTGCATTACCCATTCATGAATCAGCATTATTGTTGAAGCATAAGCTGCTAGGCATTTTAAAGAGAACTTGCAAGCACTATGGATTAAATATAGTTTATATATCCTTGTTTTGGTCCTAATTGTAATGAGCACTGAGTAGCTTTACTTCCACTCTGCAGAAATTCACTGGAAGTTCCTTATGATGGGGGTTGGTATGGTTAAACAAGCAACACATGTTGAAAACTTACTTTTGCATTTCTTTTGCTAGGATTATTCAGAACTCACAATAGATCTGTGTTTTCCAGCACATGACACCAAAAAGGAGGCCTGATTTCCAGGCTGATTTACATGCCCCTGCTTAAGCATAAAGGCAAATTACTTTGGCTCCCATCTGTATGTCTGCTACAATCTTTAGGTGTTACCATCTGATAGCAGAGTTCTAGGGTTGTATCAGTAGCTTCTTATTGAAAGCTATGGCTGGAAGTTATGAAACAGATACTCGTGATGGGTTCAGCAGTGCTACCCAGCATCAAAGTATTTGCTCAGCTTGTCATTTGCCTCTGTCAGTGTCAAAACCACCACTCTGAAGTCTGAGGTCCTGAGCTCACCATGCGTGTCTTATTTGATCCTGATTATCCTAAACAGTCTGACAAGACACTGGGAAATGGAAACATGACATTTATTATTCTGCAGAATGAAGGATTTTATGTTCTAGCATATTTTTGGCAAAACACAGGAAAAGACTCGCATTTAAGGATATAGCAGACAGCTCTTAAGCAATATGCTAACTTATTTCTTTCTGTCCAAACCGTAAGCTATATGACAGCTGCCTTTCTAATGAGAAAAACGCAGTAATCATTACTTGTGTGTAGTGGTTGGCAACAAGTTGTTTGAGATTCTGGTGAGTGGAACTCTCTGATCTGTTCTTCTTGTGGTAGTTTACATACAGTTTCTAACGTTTGCATTGTTAATCACACTTATATTTAGAACTTTCATTAGTAGTGACTCAGTATGAGTGGGGGGAGAAAAAAATACAACAGAGAGAAGATATGGCCTTAAAATTCTGCAGTGGTGAGGAAAAAAAAACCTGTATCCTACATTTCAGTCAATGAGACCGTACATCTTGATTTCCAACTGGAAGAAATTTCAGCAGTCAGAAATGTTGTAAAAATAATTGGCGGTGCAGAGAAACTTACTTACAATCTGATTTTTATACACTGATTTTTAATTGAATTACAATAGATGCTTTTTTCCCTGATTAAAAAGGAGCTAGGGTAGTTAAGGCGATTGTATTTTGTTATTTAAGTTAAGTGATCTGAATTCTTTTTTCGGGTAGAAGAGGCAGGTGGGATGTTGGTTCAACTCTTTGTCAGAGGAAGGTCAGTAAGTAAAGACAGGTTTTGTTGAATTGTTTGAATCGTTTGTTTTTAAAGAATATATAGCTAGCATTCTTAGAGAAAAAAAGGAAAATGTATATTCTTCTCCCTGACTTCACCAGATAACTCCCAAGAGCACCTTCACATTGGCATAGGAATGGCAGGAAGTGCCATGCTGACTGCGGCCATTGCCATTTCTGTCCCAAATAGCATAGCAGCATTGAGTTTGAATGAGTAAACCTCCATGGATTTCCATTATGATGGTAAATAAATTGCTGACAGTGTGGCATACGCAGGTTTCACAGAATCACATAGAATCACCACAGCCCTAGGTACATTGGGTGACCCTTCCAGAAAACTACCAGTGCTCATTTCCGTTTTCCCTTATCTTTCTAGAAACATATAATGGTCTCCTTGCAATCGAACTGGCTCTCTTGTCAAGATCTGTGACCTTCAACAGATAAATGAAACATGGGATGGCATAAGAAAGGGTTGCAGAGATCTCTGCTGCAGCCTCTCAATCTTTATGCAGCCACCTGGGTCTGTGAACTTATGCAGTATTTCATATTAATAATCAATAAAGTATACAGGGGGATTTTTTTTTTTTTACAAAAACAAATCAATTTTGAAGGGAATAAAAAAGTTACTGTGAAAAGAAGGGAGTAGACACGAAGAGGAAAGAAAGATATTGCAAAAATATCCTGTTTTCCTCACCAGTATCTTAAAAGCATCATGGATTAATTATTGTTAGCATGTGGATGATGTAAGACATGGCCTAATTCTGCCCTTATCTTTATTCCAGCATTGCCTTTTACTTACTCAGTGAAGGAAGAAATGCAAAATTTCGACCAACTTCCTAAAAAAAAAAAAAAAGAAAAAAGAAAAAAGAAAATGAGTTCTCCAATTTCTGCATTATTTTGAGGGTGAAATGCTACCCAGAATTAATTCAGTCATTTGGGCACTGCAAGGTCACTCCTAGACATATTTCACAAGAAAAGATGAATTTATAGTTGGTCTAAATTAGTGCAGCTTCAGTGAAGTCAATTGAATTACTCTTGCTCAGTTCAGGTCTTGCAGTCAGATTGCCTCTGGAATATGAAGTATATCTTGTCTACTATCAGTAGCGAAGTTAATTTAATCTTTCTAGGTGATAAAGAAGAGGGGCAAGCCATTCTTTCAAAAAGTAAGAAAAATGAACATGCATTTGGAGGCACACTGAGGAATATTTAAGTGACAAAATCCACAGAGAACATCATGTCTCTGATATATGGAAAAAATGAATTTATGTGGATAAACTAGGAATACACGATGGGAGCTGTAGGTGGGGAGAGGTAGAGGGCAAAACACCTGGCACTGTGCTCTGTTAACAGGCACGAGGTGCAACAGGGGCCACTGATGGCTCCTCTGGGTTGGTGCCTCCCCAGGAGAGAATGGGGATTCTCAGCACATCACTGGTTCCTGAAATGAGGTTGTGGTGACGTGGGTGTCAGCCTCTTCTCCCACATAACAGTGACAGGAGGAGAGAGAATGGCTTTAAGTTGCACCAAGGGAGGTTCAGGTTGAATATTAGGAATTATTTCTTCTCAGAAGGAGCAGAGCTGCAGTGGCACAGGCTGCCCAGGGAGGTGGTGCAGTCACCATCCCTGGAGGTGTTGAAGAACCGTGTGGATGTGGCACTGAGGGATGTGGTCATCAGGCATGGTGGGGGTGCATGGTGGTTGGACTGGGTGATCTGTGATGTCTTTTCCAACCATAATAATTCTATGATTCTATGATTTCCCAGAAATTTCATCTCTGTGACATGCTATATCCCCAAACCACCCACTGTGCACAACAGCAAAGTGGCTTTCTTTTTGCCCCATTCTGGAAGGAGTTAAGGAGAAAGGCTAATTGCAACACAAGGTAGTTTCAGGCTGCTACAGGCTAAAATGTAAGTCCCAATTTCTCCTCTCCTGCTTGCCAAGTTACATGAGATGTGGTTAATGGAAAATAGTTGCAGAGGTACTGCGATCAGTACCACAATACAGCTGTGTTTGGTGGCAATGAGGTTTTACCTGTTTGTATACAGGTATAGGAAGCTTTTTACCTGCAGCAGATACTAATTGCTTTCTTTTTCTGAAAAAGAAAAAAAAACATCTCTGATCCCAAAACCATCCTCAGGAGAAGCGGGCAGCACTGGGAGCTCTCAGGAGCCCACACAGGTTGGCATATCCTCATCAAACCTGAACAAACATTTAATACCTATTGAGGTGTGATTTGTCTTTTTTCTGTCGCTTGGGAGATTAAACCTATTTTTGTGCCAGCTTTGTCTTTTTGTTTTGGTTTGGTATGATTTTTGTTTTCTATGGGGTGCTTTAGACTTCTAGCTCTAAAGCTAGAAGCTTCAAAGAAGCTCTGAAGCTCATGTTTTGGTATCTCAGTATACAACATTATGTGCTTTGAGGTGCTCACATCAACTGGAGATTAAATGGACCTTGTAAGTCTACCAGGGGTAGTACTGCTGGTGTGTGATGCAGCTTCCTTTCATGGAGACCTTCTCCCTGTTGCCATGAAGGATACACTCGGACACTCTCAGCAGAGGGTAGGTTTGATTTTCCACCCACTTTTCTTTAGCAAAGCAGTGCAAGGTGACATTTGGCACATGCAGAGTGGTTAAGCCAAGTAATACGATTCAGAAATAGAGATAAATCTGAATAAACTTTAAAAAAAATAAATCACTGCATGACAGGCAGTGTTATTCTTTTGAAGGGTCTCTTTCTAAACGTCTGTGTGAAAAAAAACATAGTCACTGCTAGCTGAGTAAAAAGACCTTCACCCAGTGACTCTAAAGAAAGAAGGGCTGGCATTTTGAAAGCAAAATCTTTCTGGCTTTTTGAATGATATGTTGCATGGAAACGGCATAAAACAGAAATTCGAGGACAGGAATCAGAGAAGTTGATAAATAAATGAACCGAGATTTTTATATTTTTCTTTTACCCTGGGGCAAAATTTCCTTTTACAGCTGTCACATGCCACTGACCCCAGGGATGACCCAAGCAATCCCCACTGCCACCAGCTTACTCGTATTCCAGGCTGGCAGCTAGAAACCTTATTATCTTGCTGGGAGACAGAGGATACTTGAGAAAGATGTCATTGCGATGGCAGAAAATCTAGAATAGCAGCATAAAAGTCCTCTTTAACCTCTGAACTGCATTTTAAAGAGGTATTTGATACTGTGAAAATGCTTCCCCCTTGAAGACACAAATGGGTGGTAATGGTAGTCTACATACTTAAATGTACGGCTCTTATGTATTTAATAGTCAGCGGTTGGATCTCAGAATCCAAGATTTGTCAACACTGTCACTATCCTACAGTGGCTCCATAGGAAATAAATACTCCTGTCCCCAAGCATTCTGAAGCAGCTTTGATATTTGCATTAAACTCCTTTTCAGAATGATTTCCCTGGGAGCAGCATTTCAGCATTGCCTTTGTTAAGTAGCAACGTATCACACAAGAACACAGGCATTTGGATCTCATTCACAACAGCAAGATTTTTCTTGGTGACAAAACAGGGCACCACCTTGGCCCATTTTGTGTTTCCTGCGGGTGAGTTACATGTTATGAAATCATTTCTAGCATCTACTTTTTGCTTTTGTATTTTGTGCACCCTGTCCTTGTAAATGCAGCATACAGTGGTAGTCTTAAAGCCTTTTCAGAATTGAGGCAAACACTTTTTCAGGTAAAAAAAGTAAAAATAAAATCAGAAGTTATTCATAATCTCCAGAAAATTGTTATATTTAACTCAAGGGAAAACATTTTCCTCCTATGTTACTATCACACAGCCTTTCCAAAGAGCACTTGGTATTTAACTGATATTTCACTAAAGCGCAGCACTCAGCAAAACTGAGTTGATCAAGAAAATACTGAGGAAAATGTACTCATGTGCCTCAGAATGATCATTTGGCTATTAGAAGAGTAAAATACACCCAGCACTGGGATGCCTCATCTGTGCAGCACCCATGTGTTTGTGGATTTGCATACACAAATGTATGCAACATTTTGGTACCCCATTTACACTAATGGTGTTGATGCTGGTGGGTTGATGGATAATGACTTCTATGTCTGCGTGCTTTGATTCTGTATTTCAGTAAAATATACAATCTGAAGAGGCTAATTTTTGGACACCTCACATAAGCTGTGATTTTTTGCAAGTCTACCCTGCATCCTCAGCTATAAGAGGAGTGGTTGAAAACTGAGCTACCTGCATGAACAGAGGTGTCTGAGAGCATGTCCTTCTAAAATTACTTCCCTGGGTCAGAAAAAGGCAACAGTCTTGTCCTGCTCTTCACTGGTGCATTTCATATAATCATAGAATTATATAAACATTATGGTTGGGAAAGACCACAAAGATCACCAAGTCCAACCATCAGCCCACCCCCACCATACCCACTGCCCACATCCCTCAGTGCTACATCCACACGGTTCCTGAACATCTCCAGGGATGGTGATCACTGCAGGGTCACCAGGGATGGTTGCCACTGCAGCACTGCTCCTTCTGAGAAGAAATGTTTCCTAATAGCCAACCCGATCCTCCCTTGTCACAACTTAAAGCCATTCTCTCTCCTCCTATCACTGATATGTGGGAGAAGAGGCTGATACCCACCTCGCCACAGGCTCCCTTCAGGTCACTGTAGAGAGTGATAAGGTCTTCCCTGGGCCTCCTCTTCTCCAGACAGTTCCCTCAGTCACCCCCCACAAGATTTGTGCTCCAGACCCATCACAGCCTTGCTGTCCTTCTCTGGACACACTCCAGGGCATCGATGTCCTTCTTTTAATGAGGGACCCAATACTAAACACAGTACTCAAGGTGTGGCCTCACCAGATCTAAGTACAGAGGGACGATTGCTTCCCTCATCCTGCTGACTGCACCGTTTAAATCATGATTTTTAACACAACATAGCTGAGATTCCTGGCTCCCCTGGTTCATCCACAAAAGAGAGGACTGCTGTCATTGCTCACACACGACTGAGTCCCCACTCAGAGTACTCAGGACCACACTCTTCGCTCAATCTCCCAAACAGGCTGCCTATCTCTGAGGCTATAATCTTAACTCAATGCCTGGTGCAGCTGAATCAAACAGCAATCATGTCTTCCCACTGCGTCTCTGCAGGTTGGTTGCCACAGACCTTGATTCCTAATGCAACAAGGCATTACTAATTAGGCTGACTTCTCCTCTTCAGCTTAATAATGATATGCTCCATCCGCAAGCGGAACTGAGAAAAGCACAATTAAGATGGGGAGGGGGACATCTCCAAATCACTTTTTGGAACCTTAAGTGACAAAAGAAGAAAAAACAAACATAAGAAAACATAGGTAATTAAAAACTGCAAATGAAAATACTTTGAAAGTTATTCATTTCTTATGGATTTGAACCCTCTTTAGCAAAGCAAGAGCACAGTGTCTCCCATTCTTCCGAACTTCTACGCATTTGGCGTGCGTCACTGTGTATCCAGGAGTGGGCTAATTAAAATTGTTTTGTTGCTAATGATAGTGCATCTTCTTTCACTACAGAGTTCAAACTACAGCCATCCTCTTGATCTGCTCTGAGTTTTTTTAATCTGTAAATTAGGAGAAAAAAAAAAAAAGAAAAAAAAAAAAAAAGCATATGCCCTTTTAATGCCTATAAGAATTTGAGCTCATTAATGAAAAAAAAAAAAAAAAAAAAAAAAGAAAAAAAAGAAAAAAGAAGAAGAAAAAGTAGGCTTTCTATTATAGCTGTTCTTTAATTATGGAACAGCGTGTGCGAGAAAGCTCTCTACTCATGACTGTGTCCTCAATTCTATTACACATTTTAGTGGAGAATGCATGTAATAGAAAAACAGCAATAGAGTGTGGAAATTGTCCAGAGCCCCGCTCTCCTAGGGAAACAATGCCAATGGTACTTTTGTGCTGCTGCTCCTCGGCAGCCTCTTTGCACTTTCCTCCAGGTTACATGCACAGCATGACTCATTGCCTGATGGTTTCATTGAAACAGAAAAAATATAGGCACAGTAATGATTGCATTCAATCATAAACTACAATCAATACAGTGAAGTTTAAATGTTCTGTGCCCTAGCAGGCCAATATGGGGTCCCCCCCCACTCCCCCTTCCCTATCTGATTCCCTGAAGAAATGATTTTTCATTTCTAAAGGGTAACAGTTGTTCCAAGCGATCTAGCAGATGTAGTTGAGTCTCTCTGAATGAAATATGTAGGTCAGAGCAGGAGGCATTCATTGTTTTCTTTGACGTACCTTCATGTCAGCCCTTCATTGGATGGAAAAGCCACTTCACAGTGCTCACGGAATGCCCCGTGGGAGTCCGATGGGGGACCTCAAAGTAACCCCCCCACAGAGTTCATGTGGGGGCAGCTACAGACAGGGATATTTTTGTGCCCTAACGAGACTCTGTGACCTTTTATTTACGGGCACTGGGATATAAATCTCAAACAAGTTCACAAGTGAGCACAATTATCTCAACAATATCTTTTTTTCTGTGTGTGCATCTCAGCACCATGGCAGAGTTTGGCAAACTTGCAGTCTCTGATGAAGAACTGCTCCCAGGAGAGCTGGGTGAGACTGAAAGCAGGATGAAGGAGAGGGGGGAACTTGGCCATTTCAGGATGAGGGGAACTTCTCCAGGAAAAACAATAAACATGACTTCTGGCCTTTAGAGACATCTTGAGTGCTGCTGCTGATCACAATTCCCTGGGGCAAATATCCTCTTTTCAACGCCAGCAGAAAATCTGGCTCAGCGTTAAGTATTTACTTGCTCTTTCACAGTATCTTCAAAGGGGACAGAGTCCAAAGGATTCCTTTCTTCCCCACAGTTGTGATGTTCTGACAAAACCCAACGCTGCAGTATCTCCTTCCCAACACAAGTCAGGAGAGGTCCCCCGTGACGTACCAAGTCTCACCCCAGCAGACCCCAATTCCACCTTCCTTCATAAGCACCTGCACCAGAAGCTAATAAAAAGAGGGTTTTCCCTTTTCCCATTAGCAGTGGCAACTGCCTAAAGATGAAAAATAGCTCCCAGAAGGCTGGTATATAATGAAATCATGCCGACAAACCCTAAATAAAGGTTGCAGCTCCAACATGTCTTCTGTTACGCTCAGGATGCGCGGTAAATGACAGCTGAATAAATCAAACCCCTGGAGTTCCATCATAACGATCAGGTTAAAAGTGTTATTATCTCATTTCAGCTGAAAGTTCCGATTCATAATTTGTATTTTTCTTTTGCTAAAACCTCAGAGATCTTGGATTGCATGTCACTCATATTAGAGCTGGAAAAGGACTAGCATAACTTTCTAAAAAACAGTCTTCTTTTTGGTCATAAATCAGCGCGCTTAGTTTCATTCGGCTGCCTGTCTCCCTTTCTTCCTTTCCCCTCTTCCCCCACCCCCCCTCCCCGTTTCCTCCTCCCACTCGTTAGTCTGTTCAGCACCTTCGGTGAGTCACACAGAGCTGGCTGACAAGTGAAGTCAAGTTCGACTTCACATCAAGTTCCTGCAGAGCCCTTCTGCTGTGTGGTGTGCTGAGCACCATTCCTCTCCCTCCGCCTAACCCTGGCTCAGATGGACCTGCACCCCTGAGGATGTGCGTTTGGGACCATGAGTCCCCTGCACACCTGGAGACCCTATCTGTGAGCATTGATGTGAGTGAATTAGCAGAAGATTGCAGGTGAGAGAAGCTGTGATGGGTCTTGAATTATGTCAGGTTAATTTAGGCCTGAGGGAATGAAGGAATAGTCACGGTATTGGTTAACACTGCCTCCTGTCTCTACCACTAGCAGAATCATATTCCCTTAAAACTTCCAAAGTGGATCTTGCCTTATCACATGGAGCGTCAGTGCAGGACACAATAGTCGGGCCCCTAACAGCTTACTGTGCAACAGTCCCTGAAACAAGGACTTGGAGCTGTGTTCTACAACCCTGTTTCAGCAGAGTTGGTAAGCATGTGCCTAGCCTTATACAAACAGTGATCCTTGAAAAGCCCAAAACACTGTATACTGAGGCATAAGGTTTATGGCAGTTGTAATACTTATAGAGAACTGTCCTGAACCAGATTTTAGTACAGGATTCCATACTGATAAGTTTCTGGCTTAAATTTCACAGCCCTTATGAGTTGTTGAGAGGTGCTGCCCAGTCCTTCACTGGTGCAGCTCCTGGTGCCAAACTCCATCCCCATGCCATGGGTTTGCCAACTGGATGCCCTTGGGCATCTGAATGCTACCTTGAGCCAGATCAGCTCCTAGGCCAACAATGAGGTGCCTGCTGAGATCCAGGGGCTCTTTGAGCAGATGCCCAAAATGTATCGCGATCCCAACGCAGATAGTAATGAGGCAGCCTGGATCTCACCATTAGTACTCAAGCCTTAAACAAATCTAACTCAGCTCTCACTGTTGCAGAATGGGCAGTAAATCCTCATTTCACTTTTAGCAATTATGTAATTTTACGACTCTTATAGATGCAGGTATTAACAAGGCTTAGAGAACTATTATATATGCTCTTTTTTCCAAAGCCTGGGAAAAGTCTGGTTTGTTACCAGGAAAAGAATCTTTTCAGTCTGGGATTGATTAATGCTTGCTCTTTTATGTATGTATAAGTATTAGGTCAGTTCTGAAAGATGCATAAATTACTGAAACCAAACTGTTGAGTTAATAAGAATGATATTTTCAAACTCTTATGGTTCCATTTTAAGTTCCCATGCTATTAATGCCAGTTGAATAACTTACTGAAACTGAAATGAACCACGTTCAAGGCTAAATTATGCTAAAATAGGTCAAGCAGCAGTGAAAGCAGTTATTTTGACTAAACTAGGGTTAACAAGATGCATGTAACAAATGCCTCAGGAGAACAATCACATGCGCTTGCTGCACATGATACCACAGCAGGATACCCATAGCTTCAGGTTCAAGCTAAATGGCATCATGGTGTGCTCTTTCGGGCAAGAAAATAGTTTTACAATTGTTTGAATATGATCCCCTCATTTTATGTGATGTAACCTGACAGTTTAAAGGGTCCCATAAGCACATTTTCACTGAAGCCTGTGCGACTTCTACATACTCAAGTAGGCTGTTTTTAACATAAAGCAGAGGGAAAGCAAAGAAGTAATTAATGAAAGAGCTGATACCTTCTGAGACTCCTGGCATGACAGCATGCCCAGCTGTCTTTCCACTTGCTTCTGAATAAAGAAAGAAGTCAGGAGGCAGAAATTAGCCTGAGGTATTAAAACTGAATATCCTTGGACTTCATGATCAAATGAGACGAAATGCATGTCTAGTAATAGTCTTCCTTGTAACAACAGCAACAAAAAAAACTTTTCACACAATTTCTTTGATTTTTCAGCTCTCAGTTCTGTAAATCTCATATGAAAAATCAAAGATGCTGGTCTCTCTCCCTTCCCTTCCCTTCCCTTCCCTTCCCTTCCCTTCCCTTCCCTTCCCTTCCCTTCCCTTCCCTTCCCTTCCCTTCCCTTCCCTTCCCTTCCCTTCCCTTCCCTTCCCTTCCCTTCCCTTCCCTTCCCTTCCCTTCCCTTCCCTTCCCTTCCCTTCCCTTCCCTTCCTTTCCCTTCCCTTCCCTTCCCTTTCTTTTTGTTCTTTTTCCTTTCCCCCTTTTCCTTCTTCCCTTTCAAGAGCCACTATTGTGTAGAGCTGCACTTGAGTTTTGAATACTTTTACCACATCTCCATGTTAGGGTACAAATACCTTTCAGTGGAAAAATGAAGTAGAGGAAAACACATATTGATTAAGTCTGCTCTCACCAAGCACCTGGACTGAATACTTATGTGTATACACTCTGTGGATAAAAAAAAAATCTGCATCTAATGTACCAGATGCACACAGAATATTACATTTAGGAACATTTATGAATGTGTATTGGATTTTGCTTATCCAAGAGCACTGGATGTTTTTCTGTAAATCTATTTGACGGTACTAAGTACCAAAATGTTAAAAATTTCCACTCTACAGCTGTGTCCATTTTTAGAAGGGCCTTTGAATTTATTAGTTATCCAAGCAGAGGGACAGAGGAGACAGAGTGGGAACAAACCTGTACTCTAGGAGAGTCTATTGAAGAAACTGACGGTATAAAGAAAGAGGAAAAAAAAGCTTTCTACTGTATCAAAAAAATTGCTTCATTTTCTTCATGAGAGTTTCTGTTGCTTTTTCACATGCCCAGGCTGCTTTTAATGCAGCATAAAGAGAGTGCAAAAAATTCATTGATGAACAGCCATTCCACTTCCAGCTTCAGGTGATGAAAAACATCTTTTAAAAGCCAGCAGATCTGTTTCCCAAATGGAAATGCTGAATCAAGAAAAGCAATAATGTCCTCCAAAGTTGGATTAATTTATGGGTCCTGTTTAAGGATGATGATAGCTAATAATGTTTTGCCATTGACACAGGACGTTCAATACTAGTGATGCTATTTTGACTTTTATTTCAGAGCAGAACATTCTGAAATGCTTCGAATATTTGTAATAAACCAGATTATGAGTCAAAATAACTTCCTGTTGACATTTTAAACTTGCCCTAACCCAATGTGATATATCTAAGTAGAGTAGGTTGTTAACTTTGTAAACAAATACCTTGGATTATTGTTCTGCACAAAATAAAAGAAGTAGGAGATTCCATTTTACTCTTCTGAGGGTTTAGAGATATGTTGACTTTTTGGCATTTTTGACTTTCCACCAAGAGGGGAACTGTAAGTTTTGGACACTGGAAATTAGTGTTGCTGCTTGTGAAATCTTTAATTTTATTGTTGAATTTGGTTCAGAATGGGCCTTTTATTACTGCCTTCATATTTCAGCCATAGGGTCTAGCAAAAGACCTTCTACCTTCTGTTTAGAAGCTATTTCAGTCTGCCTTTGATAATCCAAATTGGATTCACCTACCTGGAGACAAAATTTCCTTTACCATAAATGAAATGTGCAAATTAGCTATGATAATTAGATTTGACCCAGTTACTGGGTTTGGGTTCATCCTTCTATCTTGCCTGGAGCTGAACGTCCCTACAGAAAGCAAATCTCCCTGTTAAGACAGAGTTAAAAACCTTTCATCAGGGACACAAGAGAAAATGTAACCAAAGCACTATTCCATCAGCTGATGTTGTCTGTTACTTTTTTTTTTCTGCACAGTGAATTATTGATTATGAGTGATTTAGAGTTCTCTTGGTTACCTACATGACACTTCCTTCTTCCTCTCCCCACCTGCCATAAACACACTCTAGCACAGCAAGAACATTTATTACAAATAGTGATGTCAGATCCTTAAACTTTTGTTGTAAGTATCAGCTTTGTATCAAATGGCTCACCTAATCCTTCCTCATCCATCTTAAAACTTCAATGAGTTGCAGGGTATCAATGGCTGAGTATTACCACCTTTCCTTAGAGATAAGCCCCATGTACACAGCAGCGTAATAATGCCTGATGGGAAACATGTCCCCAAGAAAACTCCCATAGCAAGATTGTATTGTACTAAGAAATTCTGTTTGTTGCCTGGCTGGCTTCAGAGATGTTATTTATCCCTTTCGAGCTTCCAAGTTAAAATGCAGGGGCTTATCTGCTAGGAGCGTAATCTTGTACAAAACCAGAGAGACATTTAGATTCTGTTGAACTCCCTGAGAGTTACCATCATGTTCCTAGCGCAGACTTTGGGATTAGCTGACATCTGCTCCCTGGACTTGTATTTTTGCAGGGTTTCTAATGAATAAAAGAAAGAAAATATTCCTGTGCTACACAAGAAATGGGTTTTTTGTTTGTTTCTTTTAGTTTGGTTGGGTTGTGTTGGTTATTTATTTATTTATTTATTTTGAAAGAAAGAATGAATAAGGAATAAAATACAGTTTCTTTTGGTGCCATATTCTATGGGAGCTGTGGCAAAACACTAGGATTCTGTCCAAAGCTACAGTATAAATGGCCACTGGTATAAAGTGAAGGTTCAAGACATCTTTCTGATTAAAAATAAATATCAGTAAAACTCCTAGTCATTTTTCAGCTCCTAGAGGCAAAAATGTGCTTTTGCCAATAGAGTTAGTACCAGATTTGTGATCAGAACCAAAAAGCACTTCTTCCAGGTAAAAAGCTGTTTCTATGTTTTGAGATTCTGTCAGCACATGGCTGTACCTGTCCTAGCAAACCCTCTCTGGTGTTAACTAGAACTAACTCCAGAATGGATGAACATAAGCAGGCATTTACCTGCCTATGCAACTTTATGTGTAGAAGGAGAAAGTATATTAACTCTTCTGAATTAGGGTTGAATTGAATAAAACAATTAGCCTGAAAGAAGGAAAACAAGCACAAGTGAAGAAGCTCTTTCAGACTGGGGTGAGTGCTGGGAAGCTGAGATAATGTTTTGTTCAGCCCCATCTTACGCCAGGTTCTTTGTACAAGCACACTCCCAGAAGTATCATTTTAAGCTAGAACTCTCAACATTTTTTCATTTATGATTTATGAGTGCAGTAGAGCCCCTGCACAAAATTAAAGGCTGAACGAGAGAATCTGGAAAGAGGCAGGACCAATGAACTAAGTTTATGATTAAGTGCCAGAAATCTCCTGAAGGTTAATTCACCTTCTGTTTTAACATACTCCTTGACCTTGGGCAAGTTCTTTGCCTTACAAATGTTTCTTTTATCTGCTGATAAAATTTGTATCACTAAATATACGAGGGAACGGGGGCACAACCATTTCTGTGTGTAAACTATTTTGAAAACCCTGACCACTTTTTATATCTATTATGCAAGTACTTCAGTACTTTATATAGTAGCTGAAGAGTCATAGGCTTGTATTAACTATCTCAGTCATAGTGCCACGCTGCAATAAATCTGATCAGGATGGCAGCTTGGAGCTCCTTTTCAGTTACCTGAAGTCTTCACAATCAAATGAAAATGACACAAAAACTGATTCATTTAGCAGCTGGAAAGATTAACGTAGGAATAGTGATGTTCTTCGACATTAAATCAGACTGGAGTTTGTCTGTAGGGTCTGAAAAATCTGCGGTCACTGCTTCCATTCCTGCTTTCAGGAAGCTGGAAAAATTGAGATTAATTAACCACACTTTTTCCTTGAAAAAATATCTCTGTGTTTCTTCTTTTGAGGAGACATTCTTGGAAGTAAACTAAATGGAGAAAGATGATTGCTGGAGATACGTGTTTTTTCCATGAGAAATTAGACTGCAAGCCACACATGAGGCTGGCAACTCAGTGCTTTTAACACCAGTATTCATTCCCCCAGTTGATCTGAACATAGAATCGTAAAATCAATCATAGAACAGAGTAGGTTGGAAGGGACTTTAAAGATCACTGAGTTTCAATCCCCTGCAGGGATGGGCAGGGCTGCCACCCACTAGATCAGGCTGCCCAGGGCTCCATCCAAAGTAGCCAACATCCTGTATCTCAGGATGGTGTTTCCCTGGGAAAGACTGAGTACTTGGTTCTCAGGAGGAAAATACGCAGCTGAAATATTACTCTGTGGTTACTGAGCCATTCCTCTTGCATATTAGCACACAGTGAGATAATCCTGCAGCCCCTTTGCCCCCACTCCAACAAGGGGCTGTATAGTAGCTTCCCCCACTGCTTGTGGGACCCTTGAGGTAAAGCACTGCTCTGCTGATTGCCCGGGACTCACAGATAAGTGAATGTGCCTCAAGCTAAGAGAATACAGGCAAGAAGCAAAAGATCATTTAGTTTCTTTTTCATTCAAAATGTGATTTTTTAAAAACCTTATATAAGCATCCAACAGTCCTTGAATCCTTTATAAAAAAAAGGAACACATGCAACAAAACCCTCTTTGCTTTTAAACTCCAATTACTGGCAAGAGGAAAATAATACGTTACATAATCTATATTCTACTATTTAACAGATACTAAATATAGTGTAGTTACTCAGAACAATACAAAACATAATAATATGAGAAATAGTGCCAAAGAAGAGAATACTGCCGTTGTAGAGAGAGGCATTTTTAGCATTATGTTCCTCAGGAAGAACATCAAATATTTTTCTGAGTGACCTAATTTTCTTTGTCTGATCAAATGTGCCAGATGCTTCCTTATTCAGAGTTGCCACTCTAAGTGAAAAACTGTTTTCTGGCAGCCACTTGAAATCTCGTCTTCAGTTTTCTGTTAGGGATTATTATACAATCATTGCCCGGGCAGACTGAAAGCATATGGTAACTGGGCTGACATTATCTCTGCTATTTCAAAGTTCCCTAAGGATGTGTGGGCACCGCTACAGTCTCAGGTATAAGCCAGCTTCCCCAGTGCATTTGAAATGCCACCCAAACTCAGCAGTGACCACACAAGCTGTGGACAGAGAGCTCAGCAGCCTGATTTCCATCTCCCTTAGGCAGGGATGAATAACTTTTCCCTTTTGTAGATACGCCCATGACTCAACCAGTAGAAATGCCAACAGTGGCCCAGTGTCATATATTGTACATGTCCCAGGTACAATTGCAGCCTTTGCAACACTGGCAAAATACCATCAGCTTGCTGATGACCAACTAGAAGGCTCCATTAATTTGTGAATGAACTTCATGCTCATACAATAAAGAAGAGAATTTTGATTTTACTGTTACTGTCATCACTTATTTTGTGCTACCTTGTCTGTGGTGGCCCAGACCCCCACTGCTCAAGTGGTGATTCACTAAGGTTATGTTTCTCTTTCAACCAAAAGCGGATCAAGAGCAATGTCATACTAATTTGGGGAGTATATCTTATGCATACAAGTGTTAGAAGGAGCAGCTGAGAGAACTGGGGATTGTTCATTCTGGAGAAAATGATGTTTGGCAGAGACCTTATCACTCTCTACAATGACCTGAAATGAGATTGTGATGAGGTGGAGGTTGGACTTCTCCTCCAGCTGCAGCAGATCAGCACCATGCCATGGAGCAAGCTAACAGACAAGCAGTGTCTGTACTTAGGATACTAAAAAAAAAAAACACCCACCATTTGGCTACACACATCTCAGAGTAGTTTACCTACAGGTGTAATTTAAGGCAGTGTAGGCAAATGACAAGACATGCGGATGCTCAATAAGCACTTAAGTCTCTAAAGCTGGTTTATTTTTGTGTATCTCAGTTGACTGCAAATTGATTAAAGATAAAAGAAAATGAGTTGCTTTTAAATTGTGCTATCTACATAGCCAATATATTTTTCTAAGAAAATCAGTAGAAGGCTATACATTAAGAAAGCAGTCGTTGGAATGGAAATCAGGCTTCCAAGCCATTTAAATGTTAGTCTCTTTAACTTATCCTGAAGAATAAACTATTAACAGTACTGACTGTCTCCACAAAAATAAGTGGATCAAAATCCAGTTTCATTTTGCAAATTCTATGTGCAAATACAATTCAACATACTTCTTTTTATTTTATTTCTGTTTTTTCCTTTTCAGACTTAAATTAGCACCTATATACGGCTCAAGGAGCCCTGCAGAATTTTAAACAGGCAGTAGGGAAATAAATAAATAAATTTGGGAGATAATGCATTCTACAATATTCACAGCTGAGACTGCTCATTTTCTTCTAGACAGTCTGTAATTTTACTGTAACTTAATCATGACCTACACTGTAGTATGATTTTTTAACACATCACTACAGGCAAGTTGTCCTATTCACACCCCAAATGGAAATTCATACTAAAATATCAACAACTTGGAAGACAGACGCCGGCTCAGTCATACCTGTAGCATCGCCAGGATCTGTGAGACTGACAAAGAAGGTGCAGGAACAAATTTATAATCTAAGACGTATGAGCAGCACTGCTTTTAACAAACTCTATCCCAGGACAGAAACCCTGGAAGTGCAATGAAATTACATTAATAGCTCCTCCCAGTCTATCAGGTATGACAGGAAAACTAATCCCAACTGTGAATTTACCATTCTGTTGTGCCAAATTGCTTGCTGGTGGAGGTGACTGGTTACCACTCCTCCCTTCAAAGCTGTCACTTATTCCTGATCCCTTGGAGTGCTGCTCAGAGCTAAGCAAGCAAACAAAAAGAACCAAATGTCCCTACTAAATGTTGCTCCAGAACTTTCACAAAGTCAATTTCTTTCAAATCATTAAAAACGACTGTCAGGGGTTATCCTGATTAGCAGCTGTGCTGCAGAAGGTCTGTGCAACCCCAGCCCACTCCCAGCTGCCTGTTTCCCAAGATAACATTATCTACTTGGATGCCTTTGCCAGAGTTTCTCTAATTATTAGTGATTTGCAGTGCTGTTCTCCACCCAGTGTTTATCTGAGCAGAAGAAGGCAGGGAAGTCTTGCAAGACTTTTTCCCTTCTCAGATCATTCACTTGGCCAAATTTAAACCCCTCTTGAAGGAGCTTGGTGTGATTTTTTTTAATCTTAGCATGTAAGATGTAATTTTATTGGTCTCCAGTGTTGTACTGTTTGAAAGCTCATATCATTGTTCCAACCAGTTTTCTTTCACATGTGTTAGACCTTCCCTGTAAGATCATAGAACCATAGAATCGTTTGAGTTGGAAGGTGCCCTAAAAATCACACAGTCCAACTCCCCTGCAACAAGCAGGGGCACCTACAGCTTGATCAAGTTGCTCAGAGCCCTGTCCATCCTGACCTTAGATATGACCAGGAATGGGGCAGCCACCAGCTCTCTGGGCAACCTATGCCAATGCCATATCACCCTCACTGGAAAATACTTATTTTCTTACATGCAGTCTGAATCTCTCCTCTTTCAGTTTGAAACCATTTCTCCTTGTTCTATCATATCAGACTCTGCTGCAGTCTGTCTTCTTTCTTATAGCCCCCCTTTAGATACTGAAAGGCAGCTTGTGTCTAAATCTGGTGTCTTCTTTTTGCTTTGCATGCTACCCCGTGTTTCAGCCTTTCTGCCTGCTCGCTCCAGCTTCCCTATCAGATGTGAATCCTCTGTCATCAATAATCCACTACTTTAACTGGCTTAGAGTTTCCTTCCCTCTCTCCCTGTCCCAGTCAAATACCAGATTAGAGCCAGCAGAAGCCCGCTGCTATCCCTGTTGTATGTATTAATCTTCTTACAAGTATGGTCTGTTCTGTATTTAACCTCTCCACTCCATACAGCCAGGTGATACTGAGAGCTCAAGCAAAGTTATTTTCCTTTGCATGTTAATGAGTGAAGAACCCATTAGTAGCACACAGTTGTAATTTTATGTAATAGATTAGCTGAAATTGCTCAAGCCACTAATTGCAGACTACCACTCAGACTCTTCTTCTCCCAGCAAACTTTGATGCTCTAAGGATTTGAATGATTTGTTCAGTACTGTGAAGCCAAAAGCCATCAGGTGAGTGATTCCTTTGAAATCAATGGGTTATACGGCTCAGCCAGAGCAGAAACATTTGGCTCCATATCTGTGCCTCAGAGTGGTAAGCAGCTGCCTTAGGAAACAAGATCAATCTTTGATTTTGGATTTTCTTCCCCATGTGGATTACAGCATATCTGGGGATGTGAGTGAGAGAGCAAGACCAGAGATTGGGAGCCCTATCTTCTATTCCTGGCGCAGCCCCAATTCACTGTGTGACTGTGCGCAAATCGCTTAAGCTGTCTCTGGGATAATAATCGACACAGCAATTCCAGGAGGCTTAATTTTTAAAGTGTCAACTCAGATATTTTCACCGATGTGCCTCGGGAGGTGTCCTCTTCTCCTCACTGGAAGCAGGAGCAGGGCTGCACTACTGACAGCAAGATTTGCAACCCTTGGCCCGTTCTCCCCCAGTCTGCTGTAACTACTTCATACAAAATGTTCAATGATAATAGTAATGCCAGAAATGCTGTCCCAGAGCTCTGAAAGCCTCTTATCATCTTCAATTCCTAAAGTAGAGTGTACAGAATCCTGTGCTCTGGTTTTCTTTTTGCTACTTTCAGCATTAATTCTTTTTTTGTTATGCCAGCAGATTAAGATAGTCTGCTGCAGCTGCTTTTTAGTTTTGGTCTCACCAAATGCATGGCATAGTTTCGGGCAAAAAACATTGGATTTTTTTTTCTCAGTGTGTTTTTTGTGTGCCTGAAATCCCAAACTTGCAGAAGTGACTAGGGATGGGCTGTAGGTTTTGTTGGTGTAGAGGCTGCAATCTACACTCTTTTCTTTTGAGAAGAGCTGTATACCCCATGGCCATCTTTTGATGGATCTTCCCACTGTTCATCTTTCCACTGTCCAAAGTGGAAGCTCAAAAATCATGATCACTCATGAATATCCAAGTCTTCTACGGGATGGATCAAATGCAACAGAAAGTTATGTTAATAGACTATCTTCCCTCACATGGACTGTATTTCCTCCCAGCATGGTGTCATCTGATCCCTGTGGCAATTAGACTAAAACAATTTATGGGTAAACTTCATGGGTAAAGAGCATTTGGAAAGTATTTGTTGTGTTTCTCTTTCTTCAGTTTAGAGGCTGGAGGCAGACAAGGGCAGCAAGAGCTCAGCTCTGCCATTCAGAACCAGTGAGCAAAGGAGCACTCTTTTGAAAGTTGCTCTTCTGGGCATCTGGAGTCAGGCAGACATCAACAAAGTCAATGGAAAAGCAGTCGTTCAGACTCCGTCAGGGTGTGAGTCAGATCTCTGGCTTCAGCAGCAAAGATTTTTATTTATGTAGTTTGCTACATCACAATATGGTGTCTCAAAATGTCTGCCACCACTCACTTTTAAAGCGTACATATAGCACATACAGTCTTGTCACAGCTGACACCTTTTTTTGATTTCGCTACACGAGAGTACTCTGTTGCTGATGAATCAAGCTGTTTTCAAGATTGGTTTACTTCTGCATATTTTGGGGGAGGGAAGCTAAGGAAAAATAAGGCTATTTTTCAAATAACTATTTCCAGCTATATCTTTCAAGCATTTCTTCTATCAGAGGCTTTTTTTAACAGTCATAAATGCAGTGAAACATCAATTCTTTTGAAGTCTGATAAAGACTTTACAGCTAAAACCCTTGGCTCAGGAAAGCAACTTTCTTTTAGACAATATTTAGCATGTGCCAAGACCATCGGGTCCCAGCTCTGGGGAAGAAAAGATGCAGTGGTTTATCACCCAAAGTTGGAATGAACACCAAGGGGTCACCCATGCTATCTCCCTAACCCCCCATGACAGTCCTGGTGACATCTCTGTCACTCCTGCCAGAAACATGTTGAGCTCTTTTGTCCAGAGTCCAATATACTCAACTGCCAGGGTCATGCCCAGGGAGGCAGTTCAGCCCCCTTCTATGCAGGACCTCTCTGCAAAGGCATCAGTTCTAGCTGTACAAAGAATTACAGTTTTAGTCTTTACAAAAAAGGGAAGGAAAAACACTGCAGGTCATCAGCACGCTAAATAATTTAGGCATGCTTTCCTCTCTTGTTGCACAGCACTGCTGCTAGCAGCAGCAAGCGCAACGCACACACTGAAAGAAAGGGCACGCTGGGCCAAATTCTGCCCTCAGAGGCATACGTGCAATTTCCAGTGACATCAGTGGGAATCGTGTGTGTGGATTGAGGGCACAATCTGGCCCTTTATTTTCAGCTGCTGTATTATGATCATGACATGCTAATTTCTAATTCCTTTAGCAAAAATAACACAGGAAGGCTTAAATATTCATGTTGCCAAATGTCAGAAACACCTCTGCGGTATTCTTGAGCACATTCATGAAAACAGATTTCAGGAACGATGGCCATGCTCATTACTGGAACCTGACATCCTCAATCAATTAAAACCCTCCTTATCTTCACTGGGGTTTTGCCAAGCTAAGAACTGAATAAGGACTGTGAGATTTAGCTCCATGCTGGCTGCTTTGGACATCAGTCTCCTGACAGCCACGGTCACAACTTTCCACTCACAGGGATGGATGTGGAGGCACAGATATCACTGTAGAATGCTAAACATTGAAGTCTATCCCTTCAAAAACTATAAACAGAAGTCAACCAATTGTAAACTGATATGATGAAAAGCGCAGGTAGAATCATAGAATCATTAAAGTTGGAAAAGACCTCTCAGATCACCCAGTCAAATCAACAGCCCACCTCTACCATGCCCACTGACCACACCCCTCAGTGCCACATCCACATGGGTCTTGAACACCTCCAGGGATGGTGACTCCACTACCTCCCTGGGCAACCAGTTCCAATGCCTCATCACTCTTTCTAAGAAGAAATGTTTCCTAATAGTGGTAGAGAATTGTTGAAGAAAGAAAAAAGAGGGAGAGCTTAGCTCCTCACCAAACCCCAGCAGCACTTTCTCAGCCTCTCGAGGGAGAAAATGCAGGTGCTGGAATTAATGGGAAGGGTAGAAATTTCCCCAGTTCCCTTTTGGGAAGTGGCACAGATGGGTCCAACACCCCAGCGCCATGCTGACTAAATTGGAAGGTGATGCAGTCACACAACAAGCATGTGCTGCAGAGTACTGTGGAATGCAGTACAGCAAGCCGGATTAAACACAGAAGAGAAGGGGCAATAAACAAGAAAGATCATGAGGTGAAAAAAAGGAATAAATGGCAGCAGGACCTTGCTTTTGGTTATTGCTCTAAGTCCTGTGAGCCCTGCCTGCATGTTGTCATCCTGTGCTTCCCACGTCACTCCACTCCAGCTGCCCCTGTTTCATTCTCGCCATCTCTTTCCATACAGACAGCAAGCTGCCTGTGGCACAGCATGGCTGGGAGCCCCATGCCTGCAGCATGAACTCGTGCTGGCACTGCCAGCCTGCCACCATCCTCCAGGAATGTGCAGCCTGGCCCTGTGCGGCACTGGATCCTAAACTGCTCGTTATAAATAAACATGCTCCTAATAATAGCTTGCCTGACCTGACTCGCTGTAGGAAACGGCCTCAGAAATGAAGAGGACAACTTTCAAGCTCAAGAGTTGTAATTTTACATGAATAAAAAATGAAAAGGGCAGCGCAGGATAGACTGGGGGGAAATTGTATCACAAGGACTGAGAGTTACAATCTCAGGGTGTTAACAGGCTAGTTTGGTTGCCAGATCTGATGCTGTCTCCCCCTGTAAGTTCGCTGGAGCTTGATGGATAGATGTGGAGAAATATTACTTGAATTGTCAGATAACTGTTAGTCACCCAGATTAAAAACAAATTCCATTGACATTGTGTCATACCTTGGGAGCCCAAAACAGATATTGATGTTTTCATCTTGTTGCAGGGAGGAGGGAGATGGGAGTGGGTAAAGTAAGAAATCAGAATCGCCCGGATAGAGCAAGTCTTTCAGCTTTATTTGAAAAATGACACCGCAGATCAGTGCACCAAGCTGAGGGCAAGAGATAATGCAATCCACCCTATCTCTCCCACTCTCACATGAAGGGGAGACAAAGGCAGTATTATCATTAAAAACAAAACAAAACAAAACAAAACAAAACTTCTAATGCCTGTGGAGAATTATAAGCACAAGTGCAGAGGACAGATTCACTTGTTGTGAGATCCATCTCTCAAAACACCCTAATGTCAGTGGGACGCCTGGAGGCACAGAGGAGGAAGGAGATGATTTTCTCACCTCCCAGAGATGAAGCAGAGGGAGATGGCCCATGGAACTTGACGCACAGGAGGCACAGGAGGGAGATGCTCTTACCCAGCTTGGAGGAGAAGTGGTTCAGAAGGAACTAAAATTCCCCAGCATCCAGGAGAGCCATCAGGAAGATGGAACCGGGCTCTTGAAGGCGTTGCACAGAAGGAAGGTGAGAGATGGTGAACTCAAGTAGAAAAAGAGAAGTCCAAATTGGATTTAAAGAGAAGATTTTGCCCATAAGGACAGCCAGGCAGTGGACTTAGTTGTTTCAAAAGGCAGTGCCACCTCTGTCCTGGGAAGCTTTCAAAACCCAAATGGAAAAAGCCCTGAGCAACTAGTTCTGACCCTAGGGCTAGCCATACTTTGAGCAGAAAATTGGACCTGAGGCCTCCTGCAGGAGGTCCCTTCCAATGAGAATTTTCCTGTAGTTCCTATGATAAATTCACAAGCTGTTTCTGCTCAGTTTACCTCAGTGGAGACCATGCTGACTCACATCCACAGAAGATCTGGTCTTGAGTCTACAGGTAACTGTTCCAGTATATAAAAAGATTGGGATATGTTTTGCATCAATTGTTTGGTGATTGAAAAGGTCTTGAAAGGCCTCTTCGTGACATGATTCCAACTGTGATAAGCCAATAAATTACAGTGTATACATCTTGTGACAATAGAGGTTTGAAAGAATCTTGTCTTTGATCGATGCTATGTACATATACAGAAGTGACTAGGACTTAAGTAATCTGTAACATTCCGAGAGAGAGACTGAGTATTTCTTGACACAGAATTTGGCACCCAAAGTTGTAAGTGAATGTGTATGTGTGTCTGTGAGGTACATATCCATGTGTGATGTACATTGATTTGGGTAACATGCACATAAATGTACATTTTACACAACTTACAAACTACGTTATACCACCATTACTGCCTTTGCAAAATCAAGAAGTCCAAAATTAGATAATTCCTGGTTACTCTCAATGTGTCTCCCTTAAAAGTGATATGCCAAAGTCGTACACTAAAAGTCAACAGGCTACACTAAATATGGTATAGTGCTATATATGATTGCATACCTTTCCTTCTTTTTTTTCTGAACTTCCTCCTTATCCAGTGGGTAACTCCTTTTCTGATTTAGCAAACATTTTTCAAATTCCATCTTGAAGTTTGGTGTACAGATCTCCTTGTGATATTCTTACAGTATCTATTGTACAAGCAAGTTAATATTCACAGTAACCTAGCAAAGTGATCACAGACATATTGCTCTGGGAGGTTACAGTGTCTGAGCACGTAATTACAAATGTTATTGCCATACATACTTACAGAGACTCCAAATTAAGTTTCCACAGGGATCACAGTTCTAGTACTAACATTTGGTTGCTCGATGCTGAACCTTACCGATATTCTGATATACCGATATGTGTTTTTAAACTGACTAAGTTTATAAAAAAGTCAAAGAGAAAGACTGAAATTCCACCCTGGGCCATCATATTGATTACAACATGCTTCACCGCTGTGGTTTGAACTGATACCCCACACAGACACACATCATTTGAGATGGTAAAGAAAAAGATATCAGGAGTGACCTGTCATCCAAGCCAGGTTCTTGTTCACAGATTGACCACATTCTTGGGGAAAGAATTACTTGTTATCCAGTTACCTAAAATCACATTTAACTCAGGTTAAGCTAAAAGGCAAATATAGTCACCTATTCATAACATCCAAAACACAGTCTCACCATGTAGAAGAGAGCAGCAAAGGCTTTTCTCAAGGTGGGATTCAAGTGGTTGTCTCCTGCTACCAAACTGACAAGAGGCAGTTGAAAACACAAAGACTGGCGAATGGGTCCAAAACAGTAAAGTATGGTAGGCATAAAATAAAATAACTTGCTAAATGATTGAGCAGTTCTAGTAAATTAGGTGGAAGAAATTTTACAATCATCTTTCATATTACCAAGGACAATCATTCTCATTTTCTGTAAAGGCACAAAGCATTGAGCAGCAGAAGAGCCACGACATGCAACTGCAGCAGCAATGTGAATCCCAACAAATTCAAAACCGTTATGTGACTCACGTGTGTGTACTTAAAATGTCTGCCTACACCATGACAACTGCTTTTTCAGGCTAACTCTCTGCCTCCTTTTTGTTTTGGCTTCTGGTTGAAAGTGAATAGCAAATAACAAGGCAGGCAGTCTACTTTGCCAGATAGCCTTAACTGAGTAATAAAGAGAACAGGGCAATTCTTGCTTTCTTTTCAGAGCAAACCTGCAGCATCCCCATAAGGGCTCTGCACTGTTCAGTCTAATCAAACCACAAGAAGTCTGGTATCCATTATAGCATTTGAAGTCTCACAGAGACCCAAGTAAATAACACACAATAGACTTGGCAAGAGAAGTCACTCCTATACATCAGGTGCATGTCACACATCTAATCTTTTTTTATGGGAGCCAGCCTGAAATCTTCTACTCTGTAAATGCACGTGAGTACTCTGCCCTCAACAGCACTGTGGAGATGCTTCTGCTCAAGCAGAGTCATCAATCTTAACGTGGTGGCTCAGAGAGATCTAAGGCCACATCAGTCACCAAGGCCTTTCTTTTAGAGTCAGTGGCAAGAGCCAGGCACTCCCCAATGGCAGCAGAGCTGACCCTGCGTGGGGAAGAGACATACAGACCTCTGCAGGTGCTGCCCTCTGTCCTTTGACTATAAAGGGAGCTTGGGTGACTAAGTCAGACTTAGATGTTTGTAGTTCAGATGTGTGAGTTACAACAGATGTATCCTGCTTAGACAGGGCATGGCTGGAGCAAAACGTATAAAATATGTTGGAAGATTAATAAAGGTTAGCGCATTTCCAAATTTGGAGCTTAAAAAGCCACGGCGGTGTGTGTCTCCCTCCCCCAGTAGCAATTCATCTTGAGGTAATGCAGCTCTCTCTTGCCCATGTTTATGTATCTTGTCATTCTATATTCAGGGAGGAACGCCATGGGTTTCTTCCATAGTTAAAAGAATTTATGAAAAATAAGCATATTTTTCCTAGTAGCTGAAGTAAAACAGGCTTTTTGGAAACAAAATTCCTGACAGTTTGCATATTCACCTCCTCCTCAAGAATTTCAGGGCTCGTGGTCCATTTTACTTGGAGATTGTTTGGTCAACTAAAGAACAACACAGTATATTTTTACCATACCACGGATGCAAATATTAGCTGCCATATCATGCATTTTAAATACTGACTCTAATGAGAAACAAATATTTCCTGAGGGCCATAGGAAAGGCTTTGGGAAATGACAAAATGTTCTCAGTAAAAAATGGAGGACAAATATTAGTAATCTCCAAATTACTATTATTTTTGTACCTCTGGCAATATGTTATCCCGCTGTAGCTGAAGAAAACAGTCATTTCTTTTTATTAAACTGCACGATTTTTAAATACGAGCATCGTAAATCTTATTTGAAGAGTTCTCCAGAAGAAAAATTTCAAGCTGCTCTGGGGCATTTCTAAACTATGTCATTTTTAAGCCAGACAATAACATGGTTTTGTAACAGGTCACGTGTGCCTGGTCCAGCCACGGGAAGAGCACAGTGTGCAGGGGATGTGCGGGCACCAACTGTGGTGGCTGTAGCCAGGAGCCAGGCTCAGAGTGCAGGGATATAATGGAGGAAGGAGCAGCAAGGCAGCCTACGAATAGAAAGAGGTGAAAATGTGCTGCCCATATCCCACAGCAGTTCTGTCCCCAACACAGAAAGCATCTCCCTCAGCATCCAGCTGCACTGCCTGGCCAGCCAAGTCCCTAGTCTGAGATAATAGGCGTTTGCATCTCTTCCATGCATTCTTGGATTAGCTACTGTAATGCTCGTCCCAGTAGCATTAACAATGTACACACTTGTCAGTCCCAGGAAATAGCAGTGGAGTCACAGGAAAGAAGAATTACAAGCAGTTTCAGGGCTTGAAATCTGAGTTTGCAGTCACAGTCAGATGGAACAGAAGTTCTGTAACTGCCAGCCAGAGAGGTAAGCAATTCCCATAACTCGAAAATCATTAATTCAACCAAGAGTAAAGAAAGCACCATCTTCCTTCATTATCCCCTAATTTAAT
This sequence comes from Coturnix japonica, assembly GCF_054131305.1. Lineage (NCBI taxonomy): Eukaryota > Metazoa > Chordata > Aves > Galliformes > Phasianidae > Coturnix > Coturnix japonica. The sequence goes on from NC_140663.1 coordinate 121,929,537, forward strand.
TGTCACAGATTAAAGCCTGGCATAAATCTTGGCACAGATTCCTGTTGTCAGACTTCAAAGAGAGCTCCTGAAGTCTTCTGCCAGAATCAATGATCATCGCTACATCCTCTTCTTATGCAGCATCTGTATCTTCCCTAACATTAATGAACATTATTTTTGCATGCTTCTGAGCAAGCTGAAAAATACACTCCAGAATCACGTTTCCCTTGTGAGGGGAAAAAGGAACCCTTCTACATTTGTTATTCTCCTCTAACAAGGATTAAACCACAGTGTGGATACTAATGAAGTTGCCCGCCTCTCCCTTTAGTTCATTCCTCAGGAATACTGAAGACAGAAATTCTCAACTGAAATCATAACACATTCTATGGATTGAATGTTTCAGACCTGTTCTTACAACAACTAATCAAGCTGCTGAGACTGCTCGCTATGCAGACTTGCAGACCTCTCAGGTCACTGTTGCCAAGGTGTAATTTTCTTTAAAGCAGATTTGCTTGTCCATTCTACAAAAAGGGAAACAGAAATAGGAGGTTGCAAGGAACGTGGTGTGAATGATGCACATAAATTTTACACCAATTTGCCTCCTCCATGTACTTTTTCAATATGCACCGTAATTGCTAATTACAAAGAGAATTAGGCTCCAGAGCTGAATTAAGGTAGAAAATACCTGGAAGAATTTCTGATAGAGCTGTAACTGAGGATAACCTTGCTTCTGTAAGTATGTCCATTTTTGTTCTCATGGCTATTACTACCATACTATCTTTGTCAAGCAGAGGTCGCAGAGATGATTTTCCTTTGTGAATATGTGTGAGCACTGTCAGTGTCAAGGAAATGAAAGACAAATTAATATCTTGGCTCTTTACTGCCCTATTGATATTCCCCTCAGTACTACAGCAAAGTTCATGGATCTTTATTCCTTTTTCATCCACTACAGCTTTGTTTATGGAGTGGCACATTTGTTACAGTGAAAAACCTGTTGGCTGCAGGCAAAGGGTATATACTTAAAATGTGGTTCATTAGACAAAGTGTTACATAGTTCTTTCCAAATAACTGATTCCAAACCAGCAACTGATCAGGTAAGGACCCATTCGTTCAATTTGAAATAACCAAAAAGATCCACTGGATGCAAGTCACCCATTTCTCATCACCTTCTAAATGGGAGAAGCATGGTTCCTGGAAAAAAGGACTTTGGATTAAACTATGGTTCAGGTTTCATTTATTCTCTCTGGGAGTGCTATCTACTTCATTGTTTATGACTACCAAAGAACTTGATGGCAAGTCACGGGACACTGTTAAAGTTCAGAGAACGTGTGACTTTGTCATAAACTTGCAGAAGTGTGCCAGGGAGTCAGGTCTGTTGGGACAGAGGTAAATGGGCAGAGTTTCCCTGTAAAAAGGAAGGCATCCTGGTCTCACAGTTCATGAGGAGCCCAGTACCACATAATGCTGCAGACGCTGGGAACACTGCATGATGTAAAAAGAGAAGAGTATATAAACATGTGTGTTTCAAAAGGGACTTAAAGCACATGTACACAATGAGAATGCCTGAGTAAAATGACTTGATAAACTATACAAGGAACAGACCTCCTCAAAGTTTAGCTTATAAGATAAATAACCATGCCCTGGAATTAGGAAGAGAGATTTCCTATGGTAGGTCTTTCCACAGAGATCTACTGTGCGGCTGCTTATGCTTTCTTCAGAGGTTCAACTTACCATCAGCATGATCCTCTGTCATTTTTACATATGAACAGGCAATTATGTGCAGATTTCAACTGCTCTCCATGAGAGGGTTCATTAAGCTCAGGATCCATCTTCAGTTCTCACTCTACCTCGGGTATTCAAAGCACTACACAAAACAGATGAAAATAAATGAAAAATTCATAATGATACTAAAAGTAAACTAAAAATGCTTAAAGCTGGACAGGATATTTTGTTACTCTTTTAAAAAAGACACATAATGACAAGGAAAGAAACAAACAGGTCTTCCATATGTCTTAGCTTCTAACGTCCACCTAACTACATTCATACCCTACAAGTACATTCAGAGGTTGCAGGATGTCTGGGTATGATTCAGTTAGATAAAGCAGTCGGTCAAGGCCAAGGGAAGCCACATGTTCAATAGAATAACTCATAAAATTGCCCCTGATAACTCATATAAACTGAAAAGGATCTCTGCTGTCAGCTCAAAATGACCATAATTAAAATACTAGTTTGCAAGAAAAAATGTAGTTTCTAGATGAAGAGATTCCTTCAGGAAAAAAAAAAAAAAAAAAAAAAAAAAGAAATGTAAGTAGAACATTCAAGAAAATATATAGACCCTTTTTGCCCAAAACCTTTCATTCTTCCCTGCTACAGTTTGTTGAGATCATAAGAAGCAGCTGATTACTTCAAGTTTTGTATTCAACCCCACAGAAGAGTACACTGCAAGAGCTGCCTCATTCCTTTGTGCACAACTCACTACCATTATCCTGTAGATTCAGTTGCGCTATGAGATTTGTGTGAGAAGAGGAGGATAAAAGACTGAGCCACTGTGTTAGTGTCTCAGGAAGGGACCAGAGATTTCCCCAGTATACCCAGCAAAGACTAAAGAGGTCTTCCTGAGGCTGCCACAGCTGTGCCTACGGATGCTCAGGAGGAAGAACTGGCACTGACTGAATATAGGACATTTTCAGCAGAGACTCAGAAAGGACGAGGTGGAGGAGATGAGATGCATTTCATTTGCTGTGCTTCCCGCTAATGTGACCGAGCACCAGGTAACATTCTTACTAATTCTGTTGTGTCTGGCAGGGGTATAAAGTAGATCGTGCAACACTTCATCAAAGTACATGATTGCTTCTGTGCTCCTTCCAGTCAGTAAGGGCATTAGCAATTATGATTCCAGTGACATGATTTCATGTCTGCGATCTGACCTGGCTCCTTTTGTTAATAATACAGCCTCCACTGGCTTCAGCCTCTGCAATATCACACTCTAGATGATGCAGTGTTTAAGTAAAAATCTTCTACCTGAAAGTAGGCAGGTAACAATTCTCCTTTTTGGTTAATCACTGGAGTTAGTAAGGAGATGAAAATTATTTAAATAAACTTTTCTATTTATACTATTTTTTCCCCCTTCCTTTCCTTTTTCCAAGCAGAGATGGAATCTCCAGCCTCTGGTAATCACAGAGGAAGCAAACGTCTTCCTTGAGAATTTATGGATTTAGGGTGGTTTGGCTTGTGGCATAGTGTAGTGCCAGCAAACATTGGATGAGACTGCAAATCCACTTTCAGTGTGTTTTCCAGAGTCCTTTAGGTAACCTGTGTAAACAGTTTTAGCTGTTATCTAGATCTCAGGCTACAGGTCTTGCTGCTTTGCAGTCTTGGGTGCTGAATCCTCTGTTCTGTCCAGCACCATCTGCAGAACTGGGAAACACTAGAAGGCTGCAAGGTGGAGGTTGCATCTGATGCTGGCTGCTGAAAGGTGGTGGAGAGTTAGGATATACATGTCATTGAAAACTTTTGCTCTTTTCCCACAGCACCTCCTTGGAGAGGTTTCTCTGACTCTGAGGAGAGTACTGTTCAGAGGGAGAGCCATGAGCACCAGAGAGCCAGAGAAGCTTTCCTTATCAAAAGAGTTATTTCCAGCCCACAAAGAGGAGTATTTTCTGCTGTAGCATATCCCAGTGAGCTCACAGTGCTTTCTGAAATCTGTTTTTCTGGGTAGAGTCCTGTGGGAAGAATATGCAAGTTTATCTGCCTCAGCTCTGCAGTTTTATTACAGCTCAGTCAAAACGCCGAGGTGCCAATTCTCTTCTTTTGCTAATTGTTAAAGGAAATGTCTTAATTGTGTAGAAGAATGTGCAAGTGTAACATATGACTTATTATTGAGAACCCTTTTTTTTTTTATGCACTCTAAAACTCCATCTGTCCTGTCATCTGGAGTTGGCTACTTCTCTTGTAACACACAAATGCAGATCAAGAATAATAAGTTTTAAATATCCAGTGCATTAATCAAAGCAGGGTGTGATTTTGTTTGACAGAAAGGATTGGAATAGCAGTCTCTGTGCTCTGGACATCAATGAGGAGAGTACATAGGAGTTTCTGATCCTGACGTCAAGTAATTTAACCCCACAACTTGTGATGCTCTGGGGCCATATCTTACAGGTTGAGGGATTTTTATTCCCTCTGGGGAGAAAATGGCGTGTTGTTCCCTATCTACTGTTGATAACGAGGGGGTGTTAACTCATAAAGCCACTCCTTCGCAGAAGTTGTTGTCAGCATCTTGAGATCTATAACCTCCCTTATGGCATATCACACAGATGCAGCCTGACCTGTCTTGTGGTCACCAACCAGCCGTGCACGGGGCTCACGTCTGCACTCTGTGCTTCACACAGCCTCAGTGTGGCTGAGGCCTCACGTGCTGCTGTAGGAGATAACACGTCTCTGTTACTCTTAATTACTTCCAACACTGTATTTTTAGCAATGCAAATTCTTTTATTGCATGCAGGTTTCGATCAGTCGTTAAGGGTTAGGATGACTTAGATAAGTGAAGGAGCAAAGTGTGCACTGGGTAATTAAGGCTTGGACTCAGCAAAAGCAAGCAACTTCACATATTTCTAGTTGAAGTTAAGGCCCGAGCTTATCCTTAAATAAACTGAACAGTTGCATTCTCAGTCATGCACACTGTATGGATTAAGCCGTTCTCAAAGGAAAGCAAAGCTCGTCACTGAAAACTTGGCTTCTCCTTTCCAGCAAATGTGTGATGATGAGTGTGAGGCAGTCAGTAGTGCCTGTAGGAAGCAAGCAGGATAACAAAGGTCTCTGAAGAAATAAGAAGCATTTCACGTGTTGTTTTTTTCATCTTTCCATATGATGTTAATCAGTAAAGCTAAGGGTTGGTGCTAAACAACAATGTTCAGCCTTTGATATGATCATATCCCACAAAATTCAACTAACATTTTTAAGAATGGGATCAAAAACTCCAGAAAATAATTTAATTAGGAACTGGTTTAATGGATATTTGGCACTGACTTCATGTATGAGCAGATTCAGCTCTACAGTCATGAAGTTAGCAATACGGATCTCTAAGAAACCCTATGGGATAATAATAGGACTCAGCATCAAAGTGTATTATGTAAATCTTAGATTTTAATAGGACTTTACATAGAGTGAAATGTGCTTTGATACAGCAAAAACATGCTATCATTTGCACAGAATCATAGACTTGTTTGAGTTGAAAGGGACCCTTAAAGGTCATCTAATCCAACTGGAGTCCCACAGCCTGTAGGCCAGGTCCAGTCACTGTGCTGTTATCCCCATATTGGTTGATTTTATCAAATCTACTCTGGGACAAGCACAGGGAATGGAGTATCCTCCTGGAGCCATTTTGCTGTCACTGTACAGCTCTGATAATGCACAGAAGCGTTGCCAGCATGCACAAGTAACATGCAGGGGATCCAACCAGCCAGGTGTGTCTGTACGTCTAATAAACATGAGCAGAAAAACAAGCTACTGTCAGGAAAGTGATGTAGATAGTATAAATACTTTTCCCTAGAAGGCTAAATATAGAAAATAAATATTCCGGTGCTGGCAAGGAGAAAGGCATTTTCTTTCCACAAATTGAAGCAAGGATGTATTGTGCATAAATGGCGCACATTCCCAGACAGATCCAAAAAGGAAAAGTGATGAGGGTAAGGAAGTACCCTCTAAGGGAGAAGATCATCTGGTTTCAACCTCCCTGCTATGTGCAGGGTCACCAACCACCAGACCAGGCTGCCCAGATCCACATCCAGCCTGGCTTTGAACACCTCCAACAAACAGAATTGCAGAGGAGTATATAAATAAGCACCCAGACCAACAAAACCATGAATGCAGGCAGTCCCCAGCGTGTGGGGGCCAGTGCTCTTCGTCTGCCCCTGGATTAAGAGCAGCGGGGATTTGTAATCCAGTGTAACTCTCGCAGTGTCTGCCTGCCAGGGTCATCTGAGGACTGCAGTGGCTGGGAAGCACGGCTGACATCGCCAGGGTAATTCCTCCTTCCTCCTCCTGCCATCACTCCAGCCAGCGGCAAGCACAGTCCAGGCAGGTAGGCACGCATCCAGCCATGCGTGTTTTGGGAGGTTAATCCAGGAATGTGATGTGTGGATGGAAAACATCGGGATTTGTGGCACTCCAGAAGTCCTTGTCTCCCTGTGAGAGCGGTGACCTGCCACAACCCCTTCCTTTTGCTGCTGTCAGCTTACTGACTGCGGCTGTCTCCTCAGCTGAACTGACACCGTTCTGTCAGATATGGGGCTGTTTGATCACGTAGACGAGTGTCCTCAGGATGTGCCTAAAGATTGCTCTTTATTCACGACTCAAAGGCTTTCAGGAGGAAAAAGCATACATTTGATGCACTATAGTGGGCAGCTACTGTTATTATTATTACTATTATTATTATTATTACTGCTATTATTGACCTGCTAATTACACGCCTGTCAGTCTCTGTTCAGTGCCTGGTAAAAGTATGGAGAAGGTGCCCTGACAGTCAGAAGGACTGAATGTACCCTGGTGTGCAGAGGAGCTGAGGGGAGGCCTGATGGCTGTCAGGGGAGGGGCAGCTGGGGGTCAGGGAAAGGGGCTGCACCACAAGGTGGTGGGCATGGAACGGGCTGCACAGGGCTGTGGGCACGGCCCTGAGTGCTGGAGTTCAAGGGGCATTTGAACAGTGATGTCAGACACAGAGTTTGAATTTTGGGTGTTCCTGTGTGGAGCCTGGAGCTGGACTTGGTAGTCTTTGTGGATCCCTACCAACTTGGAATATTCCATGATTCTATGGATCCTATTTAATGTGGATTATTTTTGAAGAAGATAAAAGCTTGCTGTAAACTCAAACAGAAACTGGATTTGATCAGTAGGCCCACACCATGCATGCATGCATTTTAGAGGAAGTTTCCAAATGTAGCAGCATCTCTACAAAGGGAAATAAAAGCACCACAGAAGCATTCACAGGGAGGACTAGCAATCATGAAAAAGAAACAAAATGCATCTTCCAGTTTCAAAATGAGATCAGAGCCACTGCTGATAAATGAGCTCAACATAGCAGGGACTTTTTGTTTTATTTTATTTTTCTCAAATTAGGAATAAATGGACAACCATAGTTCCAAATCCCATCTTTCCCTTACAGGAAGCATCCACCTCTTATAGGACCGCCACAACACAGTGAGGAAGTTTGCAGCTCAAAATCTGCCTCCGCTCATTTGATTTGCTTTTACATTTCCTCCTTCCTGCCGATGCTACCATGCTGCACGGAATGAAAGAGCTAATTTAACATGGCGTTCAGCTGTGTGCTGCCTGCAGAGCCTGTGGGAATGGTTTCATAGGGGTGCTCTGTGGAGGTGAGCCAAAATTAAGGCAAAATTGTATGCTGCAGCACAGATTCAGCACGGTTTTCTACCTTCCAGCAGCCAATGGGGGGGTGAAGCTGCTAGAATTGCACAGGTGAAATTGATGGAGCTACCTCAGATGCTCTGGAATCAATTTTCCAGTCTTATTTTCCTAGTCTGCCCTTTCTCCCCTCCAAAAGGAATCAGCAAACGCCAGGCTGCAGCTCACCACCACAGCACTCAGCTGTCAGGAGTAGTTTTCCTACAGGCACAGGGTTGCAGGCAGTGCTTTCATTTTGAGAAAAACAGAAGTGTTTAGATGGTAGACAGACCTTGGCACCGGCTGCCTAGCTTATCCTTTTGCAGGTAGATGATCCTGCTGCGCTTGGACAGAGCAGAAGCATAAATCCTCATCATTTTGTGTCTTGCTACGTGCACTCTAGTTTTTGCCCCCTGAGGCTGTCCCAGCTCTTATCTTGGGTACATCTTCTTTGCAAAAGGAAAAAGCATCAGGAATGACTGTCAAAACACAACAGAGTTTTGCCTGCAGGAAGATGAGTGATGTTGCTGCAACCCACAGCCTGAATGCTATGTAAAATACCAGTTAAAATAAAATTGTTTGCATAAAATAAAACTCAAAGTTTTCTTGAAGCTTGATGTTATTTACAAATTAATGGTCCCAGAATGAAAAACTCTGGGCACATAAGATTTATAAAATGACAAAAAAAAATAGTCAAATGATCACATAGTCTTATTTTTTTTACAGAGGTTTTTCAGCTTTCTTATTGTCCCGAGTATTAAATAGCACCTCTGAGCTCCTGAATGTTACCAACAACTACTGTTTCCTTGACAAAAACATGACAGAGAAATAAATCTCATAAAGAGATTGCTAGGCAGCTGTTTGTTAATGGCTAAATGCTTGCAAGCGTTGTACAGTATTATCTCTGTGTTCATGCAGCTCGGCACTTGACTAGGAATTAGGGGATGTGAGCTGAGTTTCTCCAGACCACCTGTCTGCATAGCAAATTTTGGTACATTTACCAGTGTCAGATCCCTCTCTAAATGAACTACACCACCTCCACCAACATGCAAAAGCCAAATCCTGAACATCAAAGAAGAAAAAGACCCATGACCCTTAGCTAATAATATGCAAGTGCCTTTCTGTGCAATAAATGAATAAATTTTATTTGACACATAACTCTGTATGCCTACTGTGGAAAGATGGTATACAGTTTTTACACTAGTGAAATTGATCTTGTGCTGGTTGACTGCAGCATCCTACAAATGTATGAGGACAGAAGGGGACTCTGCCCATCTCTGAAGACCATCTGGGAAGGTATCCTTGCTATCACCAGTACTGCTGGCAGCCGATCACCCTCACCATGCACTGTGGAGCAGAACCATGCCCATAGGGGATGGCTCACCTTGGGGCATTCTGGGCAGCCCAGCTGCAGTGCCACCATCACCTCGCTCTGCGTCACTGCCGCCTCGTGTGAGCTGAAAGCATTTGTCAACCCACAGCCGGAGATGCTAGATGACAGGTCGCTGCCTGGGGCTCAGCTTCTCCATCGCTCCACACTGACCCAAGCCTGCACTGCTGCCGGTGGGGCCATGTGTCCCTGCTCCATCCCTGGCTGCAGCACTGGCCAGTGGGTGGCCAGCAGGGACACCCATGCAGACACAAGCCCTGCTTGCTCCGCAGCCCCCCATCACTGGAAAGGAGGACCTGGGAGATAACATAACCAGCAAAACAGCACAGTTGTGTATTATCATGGAACTGCCAAATGAAGGTGTTATCTCTCCTTGTTAATCTAATGATGACCACGAGTGGCCTGGATCTGCGATGCTAATTAGGGCTGCTCTGCTTGTGGATGATGTGAATTCCCCTCTCCAGAAAATTTTACAAGTGGACTATACAGATTTCTATTAAGAAAGACAGATGGTTCAAGCGCTGTGCTGGAGGGTCTACCTAAATTGGAGCTGACCCTATCTTGGTAGTAGACACGAGTCTGGGTCTCTCACCTGGAATGCTGGGGTCCAATTAAATCTTCACAGAAGTAAACAGGCAATAAAATCACTGTATGAGCAACTGTGGTGTGTTACTGTTCCCTTAAAAGCATATCTGCATGAGAAGACTTAAAGCAGAACTGGGTTAATCAAGTGAAGCTATGCCAGTCTCATGCTTGACATATGTATGCACTCAAGCATGACTCACCCTTCAAACAATGATTCATCATTAGTTTTTCTTATGAGTTTGCGTGTCTTTTGTCCATCCTTGTTACAGTCTCTTGCCATTGTCTCACAAGTGCAGTGATGGTTAAAACAACATTAAAATTAGACTTTTAATTGGGTCTTCACTGCAGCACATGAAGTAAGGGCAGAAAGGCCACGTGCCTGTTGTTCTGATGAGAAAGAGAGAAGTGAGATACAGTTGATAGCTTTAAAATGAGTAAAGCGAGAAGGGAAGGGGCTAAGGCAGCTGTAAGAGAGCTGATTCTGGTAGGGCAACAATGTCAAGCAGTGTGATACTACATTCTGTTGCTGCTTAAGGAGCTGCAACAGTCTGGTGAGCTTGAGGGGAGTACTGGAGTACTACTGGCTAAAAACTTCAGAGTTTTGCATCAGCATGAATCTGAGAAGCAAAGTGCCACACTCTCTGCCCCGTGGTGCCCAAGATTGTGAAGTGTGGTAGTCTGAAGCATTTGGCTTATTCCTTCCTTGGCACAACACAGTGTACTGTCGGAGCAAGGAGCCTTCTAGGGAGCTGGTGAGCGGTTGTGCTGATAGCAAGCAGGTTTTTCAAGTCACCTTTTCACCTAAGAAAGAAATTACTCTTTTCCAAATTGCTCAGTGTTCAGTTGTTCTCTGTGTGACATTCAGTGACAGTAAACAGAACAGACTTCTACATCTCAAATAGTGAGAATTGAGGAAAATTATTCTTTTTTCAGGTAGACCTCACAGCACAGTGTTGTAATCGTTTGTCCTTTGAGAACTGAAATGTGGCCAGAAGATTGAGGATCTCTGCATGGAAAGAAAGACAAGTCCCTTATCACTTCAAGCATTCAGGTCTGTTTGTGTAAGCAGAGGGTAAGAGTTTACAGTGGATTACAGGTCATCATTTGTAATGGCATTTGCTCTTAAACGGTTACCAGCTTTATTATCTGTACCCATTAAAAGCGGATTTGAAGGAAGGGATATTAACAGCAATGCCAGACTGTACATATGTTTCATTTCATACTGTAAAGGTCTAAAGAGAGAAATGAGCTCAGCAATAAGTTTCTATAAATCCAACTTTTACATTCAGTATTTTAAAACTGTATTACTTGCTCTGTTTCCCTTTGTTCCACCTGCTGTCTTTTTCTGCTTCATTTTCTTTTGCTCTCTGTGCTTCTTTTGTATGTCAAGCTTGTAATGTATTTAACGTATTTCTTAGATTCTAGTACTTTTCCCTCTTTAGAGTCAGCCTGCTCTCATCTCTCTTTCTCTGCAAGGAAGTCTTCTCTTTCTGATTGTGTCTTTCTTTAGCTCCTTGTTCCCCATTTCTTCCCTATTTAATGCATTGCTAAGACTTCCCTTTTCTTCCCTTTGTTAAATGTCTCTCTTAAGGCACCGCTCCTCATCTCATCCCCATCTGCACTCCTTCCCTCATTTACCTGCTCTTTCAAATGCTTAGGGCTTCTCCCCTTTGTTCTCAGCTTTCCATCCCTTCCACTCCTCACCTCTCCTTGTTCTCTCCTCACCAGAGCCTCTTCTTCCCCCCTTTTCACTCTCTTCTTCAGCATTGCATACACTTTTCTGCCTACTTTCTTTCCCCTCTCAAGAAGACGATCAAAGTCTGAACACTCTTCCTGACTTCCCATGGACTATTCAGGAATACATCTCTCTTTCCAGAACAGCCCAAAGAGGAAAATCAGGAGAGTTAGTGGGATCTTCTTTGTATTACCTGAGTCCCTGGAGGAGGATAAAAACTTCTGTGGTCTGCAAGGTAAGTTTCTTCTCTAGGTATGTGGTCTGCTAGTGTGAGCAAGGGCATGAGATTTGCTGAGCTGATCCTATACCCTGCAAGAACACCTCCCTCTACCAGCTTTGGTAGAAGCGTACCTTGGCCATCTCCTTCATACTTCACAGCTACAGGGGACATAGTGTGGCCACCTCCCATCAAGCAGTGTTGGCACCCCACAGGGATCCCTTATCTCCTGTCACTCTTTTAGTACTACAGTACAAGTACAGCAGCCCTCAAATGGGGACCAAGCCATGCAGGTCCATTATCTTGGTCACTCCCAACATCTCTTCCAGACTTTGGTCCCTCTCTGTCTTCAGGATGCTGGAGGAAATCCAAGCTCCACAGGTCTAAGTCCTTTCTTCAGGGTGGAGATAAGGAGAGGGAGACCTCAGCTTGCCTTTTGTTTCTATAGAATCATAAAATCAAAGAATGATTTGGTTTGGAAGAGACCTCACAGCCCATCCAGCCCCAACCCCTGCTGTAGGAAAGGCTGCCTCCCACCAGCTCAGGCTGCCCAGGGCCCCATCCAACCTGGCCTTGAGCCCCTCCAGAGATGGGGCACCACAGCTTCTCCGGGCAGCTGTGCCAGCACCTCACCAATCTCTGAGTGAAGAATTTCTTTGTAATGCCCAACATAAATCTACTCTCTTTCAGTTAAAAAGCATTACCTCCTGTCTTGTCATTTAGCTGTCTGAGAGAGCTGAGGTTTATAGACAAAACTGGAAGGTAGTCTGGGTAGTAAGGTCCTGGGAAGCAGGTACTGGCTCTTGCTCCTTGCATTGTGCAGGACATGGGGCACTGACAAAGTTTTGAAATGTTTCTGCAGCAATAGTAAAGTAGTCAAAAATGGGAAAGCAATTATTTACCACTGTCACATTGCTGAAGAAGTTAATTACACCGAAAGCACCAGAAGGGACTGAAGAGCATGAGGGGCAGCAGAAGAGAGGCAGATGAGAAGGATTCTCACAGGCACTGTCAGAAGGCCCTCAGACCCTGTGCTTCCCAGCCTAGAAGAGCCAACACGTGTAAGTAAAGACCAAGCAATTATTGCAGGACTGAGTCAAGTGTGCTGTGAAATTTAATTAAGGCCAGCAGTCTCTAGTGCCTAGTGGGGCCTGGAGAGAGCCCTGTCAATGTCTGTGTAAGCTGGCCGTTCATCACTGGTGTCCCAGCACATGCAGCCCATTAGGAGCAGCTGGGAACACTCTTGTCCCCTCAGCAGTTTTCTGTCAGGCCTAGTGCAAATATTACAAATTAGACAGAAACATGCAACAGGGTTCCCTGCAGACTCCTAATTAGCTGTCGTGTGGTGGCATTTCTGATCCAGCTGTCTGCTTGTTGTGATGAACATGTTGTGATGGGGCACACCTATGACAGGCCATTCATGGGGTGCTGCTGGCATGGTGGGCACCATTTCAAATGAATCCTACAGTATTTTTCAGTCACTGGGGCTGCCCATATCTGTGCTCCTCTTTTTGTGCCAGAACCCAGTCCCAAGGAAGGCTAGAGGGCACAGGGTGCTCTGGCCAACACCTAGATGAGGGAGAGCAGAATTATGGGTCAGAAAGCTGAAGGAGATAAGCCAGGTACTTCAGAGTCCTCTTGTCTTACAGGATCAATATTTGTATAATACTCATGTCAAAGGACTAAATATTTGTTATGGGACTAAATATTTCAGTGCTGCTCTAGTGACTTTGCCAGCCTTCAGAGCCTGGGGCTGCTGGTAATGAGCTGGAGTCACACACCATGCTGAATTATTATTGCTAACACGTATGGATGCAGCCTCGTACCTGATGAATGACACCTGCTGTGAAAACTGAGTGATGCTATTTTAAGAAGGTATTTATCTGGTATTTGGAGGGGAGCTTTAGACATATGCAATTCAGATGCATTTCTTTAGATAGGATAGCAGTCCTTACATTATCATATTCAATGAAAGTGTGCCTACAAATACATCTTCTGTACATGCCGTATGTGTGCAAAATGTGTATCCTAGATACCTAATGGCGGATCCAAGCTGTAAATAAACTGGTAAGTCAAATGTGCTTTATTGGGCCCAGATCACTAAAATTGGTTGGAGCTGAGTATGGAAAAAGAGCGCGGGATTGGATAAACCATAGTAAACTCAAGCATTATTATTTCCCTTTCGGAGATTAAAGCAATATTACAGATTTAAAACTGGATGACATTTTGAGCACTGTTTGAAAAATCATGTTACAGATTTACCAAGGCACTTTCAGCTTAAAACTGCCTTCTGGAAGAGTTCTTGGTGTTTCTTTTGAAATCTGCAGGTACTTTCTCCCTTTCCCTTCCCCCTTTGTTTGCTGCTCTTTCTCTTTCTAATTGTGTTCCACTAGAAAAACAAAAATGAATGGGTGAAATATTTAAGGACAATATTTATAGCCGGAGTTTTCTAATTTATTTTTACTTTTCCTGACTTTCAGGTTAAAGTGGGAATTTACTGTGGGCACCAGTGTGTTTGCACATCTGTCTTGCTTGATTGCTATTGATGCAGGCATTACTTGGCCAATATTTAGAGTAAGCTTGAAGCGGGATGATGCAGATGTCTTTTGTGATTTCTCATGAGACTCCACTTTGTTTCCTGGTAGTGTCACTTGCGCATTCTAAATAAACCATTGAAAAATAAACTCCTTCTCTGTCTCCCATGAAAAACAATCAAAGCTTCTAAACAGCCAGGTTAGGGTTGTTCCAGGGTTTTGTGATGGGCATGTGCATTGCTGTCACTGGGAATGTGACTAGAACAGTGTCCTGCTCCAGGGTGAGTCAAGAAAATACCTCAGACTTGCAGCAAGCAATGGACACTGGTGGGACTGCACAATGACAGAACCATGAACTAAAGCAAAGGCAGGTCCCATGAGGACCTGTATCCAAGTCTGGTGTCCCCAGCACAAGAAGGGAGTGGAGCTGTTGGAATGCGTCCAGAGGAGGGCCACAAAGGATTGAAGCACCTCTCCTATTAATAGAGACTGAAAGAGTTGGGCTCATTTATCATGGAGTGGAGAAGGCTCTTGGAAGAGGGCTGTGATGATGAAGCCTCCCAGTACTTTAAGGGAGCTTACAAACAGGAGGAGGGCTGACTTTTCACAAGGTCTAATAGTGATAGGACAAGGGGGAAAGATTTTAAACTAAAAGAGAGAAGACTTGGGTTTGGTATTCTGAAGAAATTTTTTAATCAGAGGGTGGTGAGGCACTGAAACATCCCAGAGAAGTCATGAGTGCCCCATCCCTGGGGCCATTCAGGCCAGGTTTGGATGGGGCCAAGGCAGCATGATCTGATGGTTAGTAACCATGACAAAGGGGTTGGAACTAGGTGATCTTTAAGGTCCTCTCCACCCTAAGCTGTTCTGTTTTACTTGATAACCTACTTCCATGCATGTTAGAGTTGCTAATGGGCTAAGATTCATTGGCATGCTTTCGAGATACACATGGTGATCTTACAAATTTCATTTCCTTTTTTTCCTCTCCAAAAGGCAGTTAGGTTTTTGTACTCCCTCCCCATCCCCCACCCCCTTTTTTTTTTAATCAGCATAGCTCAAGATAATCACTTTCTTCTTCATAATTAGCAAATTGCTTGCCAGTAAAGTAAAGATCATTTTACTCAATTTTCTTTCACAATTTCTTCTTAACTTCCAAGAGTTTTGCTTCACAAAACTTTCTTTTACTATGCTGTAATGGTGTATTATGAGATCTCAAATTTCTCTGAGCAGCCTTGGGTACTTGATACATATATTCTTTAAACAGTGTAATTTTACTCCTCACAGTAGGAAGCAGATATCATTCATAGATTTCTTATTTCCTCAGGAGATCAGCTCTGACTGATGCTCTGCACAATTAAGCATTTTAATTGCATATACGAGATCTTGAACCTGGAGCTGTTTGCAGACCAGATCATGCTTTGAAAAACCGTAAGGAAGGGAGGTGCTTCAGGAAGGTAATTTGTTTGAAAACATTCATTTCTCTATTCCACTCAATGTTTATTGGATAATATAGCATGGCCAAAGAGAAACTGCTCCATGAAAAGCTGTGATGCACTGGTAGACTGAACACATGCACAGCACTAGGAGTCATGTGGGAACCCAGAGGTTGAGATCCTGAGTTCTGCTTCAGACACTATAAAGAATCTACTCTAAAGTAAATAGAGTTCTCTGTAATTTATGCTACATTTATTGGTACTAATTTCTCATGCTCATCTATAAATTTCCAATCTTCCTCTCACTAATCTGAATTCAATTTTTCAGATCATATTCCTGTTGATGGTTGAAATTCTCTCTCATAAGTACTGCTCAGCAGATCTACTGATACTTATGAAGCATCTACTGTAAAATTCATCTGAAATTATCCTAGTTAATTTCTCCAGATTGTGTCAAGCAATGCGTGAATAGAGAAACAATAGAAATAGATTATCTATCTTCCTCCTTATGTTATGACTGAAAAGCCCTCTCAGCTATGAAAATGACCTAAAATAAGTAGACTTCTCTCAGCATATTACAAAATACATGTACACTCTCTATCTACAACTGTAAGTTAATGACCACTAGGGTTCTGCATTTAGTCATGGCTGTACTAAAAATTGCTGTTAAACATGACATCCTGTGATAACTGAAATACTTGTTAGGGCTTTAATTTGATGAGAAATACATAGATGGGATTTATCTGAGCTAGGGGTTAGCCATATCCATTTACAAATATTTCTGTTTTAAAAGGTATACGTTTCATTCCTGAAGATGAGAGCTGAAGATTCCACTAGCAATGCATTTGGCTTGAGGGTATTCTTTGAATAGCTAAGGATCTCATACCTTAGATATCATGTAAGAATTAAGAATAATGGGAAAAAATGTTCTGGACATCCCACATCTCATTGTTTCACAGGAACTGACAAATTCCCATACTAAGAATGTATGAACAAATCAAAGGACTCTGTTGGGGAAAATCTGGTATAGATCTCTTAAGATCTTTTTTTCCCCCCCAGATATTTTATATTCATTAGGGATGTCTTCCTGCAGCGAGCTCTTACTCAAGTCCCTGCAGCTGGTTCTCATATACAGTAATGTCACATAAAGCATTTGCAACTCATTATAAACAACATTTGTTCTAGCAGAGACAGAATATGATAGACATCCATAAAACCAGAAGAGTGATGGGGAAGGTGAGTCTGAAATGAAACTTCACTACGCTTCACTGTTTCTCATGATGGTAGAACAAGACATCTCTGAGAAATATGTTTGAAGCAGACAAAGGAATACCTATTTCACACATTAAATTTTAATTACAAGGTTTACTGTCACAGCAGTAGGCCCTGAATTTCTCAACCTGAAGAAACACATGTTGAGGGAATTCAAGCAATGGACAGATTCCAAAAGAGTTTGAACGCTTTCAGGGAGGAGGGAAACAGTAGGAGCACTACACAAAATTTCCTGGATGTTTTCCTTCTAACAACGAGTCTGAACTGCTGATTGCTGGGAGTAGAGAGGGCACAGAATGGGAAGGATGACTCCTTCAAGAACTACTTCCTAATAGTCTGTATTGAAAATAGGGTGTGCGGTTAGATGGATGTTGCCTAACGCTGACTTCTTAAGACACTATGATGTATGTCAGTGGCAACCAGCCCCATTATTTAAAGAAGACTATTTCAGGATCGTATTCTTTCTACGGCACATTCAGGTATTCTTTAGCATATTTAATTTTAGTTCTTGGGAGTCTGAAAGTTCAAATGCATTTCATCTATATGAAGCATATTCTGAAGCAATTTATTCTGTTTTGAGACCTGTCACTTCAATGTTCAGTCTTGACAGTATGAGAAGTTGTGCACTGAAGTAATGCACGCAGAACAGAAGGCCAGACACCTGCCCAGACGAGTTTGACCTAATAAGCCCTTCAGAGAGGGATTTAGCTGCTGTTACAGATGCCTAAATTTAGGGCACTGCAGTAAATATATCTGTACACAAGCTTGGTGCTTAAACTTCCATTACACTCAGAGGAAATTTGGTCAATAGATAATGGTGTTAAGGAGAATTCATAGCATTATAAGTAAACTCCAACCTTTTCTTAGCTGGATTACCTCAGGCTCTACTGACCTTATTCCTTAGATCTCCAGTGATGACAGCAGAAGCTCAGACATCCAGCTGGCACATGGAGGCCAAAATTTGGAGTAGCTTAATGGGGAAATGGACTCATTCACAATTTCAGTTAAACTTTGTAGAGTAATAAATAATTAATCTGTGCTTGATGGACTTGGTATCCTCGGGATCTCCAAGTCTTCCTCACACCAATCAATGCGTGTTCCTTCCGTGAGAGGAATGATTATTTCAGGAGAGCTTTATGATGGTGCTTTATGATGTACACAGTTCATTGGATATTTTCTATAACATCTGCTAGCAACCTAGGCTGAAATTGCCCTTCTCAGTCAATAGAGGCACGTGAAAGCTTGACTTTAAGTAAACAACCAAGTGAGTTCTTGAGATTTTCATGATAGTCTTTTTTATTATTATTATTTAGAATATTTTTTAGAAGGTAGATAATCTCTCTGAAAAGCTATGGCTACGTCTGCATGACAACCTGCAGTTTCCAAAAGGCTTGGAGTCATTGAAAGTCTTGAGAACTTAAAACTTAACAAGCTTAAAACTTGACTTGTAGATTTGATATTTGCCTCTGTAGGGAGGTGAGTGAAGTATGTAGGACAGGAGTGTGATTTTGTGGGGCCATTTGAATGGAGAAAGTGATCAGGGCTTGAGATTGAGACCGCAGCTCTCACTCATTGAGCTGTGTTTACACCATACTCATCTTTTGCAGCCACGCTTGTGTAGACAAAGTAATCCCCCTGTGCATGGTAAGATGCATCATCTAAGACAGGAGAACTGAAAACAAACCTGAATATATCCATGATGATATAGGCTATCTGATTTGGATTATTAAAACAAACAAACAAACAAACAAACAAACAAACAAAACCTCACAAAGCAGCTCTGGAATGCATTGCTCTCAGAGCAGAATTACAGAGGCAGTTTGTGCTCTATCCCATCACACAGGAGGGGCTGCTGAACACTCTGTCTTTCTTTAGCAGCCAAAGACCAGAACTCGGCTTTATGTAACTCAGCTGTCCTACATTTATCTCTACCTGGCAACGACTTTGCCGTGCTGGCTGCGTGCTGCACGTTTTGTACTTCATCTGTAGCAGCTTTCTTTTTGCATTTAGATCTGAGAACATAACAATGTCGGATCTTCTGCTTAAGATCTAACTGAATGGAGTTGATGTCATCTCATTTCCTTCCTCTAAAACACTCGGCATCATCTTGCCTTTCTCTCAGATGTGGGCTCTTTCTCCTCATCCTTAAGTCCCAGCATAATTTGTCTTTCTCATTTCTTGGCAGTTCATCACTGATGCTGATTTGGCAATCAGTGTTTTAAAGAGGTGTGGTGAAAATCTGAGATGTGGGGTGGTGAAGTGACTTGCCTGAGGCAGAAAGGCAGCTCCCTGAATGTCAGCCTTACACTCAAATCTCACCAAAGAGCTAAGGCACACTGAATCCCTGCAAGCCTTCAAACGTACCTCCCACCAACTGTCTGCGCCTCATCCTGGGTGCTTGTTCTCCTCTATTCATACTCCATTCCAGGCATCTTCTGGTGGCCTATTCATCCTCTCTGCACACCTTGACAATACATCACCCATACCATTCTTTCTGCCTGCCTTACCAAGAGGTCCCTTCCCTGCTGGTATGGAGTGACTCCATATCATCTTTCCATGTCCATCTTGTGCTGTTGCAGTTGTACAACACACACAGATTTCTGTTTGAATAGCAAACTGCTACTCAGCTTCCACTGTGAATAGAAGCTGCCTAGGGCAGGAGTGCTCACAGAAAAGATTTTTTGCTTTCTCTCTTTCTAAAAATAATCAAAGAAAGGGAAAAGTCAAAAGCTCATCGTGTCCCAAAGAAATGTCTGCATAGCCACAGAAAACCTTCAAAGATAGAAAACAAGACAGAGCAGCAGGAAATCTGAAAATTTTCAGATCAGAGGTTTAGAAAATGTGAAGTTCTGTTTGTGTGATGAAGAGCCAGAGCTGTTTGCTCATCTCAGAAGTAGAAAACAGGCCGGTACACTCCTGCCAGTGCCATGGTGCCATCAGCATTTGAAAGCTGAATGCCACTCCTGCTTGTCGCAAGAGATAGGGCAAGGGTTACTTCAACTGAAATGAAGCTTTCTGGCTATTTCACTCACTCCTGCAAAGCAGGTGGGGACACTTAGGTCTAACTCTGGAGAAGCATTTTAAGGTAGAAATTCAACTCTGCCTACAGCAGCGTGGGTCCCTTTGGGTCAAGTCCTCATCAGTGCATTTCCATCAATTTTTTACAGGCCTTAGTTTCACCAGTCAAGAGACTGAGACATGCTCACCATCACACTACTGCACACACGTGGTGTGTCGTGCACACTGTGAATTCTATGGGTTTTTTTGTGGTTTGTTTGGTAAAGCCCATTGAGAAATATGTATCCCTGGAAGGAGAGGAGGCAAGACTGAGACAAATTAGGTCATTGCTGCTGGTTTTCTACAGCACTATGTCAATCTTACTTGATAACACCAGCACAGATCTGTGGAACATTAAGTAATACACGTAGCAAGAACTGCAAAACGAAAATGAAACTGGATGATTATTATGTTTACAACAGTTTGCAAGTAATACAAACATCTGACTACATCTTTAAGGGCAAGGAGGATATTTTTAAACAAACACGCTTCCTTCCTGCAAGTAATGGATTGCTAGAGCAACTGGCAGAAAAGCTCAGCTGTTATTTTAGTTTTCTTTGTGGTTTCATGGCTTTTAGATCTAACAAAAAACAATTAAAAGAAGGTAGTACCTTCTGTTGTAGGGAAGTTGTCAGTGTTTATTACTATTATTATTATTATTATTATTATTATTATTATTATTATTATTATTACTATTATTGTTTTAGCCTATATTTATATTCAGAACTCTGAAGATTTTGAAACATTTCCTCTTGCTGTCCAAGCTCTCTCTGATGGATTCCCCATTACCCTTTCAGAATGTTCTGTGTGTGTATGTGTGGACGTGCATGACTTAGATATAGCCCTTCCAGAAATTCTGGAAGTTACAATTGATATGAGCCGGGGGGTTGGAACTTGATAAGCCTTGAAGTCTCTTCCAACCCAAGACATTCCATGATTCTATGAACCTATTTTCTCCTTAGAAATAATATATCAGTTATCATATTATTTCCTTAAAGCTAAACATCTAGATAAACTAATGAATTATTATTTATTTAATTATTTAACATTGGATTTAACAAGGTAATTGAAAAAACGTAAATGGGGAAAAAAATATTGAGCTCATGTAACTGACGTTTACCTTGAATTTGAGATCTTAAAGACTCAAGAGCCACTGTAACACATTAGCAATGACTGGAGAAGGAAAAGAGAGTAAAACAGAGAACACCATCATGCAGCAGTAATGATTTAGTGTTTGCCCACTTGGATTGCCTGTCAAATACTGTGTGCAATCTTCATCCTCAAGGTGATGGGGAAAACAATCAGAGAAGAGCAGAAGGGGTAAACAAAACCATGGAGAAGTTTCCATACAAGGAGCAAAGAAGCAGCCTTTGGCTTTCTAGCTTGGAAAAGGACTGATGGAGAAGGGCTATGACACTGATCTAGAAGGCCACGAGCAGCGTAACAAAGGTAAAGGAGAACTGAGTATTCTCTTTTCCAACATGAGAATGAGGAGACACCAAATAAAGCTGGCTGGTCCAAAATGAGTAAGAACCAGATGGCTCTTCATAAAGAGTATAGTTAAGCAGCAGGGTTCCTTGCAGGAAGATGTTGCCCATAGTGGTTACATGGGCATAAGGAGGGCTTCAGAGAATAAACTATTGACAGCTGAGAGAGCGCACCAGGAAAGTGAACGATTTTGCTATTCTTACTCACTTCCTCACACATCTCTTCCTGGTCACAGATAGAGGCAGAATACTTTGGTTCGGCCCTGCATAGTTGCTTTTCATAATTGCTTCCTGATAGAGCTATCTAAGTTCCTTTCTTTGACCCAGATAGGAATAGGGCTGTTATTGCATATATGTCTGTTTGTAAAAAGGTGCTGATGTCAATGATCTGCTGAAATACACTCAGCAAATCTAATCAGCAGACTGCTTTGGCATTAAGAACAGGAAAAGATTATAAGAGTGTTGGGAACAAGGGAGTAATTCAGTTTTAGGGTCAATTTCAGGGTCTTGCAGTAACTGACGCTGCAATAACACAGCCTGTGAAACTCTTGCATCAAAAAGAAAACATCTTCTTCTGCGTGAAACTTGGTTCTGCTCAGTGCAGGTGACAGATTGCTGTCCTCTTCATTCCACCCAGGCAGAATAAGTACTTGACCAATGTTAGCACCAAGAAGTATGAGACTCAGTCCTCATCTGAATCGCACAGGTGTAGACTTCCCTGCAGAGACCCGCCTCTGACACAGAACCATTTGGAAAACATTTTGCTGTATTTAGCATTTCATTAAAAGCCTTGTGTAAAATGAATTCTCCGTTACTCTGTGCTGTTCATCTGCATGTAATACCGATGGTAATTGATTTTCTGATGGTGCATGAACTGCTAATATAAAACCTCTGCAAAAGGCTTACAGGTGAAATCCATTTTCCCTGCAGACAGCCTACATAATCTGGTTTTACACGTTTAAAGGACTTGCAAGGGCAATAGGCCTGGCACCCCAGGTTCTAACTCACCCTATGGGGTGAGGATGGCACTTGTACAGCTTCCTCACACCCTGCTCAGTGGACATGGCCCTGACCAGGCTCTGCTACCACCTCACCCTCATCTCCTCCATCTCCCAGACATATGAGGTTGCTAAAACACCCCCTCGCAGGCAGCTCTGTTAACTGCATATTCTTCCACTTAGACAAGAGAAACAAAAGGCGCTGTGTGTTTGTGTCCACACACACACAGCTGTGTTTGTGTCTGGCTGGGAACGGCCCAGCCTGACGCAGCTCCCGCTTCCAGTTGTCAATGGGAGCGAATCAGCGGGGCGGCGGGCCCACATCTGTGCACAATTACTGTGCGATGTCAGGATCAGGCCCTGCCTGTTTCTCCATGAGAACAGCTGAGGGCAAATATTGCCTACAGGATCTGCTGATGCTGGAACACTGCAATTACTTCTGAAATCTAACCTAATTACAGTTGGTGAAGAATTCTCTCCATCCTCTCTGGCTCATTTACAACTCTCCCACATTCTCTTTTACGTCTCCTTTCCTTGAGTCAATATTTACCTCCATAACTCTCTCTTCCTCTGCTTCCTCCCCTCTGTAGTGCTCCGTGAGAGCAGAGCAGCACAGCCTCCCCCACCAGCCTTCACCAATGGTGAACACAGCTCTAAGATGTCAGAGTCAAAGCTTTGGCTTTGCAAAAGCAACAGAATCACCTCTCTAGATTTGGCATTAGGGAAATTGCTTGCTAGGGTTGTGTTTGCTGTTCAGTACTATCCCTGAGTACTCACAGCAAAAGCAGAACTGCAGATGGCATGAGTATCACAAAGAGAAGCTGACATTGACAAAAAAAAAAAAAAAAGAAGGAACAGGCCACAAAGAAGCCCACTGCTGCTGACAAAACAGAAAAGAAATCAACTTTTTACATGGCCTGATTGTGATAGGACAAGGGGAGATGGCTTTAAACAAGAAGAGGGGGGTTTAAGTCAGATGTTAAGAGGAAATTATTCATTCAGAAGGCAGTGAGGCTCTGGCACAGCTGCCCAGAGAAGCTGTGGTGCTCTGACCCTGAAGGCACTCAAGGCCAGGTTGGATGGGGCCCTGGGCAGCCTGAGCTGATATGGAGCAGCCCAAGGCTTTTTAAGTCAAGATCAACATTCTTTAGGTTGACAATATGACACCTGGCCAGATGTGCTTGGGAAATTCTGCGCCCTGTACGTGCAGGAGGTCAAAATCAGTGATCATGAGAGTCCTTTATCATGTGTAAGAGAAGATAATGAGAAAGATCTCACAGTGTATGCTACAAGCATCCTGGAGCAAAATCTGCTCAGCTAATGTTTTTAAGTTAAGCTTCTAAGTCCAGGTATATACATTTTCTTGATACTTTTTGAAAATCATAGGTGATAAGATTTACATGCAAGGCCAAATCTATATGCCCACAAGTTTGAAGATTTTTGTATTATTTCAGTTATTTATGTAACTTTCACATGTGATTTTTCAAGTTTCACTAATCTATGTTAAATATTTTGAGCTGAAGGTAGGTGCAAGAGCAGAGTGCTGCAGAGAATCAATGAAAGCTGAGAAGTACTTCAAAGAGAAAGCACGTAGTTAAGTATTGTGCCAACAAAGTTGTGAGCAAGAACAGTAGTCAGAGAAAAAAGAGGCAGAGCAAGTAATAAAGAGTTTGGAAAAAGTATTCAGAACCCTGAGCTGAGGCAGCTACAGGCCTAACCCATATCCTCCTGAAGTCAGTGGAGAAAGGGATCAAGCAGCTGCTGTAAGGTGAAAGGCAGTGGTAGCTACACCTTCCTGGAGCTTCTGGAAAGGGTAGAAGTCTTTGAAACCTGCCAAGAATTAAAATATTTGTACAGATCCATAGATCCATTAATGCCATTGCTTTCTTTAGTCAAGGTAAAACCAAAGATGCTGTGTTTGCACTGAGGCCTCTCCCAGTTGTACTTATTTCAGTTATTGCACTGCAACCCTTCATTATCTTCTGTCTCACTGAGACTTCCAGAGAGAAATAGATCCTTTACTGCTAGATTTGAGTTTGAAACTCACTTTCTTGAAAATCTTTTGAAGCTGTCCAAGCTTTAGCAGCCTGATTTCACCTCAGAGCCTTTCTCCCAAGGTACAGTCAGGGCATAGTTCCTTGTTTACGTTAACCAGTGCAGTCCTTCTGGACCAAGACTTTGCTATGAAGGGTGCTCCCATCTCAGCATAAGTGAGCATAGCACTGGGCTGACAGGAACAAAGGACAACCAGAGGGTAAGGGGACCATCTTGTCCATCCCACACCAGAAATGATTATTTCTACAGCCTTGAGGTTGGGCTCTCCAGGCTGGTACACATATTGCTCTGCAGCAGCTGAGTGCATACGTTTAGCTTGTGCTGCAGAACAGATTTGATTCACAGGAAGGCTGCAGACATTCGGCCTGCAGTTTTGACAAGATTGCTGAGCAGTGATAGGATTCAGGGCTTTCTACATAACCAGAAACAATTCCTACCCTTCCAGACATGAATTCTATTCATGGTTTAGTCACTGATTTTTCAGCCCTTCTTCCTGCCTCCTCCTAGCATTAATGACTTAAAGAAAACCTGCACACCCTCTTTTGAATAAACTAAAGAATTAAACTCTCGGGTAGGCTGTACATAAGGCTAAGTCTTTCCAGGAAGACCCTTCGGAATAGATACATTTTTTCCTTCAAAATAAACCTGGCTAAGCTAAGTTCAAATCAACACATTGGCTCTTATTTTGTAATAACCATGAAGGAAAACAGGCAGCTTGGTTTCCTAGCTGCACAGAGATGGGGATTCATCAAACATCCTCCTAGAGCACTTGGGGCAGCAACAGTAGGGTGCATTTGGCTCCCATTTCTCTGTAGCACCTGGTTCAGGGGCGTACTGCCAGGTGATAACTATGCCTCTCCCTCTCCCAGGAACCTGTAAGCTGCAGAATGAGAAATAATGCTCATCCTCTAAAGACTGCTTCTCTCTGTAGAAATCCCTGCAAGAACTGGTTACAGAAGTGCATTACACAGGGAAGAAGCTCCCCACATCTGTCTGTCCTGCACACTAATTAATGCAAGGGTAATGTTGATTAAATTAATCCTTGCTCATCTCCTTCTTACTTGTAAACGTCAGAGAACAGCACCATATTCTATGTAAACTGGTCTTCTCTTGGAGGCTCCTTTTTTTTCCAGCATGCCCCCTCTCCCACAGTGACTGTGGCACCATTCGCACTGATCACAAGACGTTTATTTGAGGGCCCTTTTTCCTTGCACAACCACCAACCCAAAAGTAGGCTCCATGTGTAGATCACTGGAGCAGTTATGTCCTGGGGGCAGCTGCTGTCATCTCCCATTCCCCCTGTGGCTCCTACCTTGGGAGGCACCTTTTTTTGCTCAGGGATATGATTTAGTTGCTCAGGGATATGATTTAGTTGCTCAGGGATATGATTTAGCAGAGGGTTGTTAGAGTTAGGGTTCTGGTTAGGCTGCGGTTGGACTTGATGATCTCCAAGGTCTTTTCCAACCTGGGTAATTGTATGATTGTATGAAGCACCTATCTGGTGGATGGCAGTCCATTGGTAGCCTTGGTGCATCTTTTCTGGGCTGCCGTGGTTGGCCAGCCTATTCTAGTTGAAACAAAGGGACTGTGACTTGGGATTGCAGGCTCCTGTTGGCTGAGAAGCAATTTACCAGTACTTTGTGATTATAAAACGATTTCAGACTTAAAATTGAATACTGGGCTCTTTCCCCAGTGTTCTTATATGTGGCACCCAGCAGAGTCCCTTGGTTGGCTTCCAAACCAAACACAGCAGTGATAGCATCCAGTTATTTTCCATTGGCAGCTGGATGGGAGGAAGGTCCATGGACTTGGAGAAGTTGCTGTTTCACAACAGGCTCAGGTATGTGATGGGAAAACCCTGCCTTGCCTCCAGCCAACCTGCTGGCCGTGGCCGTAATTCAAGTACACACCAGTAACCTAAGGGGATGAATGAGGAAATAAACCTTAGCCAGATTCACTTCCCATCTGTGCAGTGAAGGCACTACAAATTCATGGGGAATGCATTAAAACCCAATGCAGCCACAGTTTTGCATGCATGTCCCAGTGCTGCCTTTCCCACTGTGGTACTGTCCTCGGGATGCTCCCTTTGTCATCTTTGTAGATGGTTTTGGGGCAGGGTTCTGAGATGCTTTCAACAGGACCAAAACATCACTTTGTTTGGTATGTTGTCCTAGGAGGGTCATTTTCTTTACCCTTACAAGGCTTGAAGATGATGTGTTATACTTCATTGTGCAACACAAGAGAAATACCTCCAGAACAGCGATCTCTTTTATTCCACTCCCCATGTATCTGATGCTTTATTCCCTCGGGTGCTACTTGTTTGCCAAAGGATTGTTTAACCACTGTTTGACAATTTCCAAATGGGAAAAAAAAACTGCTGGGTTCCATCCAACGGAAGGGAGGAGCTTTGCAAAGTTTTCTATTTAATCTTGGTTAAAAGTAAACAACTTTACCCTTTCAACATTAGTCACACCCGCTGGAGAAAGGATGGTGTGAAGGCGCTCAGCAGAAGAGTGTGACAGTATCCTGTGACAATTCCCGTGTGCTTTGGGGATCGTAGTCACAGGGTATGGTGGCAGGGGGACGAGGGAAGCATGGCTTGGAGGTGCTCTCCTGCCCAGCTCCTTTGTCCCCTGGCTGCGCTCCCAGCCATTGGGATGGGCAGTGAGGGAGTGTGCTACCCAGCTCTGACACGTTCCTTATCTCCGACCGGCTACTTTTCAGGAGGAGAAATTGGAAGAAAAAAGAAAAAAATAAGAAGAAAGAAAGAAAGAAAGAAAAAAAGAAATGATGCAAAGAGAGGAATAAAAAGAATGACCTACTTTGGGGGGTAAAAAAAAAAAAAAAAAAAAAATAGAGCTCTCTCTCAAGGTTTTGCTCTAATTGCCGGTGCGGCGTTGCATAACTACATCGGGACTTACTGCCTGTGCCTGGCGAGGCCGGGACTTACTCCGAGCTCGTGGGGTGTCCCCTGCGGGCGGGGGATGTCCCCGGCCGCTGAGTGAGGCTGGGCTGGGCTGCACTTGGATGCTGCCCCGCCGGGGGTCCCACGGCACGGTCCTGGGGTCAGTGATAAGGGGATGTAGGGATGTGAGAATACGGCGGTGTAGGGATCTAGGGATCTGGGGATATACGGATATGGAGATGTAAGGATGGGGGCATGTAGGGACATAAGGGAGATGGGGATATAGAGATGTAGAGATACAGGGACATGCGGATGTGGGGATATGGGATACGGGGGCAGCCGGCAGTGCAGCGCGGGGATGCCGCTCCGGACCCGTCCAGTAGCCCGCACGCCGGATTTGCTTGAGGCGCTGTGAAGCCATCCCTGATTCAGGGCTGGGTTTTTTGGTTGAGGTTTTATTTTTTTTTCCCCTGCTTCCCCTTTCGTTCTCTTTCCAGCTTCTCATTTTCTTGGATCCACGCCTGTCTCCTCCCACAGAACGAGAGAGAGAGAGAGAGAGAGAGAGAGAGAAAAAGGTCACGTATGTTTGGAAAAATATGTAGGTCAGTGGAACATTCCCTGCACTTGTGCAAACGGAGCCGGGGCGGGAGAGCTCCTCCGCAGCCCTCTCGCTGCCCACCTCCCGGCCCGACCCTCCCCGAAGCCCGGGCTCTCGGCGGCGGGGAGGGGGCAGCCAGGAGCCGGGGTCCCTCTCCCCTTCTCTGACTCGTTTCGCGTACCCTGCCGGGCTCTCGGTCGCGGGCTCCGAGCTCCGGGGAAGCCGGCGCGGGCGATCGGCCGCCTCCAGCCTCCGGGCCCGCGGCCGCCCATGGGCGCGGGGCGCCGGGCGCGGCCCCCCAGCGCCGGCGGCTGAGAGCGGGGAACGGCGGCCGGGGGATGGAGGTGGCCGGCGGGGGACCCCCCCGCCTCGCCCGCCGGGTTCCAACTTCGCCGTCAACTCCCGGCCCCGCGGCCCCCGAGGCCGCCCCGCTTCTCCCGGCCGCGCGTCTAACTTAATGCACCAGCGGCAGCCCGAGCCAGCGGCCCCCCCGGTCCCCGGCCTCCCGGCCCCCCCGCGGCAGCCCGGGCTCTCGGCGGCCTCCCGCTGCCGGCCGAGCCCCTGGCCCCGGAGCGCCCGGCTCCCGCGGCGCCCGGGGCGGCGGCGGCAGCGCGGCATGCGGCGGCCCCGCGCACCATGAGACACGGCACCGGCCCCGGCACCGGGAGCGAGGCGGGCGGCGTCCCCGGCTCCTCGGCGGCGACCAAGAGTTTGCCGGCTCCCGAGCCCGGCCTCCTGCGCGCCTGGAGCAGCGGCGGCCGCTGCCGCAGCGGCACCGGCAGGCAGCGGAGAAGCGGCGGCATCCAGCCCGGCGGCACCGGCACCCAGGTGGCCACCGCGGACAGCAGCAGCGGCGGCGGCGGCGGCGGTGGCGGCTGGGGCTTCCCCGCCGAGCTCCCGCAGCATCGGCAGCCCAGGTAACACGCGGCCCCGCGGCCCCTCGGGGAACCCGCCCGCTCCCTTCCCCGGAACCCACCGGCACCGCGCCGCGGGGGGATGGGGAGGGTGGGAGGTGGGATCGGGGCATCTCCCGTTGTCTCCGGGACTCCCGAGCGATGCGGGGTCATCTTCTCACCGCTGGTGCGGGGGAGGAAAAGTTGCGGTAAGGTCGGGGGGGATCTCGGCTTGAGGCCCGGTGGGACGTCTGCACGGGAGCAGGCGTTGCGGTGCTCGCTGTAGCCGCTCACCCAGCCCCGGCTCGCTTCCCCGCTGCGTGCGTGATGGGGGAATGTTGAAGGCAGCGTTAAGCGGCAGCACAGCGCTTCTTTCACGGGTACTTGTGAGCTGAGCCTTCTCCTGCACGGTCACCGTACAGTTTGTCAATTAGGGAGCACGCCCGTCCATAAACTTTACTCGGCGCTCCGTAGCTGTCGGCAGGGCGGCAGCTTACTTTCACTCAAGTGACTCAGAAATAATGAGCGGCTCCGAGCATCGCGGCCGGCAGAGGAACTTTAATCTTTTCGCGGCTCTAAGTCTCCAGAAGGGCTGCGGGACTCGTGGCTGCGGGGCTGCCCAGCCTGACTTAGTGCGTGGCAGCCCTGCACACGGCAGTAGGTTGGAGGTGGATGGGTTTTGAGGTCCCTTCCAACCCAAGCCGTTCTGTGATGCTATGATTCTATCCAGGCTCTCAGTGCCTGCTCAACAAGTGGCTGCATCTTGAAGCGGGAAGCCATCTCCCTTCCACCTCTGAGTGAGTGTTGGTCTGTGTCGCTCCGTGGCGTTAGGCTGTGTGCTGACGCTGACTTAGCAGTGCTCACACCTCGCAGACGTGGCCCCGCTGCCCTGCTGAGCCCTGCTCCGACCCGTGTAGCCAGCAGGGATGCTTAAAATTGCCTTCCTTCACTCATAAAGGTGCTGCCCTGCCTGTATGAAGTGCTGAACCCATAGGTTATACTTTGCAGAATTGCAGCTGTCCCATTTTCTAGCCCAGCTCTCGAATGTATTGTTATTTTATCATAGGCAGAGATGTTGTCTACAGTTAAAATTACCCTGTGCTTTCTAATACAATGCTCTGTTTTCAGGTGCTTATGCATTTGCTAGGCTTAAAAGTAGGCTGACATTTTCCGGGTTGAGTATTTGCCGAAGACAGAATCTCTTTAGGAAGTTTCAGATAAAATGGTTCAGCTATTTCTGAGAGTGTGGTGAGAGGAAATTGCATTCTTTGACCACGTATCTGACAAAGATGGTTTAGGTACATCCCATCCTGCCTTAGGAGACCTTGATCTTTGTTTCTCCATGAATCCGCGTATTTTTTGGCTCTGTTGAAAAACACTTTCATCGAAACAGTTGAATTCTTGTGGCTTTGTGTTTTGGAGCAGGAAAAAGATACTTGGCTCGGGATCAACCTTGTGACGGGGGTATGCGTCACTTTGAGCCTATGAAAATCTTCCAGAATTTGGAAGTGGTGGGCATTTGGGGCTTTGCCCATGGCACTGCTGGAGATGCTCTCATTGTTATGACACACTGAGCTTGTCTTCCTGGGAAGGATGGGAGCGCTTCTGCTTGTGGCTGGAGGGCCGAATGGGCTTCCCTGCGCAGGTCTTCTTCCCAGATGTTGCTGCTGTGGTGAGCACTAAAAGGAGGGGGCATGGGGCTGTAGCTTCAGTGTCTGGATGTGCCTGCTGGCATGGAGACCGGGTGGGGAAGGAAAGGGAAACTGCTTCATTTGCATGCATGGGGAAAGAGAGCGTGGGATTAGGGGGGAGAAACAGCACTGGTGATGGAGGTGTGGGGGAAGTGAACGGCAGGGACCTTGGAATCAAGTGAGAAGGCTTGGTG
This sequence comes from Coturnix japonica, assembly GCF_054131305.1. NCBI lineage: Eukaryota > Metazoa > Chordata > Aves > Galliformes > Phasianidae > Coturnix > Coturnix japonica. The sequence continues at coordinate 121,959,958 of NC_140663.1, forward strand.
GAGTCGGTACATGACAAAGTTTGTCAACAAGGTGTAGAGGAAGGGCTGGAAATGGAAACAGATGGGGAAAACACAGACCCAGAGAAGGAATGGTGAACAAAAACACACAGTGAGAGTCTTGTGGTGGACAGGGACAAGAGATGTTGGCCTGCAAAACCAGTGGTTTCCAGACTTTCAGTGACTGGATTGTGTTACTACCACTTCTTTGTCCTTCTCATCTTCCCTCTCACTCAGCCTTCTGTTCTCTTCAGCCCCTGCTTCTACTTCTTTCCTCCATGCGAACTGCTCTGCCATCCAGTGATGGTCTGAGTTTTGGGTGTTGCTATATGGAGCTGGCAGTAGGACTCAATGCTCCTTATGGGTCCCTTCCAACTTGGGATACTGTGTGATTCTATCAGTCTCTGGTCTCCTTGCTCTGAGGAGCAGCTCTTTTTGCTCATCATGCACCACATCCCTCTAACCATGGGCTTTGCCACAGACGAGATGGCAGCTGCGTTTGTCCCCATTAAGTCTCACACTACGCCTTTGTGCTGTGGACCTCCAGGATTCATCTCATCCTGCAGTAATCTGATGTGGGTTTTCCACAGGAAGAATTTATAGCTCAGTATATTAAGAATAAGTCAACACAGAGATGTCCCGTGGAAACAAAACAGTATGTCATCATGGAGCTGATGCTGCATCATAACACATTTGCCTCAAAGTAGGAAAATGAAGATCAGAGGCTGATTGTTCCAGTTTGTAGCTTGGCATTCTTTAAGGACAGGACATTTTGCACAGCCATAAGTTTAGAGCAAACAAATGACGTCTCTGTACAATTGGTAAACGGTAAATGTAAAACAACTGAGAATGGCATTCAAATGTGTATTTTATGAGTACTTTACTGCTTTTCTTTCTTCCTAAGCTGGACATTAGGATTTAAGTAACTTTCATTTGTGTTTAACAATGTTTTGCTTTCAGGCTCTTAGGACAGATGCACTCAAGTTGCAAATTTTGCAGGGAGATCATTATCTGTATGAAAACCAGGCATTTTCTGGGATTTGGCTTAGCTTTCTGTTGATCCTTGGTCTTATTACAGCTTCTTTTTGAGAAACCAGGCTGAGGCCGTGCAAATATTTGTATTTTAGCTAACTTAATTCAGGCTGGAAGTTTAACAGAAATCAGCATCAGCTGAGACTGCCTTTCTTGTTCTGAGACTGATTACTGAAATTTGCAAAGGAAATGCCATGTAATAGTGTTAAAGCAGAGCATAGAGATGGTGGTGGATTTATTATGTAGTGGCATTATGAGGGCATTTTTTTGGGACCCTTTGTTGGGACCTGCTGCTATGTGCCACGCAGGATGTATATATTGATGTATCACCAGCTGATTTCAGACATGCAACAGTTGTAGGGCAGGAAGGACTATGTGATATGATGTGATCCTGTAGGCTTGTGCTGAAGCATCTGAGAAACTGCAGACATGGTTTACTCCTTGCATTTTTCTTATCATGGCTCAGGGATCTTGGTAGATTGGGCTGAGGGGTTTGGGGACATACCTTTCTTTTACCAATACATGTAAATTTCGTCTATCTTTAGGGGATTGAGGGATATGAGCTGCTTTTTATACTTCATTTCTTGTGTCTCTTCCCCTAGAGGCAAACCATGATGCATGCGTCAGTCCAACCCAAATGTCGTGTTTAATAACACTTTGGAACAGAAAGACTCTTCTATTCCTTTATTCAAGAATCATGGCAGATTGTGTTTCTTGCATACTGCCTGCCTTTAATTTGGCACCAGACAAAATTCACCCGTGGCTTCAGGAGAATAAACTTCTCCCAACATATAGGGCACTGGTGAGCTTGGACATTTGTTAGCATCCATTAGCATCCATTAGCATTGCCACACATTTTTCTGTCTGCTCTCAGACAACAACCTTCCTGTTGTCCCTTGTCCCGTCCCTCATCTATATGAAATTCATCACTCAGAGGTTGGTGAGGTGCTGGCACAGCTGCCCAGAGAAGCTGTGGTGCCCCAACCCTGGAGGTGCTGAAGGCCAGGTTGGATGGGGCCCTGGGTAGCCTCAGCTGGTGGGTGCCCAACCACAGAAGGGGAATGGAACTGAATGGGTTTTGAAGTACCTTTCCAACCACAGCCAATCTGTGATTCTGTGATTCTGTCATATGGGGGAAAAAAGTCTGAAGGATGTTTATATGGGCTTGAGATCAAAATGGAAATTTGGAAGTTCAGGTATGAAACTTCTTAGTTATTTCAAAACATGGAAGAAGAGCCAATATGACAAAGCAGCATTTACCTGGACATCTAAACCATCCTTTCTCTTTGAGTATCCTCATGCCAAGTGAATGTAATATGTTTTGTATTTGCATATGTAATATGTCATACTGACAGTTAATGAAAGAAAGTCTATGTTACCCAGGAGAAAATCATAGAAATACATTGCCATGAGTCGATGTGAGGATGCAGAAAGTTAGATAAAATCTTCCATAAACAACTCAGAAAACTTTCCAAGCAACATATGGATGTGAGTGTAGAAAACTAAACAAAACAATGGAAATAAAAAAGAGGATCATTAATTCGCTGCAGCAACTATAGGTGTACCCACATCTTTGAGATTATATGTGTTGATTCTTCCATTCCAAAAGCATATGGTGGGAGCGAGGAGATTCAGAGATTCAGAGGTTGGTGATCAGAGGAACAATGCGGCTTCTGCATGAGTAGTGACAAGGCTAATAAAGCAATGATTGGCAGGAAAGGAAACTGAAATCTGTAAAATCCTGCAGTGCATGGAGGAGGCAAGCTGAGAGTGACTGCTGTCAGAGACAGCCAGGAGGGCACCGGGTGAAGCAGGCAGTCGTGGGGCCTGAGACAAAGGGAGGTGGCTCCTCGAGAAGCGTGGTTGAATGCCGAGCTCCTCACCACAGGATGTGGATGCTGAGAGGTTACATCAGCTAATGAGGTGACTGGATGAGTTCATGGAAGAGAAATCCATCACCGGCTATTAAATACAAAACCACTGCCTGTCGCTTAGGAAGCTTTGATCTGCAAATTCTTGGAAGCCTAGTGAATATACTCAGGAAATACTGCATTTGATTTTCTGTATTCTTCTATGCACTCCTTGATATCATGGCTGGCCATGGCTGGGCCAGGTGGTTCCCCAGCTGTGCCTGCTCTACTGCATGAGGTATGTTGGGGACCCTAGCACAAGCAACTCGTGGTGGCTTGCAACCTCCTGCCCTGTGATGGTGTATTTGAGTGGAAAGAGCTGGTTTGTGAAAACTGGTTGATCTGCTCCAGAGCAGAGCCAGGGTGTGAGTTAAAGCTTAAGCAGGGCTGGAAAAGCAGGGTACAGGGCTCAAGCTCGCTCCCTGGTGTCCTATTATTTAGCTATGCAATCATGCCAAGGATGGCAGTCTTATCTCCTTAGGTTCAAGTGGGTTCAGAGAGCAATTACATTCACAGAAGCAATTCCACTAAGAGACACTGAACACTGAGCTACAATGCCAGGCTGAAGGAGTCTCTGCTAGGAGACTGTTGTATTTCCACATGCCTCACACAGCCTGCCCCAGCCTTAGCCGCTGCCCAGGATCAGAGAGAGGGTTTGAGGCACAGAGGTCTTGTTTCCTGGCCTGAGAGTGCTGAAATTAGTTTTATTTGTCTATTAGAGAGTAAGCTTTGAAATTCCAGCCAAAGAATGGAAGAATCTGTATGACAGTCATTTTCTTCACCTGTCCACAGCATTCAGGCACTGGTTAAAGAAAAGCAGCAGTCAAAGTATTTACACATAGCTTGTGCTGGTGCTACGTACTAGTTTCTAGATGAGAACTTGCTATATGAAAATGACAGAAACAACCTGAAATTGGGCAATGTGCATGTTGTTGTGGTCATTTCTTAAAATTCCTCTGTGTTAGCTTCTATGAAACTCAAAGGCAGCGTGTAATTGAACTGTATGAGTGCCTGTATGTATTTAAGGAATGCCTTATGTAACCAAATGGCAGGCCCTTACGCTGAGCGGGAGAGCGGTGTTGCATAAGCAGCTGGGGAGCAAGCAGGAGCTCCAAGAGCACTCCTGGATTCTGCAGATCCTGCTGGATCCCATTTAACATTATTTAATAAGCTGTATTAACTTCTCTTCCCAAGAGCTATGTCGGAGCAACGACACTGATTTCATTTCCCAGATAAGCTTCACTTTTTAGAAAGAGCATCAAACTTTTCAGTCGGTTGAGCAGCTTAATGTCCTGGTAGCCTTGAATTTTCTATAGTCAGCACTCAATCGAGTTGAAAATAAAAACACATTAAAGTGAAAACCTTGAACAGGAAAATACTTGTTTTTCATTCTTGTTTCTAATTCGGTAACCGTTCCTAAAGCCCATCACTATGATTTCCTCTGTCTTGGGAAAAACAAATTATTATTCAAGCAGCTTTTATTTTCTTTAAAAATAGACAATACTGTTCAATTGGAGGGAAGAAAAACCAGATCGAGAAAATCAACTTTAACAAGCATACAGATGGCAGTGAATTTCTTTAACATAATTTTACTCCCGCAAACAATAATAATTGAGTTTGATTTTTTTTTTACTTTACCTTTTTTGTCGCTGATGGATGATTCAACCCGAGCTTTTTTATCTTGATTCACCCTTAGGTGTGTCAAGTCATTAGGCTGGAGGGCTCTTTTAACAAGGAAGCTCCCACCTGTAATCTCTCAATCAACAGGTGGATGTGACTGCAGTACGTGAGAATTGCCAGTTGTCTGATCAGCAGAATGAATCCAACTATGAGTACATCTTGGACTTGTTGGTTTGAGTGGGATGACTCTCCTTAATATGTCATGGAGAATTGACGCAGTATTTCTCATATCATGGATAAGACTGATATTCTTGCAGTGTCCTGTAGATAATGAGTATTAGTGTGTGATCAGGTGGAGGCGGGGTGTTTTTCTGCTATTTGTAGTTCTTATTTTTAAAAAAGTGCCTTGTTTTTATTGGTAATTCTACTGATTTTACTTGTGGTATTTTGCCAGTTCCTGGTTTTGACATCTAAAACAGTAAAAGGTTTTAAACTGGAGGCTTTGCATTTGACATACCCACAGCCCAATTACACTCTTCTGGTGAGAGCTCCTTTAATTCATGATTTATAAAGGTATACGATTTCTTCACGGACCATTAAGACCACTACTTAGCCAAAATCTTCATCTTGCTCATCAGATGAGCATCTGGCTTTTAAAAGTCGCTTTATCTTTGGTTACCAAGGTCAGAAGAGTATTTTGTTCACCGATTTAGTTTTCACTCTATCAGTGCAACATCTGTGGAATACACTTTCTTAGTCTTTCTGCCTGAGAACAGCCTAATCAGAGAATACTTCTGTGAAACACATGGGTGCATTTCCAACAATTTCAGCAAGAGCAATTGCAGATACAAAATAAATAGGTCACTCGTATTCACTGTTGTATTTGTATTATTTTTTTAATAAGAAGGACCGAAGAATCTTGTTTGTTTTCAGAGCTGTCACTGAAGTAAATGGAAACTTTCCTGGAATGATTCTGGACCTTTAATTTGGTTGTTTGCAAGGTGACATGACTCCATTTTTTCATCTTTTCTCTTTCTTACAGCATGAAGGGCTTTATTGTAAGCTGATGCACAATGATGTATCCCAGCTGGTTGTGGCAATTACACTTAAACTGCCTGGTCCCTAATATCCATATTTCTTCAAAAATGCACAGTCTTTTTCAACAATACAATATCTTGCTGTATCTTGCTGTTAGTCAAGTATAGAAATAAAGCTGCATTTGGTGCCTATCCTACTGTCCTCATTAAGGCAAAACTCCCACTGAAATCAAGGGGAGTTTAGTTTGACAAAGAATTACTGGCTTCAGTTTCTAATAGGGCTAAACTTTGTCCTTTTTGGTTTATTTTATTTTATTTTATTTTATTTTATTTTATTTTATTTTATTTTATTTTATTTTATTTTATTTTATTTTATTTTATTTTATCTGTTTCTTTCCTTCTTTTACATCATTTTAATCTTTAGCTTTCTCCACGAAAACCTTCTTTTTTTTTTTTTTATATTATTTGTTTCAGTTAGAACCTTCTGCTTCTCCCCTTTCCCTCTCTTCCTTTCTTCTTCCCTCTTTCACTTCTACTGTTAGCCCCACCTTCACTGACTCCAGTCATGTTAAGAGTTGCTATAGATCATGCATGTACCAAGGAATTCAACTATCTCTTTCAGATTACTTCTACATATAGATGCCTATATCCACGTACTTGCCTTAGGGTGATTCTCAGGTTTATAAAATTGGCGATTTAGACAGAGATTTATTTGCACAAAATCCATCTCAGTAATCTTCCCTTGTATTCTGGCAAGATCTTAAAAGTTCCTCTGAAGCATTCATGCAGGGCTGTAGCAGTAAATTGGGTTTTGAAATGACAAAAATATTTGGCACAGAATTGCAGTCAGAAGAAAATACTTCAGGATTTTAAAGTCTGTGTAAAAAGGGTTTTATTGATGACAACAAAACTGGAAATCTCAAAATAGATAGATTTTGTTTATAATTGTACTGTGCAACAATATGAGCTTAGACCACAAACATAATGCCTTTGTGCATCACTTCTCTTGTCTTCAAAGCAGGGCAGCCTAATAGAGAAGTCTAGGCTGTGATCAGCAATGGGTGCATTCACAACCATGTGTTTGAAGGGGTCACCGAGCAGGGGACTGTGCTGTGCTAAATACACCATTGCAAATGAAGGTGGTGCAGTCACCAGTCCTGGAGGTGTCCAAGAGACACATTGATGTGGCATAGAGGGACATGGTTAGTGGGCATGATGGGGGTGGGCTGACAGTTGGACTTGGAGGTCTTTTCCAGCCTTTGTGACTCTGACTGGCTGAAAGAGGAGTCATGGTGAAACCTCTTCTGGATGTTGATCCACCTTGGTGGCTGAGCCTTGTGAGTCATTTTCTTGTGCAAAGCAGTGTTGCTTCCAGCTGTTCTTGTGCCTTCCCTGTATGCCCTGTTCCTGCTATTGCCTCTGCAGTGCCATTCTCTCACTTCTACCTACTAATTATTTTTGGTTTTAAGACAGAAAGCCTTTTGAAAGTGCTAAGCATTGTTATCTTATTGCAAGTTGAACTGATACTCAAATTCTTTTCCAAAAGACCCCATTCAAGCTTGTGAAGTAAATAAAGACTGTGTGCCTTCTTAATGGATAGCATAGAATTTCAAAGTACTTCCACCAGCTCACAGTTCCTCAGCATCTGCATTACTCTAGACATCCCCTTTAAATGTAAAAGGCATAATGCCAAAGTTGCTTATTCTTCCTCAAATAAGCAAACACATTTTCTCTTTTTGTAAAGGTTACAAATATTGTTTCACGGTGTCCAATTTTCTGTTGCTCTGGAAAACCTAAAATGTATTGAAAACTACAGGCAAGATGCACGGTGTAATGCCAGTTAAAAAGGCATTACTGCCTCTTTAATGCAATTGCTATTTCTTTTGCTCAGAACTGTCTTTTTCCAAAGAATGATTTAAACTATAGCTGAACAATAGATTTATTGTTGTTGACCAAATATGAAATGTGGTAGTCTTCTCAATTTCTTTTCAAGATAGGTTATTTTTCAGAGTACCTGGGGATATGAGTACCTGGGGATGTAAGTTCAGTGTTTAACTTTGGAATTCACATTTTGTTTATCTGGTCTATAATATATGTATTTGCAACATCATCACTGGCATTAGACTTGCCATATTTCTCTGCGGATTTTTTCCCTCTGTGGAACTACTACAGGGTCATCATGCTGGTTAATGAAAGAAGGATGATATTTTTTTTGTAAGTCATGCATGTTTAAATATTCTTCTATGCAATTTTTTTATATCCAGTGGTGGAAGGTAACGAGACGTTTCAAAATTGGTACTGCGTAATTGAGAGGGGATTCCATATATGAGATGCGAGCACAAAAATTGGGTATAGCTCTTCACAATACCGCTCGTTTTGCAGCTGAATTCCTCAGCACTGTTCTTAGAGTGTATAATCAGTTACGCTTGTGTTGATTTAATCAATTATTCTCGTGCACAAACAAACACAAAAATCTGGCTAATTTCAGGCTCTCTTTGAAACACCAGACCTAGAGATTTAACTTACAAAGAAAGAAATACTATTTTCAAGCCTCTAGAGTGGTTTTAAAAATGGCAAAGATATATTTGGGAAGTACCATACTTCTTGGTACTGGCAGCTGTGTATCCTTATGCAGAAGTGGATTTGGCTGAAAGACCAATTCATAAATATTGTATCCAAGGACTGCAGCAAGCTTTCATATTTTCAAGAGATAATGTAAAATGTGAAACATTTCTTCTTCACCCTCAGAAGTCTCAGCTTAAACAACATGGTCTCCCAAGTATGATGAGTAATGGCCAACTAGCCAAAGTATCCACGGCTTCTTCAGTCACACGAACTGAAGATGATTCTGCTTTCTCCCCAGTGAGCCAGCACACGTATGAGAAAAGGTCAGCTTGCTGCGCTCAGTCTGAAATCCCTCCTGTACACTGACAATCTGCAAAGCAGCTCAGAAAGGAAGAGACATCGATAAAGAACCTGACTCCTGCACTTGGTGACTTTCCATCTCTCAGTCTGTGAGCTTCCAAGCAAGCGTCACAGACAGCTCCTCACTGTGTTATGGGCTGCTTGAAAGGCTATGTGGGAGATGGGGAATCTCTCATGGCTCTCTTAGGAAAGTTTGTTTTTCATCTTGTCTCTAGATCTCCCCTTTCTGGTCCGGGAAAGCAAGGGGTGTAAGAGGTAAGCATCATCTTTGATCTGATGGCTCCTCTCCTTCTGGGCTACTCTCTGGGAAAAAAACAATATCCCCCATGGGAGGGTAGCATTTATCATAGCAGAGGCTCTGTGTGCAGTAGCGCTGGGGAAGATGCTGAGCGTGCCTGACAGGCGCTTGACATTTCAGCACAAATTCAACAAAACAACTTTATTCAGGTAAATACTTAGGCACGTGCTTTTCATTACCCATTTGCTCAGAATTTTATCTAAGTCTTCTCCTGAATATGGAAAGATTAAGTGCATATTTAAAGGCTGACTAGTTCCCCACTCTGACTCACACATATGCTGCAACAGGGATGGGTTGGGTGGAAAGGGAGCAGTCATCACAGTAGCATGGGAGCTGAGAAGCATGTATTTTTTCAAAGATTATAGGGAATCCAAGGTAGGAAGGAACTCCATTCTGGCCAACCTTTTTTTCTGCTTTTTTAATCTGGAGTTAATGACTTGCTGGATGTTTTCCCCTAGTTTCGTTTCCCAGCTAGTCTCTAGGTTTCTTTTGGAGAATTCTGTTTCAGAATTGCTCTTGCTCTGCCAGAAGATGAGCCCGTCCTACTCCCGAATGTGAATACTCGTTTCTGTTATTTCCCTTTTCCAGGAGCTGTAGACAAGACTAGGAAGCTGATTTTGCTGAAATTTAACCTGTTCTGTGTGTGGATAGGTTAATTTTCAGCTGTTTTGTTTTCCTAAACTGGTTCATGGTGCAGACATACAAATGGTGGTGGTGGGTTCAAGGAAGGGAAGCAAGACTTCCTTTGGAGCTGTGGTGGGTTTAAGTTACCTTACAGCATTCAACAAATATTTTTTCATGAGTGACCTGGAAGACAAGATAAATGGGGCCGTGTTTTGTTCCACAGGAAGCTGGTGAGTGGAGAGATGAAGATGAGAAAATGATGACCAGCAGGAGAGGGAATACAGAGAATGAATGTGGAGCAAGGGAGACCAGGAGCTTTGAGATGCAGGTCATGGCAGTAGAGAGAAACAAGAGGGGAGGGATGGAGAAAGGGCCCCCAGTATGAGATGTGGCAAAGCAAAGGTTTTGTGGCCAACTGAAGGAAAAGTGCTGGAAAGAGGGCAGATGTGGACCTGAGCCTGGGAGGAGGAAGGTCAGGGTGGAAACTTGCATGCATCATAGTGGGGAGAAAGAGGTTGGAGGAGAAGCCAAGGAGATCTTTGAGCTGAGCAAAGACTGGAAGTGGGATTGGAAAGCAAGGAGTAATGCACAGAGTTGCTTGGGAAGTTCCCGAGTCTTGGAAAGCCAGAAATAGGGATGAGCAGATGATTGTCCTCAAATGTGAGGCTGGACTGAGTGGGGAGTCTGAGGTGTGGAAAGAGCTGGAGACCAGAGGGACAGACAGGGACTGCATGCCCACTTGGGTACCTGGAATGGAAACCCAGTGCTGGCAAACTTAGCACTTCTCTGCTGCTAGCAAATGCTCACAAAGCCCATAGGAAGAGCACCTCATCCCTGCCTCTTGCTGCTTCCCTTTATCACTACCTGCATTGGTGCAGCAGCTGCCAGAGCTTGTTAGCTGAGGTGACTGGAAGTCTCATGGTATTTTGGAAATGTCACAACAATGCCCAGTAAGGAGGATTTTCACTAGCAAAGTCATGTGCTCGCAGAAGCTGCATTAAATGCTAACCACTATGGATGCAAAGTCAAGCGCTCAGAAATTAGGAAATAGTATAATTAAGCCTGCCTGTGTGATTTTAATTTATTCACTTCCTGCATATTCATTATGATTCCATACTTAATGATTTAATGATTGCACTACGCTCTTTTTTTTGTTGTTGTTGTTGTTTCTTGTTACCAGTCATTTTAAGTCATATTAATTTGCTGGCATTTCCCAATCAGTTCTGAGTCACTGCACAACTGCTGGCTTAAGCTGGGGGACAGGTCAAGCGCGAGACCAATTCTGTGCCACCAAAGCTGACTTATCCTGGCCTGAACCAATTCTGAAGAGTCAACAGTGTAACAGGGTGGCAACTTCAATTTAATTAAACATTGGGTTCCAGTTGGTTTTTAACTGGGGATATCCTTGTTGCAAAGGCTACACACACCTGCAAAGCAAGATAGTGAAATATTTCTCAAGAATGTACCACCTCTCCTTTTTGAATGTTTTGGCTAAAATCATGAATAGTTGTAATTCAAGGAAGATACCAGACTGGAAAATTTCAGTTCAAGTGGTTTGGTTATGGGAAAGTTCTGTGTGGCGGAAAGAAGTTTTCCTAGATGAAGGGATCCTGCAAGGCTTCCAGGCAAGCACTATACCCAGGTCACTCGCTAGAAAAGGCAGGAGGTGAGGGAGATCTGACAAGCATAGCTACAAAATGAAATTCACATTTGCTGCAGCCGGATACATGAGCCTTAGTAAAACACTCAAGACTTCAGATTTTCATCTTGATCATTTTGTAGATTCATTTTCCAAACTATGCTTTGCGTAGAGGAGTTCTTCCATTGTCTCTTGAAATTATTGCTTCTTTATTTTGGGAGTGAGAGTAAAAAAAAAAAAAAGAAAATTAAGATCATGGTTTGTTTTTAGTTCCAAAATTTACTGTCTTCAAGTGGCAAGGCACAAAAGTTGTGCTAAGAAGAGAACTTTATGCACAACACTGCCAGGCCATGAAGGACAGAATCAGCGTATGTAATGCAGACAGGGAATGGGAATGACCAACAGCTACCACCTCTAGCAGCACTGTCCAGTTCCATTATTGTGGCTGCTGATAGGCCCACAAAATAGTTTGGAAGAACAGGATACGTACAACACAAATGTATTTATGGGTCATGGTTTCCTTCACATTGGGGTATTTTGAATAAATGTCTTCTGGATTCAGATCTACTTTGCACCAAGCAAGCAGTGGAAAGCATGTTTACTATGAAATGTTGGCTCCTTTGAACTCCAGCGTGACCAAATTTTTGCCTTTATCACACAGAATTTTGTGGCCGCAGTGAGGCCATTCACTGTTATTGCCTGTCTTGCTCTGTTCACAACTTTCCAGTAGTTTGACTGCTTTGGCCCTCTTTGTATGTTTTAAAGAGGGGTCCTTTGTGGACCTTGAGGCAGGTCAAAGAAAAAAAATGTATTTAGTTTAATGGAAAAGTATTTCCCTAAAAACTTTGTTCTAAGACTTTATGTAGCTTTAAAGGTGGCTTAAAATATTAAATTTACTACAGAATCTGGCATTTGTATTTTGAAATATATGTACTGGAGAAATGATAAATATTGAGCACCCAATGCTACTTTCTTGCTCATTTTCAGGTGTTTCTGATGCTGTGATATGTTTTGGTATGGTTAAATCAGCTTTTCAAGGTTTTAAATTAAAAAATGTTAACTGGTTTTAATGGACATACAATTTCTCTACTAGTATCTGGAGTCATCTTTATGACTGCTGATACAATTTCATTTTAAAGAACTACACACTATTTTTACATCTGAGAAAATGTAAGTCGTACATGTTCAGATCTACATAAAGCTGCAACAGTTCTTTCTGATATGAATTATTTCCAAAATTGTCAGTATGTAGCCAAACTCTTGAGATCAAACAGGCTTTTAACTTTGTTTTCTGATCTTCTAATTGCATCTTTTAGGAGCAGATTGACAGGCATTGTGGAAAAATTGTATATGTATTTATACTTTACTCCCTGCAGAACCTTGTGCAAAAGGGATTTTGTTATTTGTACATAAAGTCCTTACTGTAAGAAAACACAAATGTTAAGTAGCTTGCTGTAACAAAGCTGTTTCTTGCATCCTGAGTAGGAGTTACGTGTGCTGTTTTGTATTGTATCTGTAATTCAGTAAGGTGTAAAGCTTGTTCTTCTGCTGAAAGGTTTTTTTATTGGTGAAGTGACTTGATTACTCCCATGTATCAATGTCTTCAGGAGCATAATAGGTCTTGTTTCTATCATATATTTTTATGCACCAAACCTTTATACGTGCAAAAATACCATCCTTTAGTTGTGAACTGTGTAAGAACAAAGCCTTACATATTTCTCTTTTGCTGTGCAAGGTTGTAATGCTCTGAAAAGAATAGTAACATAAACAGTAACAGTAAACACCTTCACCATGTCCATGCATCACATCCTGATTGATGCATTAGCTTGTTGGATTATGGTCTTCAGTCAGCAAAGCACAAAGCATGCCAATAAATAAAAGTTTGACCCATTTTCCCATATCATTAAAACAACCAGTGGATTTAAGACTGATGGAAGGCAGTGGACACTGCTGGCAGAGCGGGCAGAATTTGAGAGCAAATACAAGTTACCTGTTAGATAGCTCTTCAGTTGAGGGAATCATTCTTTCATTTACTGTGGTACAAGGAGACCAAAAGCTCCCCATGGACTTTCAAGGGACCCAGTTGACATCTAAGTCTGTCCATTATAGCTACAGTAAATACATTGTTGTCATGGTAATGCAGTGATCAAAGTCTGAGGGAAAAACTCAGGCATTTCTCTGGTTCATAGTGTGAGATGAAAGAAAAACTTGACAAGTAATAGAAAAAGAAAATAGAATTGATCAGCATTTACTTTAGGTTGGCTTTGCAACCTTCCAGAAAGGCATTATGAATTTTAATTTAAAATTAAACTGCTTCAATTTAATTACGTGATTTTGTATATCTGTGAGGATATTTTTTGCACTCAGAAAAACGTTGTTGCAGTCATCAGGGTAAGGTGGAGGTAGGATAGGAATACAAAGCCCCAGTGCCTTCTGCACAGAGGCAACAGATCTTTCCCACTGGGTAGTGAGTCCTTCCCCAGTGTGGCCCACTTCCCCATTATATTGCCTGGCAAACTGGGACACCACTTTCAGGCTTCTGATTTCAACTCCAGAAAGAGCTGCTTGAATATCAGCCCCAGCTCTGATCCCTTTGCAGAGGAATCATCTCCTTTGCCAGCATGCTTACAATGTGTTTCTAGCCCAACTCTAGTATTACTTGCTCACAGCGAGTTTCTAGTTATTCCAACACTGTATCCTTCCCCTCAGTGGTGTAGCTTAATGGGGTATATGCATACATGCCCATAAATCTTAACAGATCAAACTGTGCAAGCTTTAGACCCAGTGAAAGGGGATGACTCACCTGATGAAGTGCTTGCTAGTCAAAGCAAAAGCTGTACAAAAGAAATTGTAAGTGTTAAAATAAGCTTTTGTCAATGGGGATAGATTCTGGCCTTCTTAATCACAGTGACTGTGTCTCACAAGTATTCCCAGTGGATAAACAGAAAATACACACAGAGTAATAATGAGAAAGGCCACCAAATTCCAGCTCTAGGTCATTCACCTTGTGTTAAAGTCTCAACACATTTAGCTGATTATCATGGCTAATGTTTCATGATTGTCCTTGATCTGAGAGGTCTTTTCCAACCTCAAGGATTCCATGATTCTATGAAAAAACAATGTTATTTTGTAGACCTAAATGATAAGAAATTTCTGGTCTTGGGGATATTACTGTCTCATGCAGTTTTCGACATAAAGTAAATAGAAAAGTAGTTTTGTCTGAGCAAGGACTTTATTGTATGCCCCAGAGGAATTAAAACTCCAGGAAAGGAAATGGAAAAATCCAGAAAATGAGGAAAGACAAGTACTGCAATTTAATAGCATGTTTAAAGCATATACTTATTTTAGAACATGTGCTCAATATCTTTCCTCATCGGGTTTTCATTTATGTGAGAGTAAGTACCAGCTGATGTATATTACTAAATCACAGTGCAAGGGTCGATAAACATATCCACAAACCTTGCTTTTTTTCCTGGACTGTGGCCTGGTTATTAAAAAATAAATAAAAAATAAGAGGAAACAAAGAAATGAAAGTATTAAGTGCTCACCCCCCTCCCCCCCCCCCTTCTTTTTTTTTTTTTAATCTCCAAATAGATCATAAATCAAGCATACAGTAGAAGTTTTCATCAGTCTTGAGGCAGCACTCGGCTGTATGGGATATCGAATATCCAAAGGAAATACCATAACTTCTGAGATGTGCTCAGTGTTCTCATTTGTAATTTATCTCTTAGAAGTATGGCAGCCTAATGTTAATGCCCTTCAGTTAGGTTTTCAGAACCCAAGACATACATAAATCAGAGGGACCTGCCCAATCTGGCAACCGGATGATTTTTCAGGAAGAACTTAGAGTGACTTCAGAGACTCTTCTTAGCCCTGAATCCCCCACGTAGTGCTTGTACAATTCTGTTTCTGAATGTTTAGCTCATTCTTCTTTCTCACAGTGAAATGCCCATGTAAGCCAAGGGTCCTGGAAACCTGCCTGGTTTGGGCACTGAGTTCAAAATTAAAGGGTTTTTTTTTGCTCAGTTTCTTAGAAGAATAAAGGATTACTTGGTCATGTTTTATGTGGTTATACATGTGCCTTTCTAGCTACATTCTAAATTTGCTGGCCAATATCATTTAAATTCATGAGAAAGGTAAAGATATCAAAACTACAGGCTATCTTTAAGTTTTGTGACAATATATGCCAGGCCCTACAGAACCCAGATAACCTTCACAAGAGCTTTCTGACACCAGCCAGTAAGACATTAGCTTGTACTAGTTTCACAGCTTGCAGAACTTGGTTTATGATGTGCAATTGCTTCCTTCTGGATTTAAATTAAGGGGCTTGCATCTGCAGTGATTTGTTCTGCACCTGTAAAACCGGTCCTAGTGTAAGATTTAGGAGTAAGATGAAATGGAGCTGCTTGCTGGTGGTGCCTGCTTACAACCAACTGTGGCTCTGACCACGGTGTGGGCAGCTCTTGGGTCTGTGCAGGAGTAGCCTGAAGCAGGCTTCAGGCATACTTGCATGCATCCTCTCATACCTAGAAACAGTGTGTTTTCATGCATTTAGCCTTAAAAGATAAACATTTTAAAAAGGAAAAGCAGTCAGGAGAGAAATTAAATAGGAACTGTTCGGAATTGGGAAAAGTGTATGGGCTGAGCGCCAGGTTTCCTGAATTCATGGTGGTTGCTCTGGAGAGGTTTTTGTGGGGTAACCGAGCACTTCATCTCCTCCGGCCACAAAGAAAAGAAGTCACAAGTGGGAGAGATTACTAATGGGAAATGCTGTATTATTTTCATAGGTCTAAATGGATGAAGAGTGAATTATCAGGGGAAGCGAAAATCACAGTGAACGCTGCAGCATTTAGGCTTGCTCTTGGCTAGTTGCAATACTGGCGACATACAAAAAAAGCTAGAAACATGGTGTTGTAGATTACATCGACAGGATCCCCTGATGTGGGGGCTCACACATAGCCAGCTGGCTTCTCTGAACTTTCTGAGGCCAGCTTTGCCTGTGGCATGTGAGCTGGGTGGAACAAGAGACAAGGGAAATCACCATGGAAAGGGAGGAGATAAAGAAATTCCCCTTCTGAGTGCCAGCACTGCTACTCACCAGAGCTGCTGACAAATATCACAGATTTTATCTGGAAGGACCGAGGTTTTCCCTGTCATGGATTTGTAGCTTTTCTCCTCCTCCACTGCTCAACGTTTGAGTGCTTCTCAGAGCATGCAGGAGCAAGCTACTCTGATTGCCCTAGATGAGTCATTCCTCCAGATAAGCCTGACTGACTTCAAAACTAAAGTTACTCTGCATTGGGTGGAAAACACCAAGACAGAAGAAAGCAGATTGTAAATGAGAAATTGCTCCTGCCAAACTGCAGTCCCTGTCACATGAAGCCATGCTATTTCGTGTGTGAGGTGAAGTGCTGTTTTGAACTGACTTCAGCTGATCGTAAAACAAAAATGATGTTGTAATTGTCACATAAAGGCTCCTGACATAGCAGGGGAGAAGACTTCAATCTGTCACAACCTGTTCTCTTTGAGGAAGAAAAGGTGACTGAGAGAGTGTTATTTGGCACAGAACAGTGAATCAGAAGCAGCAGTACAGTCCTTTTTCATTTTTTGGATGCATTTACACTTGCTAATGTGCCACTCAGTGCTCTTAAAAACTTAACTCTTCCTTCCTACCTGCCAGCAAACTGAGAATCTACTTTCCTAGAAATGTGCCAGAAAAATGCAGCTTCTTCAGAACCAAAGATTTCAGTCAAATGTGCATTACAGCAGCTAAGACAGCAACTCTTTCACTGCCCTGCGTGTGGGCTGCTCTCCATGTAGGACATTCCAGCTGGGGCATTCCTGCACAGCCCTAAAGCAGAAATACTACCTTTGCATTTTCCCATCTCCACACTTCTAAAAGCATCCAGTCCGCTGCCAGGAAGCTAGTTTATGTGGCAAACAGGGCTCAAGCAAGATATAAAGGTGGCTATTCAGACCCTCAGGCTTTGGCTGTAACACCTACTTTATCTTTAAAGAAACTGAGCAATGCCAGTGTAGGACTGAGTGAACCTCCATAGGAGCCTCTTGGCGCAGAACAGTAATGCTGTACAGCCCTGACAGACAGATAGCACTGAGCAGCCACATCACCATGAAGGATTTCCAATGGAATTCTCCAATGGGACAAAAACTGAGTGATGCTTAATATTTTTGCAGGCAAGGAAGAGAAAGATGCTGTGAAAAAAAAAAATCTCTTTTACATTCTAAATGTAGCCATAACCACCAACAGTATATCATTCTGGATCAGAAGGACTTGCTGGGCATAGTAATGAATTTCTCTCCTCTGCTTTCTCAGTTCTGATCAGATGGCTATCCATAGCTATATGGCCCTTACTTTCACTATGTATCTCTCACAACATCCATCAGTGAACACTTTGGACCAAATCTATTGTTAATCTTGAGGAGTAGGAGTTTTCAGGTGATAATTAAAGGCAGGATTAGATTTAGAATGAGGGTTAGGGTTGAAAACAGATGGGTCTGAGGTACTTGGTCTGCAGAACAGCCAACAAGGCCTGATGGGCTACAACAAGGACTAGTCAGCTTTGCTGCAGGTCGTCTTTTTACTGACTTTGTTTGGCTCCATACTGTACTTAGGGTTCACGTGCTTTTCCCCACGGCATAACTAACATACTGTTCTTCAGTCCCAATACCAGCTGCCTTCATCCACCCTTGCCAAGCTTTCAGGATTTACCACTTAACACTCCTGCAGCCTCATGTCCACCAGCCCCTCCTTTAACCTTTTCTCTAACACTAGCCCTCAGCCTCAGTGTACTCTTGTGTCACATATCTGCTCCAGGGTTATTTAAGCCATTTGCTCTGGTGGCATTTGTACACAGTCCAGCCCAGTGGGCCTCCAAGGACTTCCAATGTTGCTAGAAGTCATTCAGCCTGCATACTGGACACTTGACCTGAGGTCACATGGGTCAAGGAGGAGCCAGGTACATGAAGAGGTTTGTCCCAGAGCCTGTGACATTCCAATCAGAGCTTTTGCTTTGTGGGATTCAAATAACTAAGGATGATAGAGGCAAGAGTGATAAGAAACTTCACTCATTAACGTATGTTGCATGTAAGTAAACAAAGCCTAGAAAGCTGTAAGCTGCTTGACATCTCACATAAGTGATTGATGCTCCACTTGCTCATTCGTTCCAGCTGAACAAGTCACTGACCAGACACAGTTCTTTTCAGCGGCAGAGAGGCAGTCTCAAGAAACTGTTACTTCTTCTGTCATTTTAAAGTAGGGCTGCAGCCTTCAACAGTATTGTTCCTACACTATGTGGATGTGAATCCTCATTAGCTTCCAGACGCTTGTACCTAGTGCCGGGTAGCCCTTGCTGGAACATGTCCATTTGGCAAGGCAGGGAATCCATACTTGTTCCACATCATTTCATATGAACAGCAGTTTAATTTCAGTAAGCTAATAATAGCCCATAAAATCTTACGTATCTGCAAAAAAGAGTCCCCACAGCTGCAATTTTTGAGTTTAAGAGTTTATGCTGTGCAAGGGTGAGTAGTGAGGAAGAATGAGAGAATGAGAGAATCACAGAATGGCTTTGGTTGGAAGGCACCCCAAGGATCATCAAGTTCCAACCTCCTGCCACAGGCAGGGCCACTGACCTCCAGATCTGCCACTAGACCAGGCTGCCCAGGGCCCCATCCAACCTGCTCTTGAATACTTCCAGGGATGGGGCATCCATAGGCTCTCTGGACAGCCTGTGCCAGCACCTCACCACTCTCTCTGTGAAGAACTTCCCCCAACATCCAGTCTAAACCTTTCCTCCTTGAACTTAAAACCATTCCTTCTTGTCCTATCACTGTCTACCCAATTAAAAAGATGATTCCCCTTCTTTTTATAATCCCTTTTTAAATACTGGAAAGCTGCAATGAAGTCTCGCAGCCTTCCCTTCTCCAGGCTGAACAAGCACTGTTCCTGCAGACTGTCTTTGTTAGGGAGGTGCTCCAGCTCTCTGATCATCTTTGTAGCCCTCCTCTGGACCCTCTCCAGCAGCTCCACATCTTTCCTGTACTGGGGGCCCCAGAACTGGATGCAGTACAGGAAGCCTATATGTTGACCCAGGCTGAGGCTTAGTCTTGTGTTTGCATAAGGAAGCCAACAGTGAGGTTTTGTTGTTGTTTGTAACTGGAATATTGGTAAGTCTGATAAGATCCGGTAATAAATACAGATCTCTGCGTCCAAGCTCTAGTTTTGTCCCTGACATTAAGCACTAGACTAACAGAAACTAAAGTGTATGATTCTCAGAAAGCCCTTGAGCTGGTCCTGCTTTACTGCACTCCTACTCTCTGAGCTTCCTAAGCTTTGTTTTTCCTGGCTCTACCATTTGCTTTTTATCCCCCACCAGTCCCCAGCCCTAGCCTCAGTTCTGGTCATGCCATCAAAAGATGAGAGCAACTCAAGTCTGGAGACTTGATGAAAATCTGCCTGTGGGGCTGGAGAAGCTGTAAGTATAGTCCAAGGACAGTCTCTGAACATTGTCCTGTGTTATTTTTTACTTCTCTTTATGCAGAAGTATAGTATTATCTGTAGATATGAATCATGAAATGTTTATGGATGAAGATTATTCTTTCTTTCCCCCAAAGCCCCATTGCAAAATGGGCACCTCTTGGAACAAATACAAGCTTTATGCTGTCGTTGGCATTTTGACACTGATTTTGACAAAGTGGAAATGCAGTCAGTCGGTGTAGTCAGGGTCATTGTACTTGTTCTATTAACATGATGCATGTTTTCCTGGGCATTATCTCCAAGCTGTTTTCACAATAGAGCTGAATCAATGTATCTAATTCCTGTTCACATGCATTCGTTTTACTTACCAGTGAAAACTGATGTTACCAGTCTTTGATAAGCACTTAAATTAATTCCTTCCAGACATTTGGTTTAATGCCTTTCATCCTGATGGAGTTGAATTAGTAGGACTAACTACTTAAGAGAACAGAAGAAGAAAGTAAAACATTTTAGGATTAGATATTCAAGACAGGTTTTCATATTAGCATATTAAATCCATAAAGTACAGGTGTTAAAAGGGACTTTAGTTACCCTCTAGCAAGCTTTTGGTATGAGCAGAACCTGTGCACCCTAAGACACAGGCTCCCCAGGTGGGTACAAGAGTGTGAGACAAAAGGATGCATTGTAAATCAATGTAAATAAAAATGTAAAATTATTTTCCTTAGTTTGTTAAAAACAGCCTTCAGAGTCTCTTTGCTGCTCTGCCCAGCAGGACCATTTTCCCACGTGAAGCCTAGGATGGGGCACCCACAAATTTGATACTAGAAGGTCTACAGTCACATTAGGTCTTTTAGGACTACTTATTCTGGGAAAAGTCTACACCAATGGACACTACCTGCAAGTAACTTTTACGTTATGTGCGTATGAGACACTTCTAATATGCAGAGCTGTTATGTATCTTACAACTAGTTACTTTTTACTGAAGATTTCAGAAAATCCAAATTTGTCCAGTAAAGAGAAGATGTATTTCAATTTCCCGTTAACCAGATGCAGGTTGAACTGGATGCAGGTGTTCACTGAAACCTTCAACAACACATTTTATCTCTGCTTTCCGTTCCCTCCTCATTTTTTTTTCCAGTGCAAAATAGGAAATATAAACTTAGAGTGTATGAGAAAGATCTGAATGTATTTGAGAAACGTACTTTGTCAGATAGAACAGGAGAATGTGCAGTGTTTAAAACAGTGGCTGAAACTTTACCCTTCAAAGTATTTTCTATATGATAAAGTATTTCCAGATAGGTTACTATGAGGTCACTATGCTGTATTAGCTATATCCTGTATACGAATGCTGATTTTGCAAACATTTCTTCTAGAAAGATGGATTTGTGTCATATGAATTTATGCATTTTGACCTTAAGCCTGCTTATGTAGTGTCTCTGAATCTTAGGAACCCGCTTGCTAATGGGTCAGTAATAGCAGTACTCTCTGTTTCCATCTTTCTGGTTATTTACTCATTAATTTTACTTCTTTAGAGATATGTCAACTAGCCAGAAACGTCAAGAAGCACTTTGTGTGCATTACAGCTCTGTCTTTAATACTAGGCCTTTCTGACAGTGCTCAAAAGCCAGGATTTTTTCTCTTTTTCTTAGAAATATGCCCTTTTTTTCTCAGACATACGTCTAGAGAATTTTATATGCGCAAACAAAATTAGGTATAATACTGTTCTTATTCATAAAGAGGTAAATAAAATTTAGTCTTAACATGAAACATGGAGGTATTTCAGTTTTTCCTTAAAGGGGAGAAAAGCTCAGGAAACTTTTAGGTTTTGTACCTGAAGGCATTTCGAGAAAGCATAAATCTCTGTCTGGGCTACATTTCTGTAGCTGAAATCAGAGAGTGTATAGGGCTAGATGTACTGAGGTGGGAACGTGCATTAGGAGTGGGCGGCAACAGCAGCCATGGAGGGTAGAGTAGTGGGGGATGTAGCGCCTCTGGAAACATTTACTTTGGGGAAGTTTTTGCCCCTTAAAAAAAGATTTTAAAAAAAGGCATTTGCATCTGTATTCTCCTAAACATGCATCTCTGCTGTCTTTCAGAAACACAAAGAATATATCTGAGCTCTTTGTCATGTTCTCTCCTTTTCTACCATGTCTGCTGAGAGTCATAGAGTCATCCTCCTTTATCTTCTAAAACGCGATGAATGCAAATCAGCATGCATTGTAAGCTCAAGGAAATTTAATGTAAAGGGAAAAGAGTAACTTCCATGGCGACTTTGTCCTGCAGGATCCCTACAGCCAAAACCAGTATAATACTCCAGGGGAAACTGGTACATCATCATAGCATTTGTTTACCTAGTCCTTTCTAAGCTCTTTCTGTTAAGGACCAGCTTATCACTCAGATTTGTTTCCTTCCAAAAAAAGGGCAGAATCATGCCCATGTTTGCATCCAAGGAACATCCAGCGTGGCTTAGTGAGAGGATCTTAGAGCAGTTCTGTTGCTGACTGGCTTCTGGCGCACGGAGCAACTATTTCAGAAGGGCTTTGGTTTATGCCAGAGACTGGCGGCCAGCCAGCAGAAGCCCATGCTCTGCTCCTTCTGCTCTGGCTTCATTTTCTGCCTTGGCCCTCTGCACCCAGCCTGAGAGCCACGGGCTGCTCTGAAGTCCTAGGCCTTCCCTAGTTGCTCTGCTGTGGCTCTGCCTCATGACTCCATGAGGTCAGCCAAGAGCCAGTCTTCACTTCCCACTCACTGAACATCAAGCCTCAGAAAGCAGGACAGGCAGAGGGGGTCATTTGCTCTTTGTGCTATCCTATTGTTTCGTTAGCATTTAGCTTGCCTCTGAAATAGGGCAAAATGCTTCATTATTTCCCAGATTTCCTGAGGCTGCATGTTCCAGTGGTCGCATTTGCCACTCACCTGGCAGGGGATCAGATATGGGCAAGAGACGTAGAGCTTGAATTAGATATTGCAAGCACCAAGGTGTGCAAGTTGCTTGTGTGTGCTTGAGTAATGACAATGCTGAGGATAGTGGAGAAGAATCCCCCAGGAACAGAACATGAACATTAATTATAGGGGGGAAAATATATTATTAACATCAGACCGCACACTACAGGAGATCCCAGTGTGACTATTAAAGGAAATTAATTACCACCTCTCTTTACCTTTCAGATCAACTCTTCTTTATAATGAGAATAATTCCTTCTTTGTTACCATTGGTATTATCAGCTGTGTGAGAACAGTTTTTCCTGGTATTCCATTCACTGGTATTGTGTATCTGTATAGTCTGAAAATAAATATTTGCAACAGATGCATTGCATTCCCTCTGAGGGGAAGTCCCACAAGCCCAGGCTCAGGCTCTGTAAAACAGATCGGCATGTTGAAATACTGCTTCCTCTGCACTGATAAGTGTGAAATAGCATCAAAATCATTCTCTGTGGCAAAACCAGGAGCAGGATTTAGGAGATAGTACAGGAGACCTCTTTTCCATTCCCATTCCTCTCTTTATGTCAGAGTAGATGAAAGCCAGGAGATGCTCTTACTTTTTTTAAACTAATCCTGCTTCTCAAACCCTTTCCCAGATCACCAGTGTATTTTCCAAATACATCTTGTGTAATCTCACACAATACATTTTTGCTGGTAAAGTCAGAATTGAGGTCAAAACTGGACTAAAAGAAAACTCATTACAACTTCAACATCCGTAATCCACCCTGAGGAGAGAGATGAATGCAGCGAGCAGGCTATGCATGCATTGTTCCATTGTGCTCTTGATTAACTTATAATTCACAAGTGAGGGAGTGTGAAGGAAACTACTGAGTGATGGAAGGTCACCAATTCCAAGAGGAAATAAACGATATATAGGCATCCCATTCATCACTTTATTTGTGTAACATCGTTTTGGAATCTGTCTCTCTAGGGTAAAGCCCATTTAAAATCTTTTAATATTTTGCAAAGACAAGGCTGGAAGCTTGTGTAATCTTAGTGACAAAAGAATCGTATATAAAATCCACATCACCCCAGGGCTGCCAGCACCTTTTTTTTCTAGAAGAGGCCACTAATTTCCCCAATTATTCCTGTCCTTGGATAGAGGCCATAAATGCTCATGATTCTTTCAACGGCTCATGAAGATCTGCTATCATCCTATTACTTCCAGATCATAACAATCCTATGTGCTTCTGTATGGCTCACCTTCGCCTTCCAGGGAGATTCAGCTTCTCAGAAAATCCTAATTATGGACATGGCTCTGATTAGTGTCAGGTTCCCAAATTCTGGTACCAAGAAATATTTGAACTGCATGCATGATCTCCTCGCCTCATCCACAATTGCACCCACAGTTTCTACAGACTAAATGTATTGATGAGCAAAAGCTGTACAGCAAAGAAATTGCATCAATTACTCCCTTCATTTGTAGAACAGCAGCTACCCCTTAAATATGCAACAAACTCCTGAACTGGTAGCTTCCTTTATCGCAGTGAAAGGGAAGCAGTATAACAGTAGCTGGTCTAAATGTGGAAATAGAGATCAGCATTTGCACTGGCCATTTGTAAAGGCTGTAAAAGTTTGGCTAAGATAAGAATTAAAAACAAAAAGTGTTTGGTAGAACAGACGTCTTGTGCCAGACAGAGAAAAGAGCTGCACATATATCCCCAATCTGCTTCTACTGTTAAAATAATACTATACCAATAGGACAGCTAGACATGCTTGAAACGCTCTCACACTTTATTTTCTTCCACAGTTTATTGCAGAAATAATAAGCACACTGTGCTGCACAGAGTCAAATTGACGCACGTGATCTTCTGCATTATTGGTGGCTAATACGATTGCTCTGGAGCAGGTCAGTGCACATTCTCACTTTCAGTTACTTTGGACAAATGCAAACTAAGTGTACCGTGAAAAATTTCATCACATAACATGGCGTCCAAAAGATGATGTATGTCACTACTGTGATATTTTTATTATGCCTCAGAGAAAACCCATTTTAATGCACAGCTGCAAAAAGAATCACAGGTTTTAGAGGAGAAAAGATCCAGAGTAACTAATGTGAACCAGCATTTTCTTCTACGTGTACCAGCAGAGCTGCAAAAATGCATGATGGGACATCATCTGCTTTTCTCCACATACAATTTGGTTTTTTTATTCAGATAGGATTGAATTAAGTCTTATCTGTGGACTTTGTAACAGTGCTTTTAAGGAAGGTAGTGAGTCGCTAGGTAGAGAAATAAGAGAAAGCTGTAGCATGCACATGGGATCTTGAGGCACAGAGGAATAGAAACAGATTATTAAAGTTAATTCTTAAATCCTGTAGAGAGCCTTTTTTGTCAGCCCGCTATGCAGCAAATAGAGGAGTAGTGGTATGACCACAAAAACTTCAGCCCAATTGTCACGTCTCTAGGGTGGCTGGAGCTGTAGGTGGGCACATTCCTTGTCCAAAACGTGACTCCTTATTAGCAGGATACCTGTCTGTGGAAGGGCAGCAGCTGCAGCTCTCACTCCTTCCAGCTCTGCTGTAGTGGCTCAGCATATACGACTAGGCCATAACTCCAAGCCAGGTTTACAGGGCTTTAGCCCCTTTTCTTTCAAAGGACTTGCTGCTGCTTCATACTGATGTGAGAGCAGAGCCTCCTGGTCTCCTCCTTAGGGCTGAGAGTGAGGGTAGAGAGTCCCAGTCTCCTCATCCCGATAGAGCACTGCAGGAGGCCAAGCTTGGATGGGGCAATGCTGGAGAAGGGGAGGAGGAGGCTCTCCCTGGTGGAGGGGCTGATGTCAGGGCAGGCTGAACAGCTTCTCAGACTCCAGAGTGGAACAAAATCCAGACTGAGCCAGAGATAATTGGTTTGATAGTCTAAGAATAAGGAAGCAGCAGATGTCTTTGAATGCATGATAAGAGCAACAGGTCAGAGACCTGGCTCATGGTGATTAGGTTTTGAGAGAGCAGTAGAAGAAGCCTGTCTTCAGAAACTTGGCGCAAAACTACGGTCCTTTTTTGAACATCTCTTTGGGATGACAACCTATGATCCTTCTTTTTTTTTTTCCCCACTATGGTTTCCACATGAGAGCATCTGTTGTGGTCTGCACTCCAGCCCCTCAGTAGCAGACTAGAGAGAGAAAAGTATCTGGATCTATGAGAAGGATAATACAGAGGAAAGTATCAGAGAGCCTCTGTTTCCCACAGTCTTCTTAGATGTGCATTACTATTGACTGAAATACATATTAATATCCATGGCATAATCTGTGCAGTTCCTAGCAGCACCTGCATCTCTTTCAAGGTTTCTCATCCACACCTTGCCCAGCCTTTTATTTCTTATCCTATATGACAAAAAACCCATCCTAGCAGCCAGGTAATCGGAATGCAATGGAAAAATAGCTGAAAGCTAGCAATGAATTTAGGAGCTGTGCTAACCATTTGGAGATTTATTCTCTTTTTCTTTTTTTTTTTCATTCCTGGATAATGGGTAAGTTAGAACCTTTCAATATTTCAAAAAGAGAGCAGTAGAAAATATCCCTGGGGACAGGCTGTGTAAGCTCTGATCCTGTATCTGAAGTCCAGCACCAATATTTTCTCTAATGAAAAAAGTAATTCATTCAGCTAAAAGAGAGTGAGTTTGACTTTGAAAATTAAAATCAATGCTTTAATTCAATACGCATACAATTACCAGCTGTCAAATGGCATGTAATGCACTTTTACTTGGGGAAATAAAAACACCACCACAAAAGACCAGAAAGGGGGCGTTTGACAAATGTTAGGGTTTTCATAATGAACATTTTTTGTGTTTTTGAATGCAACGCTGCAAAGTTAGGCATCACAGATGACAGAACATTATGCAGAGGGCATAAAAGGACCGATGGTGTTTTTCAGAGCACATATCACTGCTTCCTGTAATGTTCTGTTGTCACAAATATATGGTGATTAGCTATTTATCAGAGTGAAAGCACATCATAAAACATTCCACATATCATTGAGTTTCTAATAATCTGTGTCACTGTAAAGATTAATACATTAAGTCAGTCTGCGTAACTTCATAAAATACGTTCCTTTGCCAAGATTTGTGTTGGCTTTAGAAAACAGTGGGTGAAATGGGAACATCTACTTTTGTTGTCTGGTATGTGAAATTACAGGCTTTTTTTTTTTCTCTCTGGGACAACACTGTTTTGAGTAATAAGAATTGTCCCCAGTAGTGTTGTCAGCATGGGAAGATCTCACCTGCCTGCTTTACTAATACAGTCCTACTCAGTCTGTATTTTGGAACATGACTTACCTGTGTTGAAGCTTTCCAAATTCTTCCACCACGTTAAGGCACACTGAAGACCAGGACTGCATATCAAGGTCAATATTTTCAATTTTGGGTGCTGAGAGTTAGGCACTGAAATCCGTATTTAGTCATCTAACTACCTCTCTAAACACCCACAGGTTCTTCAATTTCAGTGATTTATCACTACACATGTTTCCACCAATCCTTCCCCAGAGCCCCATGGTGTCTAAGAATACACTGGAAGTTGTATTTTATTTGAAAGATAGCAAGTGTAATTACTGTTTCTAGGGGGGGGGGAGGAGGGAGGAAGAAAGATACAAGCCAACCTTAACACTGCAAAAGGGGAATTGTTTTGAATCACAGAAAACGTCTAAAAATCCATCCACATATTCATGCAACTCAAACATACTCCCATCACCAGCTTAAAAATCTCATGTTTAAAAATGTTGCTCTGAGCCCACTCGGAAATACATGATTCAAAATGAGATTAGTGATGAATCCAAAGGAAATATAACCTTCTCAGGTTGGAGTGTGGCTGATGACGTGCAGCCCCAGTTCAGTGGGGAAGGTAGGAGTTCATTTAGATTGATTTATTAATGTTTTTCACAGCATCAGTAAAATACTTGATAATTAGTGGCAGAGAAATATGACTTGAGCTAAAATCCTCCATAAATTAAAAGTATTTAATTTAATAGCAATTTAGAGGATTTTGCAAAGTGCCAGAGCAAGATAACTGCATTTGCAGAGGAGGTGAGATTGAGAGAACTGCCTGCTGGACTGATGCACATAATGTATCTTTATAGCCATGCGATTCACCATTCAGCAGCAGTAGTACTATCCTTCCCATCAATATTTCCATGAAGCGAGAGAAAAAAATATATCAGGAAAAATGTTCTCTCGCATTTCATTCTTTGCTCTTTAGCTGACTAAAAATTTACTGCACGCCTCACAGTGCAGTTTAGGACTCGGCATTATTTCTCGGGATAATGTCAGTTTTAAAATAGCCTGGAATTAGACTGTGGACAAATTGAAGCTGCTCATTCCAGTAAAACATTTCTGAGTTAGGAGGAGATGTGTGAAGCCTTTTAGTGGCTTTCCTGTTCCAGCTCCCTTTGCCAAACCTAGCTTAGACCCTTTTGCCCACCTGTACAGCAGCAGCTAAACTCCATCAATCCATCACCTTGTTGCCCATATGCTCACCAAGCTTTAGGTGGCTTGGCAGTGCTCACAAGTACCCAGACACGCATCTCTAATACATGCAGCATGTCACTGATGGCAGTGCTGGTGCAAAACCTCTGAACTGTGCATGGAGTCCAGGATGAGAAAGGGGTGTGGGGTCAGAGTTGGCTTTGCAGATGGGAGGAGGTGCTGGCTTGGGGTGCCATGGGGAAGAGGATACATGGCAGGGAGGAGATCAAAATACCTGTGGTTGGGTTCCCAAAATGTGCATCTCAGCCATTTTGGCTGCCAGAAGTTGGAGCAAGAAATTTGTGTTTCTTGACAGTGGGTAGGTTGGACAACAGTGGAGCAACATGTAAAAAGGTGAGTGATATATAGGCAGATGTGCCTTGCAAAAGTGCTCATTAAAATTTCTGTGTCATCTTCATTAAGGGAATAGAGAGCATTTCACTTAGAAAATACAGGGTTTATTCTTCCTGTCCTGTGTCTTCAAGGGTGAAGCGATTCAAAACAGAAGATGAGAGTTTTCAAAGGAGAGAACTACAGGGATGGGGCTGAGATTTGGATGAGGATTGCCCTCTTTTTCCGACACCCATTTGAAAAAGCTCTGCTCTGCTTTGAGGGATTTGAGAGACTCCTTGCTGCCAATTTTAGGAGTACTGGAACACGTTCAATCGTAGACAGAAAGGATAAAGTGTACTTAATTCTCTGCACTTTGGGGTGGTTTACATTGGCACAGCCTGAAAGGTTTAGAGTTCTGAAGTTTACACATTCACAAAGTCTTGGTGTTCAGATTTAACACCATGTACTTTTTTTTTTCACTTGAAGTAGGAAACAATAGGAACCATCAGAAAAGCTTTTTTCAGCAGCTTGCCTTTTGAAGTATGCAAAGCAAGGTGAACGGTTGGGGGAAAAAACACCCAAATATTGCTCTGATTTAAAAAAGCAAAAAAAAAAAAAAAAAAATCCCCATACCCAAATACCCCCATAGTAATGTGGCAGTAGGATGTATGAAAATAAAGTGCTGTCATATTGGATTTTATACTACTTTTGTCATAGTTTCTATAAATTAATATCTTTTCTGCTGGCACTAAAGTTGCTACAGTTTCTACAGATATCCTCAAGACTGCTTGAAACCCAACAGACAAGAGCAACAACAGCATCCCCCTGACCAACAATCCCAATCCATCTCATAACAAAAGCTTTTCTCCTGGTTTCCTAATAACACTGTCAGGCTCTCAGTGAGTTCTTCTCCCAGTCTGTACTCATATCTGAGATTGCCTCAGCCCAAGTGCAATACATTGAGGTTGGCCTCATTGAACTTCATTAGATTCTCATGTGCCCACTTGTCCAGGTCACACTGGATGATATCTCTTCTTCCTATTGTGTCAACTGCACCACTCAGCTTACTGCAATCAGCAAACTTGCTCAGGATGCAGTCAATCCCCCTGGGTATGTCATTGATAAACATACTGAAGTATAGATACACTGTAAAGAATCTGTCTGCAAAGTAGCTAGAGCTGATTTTCTTAGATCACCTGCAAAAATCATGGTATGCTGAAGGCGTTCAGGTCCTATTTTTGAATCTGTGGTGCTTCAGTAATGGCAATGGCACTGTGTTTGAAATAAAATGCTCTTTAGCATGAATAGAGATCTATGTCTTTTTTTTTTTTTGGCTTCGTGATTTTTACCCCTGGTAATTATGAATGATATGTAAGAACATGCAACAATTCAGGCTTTTTGGGACACATACTTAGTGTATCTGTACAAGTATGACACAGATGGCAAATAAAACAGCAAGTCAGCCTGACATTCTGACAGCAAATTTGCTTGCAAGGGGGAAGGGTAAACGCACATTCAGAACTGAAAGAAGAGCCCATCATAGCCAAAACATGCTTTCCTACCAATATCATTTGGCACAGAAAAGATTTGTTATTTTGCAATTCTAACTTTCACAGTAGATGAGCATGAGGTGAATCAGCAGATCAGTGCTTCACTATGGTTTTCAGAGTGCCTTTATTCTTTCTTTTCAAAGTTAATATTTGGCAGAGGCATAATTTGATGCTTTGCTATAGGGCTTTTAATGACTTCTCCGTTTCTGGAACACAGCAGCTGAATGATTATGCTAACATTTAAATGCACTTTATACTCTCTGGACTATATCCTGCATTTAGCCTGTGTTCGAGAGGACATTATATTGAGACATTCTGAAACCTCTGTTCCATTTTAGTCAATAGAGAGAGTTTCCTGTAGAGTAAGAAGTAGGGAGATGCTTGAGTACGAATAAAAAACATAAACAAAAGCAGTTATAGTTTGCTCTCATTACTCCATTTCATCAGTTTAAAGCTGTTCTTATGCCAAACAGCACTGGGTCACCAGAATGCATCTTGTCTTTAAAAATCAAGTCTGACCACGTATTTTCTTGCATAAGAGCCTCAAGAAGATATCTTATTATCAGGGGCCAGATAATAAAATAATTTTAATGCATCCTAAATAACCGGATTCAGGATTAACTGTGTATCTAAATTAATTATTTCAGGTGCTGCATTCATATTGAACTTCAGCCATAAAATCTGTAGTCTTAAGCATTGCTCAGGATCCCCCTATTTCCAAGCAGCACCCCTCAGAAGAGTTGCCTGGCAGGAGGCTCTGCCCTGGGCACCCCATAAAGCAGCACTGGCTGCCTCATAAGCTCCCTGCGCAGCACTGCAATGCCACGTCACACAACACAGAGCTGTTTCACCACAAAAATAGAATATCTATCAATTACGGTTGAGGAGACAAACCTCCCTACGAATTTCAGATAAAATCCCCTGCTACTGCTGACACCGATAGCAGGAAAAGAGAAACAAGGCTCAGTAACAACTGATGAATTGGAGAATTTCCCATGCAGGAAGACAATGTTGCCCATTAAAGCTGGATTTGCACTGTAGAATGGTTATGCAGAAATTTCTGCTGGTACTGTACAGGCTTTAGTCTGTTCTCATGCTCTATTTATTTGTTTGCTCGGGTTTTGCTTGTTTTCATTGTCATCATTTTTCATCACGCTGACCTGTAAGAGTTATCATTACCCAAAATGAATTTAAAAAGAACAGGAAATGTGATAAGTTCGGTGCAGCAAAGATTTGAATTTTTTCTCTCTTAGCATTTTGCTTTTCAAATCACTGTATTCCCAGTAGCACAACAAAAATCATTTGCTTTAATGCAATTGCTAATAACGATGGTATCAACACAAACCTCTGTTTGTTCATATGTTGAGCTCATTGAATAAAGAAGCTTATAATTTATCTGTGTAGAAGCTTTTAATTAGTTTTCTGAATTTATTCCAGAGATTAATGGGCAGATAATATTTAATATATGCTTTATTGTTTTCATTTCTTTATTGAGATATCTGAATTTGTATGCTGTTCCACCTTTGATCTTTTACTCTCTCTGTGTTAGTAACTGTGAAATACTTGTCTGCAATCAGATTTATAAAGAATTCCAGCCCACTGCAACTGGGTGGTGGTGGGCGGTTTGTAATGTAGGACACAGCAAGTTCTACTCTGTCAGGGATTATAAACCACGCTCAGAAAAGGCTGTTTGTATTGGTGTCACTTGCTGGTACATTTCAAGATTTCCAGCATCTGGATGGGTAGGTGCCTTTCCCTGCTCAC
Source organism: Coturnix japonica (assembly GCF_054131305.1). Classification (NCBI taxonomy): domain Eukaryota; kingdom Metazoa; phylum Chordata; class Aves; order Galliformes; family Phasianidae; genus Coturnix; species Coturnix japonica. Next base: position 121,991,619 of record NC_140663.1, read on the forward strand.
ACACCAGATGAATATCGGCTTTGGCCGGTACCAGCTGCATTCATGGAAGAGGTGACACAATTCAGAGCATGCTGTTTGAAGAACTTCATCCAGAGTTAAGCACGGGCAGAGCTCCACTGGCTCCTTGCAGCAGTGCCGCGGAGTAGGGCCGTGGGGTAGAGTGGTAGTGGTTGCCAGCAAGGTGCAGGTGGGCTCCTCATGGTAGCTGGGCTCCTCTGAGTTTCCATGATGAGGGTGGTGAGGTGCTGGCACAGCTGTCCTGAGGGGCTGTGGGTGCCCCATTCCTGGAAGCAATCAAGGCCAGGTTGGATGGGGCCCTGGGCAGCCTGATGTACTAAGAAATGTCCCTGCTCATGGCAGGGGGATTGGAGCTAGCTGATCTTCAAAGGCCCCTTCCAACCTAAACCATTCTATGATCCCATGACGTCTCATCCTGCCACATGCCTGGCCACTGCAGCACTGTTCCTGAAACTTGCTGCTCTTCTCTTCACCCACTCTCCCATTGCCAGGAATAGAAGCTGAGCCCAAGATGCTGAGTTCATCTTATTTCTTGTGTCTCGGGAGAAGATGCGTATTCAAAGTGCAGATAAAAGGGAACAGAAACCCTAAGTAAACAGCAGCGCATCATTTTTATTTAAAACTGTCCTATGTAAATATAAAGTTCAACATTATGGGTTTGTTGTCCCAGTAGGAGAAAGATTAAAATGCTTATTAATGGGATTTAAAAGCAGGAGTTCAGTTATATTAGCTACAAAAATATAATTATCATAATTAAGATTGCAAAGCACTAATGAAGCTCTTTAATAATTATCCTTTTTCCTCAGAGATTAATTTTGTAAAACCTGATTTGAATTTTACAACACACTGGAGAAACTTTGTTGGTGTAAAGATGGGAACCGCTGGTAGCAGGAGAGGGCTGAGAGCAGCAGCACTTGGCACACTGATGGGATGTGCTGGCACCAAGGCTCAGCCTGCGCTGGGAGAGACTTGTGGTCACAAATGGTGCAAAACATGGGTGCAGCCTTGGTCTGATGCTGTGTCTGAACTCTTGGTAGGATTACAGGCTTAGACATGAAACTATTGGACAGCACCGGGGGAGCATCCAGTCACAAAGTCCTTGCAGACAAGCAGGTTGTGCATCTCTGGACTCTGCCTCTCTAAGCTTAGGAGTGTCCAGCCAGACTCTGAGCTTGATCTTGTCAGAGGTGACCTTAAAACCCCTTAGCTTACATGATTAACCTGCAAGAGAGACCACAGGTGGTACAGGGCAATAGCCTGTATGGTCACAGGCTTACGAGGTCCCTCCCGAGAGATGGCAGAGACAGCAAATTCTCAAAATTAAATGACAACAAAGTGTCCGTTTAAAAATATCTCCCCAAAACAGATTTTCATGATTCATCTCCCTAGATGATTAAATATTTAGTTCTGCTGACAGGAATATGATAGTTACTATAGAGCAGAAAATTTAGTGCAGCGTTTGAGTTATAAGCAGATATGTTATCAAGCTGTTAACACAAAAGTGATGGGATTATTGGTGTTGATATCTGTATTCCTTTATATCATGCAGGGATGCTTTTTCCCCTGTACAGCAGCAGATTTAGGCTACAGCTTTGCGTTCTCTCGAGACAGGGGAGCTCTTGCTTCTTGCATGCTATGTGCAGTAGCGGTTGTGTTTTGTCCTCCCACCTCCAGCCCCCATCTGTGGCAGAGCGGCTGAGTCCCCCATGGTTGTCACCATGCTGGGACACCTGTGAGGATGGGGAAGGCCAAGAAAAGCACTCACTGTCCAGCTTGAGTCCCAGGCTTCACTCTGTTGAGATGGGCCCACCAGGAAGCAATCACAGTGCCACAAGGGCAGGGAAAAGGCAAGGCCGCCAAGAGAGGGCAAACTTCCACATCAGGGCCTGCTAAATGGAAAGAGAGCTGCCATGTGTTTAAGTACCTAAGCCTAGAAAGGAATTGGAGTTCTCCTGTAGTTTCTGGCATAGTTTCGCTTTCCTGCTGAAATCTCCACAGAAACACGTGGCCTCAAATTTCATCATCTTAAGCATGGAGAGGGCACCATCAACGCTAGTGTAAATTTTGACAGCACTGTCAGAAATTCACAAGTCCCTTCTGAAGTAAATTTCTCCACTGTTAATAAGGTTATATCCAGGCCCAGATCCTTCGAGAGAAGAGTAACTTTGTTCCTTGAGAGCTATCCCTAAATAGTTAACAAACACACAAAAAGTGGGAGGAATGAGACCAACCTATTTCAGCTTTTGGATATTCTGCTTTACACCGTAGTGCAACTGTAGCCTGTTTAATTGGATGGAAAGGATTAGAAGGATCTTGTCAAGGCTATTGCTGCTGGGAAGAAAAGAAGAAAAAAAAAGACAGAGACTTTGACAACAGTCCCATCAAAAAAGACTGATTTTCTATTTATGTCAGTGCTTCCCAGTTAGTTCGTGCCAAACAACACAACAATCCTTGAGATTCCAACAAATAAATCTTCAGAGTGTTATATTTATGTATCCTGCCAGTTTGCCTGTTTTGGCTGAGCGTTTGACCGTCAGATCATAGGTCAGATGTTAGATTATTCTACTAATTTAAATATTTGCCTGAGCATATTTTATAATTGAGACCATCTTCCTTCAGGGGAAGGAAGGTTTCAGAGCTAATAATCACAAAATAATCTGTGCAGCTCTACCTGTACGTTTAGGCCTGGATTTTGCAAAAATATAAGCACATAGGGGACTTCTTACAGCAGTGTAGAGTTAAGTACATGTTAAAATCTTTGTACGTTTGGGGTTTCTGATACTGCGAGGATTAAAGTTTTATAAATACCTAAAACAGATTAAGAACATGAGAAGCAGAGAGAGAAAAATACTTTTCTTTTGCTGTTAGGGGCCTTCCTCACGACAGGGCTTTTTCTTCTTCTTCTCTCTTTTTTTTTTTTCTTCCTAATTCCATAATGAAGTGAATATTCTTTTAAATTGGTGTCTAAAGATGACATGACAGATGCTTAACATACGGTGATGCAATGTTAAAATGTGTACCTCACGTTCTTTTCTCCTTGATGTCAGGTTTATAAAGCAGGAAAAATGTCACTGGAGAGGAGTGAATGCACAAAGTCTTGGTAGAATAGAAGAGAAAAAGCATTAAAATGATTTCAAGAATATATGTTGTGTAGGAACTTATTCAGGGAGCATGAGGATGTCCCTGGTAGTAGCCAGCTGGGTAGATCCAGAACCACAGGACAATTCGTGTTGGAAGGGACCACAGTCAGTCTCCAGTCCAATCTCTTACTCAAAGCATGGCAGCTCTGTGGTCAGGCTGTGTTGCTCACGGATGCCCTGTCAGGTCTTAACAGCCTCCGAGGATGGGAACAGCACAGCCTCTCTGGGCAGTCTCCACCAATGCCTGGCTGTGCTCATGGGAGAAGTTTCTCCTCTCTCAGTTGATGCACATGATTTCTTCCTCTTCCATCCTGCATTGCCATGAGGAGCCTGATTCTATCTCATCAACCCTCTGTAGGTTCTGGTGAATTAAAACCATCCCTTGTCAGCAGTAAACGATCCCAGTTCCCCCAGCCTTTCCTCATGGGGAAGTACTTTAGATTCCACACCCTGGGGGCCCTCTGATGAATTTCATCCAATCTTTTCTGTGTTGAGGTGTCCAGAACTGGACAGTCCTACCTTAGACATGGTCTAACAAGTGCTGAGTCAACGGGAATAACCTTTTCCCTCAATCAAGTCATACCTCTATTCATGCCACCCAGGGTACAAAGGTGTACCACCACCTCGTGCATAGCTTGCCAGGACTCCCAGGCTGATCCACAGCAGTCCATCTCCAGCCTGTACCAGCATCAAAAACTCTTCCATCCCAGATGCAGGATATGGCTGTGGTCCCTGTTGAATTTCATGAGGTTCCTGTCAGTTCTTTCCACCACCCTGTTTAGGATCCCCTGATGGCAGCCCAGCCTTTGTGTGTGAAGCCAATATAAATGACACCCTGTACTCCCTTCCCATCTACAAATCCTGTGACTTACAGTAGGCAATCAGGTTGCTCTGGTATGATTTACTCTTGGTAAATCCACGATGACTGTTCTGTGTCATGTGTCCAGATGTTGTCGGTAGGCTTACTCCACAATTTCCCAGGAACTGAAGTAAGGCTGACTGGCTTGTTGTTTCCTGTTACCTTGCGGTTGATTTTGTGTTATTGTTGTTAAAGATGGGTGTATCAGCCTTTTTCCAGCAATCAGGGACCTCACTCAGTCTCCACAGTCTCTCAGAGATGAGAGAAATCAGCCTAGTGAGGACAGCGGCATCTCTCCCAGTACTGGCAGAGGCAGCCTATCAGGCCTCACCAGCTTGTATAGGTCAAGTTGCTTCAAGGTATTTTATGTTCCTTGAGCTGACCCTCAGCTGTTGCTGGTCTTTCAGATCCTCCATGATCCTGCTTCCAGCACAGAGTCCTGGGTGACCTTGTGGGGGAAGGCTACAACGAAGGCATCACTACCTCAGACATATCTTTCACTATCTAAAGGGGACTGTAAATAAGAAGGGGATGGACTTTAGCAGGGTCTTTTGTGATAAGGGGAAATGGTTTCTAACTGAAAGAGAGGAGATTTAGATTGGATATAGGGAAGAACTTTATTTACAGTAAGGGTGGTGAGGCACTGGAACAGGTTGCCCAGACTGATAGTAGAAGTTCTGTCCCTTGAGTCAGACTGGATGGGGCTCTGAGAAACCTGATCTAGTTGTAGGTTTCTCTGCACATTGCAGGGGTTTGAACTATAAATAACCTTTAAAAGTCCCTTCCAACTCAGATGATTCTGTGATCCCTTTGCTGTCATTAATCCACCCACCCGTCCAGTTTTGTAGCAGTCCTTCCTTATTCAACTTTCTAATGCTGTGGTACTGCAGAACAAGCTCTTCTTGTTGCCACTGATGTTCTCTGCAAGTGTCAACTGTAGGTGAACTTTGGCTTTCCAGACACCACCCCTACACACCCAATAAAACCAATACAGAGACAGTAACTCCAGAGGATGATTTACCATCTCCTGCCACATTGCTCGTGCACAACCTTTGACAAAAATCAGGCTGTGCACCCTAGTTTTCTAAGTCCTATTTTTCCTGATTTTACAGTAGTTACAGCACAATTCTGCATAATTTTATAAGAAAGGAGGAATACACATATGCCAAACCAGTAATGATGCAACCTTTAAGTGCCCCGTGCCTCAGTTTCATTGTTAAACCAGTCAATTCCATCCCACCATCCCTGTTTTGCCATATCTCTGCTTTTCTATACATGCGTTACCCTTCTGTGAAGGGGCTGTCCTCCCCAGCAGAACAGGCTTTCCCTCATCAGGGCCATGTGACAAGCCCAGGTCCCACTCTGCAGGAGAGCAGGCTGTGAGCAGACCATTGCAATCACGTCCTCCGTTCATCACACGCAGCAATGTTACCGAACTGACCTACTTTTCCTGTCCGCCCACGGAAGGCTAATCCTGTTTAGCATTGCTGGAAGGGGACGGGCACGCGGAAAAGTGCTCGGAGTTATACAGATGGCAGTCTTTGCTGATTAATGTTACTTTAATTTGTTTGCCTTTCTGTTTGCAGCCGTGTGAGGGGAGAGTAGCGTGGGGCTGGACCCAGGGATTCACTTATACTGCTCACTGAAGTCTGAGTGGCATTAGCCATTCAGCAACAATCATAATAAGGAAGATAACAAGCATGCATGTCCTGATCTTCGTCAGGGACGCCAGGCTCTGTACAAACTTTACGCCTTGCTCACAAGCTAGAGATAAAGGATGCCCTGCGCTCACCCTGGCTGCCCTCCTTGCAGCACTGCGCTGCTGGCATCAGCTGTGCTCCTCCTAGCTCAGACAGATGCAAATGATGCTGCACCTATAGGGGGCTCACATATCCTGCACCCCAAACTCAAACTGCCACCAGGGCTACAGGGGAAGCTGTCAAACAGCTCACAGCAATAGGTGCAACACTTGGATAGAAAAGAATACCTTTGCTTGCTAAATAAAGATTAAAAACAAAGTACAGCGTGACCCCTTACTTATCCTCATTATAATTTCATAACACTCAGTTGCATTACCTGTGAGCAGTCCCTGCCAACCCCAGTTTGGAAGAGTGGAGTATTCATTTCTGTCAAATTACATCACTTTCATTGTCTGCATTTGGATTATTTTTTTAATGTCTGTTTTGCTTTAAGCCAGTCACCATGTAAAGATTCACTGTAAATATATGTGTGAAATGTGGAGAAGCCCATAGTTACACGAGGTCCAGTATTTCCTCCAAAAGTTTCCTTCTTCTTTTCTTTTCTTTTTGTGTTGGATCTTCTTTGGAAACCCATAAACAACATCTTCTTCATTGCAAACAGAATGTAGTAAACCACTGACGAAAGGAAGACCGAATTGCACACTGTCAGGGAAAGGCAGACATAGCTCTATGCCCAGACTCACACCGTGCTGCTGGACTTCTCCTTTGATTGTAAAAATAGTGATTCCCATAACAACTGCAGCATTACATGACCTCTAGTAACTGCAGACTGCCTTTCTCCCACTGAAAAAGCAGAGCACGTTCTCAAATGACAATCTCTATCATGAAGAAAACTCATGGGGCAACCCACCATGAGGGAGAGGAAAGGGGAGGAAGAGCACATCGTTCCCCCTAAACTGCCTGCTGTAGGGCTGGAGGAACACAAGTGCTGTGAGTACCCACGAAGCTACCCCAGGCACAGCCCGGGGCCTCTGGGAGAGATTCACATCTCTGTCTTCATCATTATCGACAGAGAGATGTAATTCAGCTGAATTAACTGAAGGTGATAGAAAATTCCTGTTAAATGTCAGACTGATTTGTAGGAGATGAGATTAGCTCGCCACGTGGCAGTTTACTGAGAAATCAACATCTGCTTACGTGTATTTTGGGTGTCAGTCATGTTACAGTATATCCTCGTGAGCAGTAGTAGGACAGTAAGGAGGGAAACTAACCTCACTAACTCACTGAAAAACATGCTTCCAGAGTACCATGAGGTGATCCTGATCAGGACCGAGGGAATTTTACAGTGTGAGCTCTGTGTCCACTGGGAAAACTGTGTATCAAAATAAACACATGCAGCCTTTCTTCTGGGGAGTCCCTGCAGAGAGCTGGCACCATCCCTGTATTAATCCTTTCCCAAGCAGCTAGTGAGTATGAATGAATGAATGGGGGAAGATGTTGGTGCTGTAATTCCCCATGTGATGACCAAGCCAGGGGTGCATGGTTTTGTTTCCTGGATGCCCCGTTTTCCCACTAGCTGAAGAAGCACTCATTTTGAAAAATAGAGAAAAACTAAAAGGAAAACATACCACTCAGAGCTCTAGCCCCCATGTTCCTGCTTTCTGCTGGGGATCTGCTGCAAACAGAGGAGCCCCTGGTGCAGCATAGGAGGATCATCGGTGATTCAGAGAAAGTCCTCTGCTGACACTGCCGTGTGCCTCATATCATGTCCTAGATCACAGAATCATAGGATGGCCTGAGTTGAAAAGGACCACAATGATCATCTGGTTCCAACCCCCCTGCTATGTGCAGGGTCACCAACCACCAGACCAGGCTGCCCAGAGCCACATCCAGCCTGGCCTTGAATGTCTACAGGGATGGGGCATCCACACCCTCCCTGGACAGGAGGTTCCAGTGCATCACTAGTGAAAAACTCTGAGTGAAAAACTTCCTCCTGTGCAGTGGAGCCTTGTGAGGAAAGCTCTAGCAAGGAGAGACAACAGAGTCCTAAATGCCAGCCCTTGCTGTACTGCCAACGCCTTCTTTGCTCTCCAGTGACATAGCTGGGCATTGCAGATTCAGCAAGTGAGCAAATAACAGTAAAAATCCTGCTGAGTTTATCATCACACTTTTGCGTGAATTATTTGAAAATTCCCTCGTTGGGTTGCCAGCCCCATTTTGTCATTTGGTGAATAATCACCCATAGGATTTGTAGAATGCTGGTAAAGAAAATTTAACTGGGCCTATAAATTTTCCTGGTCTAAAATACGGACTGTGCTATGGCTGACTTGTCTGTTTTCAAAGCCAAAGAAATACATGAAGAAAAAACAAACAAACAAACAAACAAACAAAAAAACTAAAAACTACATCATGCTATTTATTTTCTGTATCATGGAATTCAGCAATTTAAATTTGCCAGCCCTTCAGCCTTCATATTTTCTATTTATGCTGCTCCATCGACACATAGAGTCCCGTGAAACACCAGCTTTACCCTCCAGTCAGTGACTCGTAGCTTTAATTTCTCCTTTCTCTTATATCTGATGAAAAATTGCAGGGTTGTTCCGTGTTCTTAGCTAACCACTGAGTAATGAGCATGTGGAACAGGACTGTGAAAGTGCCACTGACAGAAGGAGGGAATTTGTCCACTGTTCTTTCTATTGATAACTTTTCATTCCTGATTTTTAATAAGGCAGTTTGGAAACAGGCACATTCCTGTGTGACTCATAGGTGGCAAATACCATGGGCTTAAATAACGTGCAGCAATTAACTTCCCTCCTCCCCTCTCCAGCGTTACTCATGTTCTACATTTTGAGGAAGAATGAAATGGAAAACTTGCTGATTATTGCGAGTGCTATCACTGCGTGTCATTACACCGTGCCTTTGGTAAAGATGCTTGGGCCAGCCCAGCAGTGTGATGCTGCCCATTCAGTAAATGGGTGCAGTGAGGGGCTGAAGGAAGCATTTGAGGGGAATATAGGAGCACCTCTAATGCCTCCTCAACTTGCTCTCAGCCTAGGGCTCATCCAGCCTGCAAGCTGGCAGAGAGCATCCTCGACACTGAAAATCCCCTGAGAAATGTCTGTTTCTGTACAGTGCTGGCACGCAGTGTTATGCCTGGGAGCCTTGATCCCTGGCTGCAGCCCCTACAGCTAGTGTGACGCTGAGGAGTAATGCTGTCTGCGATGGATGTTTCTTAAAATCACGGACTGTGGCATAAAGCACTGCTGACACATTTATCTGACCTGGATATCATCACTCTGTTATTAGAATGAAATTGCGTGACTCTGAGATTAACCTGAAAGTAGAGCTAACAACGTGACGATTCATAATGGTTCTCTCATTCCTTCCTCAGGAAAAACTGCTTAGACAATCTAATGGATGAAGATGAGAAAGACAGGGCAAAGAGGTGAGCACTTTTCCTTTTTGAACTCTCTTTAACTCTTGGTGAGCTTAATGGTGCTTGATGCTGCAGAAGCTGCTTTATCTCAAATCAATTAATCAAAAAGAAGAAAGGGAAATAAAGCCAAGCCCATCCTGAAAAACTGCCATATCACAGATTGCAAGTCCTGGCCACCCTGTAAGAGGAAAATAACTTACCAATGTTTCCTGTAGAAATGGTCAGAAAAAGGAAGGGTGTGTTTTTTCACACTAGTGCAGAGCACAAGGCCTGAAGAACCAACAACGCAGTCCTGCTGCTGTAGCACGTTATACACAGAGTGTATAAAAATACATGACTTTCTTTTAACAAGAAGCATATTGCAAAAGGAAAGGAACATTAAAATTGTGGGGTGTTTTTTGTAGTATGGTGGCCATTTACTCATCAATGTCTACCTTACGGTGATGAGAACACACAGAAGTTATTTTCCTAACAGAGAAAGGCTGTTCAAAGTGCTGTGTCAGCCCTAAAGTGGCAGAAACATTTATTTCCATATATTCTTTGCTCCACGATGAAGTCCCAGCTGATACGTAGGCAGGAAATTGTTGTGAGCACTTTGTGGGCAGGGGAGGGCTATGCTTCAAGGCAGAAGAGCCATGCAATAAAACGCTAATAATTGTCCAATCTGGCTGGCATCTACAGTGTCACAAAGGCTGTTGGAAACCATTTATTTATTTATTTTTCTGGGAGCGTTATCAATACTGCAGCCTGCAATCTAATTGCTTGAGAGGGAGCCTCCGGTTGCATGCATTATTTTTTTTCCTCTCGTTCCCCCTAATGAGAGTAATTTCCAGTCTAGGCACAACTAGTTGATCCAGTTTCATCTATTTTGATTCCTTCTCCTCTTTTTCTTTCCCTGCAGCCTTTTCTCCCCAATATAGGTCAGTACACACTGCAGCCACACTCAGCCACTCTCCCTTGCTCCCTCCTCCAATATATGCAGGGCTGCAAGGAATCACCTGCTTTGCCCTTTGTGGGGTTTGACTGATAAAATAGGGGCACGGTACAGCATGTGGCTGTGCCAATACATCCACAAAGAACACAAACACCTGCAGGCAGGGTGGTCTTGGGGAATGGATGCTTCCTGTCACATCACGTCACATCTGTCTTTTTAGTGCACAAGGACCTGAGGAGTGTAAGATGCACTTGCACTCCTTGGGTCAAGAAGGTGGAGGGCAGTGGGCAGCCCACATCTAGCTGGCATCACCACTCATCATGCTTAAGACCTCATTTTCCAGATATTAGCATTGTTGAAAGAAAAACGCGTTAAATGAACACACAAAGGACAAAAATAGAATTAGGCATATCCTCACGATCGGCGATTGTCATCACCATCTGGTGTGATTTTCATGCCGTTTGTTCAGGGAGGAAGTTTTTGACGTGCCCTGGGGCAGGCCTGCTCTAAGGTGGATGAAAGAAAAGATAACTTTCAAGATGTAAAGAGGAAATCATCTCTTCAAATTGCAATTTAAGTACTTCTTGGTTTTTAGAAATAAGTCTAAATTGGAAGCTAAGTTTGTATTTGTGGAATCATAGAATATCCTGAAGAAATCCAAGAGGATCATTGCGTCCAAGCCCTGGCTCTACACAGCACCACCCAAAATCCAAGCCCTGTGTTGGAGGGTGCTGTCCAAATGCTCCTTGAACTGCAGCATTTGGGGCTGTGACTGCTGCACTGGGCAGTCTGTTCCATGCCCACCACCCTCTGGTGAAGAATCTTTTCTGAATCCCCCCAGCCTGATCATAAGAGGCTTCACAGAAGTCTACAGTTACTACAGTACATGAGAACCACCGAGATTCATTTATAAAGCTGCGTGGTTCCTTACAAAGCTTTAAAGAAAGACAAATGTGGGAGAAGCCATTGGCTGAACATTCTGCTCTTACGGAGATCAGAAGCTGTAATTTCATTTTCAATTTTTTTGATGCTAGATTAAGTGTACTTCATTTTATAGATCTATTAATATCAAACAAAAGGCATTCTTTTTTTTTTTTTTCTCTCTTAATCCTTTTACTGTTTCTTTCAACTAATAGAAAATTATTTGTATACATACATATATACATACATACATACATATACATATATTTATGTATATTTAGCAATTAATTTGAACTGCAAATTCCAGCCAAAATCAGCTTGGAGTAAACCTTGAGACAACACTTAATAAATTAGGACCGGCAGTTGCCATTTTCCACTCCAGTAACATGTAAATTTAAGACTCTGGATTAAAGTATATGGTACAGCTACCTGCTCTGATGCATGTGTAATGTAATCCACTGGGCAGCCAAAAGAAACAGGAAATTTAGTGTAAAGTCACATTTCATTGTAGATCAGCATAGTGCAGTAGCTGCTGGTCAACAAATATCGGCCTCTAAGACAATAAGCAGCAAGAATGTGAGAATAAAAATGGCTGTTGAGATCACTTTTGAATCGGTGGGTTTGATCTTTCTGAATTCAAGCTGTCCTGTTTTGCCTCTAGCTGTATTCACTACAATTCCAGATTTTATTCATACTGCATCTCCTTCCCCCTTGGGTATGCGTATTTTTTGGAGTAGCAGGGAGGGAGGAGAACTGGGATGAGCGGTGTGGAAATAAGACTGTTTTGGCTTACTGTAAGTGAGATGGCCTAGCAATGAAGTAAACAAGGCGAGGGAGTAATCTTCCAAGGGAAATGATGAAACCTGCATTATTTAAGGCATTTACAACTGGACTGAACTAAAGCATTTACAAGCATACTTTAATAGTTTAGATGACCCAATTATGGGGTTTTTCCCCCTCTTTTTCCCTTTTTTAAGATTTGACTGTGATCATCGATTCAGGTCTTGGTAGAGTCCTTTCTATTAAAGGAGTTTTTATGTTTCCTATGTGAATTAAATGTCAAGTGTTAAAAATAGGTACTTTATATTTCTGTCAAAGCATCTTTATTTTGGCAAAGCAACACTTTCCCTGTAGAGGGCTGGTACTTTATTTTCAGGAGGATCAAGACCCTTTGAGCTTAAAATGAACTGAGGACTGAATTATGAGAAAGTAAAATGTTGACGTTCCTTAAGTCCCCTTGAACTGTACAGAAATAGGATAAGGATGGAGCTTTTCACATCTTGTTCTGACAGCCTTTTGCACTGCAATAAGAACAGGCTGGAATCAGTCAGGCAGTATCCACCCAATCTCTCGTGTTCCAAGCTGTAAAATAATCAAACGCTGGCTTCTATCCAGTGCATCTCCAAGTGTGTTCAGGGTCGAGAGCAAGACAAACAAAAATTACCCAGCCCTCTGTTGGTAGTAACATCCAGAAGCCTCTGCAGTGTTTTCTCTGCTGAAAATGTTTATTGCCGGACTGGTCCTTGGGGGGATGTAAATGCTGGGCTAAATTCTGCTCTCATTTTCACCAGTGTGTGGACAGAACTTACAAGGTACAGCAGAATTAGCTGGGATGAGATGCTCAGAAGGAGAACTGGCCTCTTGGCTTTGATTTTCTGCCTACATATAACCAGATTTTTAGGACTTTATGTCATTAATGAGGCAAATCTTGCTGCTTGGTGACCTCTCAGAAGAACAAACACATCTTCTGGATCATGCTTATTTTGACATAGCTACAGAAGTCTGAGTGATAGTCTTCATGTAGAAAGACTGTCATATTTTTAGGGATCATTCAGAATCCTTTATTTGTGCATAGCTTCATATATGTTTAAAAAATAAATAAAGTACACAAGCTGAAAAGATTATCAACAGCTTAATGACAATGTCATGAAGTTGCTAAAAAACCCCAGATGAAATCATGTCCCTTCTTCTGATGAGTTCTTCAAATACAGCAAAAGTAGGCTTTCTCTGATGAGCCAGCAATGGAAACAGGCAGGACTGGCTGAGTGCTGTGGTGTCACCACTTCACACCTGAAGAGTTGTGACATTTGGACCTAAAATTATTCACCCAGTGGCACTCAGGCATTATAGGCCAGAAGCTATGACCAGGCTAGCACTTCTGAGCCCCACATCCAGGTATATGTCCTGGCCTTGACCCTCATCCATGCTGAGATGAGATGCATGCATCAGCCATCCCTCCTTTACTCCCTGGTGCCCTTGGAAATGAGACTGAGCTAGGGGGCATATGAGCCAGGTGGGAGCCTCTGCTAAGCTCCCTGATATGAATGACTGGAAGACAACAGCCCCATGGCTCTCTGTAACCCAGCTTAGATGTACCCAGAGGATTTGCACAAAGATTTACATGAAGAGACAGTCTCTAGGTGGACCCCATTCCAGTGCAGTGGCTAAGCTGAAGGACTGGAGTTCCTCTCTCCTCTTAAAACTGCCAAGATGGGTATGTCCCATAGTTTCATCAGTCCCCACTCTGCTCCTTTGTGAATGATTTACCAGTGCCAGTCTTCACATAATGAGGCATACAGCATGCTGATTTCCACATGCATGCATTACAAAGAGGAGGTGCGTGTTGATTTCTCTTCTTTCTCCTCTCATCTCTTTTTTCTCCATCTACAGGGCTTCGCGTAACAAGTCTGAAAAGAAGAGGCGTGATCAGTTCAATGTTCTCATCAAGGAGCTCAGTTCAATGCTTCCAGGCAACACCCGTAAAATGGACAAAACTACTGTGCTGGAAAAAGTCATTGGCTTTCTACAGAAACACAATGGTAAGAGTTACAGCAGCTCATCATGCACTTGCCAGGCGCTGTTACAAAATCCTGTTTCCTTCAGCGATTATCAAAATGGCTCAGGGGGCTTAAAAATGCCAACGTAAGGTATTTTTTTCTATCTCATGGCTTCTAAAAAGATAATTTACAGTCATTGTGCAGCCCAAATCCATATCCTTGGTTGCTCTTTAGTTGAGAATGGCTCTCAACCTGCTATGGAAGGGGGTGAATGTCAGGAATGGAGGCAGCTGTGCCCTGCAGCTCATGTGAAGAAAAGGGATGCTTTGGACGAGAGGAGCATGGGGCCGGAGGGAAGATTCCTCTCCTTGAAACTGGCAATATTCTGAGAAGAAGAACAAAGCAATCACCTCAGCTTCTCTACAGAAAAGTACAGAAACAGTCTGATCAGCCCCTTGCTCCTCAGTGTACTCTGTAGGACTCTATTTCCACAGAGAGCAGAAAATTCAAACTGGGAAAGGCCCCAGTTTTTTGAAGTCAGTGTCAGCAAATTGTGTCCACAGAAAGCTTTGCTTGGTTTACCCAAGCAGAAAGCTATGTCATGTTTATAGAGCATGCTGTTGCATGCAATTTTGGCCTTGGAAAGGCAGGAGCTTGTTTTAGGTTGCAAATACAGTGACAGTGAGGTGTCTCAGAAAGGTTCTGAGACACTGCAGAAATCCCTGACCCTGCTGCTCTGTCCCCATTGGTCTCGTTTCCATTCAGCGCAATGAGCACACATGGAAGGGCCCCTGATGCGTGCACATCCTCCAGCAGCAAAAAAAAGACTGATAAAGTGCTTCTCCTCTATAAATCAGTACTGACTTGAGGTCCTCTTGCTCTCGTTCCATGAGGAAGAGGCTGAGAATTTAGCAGGCGACTATGGGGAACATCCCTGGTCCCACAAAGTGGGGTATTTATTTGTTACAGAGTGATAATAGTAACATATTTTTTTAGCTCCCCAAGACAGAGTTAAGCAAAGTGTGAGTATGCTCAGTTATAAAAGCCAAGCAAAGAGCAATCATACAAGTCTTGAAAAAGTGTAGACAAGTGTGGCTGATAGCCCAAATGATTTACTACAAAAGGCACTTCATTTCTAGGAGAACAACTGGGTAAAAGAAATCAAACAGTCATAAATCCTTCCACAGAAATTGGGTCAAACTGTGACTGGTTTTGTGCACTCGCTAAAAACAGTAAACGTTGTCTATTTTTAAACTAGATTAGTAGTCACACAATATAATACAAAGCATCACCGTTTAAAAATGTTGATTATCTACAGAGTAGTTTGGATCTGCTTTATTCAATCGCATTTCCCTCTCACTTAGTAGGCTAAACCAAGATTTTAGTTATAACAGAGGAGGAGGTCAACTTTTAGAATTTTTGGTTTCGTAAACAGTCTCTTTCTTTATAATCCACAGAATCTCACAAATCTCAAGTAATTCTTCTAGCAGTTGATGTTTTGTGTGTATCAGCTTTCCCAAGCTGAAAGCATCCTCTACTTTGAGACTATGTAATACAAATCTGGCTGGGGCTGATCTCCACTTTTCTTTCATCTGGGTTTTCATATCTCCATGTAAGACCATCCCAGCTGCCCGTGACAGCCCCAGCAGTGCAGACAGCAAGCTGAACTCACTGTGTCTCCACTCATAAACCTGAACAGAGCTTTCACTTATTTCTAGGAGACAGTGTGCATAGGAAATGTTATAAATTTACTCTCTTTAATAGCACTGAGCCATTTTCATTTCCCTAGCCAGTTTGCCTATGTGCTTGGAATAAGGAGCATTGGGTATTGCGTGCTCTGTAAGTGTTAATCAATAGGATTAATTAGCAGGTGGTGCTGAAAGGAAAAACGGCAGGCTGCACTCAGCATCCCCTCGCTACCAGCACTGAATAACGAAGCCCATTTGGAGAAACAGAGTGAGCAGTGAACAAAACCAGCACCAGACTCTGTAAATCATAAGATCTACCCCATAACATTGCCTGACAAGTCTGGTAATGCAACTCTCAGGCAAAGCTTTTTGGAGCTTACCACAGCGTGCCCAGCTATCCCTGGTACGGTGCCATGTTTCACTGCTAAGTCATGATTTGTCACTCTGGTGTGTCTGCACTCCACTCAGGCACCACTCATCCACGGGCTTTGCTGGCAGCAGGTCCATCCTCCTGTGCACCATCTACGTGGACATGGAAGATACCTCTGAGAGCATGAGCATGGGAGACCCCTTTCCGACAAGATCTGGGAGGAAACCTCAGTGCTCCAACTCCTACATTTCCCAAAATATAAGCGATGCAATGCCCATATATCACTTGCATTTTGGTGAATGGACAAAATTCCTCTGGTGTTTGGGGTTATGGGGCTTTGGGTCTTCTCCAAAGGGATTTTCTTGCTGTTCCTCATTTGACACAGTGGCTGTAGGCTGAACTCTAACTCCTGGCTGTCCTAAATTTTAAGCAGCACATTGTAAATACCAATTTGGCATGTGTCAAACCTCATCTTGATCTTTTATTTGTCTAGAAGTGTCGGCACAGACGGAGATTTCTGAAATTCAGCAGGACTGGAAGCCTTCATTTCTCAGCAACGAGGAATTCACCCAGCTGATGTTGGAGGTGAACACGCATACGGCTCTGCTCATTTTGCCTAGCAGTTGTGGAAATGCCCATGCTTCTAGAATACAATGTGGTTTGCAGCTCCAAAAGAGGTTTCAGGTACCACTGCGTTTGCCCATCAAGCAAAGGGGTGAGAGCTGGCACATAAAGCTGCTGCTCACCCTCGCACCAGCAGCGCTGCTGCAGCAGCACCCTGCAAAGGTGCAGACAGAGCTCCAAGAAATACAGTCCAAAAGAGAGATTAGAATCACAGATTACATTTTGTTTTCACAACCAGGGGTGAGGAAAAGGGCATGAAGCAGTTTATCTTCTGAACTCATAATGCACTATTGTTAATATTTATGCAAGAGTAGCACCTACAAAGCAGCAGCATCGTGTTCCTTTAGTGCTAGGTGCTGTACAAGCAGATAAAACCTGACAGCTCCTGCAGGCTTGATGCAGTTAATACTTCCACTGTAATGAATTTCCAGACCCTTATCAAACACTTTTTGTTCTAATAGAGAGCAGGGTTATTTTGCAATGATAGGTTTTAAATTATCTTTAAATTACACCATAGGTGCTTTTAACACTAGCTGGGATTTGAAGGGAGGTGACTCAATGGCGTTTATGCACATAGAGATGAAATGCAAATGAGATGCTAAAATGTACTTTTCTTTTAGTAACAGCTCAAACCTTCTTTAACGATGATCTTCTCCCATAGTAAACATGATGAAGTTGACTGTGATGGGATCCCCCATGTTCAGGGTTGAGAGCTACTTCGCTCATGCTGTACCCATGACCACTGACTCCCAATTATTTGGTGCTCAGGAGCGTGACGTACATTGCTCCTTCAGTCTGCATTAAGACAGTTCCCTCAGGAACCAATATGTTGGTAGATGTCTGTTGATTCTGCTTGTATCAGCTGCACAGTAAAAAAACACTTGCTTTCAAGCTTTCTAGTTTATAAAACACCTTCCTGGTACTGTGAGTTTCCATGTCCTTCAAGCTGATGTTGGGTATTGGAATGTCCTACTGAGACAGATGTTCAGTAGTCACTTCTTTTTTTCTTGTTTGTGCTCTAATCTTATTTTATTAGCATTTGGACAAGACTTCTCAAAGTTCTTCCTGTTTTGTAATCAAAGAATGGGAAAAGCTTTTTCAGGCACTGACTCAAAGGAGTGGTGTAGACAGGACAAGGGGAAACGGCCAGAGACTGGAGCATAGGAAGTTCCGCACGAATGTGCACAAGAACTTCTTTACAGTGAGGGTGACGGAGCACTGGAACAGGCTGCCCAGGGAGGTGGTGGAGTCTCCTTCTCTGGAGATATTCAAGACCCGCCTGAACGCCTACCTGTGTGACGTGGTGTAGGGAGCCTGCTTTGGCAGGGGGGTTGGACTCGATCTCTGGAGGTCCCTTCCAACCCCTACCATTCTGTGATTCTGTGAATCCTATTTTACCATAGAATTACATCAGCTTTCCTGAAAACAACCCCTTTTTATTGAATGAAAAGTAAGAAAATTACACACGAGGACCAAGATCTGTTGATCCATCCATGATTGTTGCATTAGAGAAAGCTTTGATGAGCCACGTGCCATCTTCAGGCTGGAAGGGGACTGCAAGTAAATAAACACAGAATTATATGTGCACATATTAATTTGATCTTACCACAAAAGTCTGACGTGAGTCACTTTGTATGATTTGCATTGGGTATGAAATAAAGACTAGATTTTTAAAAAAAATTTTTAAAAAAATATCCTTCACCATAGTAACACGCAGGATCCAGCTGCCTTCTGAAACCACTGCTCTCTTCTGAGGGTTAACAGATATCATGCCTTTTAGAAAACAGCTTGAATGTACTGTACCAAAGAAAAACATATCCTCTGCACTTAGATTAACAAAATCAAACTAACTATAGCAGCTGGAGGGTTTTCAGAAATGCTAAACACATACTCTTCCACTGGGGTATAAGTTATTGACCTGCTTTTCAAAGGATTGTAGCACCAGCAGATTCCCATTGACTTAAGTAGTTGTGGGTGCTCAGCATTCTCTGGAAAAAAGGAACATATGTTTGTGTCTTTATTCAAGGCTTGGTGCTCTCCTATTTTATTTTTTTTACCATACAATTAGCATTTCTAGTGCTCTCAGAATTCTTACCCTTATTGAAGTCAGCAGGGGAGAAGTATGTTCTGCGCCTCACAGGATCCAAGCCTGCCTTGGAGGGGTGCCCAGATTTACATTGAGGGTTTGTGACCCGGTGCCACCACCGCCAGGCTATTGGCCACACACCTGTCTTTGGAGTACACCTGAAATTTCAGTCCTGCTCATGGCACTTATGCGGCTCTTGGTCACCAGTGACCTGGCAGAGAACGTACTGACCCATTACACCTGGAGGCACTTTGCCAGTGGTTCCTCAGTCATGATGAGGCACTTGCTATCGACTCTGAATTTTTGAGGTGTTTTGCTCATAGTGGGTGAAATGTTGCTTTAAATCTGGAAATCTACCTAGATTTAACTTAGAAGGAGATTGATCTCCAAGCTTTGCAGCTCCAAATAAAGAAGGAACTAATTTTGAAGGTGAAACTGCTGCTGTGCAGAGGACCAGGATAAGACATTCCCTTCAGTGCTGAGCATAAGGGGGCTCACCGCAAGGTGGGACCCAAGTGGGGAAGGAGCTCTGTGGAAGGGGGAATTTCTCTTTGAATGAGTAATCCAGCACCATGACCTTTAGAATAAATCACTCAATTAAAAGTCAGACTAAGGATTATTTGATCATTTGCATTGCTTTTACTAACATGAAAGCCCAGTAATATACAACGTTACATTAATACAAACTGAGATTTATGGGTTTTGCAGAGAACTACCATTTCGAGATAGGACTGCATCCTTTCATCGTCCTTTGATATTTACACAGAGCTCAAATGTTCATTTTAATAACTTCCAAGGGATCCAGTCTTAGTCATTTTGCATTATTAAAATGTGTGATTAATTTAAAAACCGAGACATGAAATATTCCTGTGAGCCCTTTGTTGCTTCAATAGTAGGTTTTGCTAGACTACAAAGAGTGTTGTAAAAGTTAAATCAGACTGTAAAATCAGAGAATTACTGTTCTGCAGCGAGAGATAACGCTCCTACGACTCAACAACAATACAGTGCTGAAGTAAAACGGTTTTGATCAACACACAGCGAGACATGCTGTTTACCCCCCTCTTCCCTACTAAAGCACTCTCCACTTACATGTTTTCCTTAGGCATTGGACGGCTTCATCATAGCAGTAACCACAGGTGGGAGCATCATCTACGTGTCTGACAGCATCACACCTCTTCTAGGGCATTTACCAGTGAGTAACTCTGGCACAAGCTTTTTTTTTTTTTTGTACTAAAAACCATAGGATTGGGCCCTGCCATGTTAAAAACAGACACAGTAGGGTGGGAGGTGGGGTGAGGGAATGTTTTCTTGCAAACGCAGGGAGAGTTTTTGTCCCTACGTTATGCCAGTCATTGCTGTTGATCGCCTCTGCTCCTTCTCAGCGTGATTCATGCACTTCAAGTTTTTGTTGCTATGAGGCATTTGGGTTTCAATGGAAAAAGCTCTGTGGGATTCCTCTGGCCAGGGAAGGGATGGGTTGACCTGGCTGATCTTTTCCATCTCTGATTTCTAAGCCAGTTCAGCCCAGCGAGGAGCTTGTTAAGGGCTTTATTCTGCTTGAGAGAGGTACAAGACATAAACCCCACTGCACTCAGAGGGGCAGGAGGTAGCTGGCAACTGTTCCCCCACCTGAGCTGCTTCTGGAGATGCTGTTGTGGAGGCAGCAAAGAGGGGCTGCGCTGGATCCTGCTCCTGTTGCTAAGGCTGCTCTGGTAGGAATGGTGCAGTAATGAAGGATTAATCCAAACACTCATTTTTTAGTAGCTCAGTCTCAAATAAATGCATGCCCAGGAGAAAACAATACCTGCCAAATCATTATTTCATCGCCACCATTCCCATGTTCTTTGGAAAATTACAATTATTTTTCTCTTATTTACTTTTTCTCCAAATACGTGCTGTTTTCCACTCAGCCAAATGTATTTCACACACGCTACCTTCCTGTAATACGAACAACAATTATTTTCTTCTGAGGCGAAAGGAACTTGATGAAAGGCGGCAGCTCCTGGTAAATGCAAGAATATTGCTATGCAACAGCAGATTGAACTAAATCTATCTGCTCCAGTTTTCTTTAATCGTCAACAGTTGAGGACCCAGTGGTTGACTATTTTCTGACATTTGTCTTCAAATCAAAGACAGAGAGAACGCCGTCCTGTGTGCAAACTGCTGTGTTTTCATACGCTTACTGATTTACGTGGAGCTGTTGGAGTGGGTCCAGAGGAGGGCCACAGAGGTGGTCAGGGGGCTGGAGCACCTCTCCTATGAAGAAAGGCTGAGGGATGTGGACTTGTTTAGTTTGGAGAAGAGAAGGCTCCTGGGAAACATCACTGCAGCCTTTTAGTACTTGGAGGGAGAGTATAAATAGGAGGGAGAACAAGTTTTTACACTATCAGCTGATAGTGACAGGACAAAAGGGGAATGGTTTTAAAATAAAAAGAAGAAATTTAGGTTAGATTTTAGGTAGAAATTCTCTTCTCAGAGCATGGTGAGGCACTGGCACAGCTGCCCGGAGAAGCTGTGGTGCCCCATTGTTGGAGGTGCACAGAGCCAGGTTGGATGGGGCCCTGGGCAGCCTGAGCTGGTGGGGGCAGCCCTGCGCTTACAAACATTGATCTTAGTGGACACAGTGGAGATACTGTGTAAATCTGCTGCTACAAGCGCAGAAATGAAGGCACAATTGGGTAGAGCGCAAAGCAGGGCTCTCTGAGGGCCCTTATCCACAGATCTGATGTATTTTCTTTCATTAAAATCATGGACGACTCTGGTGCTGAGAGTATATATATATACAATTCTCTTTTATTCAGCTTCCCTAAGTTCCATGGAGCGTTTTCAGACACCAGCTGCCTCTGTGGTAATTGTAAATAGTCTATTATTGCAAGATTTGGAGACTTCTCCCAGGGTCGGCTGATGTGAAGAGAGGTTTAGTTAATATGATTAGACTGACTGTAGTTAAAGTGAAGTGAACTACTGTAAATCTGGTCACAACTCCAAGCATTTAGCATCAGCTGACACACTGCACCCCTGAAACCATGCAGGCCTTGGGAAGGGGGTAGCCCTTCCTCCTTCTTACCAGCCTTGCTTCACAAAACAGCTAAATGCAGATAGCAGAGTGCCAAATTCTAGCCCACATGAGGAAGCACTGCTTGCTTGCTTTCTCCTGGACTCAGGAGAAAGATAGCAAGGGCTGTGAAATACGTGAAGTAGATTCTATCTGTTATGTCCTATCCCTAAACAGAAGGGATACTGCAGCACTTGATCACAATATGGAGACAAAGGGCAGCACAGAACCACAGACTGCCTGTTGCTGGCAGAGTCCTCTGGGTCCCTCTGGCCCAACACATCTGCCATAACACTGTGCCATAAGCCTAGAACAGCACTCAGCAGAAGTTTCCCTTCAGATGCTCATGCTTCATATTCTCAAATTTACATGGACAATGTAATATATTTTGTGTGCCCATAATGAGAATATTTAAATATAACTGTATCACGTGCAATATCAAGGGGTTGCGTATTAAAGAGGTACATACTGAAATCACATAAATAATTTTCAAGTATTCTTCACAAAAGGAGTATTCAAGTAGCAAGCACACTTAATAAATACTTGTAATTGAATAAATTAATGTGTTATCGCATCAAGGTAAGGGTACAAACTGTCCCACTCTAATTTTCTAAGTATATTCACTGCATTTCCCTACCCTAAATAAAAATTACATAGAGAGCAGCAGGCATGAGTGGAAAGCAGAGGGAAACCAAAGCATAATCTTAAGTAAATACATGAATAAATGATGATGATTAATAACTTGCCAGTCTCATACAGGGCTAACACATTTTCAGCACAAATGTGCAGTCTGCCAGCAGCTGCTCTGATGACACACGGAGCTGTGTCAGTATGTCAGCTCAGTCCTAGGTAGTCTACAGTGAGATGAGCACAAATTAATGCTGTTAGAAGGTTACTTTATCTCGCAACTTCCTTTCAGGTAGGCTTGTTGGGCATTACGTTGGTCCCAGCACCAAATACAGGGAGATTTTTTTTGTTGGCAACCTTGTGACATGCTCTTGTCTTATCCATTATGGACCAGTCATAGCCTTGTACAGAAAATCCCTCTTTCTGTTCCCTAGTCCCCATACCAGTGTTGGATTCATTTTGGGTTCTTACCCACTGACCACAAGGCTGGAAACACCTGGACATTCAGCTCCAGAGGGCTTGTGCTGCTGGCACCATGAATTCATGGAATTGTTAAGGCTGGAAAAGACCACTAAGATCATCTAAGTCTGTCAGCTTACCCCCACCATGCCCACTGGCCACCTCCCTCAGTGCCACGTCTACACGGTTCTTCAACACCTCCAGGGATGGTGACTACACCATGTCCCTGGGCAACCCATGCCACTGCAGCACTGCTCTTTGTGAGAAGAAATTCTTCCTAATGTCCAGTCTGAACCTCCCCTGATGTGACTTAAGGCCATTCCCTCTCATCCTATCTCTAGTTCTGCAGAAGAAGAGGCTGACCCCCACCTTTCCACAACCTCCTTTCAGGTTGTGGTAAAGAGCGATAAGATCTCCTCTGAGCCTCCCTTTCTCCAGACTGAATAACCCCAGATCCTTCAGCTGCTCCCCATCAGGCTTCTGCTCCAGACACAACACAGCTTCATTGCCTTTCTCTGGACACGCTGCATGGCCTTGATGTCTTTCTTGTAGTGAGGGGCCCAAAACTGAACAAAGCATTGAGGTGAGGCCTTAACAGTGCTGAGTACAGAGTAACAATCACCTCCTTGCTCCTGCTGGCTGCACTATTTCTGGTACCATCTAGGATGATGTTGGCCTTCTTGGCCACCAGTTCCCCATCCTAGGGGACTGTCAGTGCTACAAATCGATGCCCATGGTAGAACATCTCCTAGACAAAAGATTCATCTTGCAATGTGGATGTCACTGTGATGCTTGTTGTGACATTGCAGTTTTTTCTCAATATTTCTGTTGGTTTGTTTTTGCAGTGTGATGTCTTGGATCAGAATTTGTTAAATTTCCTCCCAGAACAAGAACATTCTGAAATTTATAAGATGTTATCTTCCTGTATGCTTATGACAGATTCTGCCTCATCGGATTACCTAAAAAGTAAGTTTTATTTTATCTTCCTCAGTAAATCAAAAGGTGTGGGTAGGATAAAAAACTTCTCACAGAAGGAGCTGTGGGGGTTTTTTGTGGATTTTTTTTGGTGTGGTTTTATTTGTGTGTTTTTAACGAGGCATACAGTATAAAACTTACACTCATAGCATTTCAAAGAGATCTTGCCACCTGGCACGACCCTTTGGTACTATTTTTAAATTAAACTCGTTGCATCTATTTTATAGGCTATGTCTACTTGCAGTTGTGTTAATTATTAAATATAGCATCTTTTGAGACAGCTGAGGAAAATAGGTTAGCCAGTGGTAACATTTTGCCTGAGACAAATCACATCTTAATTGATATTTCAGCCCGTTAAAATAAGATGCCATTCAGAGATATGCTAGCAGTGCATACCTTTGTTTTGCATTGTAGTTGAAAAGCAGCTGTAAAATCATCATAATTCTTTTTCAAATTGAATTTATTTTTCTTAAGAATCCTTTTATTTGCCTCAACCTTATTCACTCTAGGAGGTAAGATGAAGGGAAGCAGAAAGCACACAATAACGTGAGATGTACAGCTGCTTAATCTACTGCATACATAAATCTTGCAGCTCATAGTTAGTTAATATGCTGAAGTTAACTTAATGGATTTTTTGAAATAATTAGGCATAGTTTTCCAACACAAGATGCAAAACAGCTGTGAGTCATGAAAAACCTAAACAGAAAAAAAAAAGCCATGGCTGTAGGATCCCATTCTGTACCTCAGTATACCAACGTTGTGTCAGTGCTGTGGTGAAGACGGTGTAAGAGAACAGGCCCACATAGGTCAGCTGCATCCAGAGCTCTTGCATTGGCTCTGGCCCTGCCACTTATTGCACCTTGGTGTGTAGGACTCTGAGCGGTAACACACTGCTCTTGTGCTGCAAGATTGGGGTTGTGTTTAGCTTAAATAGTATATTTATTTCTTCTTCTTCTTCTTTTAACAATCCAGCTGACAATGAACTAGAGTTTTATTGTCATCTTCTGAGAGGAAGTTTGAACCCAAAGGAATTTCCAACATATGAATACATAAAATTTGTAGGAAATTTTCGGTCTTACAGCAATGGTAAGCTTTAATTGTTGTATAAATGTTACTTTAGCTATGTAAAATGATCTGTAAGTATTGCTCCATTGAACAACACAGGCTTGTACTGAAAGGGCTGTTTATAATGTTGTGGGGCAGATTTTGCTTCGCGTGGATCTAACAGCTGATTTGCAAAAGCTGGATGAGAAAATGGCCAAAATTGTCAGTTCCTGTTGTTCGTGCCCTTTGTTTGCTCTGGACATTTGGCAAATTTGCAAATACCACCAGCTTTAGAGGAGGGTTGGGTTGTGCTCCCCAGTGCCGCGAGCTATGGCTGTACCCATTAGCTACACAAGAGGAGTGCCACCCTATCTACTGGCTTATGTGGAACACACATCCCAGCCTGTGCCAGAAGCAAATGCCTATCAGATTTGCCCTCTCATCCCCACAGAGCCATTGCGGGGAAGGGCAACAGTGCAGTGCCCTAAGGCCTCCACTCAGGCTGCCATTTCCCACTCCTACCCAGCACAGCACGGGGAGAGAAATGCACTTGGCACAGCCCGCATTGCAGCATGGTCTTCCTTAGGAAACCATCTTTCAAGGGACAAGGGACAGATTTCTAGCTCATGTGCTCCCTGACAAACAGATTGCTCCACGGCTATTAGTGTCAGAAATGAAATATTCTTTTATCGCTTTCCCCTCTCCTGCCTGCTTGAGTTCGCTGTAGTTACTTGTCTGATTGAACTCTGGAGTGGCATTTCAAAAGTTGCTGGTATTGCTCCAAATAGGTCATCCTCAGCAAAAATTCCCCACTGTGCTTTCCAGAAACCGCACACCACACTGTGAAGAAATGTCCCTGTCCCCATTTAACTTTCTGGTCTTGAGCCACGCGACTAGAATAGAAACCTACGTGCAGCATGAAGGCATGTATTTCTTGCTTGGTGCCATACGGTTTGGGGCTGTATTTGTATAAAAATGCAACCGCCTGTATGCTTTCTAGTTTGAATGGAGCGAAATGCGGCCGCGTGGCAGACACACACACCAAGCTGTTCTGTTTTCTAGAGCAGAAACCGGATTTCAGGTGCTGACTCATAAGGATACGTTTCTACCGGGGGAATTTCTGATCCATTTTCTCAAGAATTCTCAGCCTTTTATTTTCATGTGATTTTAACACTGCCCTCTTCCCTGATAGAGATTTCACATCGCTGCATTTGGATCAGTGGCTGTTTCTCAAAAGAAGGATACAACTTGCATTTTTCTGCTGTTCCAGATATCTCCCCTAGCTTTATGCACTCAAGCTAAATGCGAGCATATTGGTTTCAGAAGATACAGAATCATTTTGCAAGGACCCCAGCTTATAGCTCACAAATAAGACACATGCTTTCTGCTTCAGTTTTCTGCTTTTTCTTCCATGTGCCACTTTTCTCTAAATCCTCCACTTCATGTCGCCTCTTCCAGTTTCCTCCCCAGTCTGCTCCAGATGGACTCTCTGGTCAGGAAGGAGGGCATAGCACTTGTCCTGGTCTGTGAGATAGTGCTCCCTCTCCCCATTGCAAAAGCTAGGCTATGATAAAAAAAAATGAGGTAGCAGAGCACAGAAATTGCAAATTAAGCTTAATTAGCTGGAGATGTTCCTTATGAATGTATTCAAGAATGCTTTTCCCTGTAGCTTTTCACAGCAGTAGAAGTGTGAGCATGTTTTTACGCATGGGAGACGGATACAGGATGTTCTTCTCTAAATACAAGCTTCTGCTGCTCCCTTTAGCTGCCCAATGCCAAATTTTACCTTTGTTTTTCTACAATTTGCTGAGCATTTCCTGAGCCTTCTCTGTCTACATGGCCCAGCTGCACCAGCTCAGGGTCTCCCCTGAACACTAAGATGTCCCATTCCCACTGACCTAGTGTTGTTGTGGTAGGGATGATCCTAATGACAGTCCTAACCTCTTCTTCTCAGCCTTCACTGAGTACTTTGAAGTAAGGGTAGGTACATTTTTGTCCTCTTTAACAGAAATGTCACTAGCTTTATCCAACTTCTACATAACCTCTTACATAACCTTCCTTGAATTCTTTTCTCAGACTTTACTCTTTTTCATTGCTGACATAACAGCAATACTTAGGGGAAGAGAGTGATGTGTGTTGGGGTCTCAGAGTCCATTTCTCCTCCCTTGTACCTTCTCTGTTAATCACATTGTGACTTATGGCCAAGAACATCATATAGGGATGGGTTTGAATGGATTAAGTTGAAGGACTGAGACTTAGACAGTCTTAGGGGCTTAGCTGCTCTCCCTAACTTCATCAGGAGCTGTGGGGCTAATTCCCTCTTCAGCTTTAAAGGCTGTTTTACTGTAAGACCAAGAGGCCAGTGAGATTTATTTTTTCCCTAAAGAAGAATAAATACCTGATTTATACCATGGTGGCTTTTTGTACAACCTAGTGTAGCCTACACAGAGCCCATGAAGGAGTAGCTTTCCCCCATCTTGGAAGAGAGAGAGAAAGAGATGGTGCAGGGCAAGGGGATGCACATGCAGCTCCCAGAAACTGCCAGTGAAGTTCACATTGCTGCCAGCATGTGTTCAGTCTTTCAGAAGATCACTGTCCCTAGAGTTCTTTGGTCAGCTGTATCTGGAAGTTAGAGGAGCTGCTCTGGCCCAAGCCAGGTTCACAGCAGCATCCACCTAGGCTTGTTCTGGGCATGGCCGTGTGCTCTGTGATACCTACTGAACAGGCGTTTTGGCAGCTGTTTCTACACCAGGGATGTGGCACAAGCTGCCTGCACAGGAGTGAACCCCCTCAAATTAGATGTACCCAGGCAAGAGGGGCCAAGCAGCCAAGCAGCAGTGCAAGCTGTGCCGAGCAACTGCATGAGTCACCGCCTGTGCTAAATCAAATACAAGAGATTTGATTTTCCATTTGGGAGGATTATATAATCATCATTAATTAAGCTTCAATGAGAAAAGCAGGGCTGTAACCTGACAAGAAGACTGAGAAGTCCCTGGAGAGATGGTCTCTGGGCCACTCAGAAGAGGAGGGCTGAGTTCCATCTCTTTTGTTAAGAAAGGCCTGGTTGATCACAGGGGAAAAGATTACAGGGGCTTTTTTTGGTTGGCTGGCTTTTGTTGTTGTTGTTTTGCTTTGTTTCAAACAGGAACGCCTTCTAGTATATCACAGGATGTCTGAGGCTGGCAGGGCCCCCTGGGTCCCTCTGGCCTAACCCCTGCACCAGCAGGGCTAATCAGGGCAGGGTGCCTAGGACCACATCCATCCCAGGACTATCACCATTAAATTAACTGAGGCCTTTCCTGTAGCCCAGAGAGCTGAATCCATCAGATATCTGAGGGAACTGAGTGCCACCGCTGCCCCTATTGACAGCAGGATGTGGTAAGGGGCAGGCTCAGGTCAGCGCTACCAGTGTGTAACGTGGGGGTTCCCAGCCACTTTCATCTGAGGGCTGAGAGGGGAAAAAAGTAATGAAGATAATTCTCCAAAAAGTTGAAGGGAATGTTTATCTTCCAGTATGAAATGTCAATTTAGGTGAGAACAAATTATGTTACAAAGCCGCTTAATAGCTCACTCTGATAAGAAAAGATAAGGCAGGCTGGATTTATCCCCCCTGTGAAAAATTGTTTGTTCGTTTAAAAACAGAAGATCTTTCACAATCATATAACCAAATATTGGCTTTGGTATCGTATTCCTGAGGTGACATACTTATCTAAAACACTCCTGAAAGGGGCAAAGCCTGAGGTCTGCCTTCCAAATAGCTTACCAAAAGCAAATAGGACCACCGACATCTTTAAAGGGGCAGATGTAGCCTTGTAGCCAAAAAGCCTGAGGTTTTCCTCTTAAAGGAGCAGATAACTTCTATGGAAAGAGTTCATGATCAAGTAGTATAATTAAATATTATAGTGGGATTTAAAACCGCGCATCTTTGTTCCCAATTATATGGAAACTCAGGAATTATCTAGTTACTGGGTGCTAATAATAGCAGATAGCTCTACTGTTATCTGATGTGTCTCTTGGAGATAACAATAACCATCAAGGAAATGATTATGCCAGGGAGAAAAGAAAAAACACACTCCCAGAATGAATAACTTAGTCTGAGTTCCATTTTGAAGGAAATAAACAGATTCATACAGAAGGCACATTGATCTTGAGCCTCTACAAGCATATGCAGAAACATCTGATAACAGGAAGAACTCGAAATGAATGTTTTGATGAGAACTGACAGCCACATATTATTATTTACTGTGAAGAAAGTAGTAGAAGCTGCAGTTAGCAACATGCATCACTTATGACAGGCTCTCTGTGGGCACATCAGTGAAAAAATTCATGTCCTAAACAGTCTGCATGGGGTTTAGATCCACATAGGATAGCAGCATGAGGAGCAGGAGGAGGAAAAAGGAGAGAGCAGATCCGAATGGACAGTGATGTATGGAGACCGTCATTGTTGTTCACTCAAAGCTATTGAGTGCAGTCTTGCTTGTCATTAGTACTTTAGAGTTCTTCATTACATATATTAATTGCTGAATGCTCTGCTTATCCGTGGTCTGAATTCATTTGTGTGAAACACTGTTGGTTTTGTGCTGGTCTGTTTGCTCATCGTTTTCGAAATTACCATTCAGTTTGTTTGGCAGTCACTAAAACTGGTTCTTTAAACATTAGCATCTACTTGCAAAACAGGAAAGAAGGATTTTGTCTTTAAAATGACATACATGAGAAGCTTGCTTTTACAGAAAGAATATGTCTTAAGCATCCCAAGTTAAAATAAGATGACCGAGCAACCCGCGGCTGTGCTATTATTAACAGAATAATGTGTCATCTGTTTTTTTTTTAAGCATGCTTTCATTCATTTCGTGTGGCATGATTTGAATCCCTGAGGGCAAAAATCTTTTTATCTGTGGTAGCTAAGGGCTTTATACATTACTTATTTTTAACATCTTGTCCTTAATGTTCCTCATCCTTTTATTTTTAAACCCTGTGTACAAGCAAATCAGTTTATTTCTATCTTCTTACATGATATTTGCAGGTCCTTTAATACCTCCACTGCAAAAGAATTGTGCAGTAGCTCTAGCAGCAGATCTGATAGGTAACCAAGAAAATTATTAGATCTCATGCCAAGGAGCACAATCAGATAACTGATAAGCACGAGACAACTGTTCCACCTTTGACTGCGTGTTTAGTTTTCTCACACAGTCTTTTAATTCCCTATTCAAGATACGTTGTCTGAATCATTTAATCTTGAAACATACGTGCCCGCACTGACCTGACCCCATCTGCTTATAGCCTGATCCACATTTTCATTAGACACCTGTGAAAAGCACTCCAAGACTTCTAGGTGTAAATATCACCAAAGCCTTAGACTTCATCCTATGTAAACTGTTTTTCTGTTGTGCTCTGAAAGAGCTCACTATTGAACTTTGTAACCCAATGATGCTGTGCGCATTTTTTCTTTCCAGTGGACCAAATGATAAAGTATGATTTTTAGGAAGTGTGTTTCAAAGATTACATCAGGATATCTTTTTAAAATCTGTGTGCAGGTCTCTTGTTTAAATTTAACTTGAAAGATATCAACAGCTATCCAGGTACCCAAGGCCAGGTTGCATGGGGCCCTGGACAGCCTGACCTGGTGAGTGACAGTCCTGCCTGTGGCAGAGGGTTGGAACAGTATGATCTTTATGGTCCTTTCCAACCCCAATCATTCTGTGATTCAATGAAACAGAAAAAGTTGGAATTTGCTGACCAACTGCAAGAGAAGAGGCAAATAGGCTGTGCAAACAGAGCTGTGGAAAGAACAGATATCAACAGAATAAGTCAGGTGGAAACTAATCCAGAAATAAGTCATGTGCATTTGTTACTTTTAGTCATGGTAGCTTTTATTTTCAGATCGAGATTCACATTTCAAGTTGGTGGTTATCTGCCTACATCATGGAGGCTATTCATGCTTTGGACTTTCAGCCAGGCCAGCTCTACCTCATCTCCTCGAGCTTATTCCCTTACCACCTCTAAGTTCAACATTCTCGGTGGTGAGATCACAAAAATGCTATACAGCTATATTATATGACAATTATTACCCTTTTAGGATTGCATTAACTTCTTGGAAATGTAATCCTATTTTGTAAATGCCACGTTCAGGGATGTATTCTGCTTTCTTCTGGGAATAGAATGTCTCTGATTCGTGTCCATTTACATCAAACAGTTTACATCAAAAAAGCCATCTGCTGTCTTTGGCGCAACTCACTCGTCTTCCAGCAGTTCTCCTGGATCTGGTGTCATTTGCAAGCCCATGGCGTCAGTAACTAGGTTAACTTATTATACCTGAACTTTGGAGGCTGAACGTGCTTATTTTATTTTTTTTTCTTATGTTTTGGGTTCCAATAAAGACAGAATAGCCAGCCAAGCTCTGCTCCTGGGAACCAATGGCAGGATGGGAATGGCACAAAACTGTGCTAGAGAAGGGTCAGGCTGGGCATTAGGAAATATTTTTTCGTTGTGAGGGTGCTCAAACACTGCAACAGGCTTCCTAGAGAGGTTATTGGTGTCCTGTCTGCATTCGAGAAGCATTAGGATAATGCCCTCAGTAACTTCTGGTGAAGTTGTCAGGTTGGACTCAACGGTCTTTGAAGGTCCCTTCCAACTGAACTATTCTATTCTGTTCTGTTCTATTCTATTCTATTCTATTCTATTCTATTCTATTCTATTCTATTCTATTCTATTCTATTCTATTCTATTCTACTCTATTCTGTTCCGTTCTCTTCTGTTCCGTTCCATTCCGTTCCATCCTATCCTATCCTATCCTATCCTATCCTATCCTATCCTATCCTATCCTATCCTATCCTACCCTATTTTTTCATAGATCCCAGCCTACAAACATTTGCTATTGAACTTGGCCATTGTAGAGAGAAATTGGCCCATTGACTTCAATTCAGAAGACATACTAGGTAGTAAGCTTGGAAGTAACTTTTTTACAATGTCCTTAATGTGAGTTTATAGCCTTATCATTAATTTTTAAACATTATTTTTCAAACACGATGGACTACAGAAATCAATAGGCTTGCATGAAATAATCTCATCAGAGCAGAACCAGGAGCTCTTTACTAAGGCTTCTCCTGTTTTCGGCAGCTCCAAACTCTTCTTTCTTTTTTCCTCCTCTTGTGCTAATAATCCTGTAGAAGCCCTCTTACATGCACATAACCCCAGGAGCAGAACTGGAAATTCATATTCCTAGAATGTCCCCAGAGCAAGTGTGCTTTGCTGGTGAAACAAGGAGAATTTTGCCCATATTTTTTATCTTAATATCCAGTCAGCCATGCCCTCAAGACTCTTTTGCAAGAGAGCTGAAGTCTCTGTGGATGTTCACATCTGTGCTGCCTTCTCAGATGAGGAATCTTTCTTCTCCCATTTGGCACAATATATTGTGCACATAGTGGTCTAAGTCAGTTAATCACAGGTGTGAATTCTCCCCGGAGTACTTACTTTACTGTCTTATATTCTGTTATCCTTGTTATCAGCTGTGTATTGTTATGCTAAGGTTTTTAATAAGTTTCTAGGTTCCAGAAGCACATCTGATGAATAAGCTTAGACTTCTTCAGTCTCTACAATTTATGGCAGTGAACTAAAGCCCAGTGCAGAAACATCCCTGAATAAAATTTGCTAGTGAATTCCTCTCCAGACAGATATAAAACCCTTCATTTTCACAGAAGCTGATGTGCTCATCCCTATGAAAAGGAAATAAACAGTAGAAAACTATTTTATAAAGTTGGATATAGAAAGAAAAGAGAATGGGTAAAGTTGGATAACGGAAAAGGAGCTCCATATTAGCATTAATCACCATTAGCATTAGATGAACTCCTACTGGTGACCTCTGGCTGCTGGATGGGACCATCTGCCTCCAAGTGGGACAGTGCAAGTTCAGTTTTCACTGCAGCTTATCACACAGTTGATTACAGTCCCATGGGAGTGGGATTATCATCACTAAACAGCTCAAACTTGGATGACGAATTTGCATTATGTCATTTTAACATGGGACTGTGGGCAAGTGTAAGGCAACACATTCTTTTGGCAATACATCTCTGCGGTAGGATGTACTAACAGACATGCAATGTAACACAAAAACCATACAATCAAGAGAGACGGATAAAAACACAGATACTCTGGCTGCATCACACCATTTTTCGTTCTGCCCAGTGTTTAGGAGACACCTGTAGACCCACAAGAAATGCCTAGTTCTGGCAGATAGTGCCATATATGAAGTGCTCATTGTACTTCTTCAACACGAACAGAAATAGAACAGGAACAAGCACTTCATCAGCTGAGAATCCCGGGCAGGCTCTGCTTGCTTGTTGAAGCCTTGCTGGCATTGGTCCTCCAAGTTTGTCCACTGACAGCATAAAGAACCGCTTCCACCACCTCTCTTGCCAATGCCTTTTTCCCAGTCTCATGGGAGTAGTCCACACTAGGCTTGCTATAGCATGTATTTGTATTGTGAGTGGTGAAAAAGAGCAATTGGATGTATGGGGTTTCTTTGCAGAAAGCTGGTTTATACTCTGTGATAAGCTTTGGCCTTATTTTTATCAGGATTAACCTGTAAGATTCATACTTGAAGTTAAGGTCTGATGCCTTTCTGCCTAACATGACTGACTTGCATATATATATATGCATATCAGCTTTAAAAAGCTTTTAGAGCACTTCCATGAATAAAATTAAAACTAGTATGCTTCAAGTATGCAAAATATGCTGGGAGAGCAGATCTTGTATGAAGCATGACTCTGGGTCCCACTTTTTGTCCTGCCAGTGCCTAACTCCACCTGCAATGGCTTTGATGAGGCTGTTCCCAGGGCTTACAGAGCATCACCAGGAAAGCAGATCTGCTTTGTTGCTACCGTTCGTTTGGCAACGCCTCAGTTTTTAAAGGTAAGGGCATGTCCTTGATCCCAAACTCTCCTGGAGTTATCAAAATGGTGGTGTGCAAAAATTCTCAACTTTGCTAATTGAATGGATCACAGCTGTCACATTTCATGCACAGAAATCCAGTGAAGAGGATCATCAGGGTGAGTTGGGATCTGCAGAAGTGGTGTCTCTTCTGCCCCTCTCATACAGGAACTGTGAATCCTGGTTGCGTGAGGAACCACAACGTCACTTTGCAGATATGCTGTTTGTGTTCTGTTCCTCTGATGGGACAGCACACAGATGGTTCTCATTTGTGTCCCATGGTGTCTTCAGGTCACTGCTCATAGTTTACCTCCTCCCAGATCTACATAGTTAAATGGTTGTTTCTGGAAAGAGTAGACAGCACAACCTGATGCCTGACACCATGGATCCCTAATTAACAAATGTGAGCTGCTGCATCAGGTGTCCTGTCCTCAGGGGTTAAGAGGTTAAAAAGCCCATCTGAGACATGGTCTGGATGAAATCACTGCCCCCTCACATGGCCCCGTCACTGCACAGAGATTCAAAGGGCTCTCCTGACTGATTCATGGCCCTTCCAGCACACAGGGTCCCTGCTGGTTGTAGGAGGACACCTCCCATTAATCTAACCACAGTAGTCATGCTAGGAGCAGAGGACAGAGCTGTGGTTCTCTGAGAACACTGAAAGCAATTCCCTCATTGCTGAGTTGCCAGAATCTTAAAAGGCACACAGAATCAAAACGGGCTGTACATGATGACAAGTGACACAAGGATAGGGAGACATCAGCTGCCAAAGCACCCAGGAAATCCTAAACGCTGATCTCTCCAGGTCACCTGGATGAGTCATTTAACTCCTGGTCCTGACTCTCTCCTCTCAGATGGAGGCAGAACTGTTTATCTGACTGGCTGAGCACTTTGGTTTCGCATAACAGTGTTCTCATGTTGCACCTGAGCAACTCTTGAACTGTATTCCTTGCATCAGCATGGATCTGGGCATAAATTGCGAGAGATTAACTGAAGCTATGCATGAAACCTTCTGCCATTGTGCGGCCAACAACTTTACTCACTTTCTTCAGCATTAATAAGTGTAAAAGGAATGCTTGATGACACCACACATCAGCTTCTCCCCTCAAAGGGAGTTGGTGGCCTGAAAAACTTCTGACCCTGGAGGCAACAGCAGAGAGAGGAGTGGTGGAGGATATGATGGGAAGGCATTGCTGAGCCCATGGCCCAGTGGGATACGGTACCAAGAAGCAGGGGGACATCAGGGGAAAGCAGACAGGCAGTCCTGAACAGCACTGATGGGGACTCATCTACAGGAGAAACTTTCACTGCCAGTGTCATCCCATACCTTTGTGCTTGAAGCCAGGAAGAACCCAGGCCTTGTTTCCCCCACTCAGAAACAGGGGACAAA
Organism: Coturnix japonica; assembly: GCF_054131305.1. Classification (NCBI taxonomy): domain Eukaryota; kingdom Metazoa; phylum Chordata; class Aves; order Galliformes; family Phasianidae; genus Coturnix; species Coturnix japonica. The sequence continues at coordinate 122,026,647 of NC_140663.1, forward strand.
TGCCCAACAAAGGCAACATCCAGTGAGAGGTTGGTGGGAGTGGTGAAGATATCAGATGAGGTGGGAGGAACTGCAGTCAGATAAGACTGTACTGAGGGGAATGGGACCAGTGACACAGAAACAAGTGTGATGGATTGCTCTTTGGAACTAGCAGGGAATGTATGAATCTCTTCTGTACTGTGTATTTATAGCTTGCAAACCTAGAAGGAGTAGTGGTGTGAAGCTGCAACTCTCACTAAGTTGGTTTTATTCACCATACAGGAGATGTGCATCGTGGAAGAGCCTTTAGAAGAATTCACATCAAGACACAGTCTGGAATGGAAGTTCTTATTCCTGGATCACAGGTGGGTGACAAGAAGAGTGATCCTGACTGTGTTTTGTGTTTGTTTACTACTATTTTCCTGAGCACAGTTATCTCAAAAGGTGTCATGTTTCACATCTAAATCATGTGAATGGGAGAGTTACCGCTAACACAAAAGCTAACATTTACTATTCCACCCTGCATTTATTTTTTTCCATCTTCTTAAACAAACTGCACTGTTTCCCAGGCTGCATTTGGGATTAGCTTGTTCTTGTTTGTTTTAAAAATACCAGTGGAACAAAGCATGTACCACAGCAAAAATATACAATTATCATAGAAATGTGGAAATAATTCCTTCAAAATCCAGCCCATGTTTGTATGTGCAGTTCCCAATTAGTTATGACTTCCCATACCAAAGGTCCTCATGTGAAGGCCCCTTAGAAACCAAGTTACTTTCCACAAGCACTTTTTCCCTGTAAAGGAAGGGCTGTCACAGGCCTTGTACTGGGGGGAAGGTGCTCCCTCTTTGGGCTTTTGTCACATCCCTGTCAACATGCAGAAATGCTGTTTGTTTTGTGGTTGTATGGGTTCACTTCTGTTGTGCCCAAATGCAGAGCACCGCCGATCATAGGATACTTGCCTTTTGAAGTGCTGGGTACTTCTGGCTACGACTATTACCATATAGATGACCTAGAGCTGCTCGCAAGGTGCCACGAACACTGTAAGTATCACGTAGCCCAAGTTCCTGTGAATTAACCAGGATACCTTTCTCAGTGACATATAGCTGCTGTTAAGGTAGATGTGAACTCAGACAGGGAGAGGTAGACAGGCATATAGCCATGACACCTTTGCTTCATGGCTGTGCGCCTTAGTGGAGTTGTAGCAGATTGGGTGCATCATTGATGATCAGCTGTGATTGAGGCCAATTCCTTTATCTCTGAGGAGAACACTTTTGCCTTCTCTATTCCAAGCAGAAGTTAGTGAGACTAACTGAATGGATAAAATATGCCAGATTTGACTCCTGCTTTATTAGTCAGAAATATACAGGAATAGTTCAAGCAATCTCTGAGGAGATACAATTCCTGCAGACTATTTACCATTATGTTCACCATGTATTTGGCACTACCTGTGATTATTTAAATATAATCTACTAAGATTTAACTGGAAAGCTCTTCTATGAAGTGAAGAAAAGGAGGCAATCAAATATTTGTTTATAGATCTGAGTGGAACATCTCAGTCTCACTGCCTCTGGGTGGCCTGAAAATATCCAGCCAAAATTAGTTTGTATAAGTTGACATTAAAATATAGAAAGGTTAAATACATGCATGTTTGGGATCCCCTTGAAACCCTTGGAACAAAAGCAGAGATTAATTTTGTCCTTGAAGTCTATAATACACCACAGTTTACTACCCTTCAAATTCTTGACTATCTGTGAATTTCCTTCCAGCATCAAATGATTTCTGTGTTTGCACAGTGTTATCTCCTGTATTCACTTCATTCTGTACAGTCACTAGCATCTATCTGTACAGAAAACTCATCTCCTCAAGTGTTTTTATCCGGTGCTTTTCTGCTACAGGTCTTCAGATGATCAGTGCTAGAACTAATCCCAGGTGCCTCATTAGGGAGTGTGCGATCAGCACATAAGCCAGGAAGAGTTATGTTTAAGTTGTAGCAGACATTAATGTGTTAGTGCCCATTAGTGTTAAAGCTAATTGTCCTGCTAAAGAATGTGTTGTTCAGACTGCCAGAAGAAGGTACCCAAAAGATGCTAAGGAGTCAGTGGGGCCACAGACAGCTTTGTCCCACTTCTCAGCTTTCATGACCTTTTCACACTGATGACTGTGCTACTAGCTGTGTCTGCTTTCTCCTGACAGTGATGCAGTTTGGCAAGGGGAAGTCGTGCTGCTATCGGTTTCTGACCAAAGGACAGCAGTGGATCTGGCTCCAGACCCATTACTATATCACATACCACCAGTGGAACTCCAAGCCCGAGTTCATTGTTTGCACACATATGGTGGTAAGGTATGTCAAACAGTGGGGCATAAAAGAGTAAGATACAGGCATCCTCACAACTGCAAACTCTTGCTCTTCAATACAAGACCTGTCTTTTGTGCAACAAAAAATGAATCCTGAGCTCTCTGAAAGACAAAATGCTCGTTGCAGAAAGACAACTGGACTAAGCATTACTACATGCTATGCTTCATCTGTTGTCCACAAGCTTAGGAGTAGAGTAACTGTTGCACTTTTCCATTATCTGCAAAAACAGGGAACAGACAGATCCCTCAACTATTCCGTTCCTTAAGTCCTGATGTGTTTTAAGAGATGTGTGGAAACTTTTCAGTGAAGTTACAGATTAGCCTTAGGATGTGAACTTGACCTCACCTGTTTAATCCAGTTCTTGACTTCAAGAAGACAGGTAGAGGAAGAAATGAAAATTAAAATGTAGTCTTTCAAATGCTATGCAGTTTGATCTGATGCAAGTGAGTTTTTAAACTGTTCATTTAGCCTGTAAAATTTTACAGTAATTCGTTCCTCTATTTGCTCGAAGCACATTTTATGACCACTGCTTTGATCCACAGAACTGTATTTTATATTCAGTTATGCAGATGTGCGGGTGGAGAGGAGACAGGAGATGGGCTTGGAAGAAGTGTCCTCAGAGGTTGTGTCCTCAGCACTAAAGGTACAGTGAGAGAGGTTTTTTTCATGAATACATACAGGAATCACAACTTTTTCCCTATGCTAACATCACTGAAGACTTCAGCACTGTCTTTCTAGGTAGGTTCCCTAACAAGTTTAGAATTCATTGCTCAATTGAATAATTTTAAATTAAATAGGATACGTTCATTAAAGCTCACCTCATCAACAGCTCATTGGACAGCACTTTAAGTAGGTGCAGCTTGGAAGGGACATAGACACTGTTGCCCAGGTCTTCTCTTGGCCCCCCTGTGATTAGCTCTGTTCAAGTCATAGAGGCAAGACAAAGAACTGAGAATGCAAGTATTGGTAGGTGCATTTTGAAATGTTTTTCCCCAACAGATGCAATAGCTATTGTCTTCTTTGTTTGTTTTAGGACAGTGGCTCCAGCTTGGATCCTGAACAGCACTTTAACACGCTTGATATTGGTGCCTCAATCCTCAGTGTTAGCCGGACACCCTCGGTGTCATCCAGGAGCTCACCAAAATCTTCCCACACACCCAAGTCTGACCCAGCATGTGAGTTGTTTTCTTGGGTTGCTGTATTATTTTACATTTTGCCAAGTTATAGAACGTGTGTCTATAGAATCAACATAAATAGAGTGGTGTGATTAGAAAGGAATAATACGAAATAAATAAAAAATGCTCACCCATGTAAGGTCACAGGGAAAACTCCAAAAGGAGCAATCTCCAGAAACAGATTCTTCCCCAGTGGCAGTCAGCCCTTAAATGGGATCTAGGAGAGGTGGAGCCAGACTCCACCCCTTCCGGTCACACAGCTGAATTGCCTTCACCTGCGCTCCCATGGCTGACCCATTGCTCACCTCAGGTGGCCAATCAGAGGTTCAGGCTGTGATTCAACAGATCCCATACAGTGCCTATATGCCACAGCTGCTAATGTAATAGTTATTGTTGAGGTATTGATGATACATGTGTTTCACTGACAGTGAAATGCAATGGTAACATACAAGAAGGAAGGTCTAATGCAACCTTCCATACACTGGAAAATGTATAGCAGGACTAGCCATGAGACTTGCTATTTAGATCTCTTATGAAAATAAGGACTTGTGTCTTCAGATTTGAGGATGCCTCCATGAGCAAAGCAAGGCCTCTCCTGACTTACTTGAGTAATAGCAGCCTGAGGCAAGAATTCTGGCTAAGATTCAGGATGCTCCAGCCATGACTTGGGTACACCTTATGTGCTCTTTCTGCTTCTTGGCCTAGAAGAAAAGCCAGTGAGCTAAATCTAGTTATTCAGTCCATACAAAGGGAGCTTTGGGGTCCTTTTCTTCCACTTATTGGAGCATAGAGCCATAATCTGTCTCTTTGACTTTTGTCTTTGCCTAGACTCTCCTTATCAGTTTAATTCTACTGCTATTGAAGCCAACAAGAACAGTCTCAGCTCCAGCTGGAATTCAGCCAGTCCATAACCATTTTTAGCTAGGTCTCATAATCTTGACTTCCAATGGCAATGATCTGCAGTTTGTGAGAACTCACCAGAACTCACTTTTCTTGCAGCTACACCAACAAAGCTAACTGCAGAGGCGAGCACTCCCTTGCAAAGAACATCCAGCACGCAGCAGGACTTAGCTTCACACAGGCTCAGCCAGCCTACTGCACTGCAGGTAACTTCCAGAGAACCATAGGGACAGGCAGAAGGCAGAAGGCACGTGCCATGTACTCAGCTTACCAAATCCAAACAACTTGCACAAATGCCAGGTCATTAGAAGAAACATAGAATTTAAAGGAGCCAAACTTATAAATAAAGTTTTGCTTTGTTTGTTTTGCTTTGTTTTTAACCTAGGCTCCCTTGCCTTCTCAACCTTCATGTGAGCTTCTCCCACAACAGTTGCTGCCTCAAGCAACTTTGCAAAGTCAGCCTGCACCACTGGCACAGGTTAGTTGGGGGGTGGGAAGTGGAATAGGTCACTTGCCTCTCTCCTGCTGCTTTTTCCCTTCATCCAATAAGTAAGTTCATTACAGGAGTCCAGGTCCTTGAGGGTTTTTAGACAATCTCTTTCGTAGCTAAAAACAAAAATCCACCAGCTCTCAAGCTCTCAAAATGCTGTGGGAAAGTAATCTGAACTGTACACTTGTGTGTTTAAATATTTTCCTGCATCCATTCTCAGCAGAAGTCCAAGTGCATATAGGTTCCCACGTCTACTTTGCAGGATGACAGAAAGCAGAGATGGGAAATCAGTTTTCAACTTTGCTCCACATCCCTTCAGAATCAAGGTCACAATGAAAATGAAAAAAACAAAAGCTAACTAAGGCCCTCCTAAAACACCTGTTTGGCTGCACAGAGGCAGAACCAGCCTGCAGTAAGGGGCACACTAAGAACACCCATTTTGTGAGCATGCCAGCAACAGCAGGACATGTTCCACACTGACAAATTCCTCCTCTTAAATCTTTAAGCCTGTATCTCACATGTGGGTGATGGCTCAGAAAGCCATCTTGGTGTCTCATTTGGTTGGGTTGATGGTTGACAATTGGACTAGACGATCTTAGTGATCTATCCCAACCTTAATGATTCTGTGATTCTGTGATTTGCAGTAGATTTTGAAGGAGCGAATTGGCGCACCGTGTTCCCATCTCATTGTTTGTGCCTTGTGGTTGTGCTGTGATGAGCGTCCCATCATCCTCTGATTTCAGAAATGACAGAGTCCTGGACCTAAGCTGCTGCTGCTGTTTGTGTATGGTCTTATCTTGCAAGATCTCAGTGCTTCTTCCAGTAGCATATAAAACATAAAAAGGATCCCTGCTCTAAAATAACAAATTCTCATTTATCTTTTGTATTTAATATTCTTTTCACGATTCCACACCAGCATGCGGTGAAGAAACAGCATATCAATTATCTGCTCTGAGCATTCATTTTCTTTTACAGATATCCCTCTCCTTTATTCATTAATGCACTTTCAAACATCAATTAGTTTATTTATTGTAACCCAGTGCATGTTCTGCATGACTTTTTTCTGCTTTCCATTCTCCCATCCCGCAGCCCTTGCTGGAGGGATGCTTTCTGGTTGTTAACCAAAGGCCCTGCTGCCTCCCTGTCCCAGCACAACACTTTTTGGTGCTGCAGCTCCATCTTTGCCACCAGACCCTGGTGCCATTCTGTTGCATGGTTACAGGCTCAGTCCCTTGGCAATTTCTGAACTGGGGGAAGCAAACCTTGCCTACTGAACAAACCTTAAAGCACAGCACTAGGTGCTGCCTGAGTGTCAGTGGTTTGCCTTAAACAAAGTGCTCCCTATTAGAATATTTGTTTGTTTGTCTCCCTCATTGTAATAAATTAAATCCCCTACAACACAGCGGATGCTGATGACTGAATAATAATCAGCACTAATAACTCCGTCTGGGATTACACAGGTGTTGTTTGGTAGCAGCGAGAATGAACGAGTTGTTCTGTGAACCTCAAAGCCAATGAAACCTTGTTTGCAGGGACTGTGCCCTGCAGGGCTGTGCAGTAGGGGGTCCTCCTTCCTACTGCCTGGCCAGAGCTCACATGGCATCACGGCAGCACGGTGCTGTTGAGGCTCTCACAACTCTGCTGCACGTCTCCAGCATTGGGCTTAAAGTAGGAAGGCAGAAGGAACTGAAAGGTTCATTTCATTAGGAAACCAAGCAAAAAATAGAGTGTCTTGCCTTTACCCAGCTACCGTTTTAATGAAACTTGCAGGAACAGAATGTCTTCGAGGCATCTGTTCTTCTGCTCAGCACCCTGCAAGTGAGGGAACACCTCAGCTTGCGTGGTTCTTTACGGATCTTTTTCTCCCTTGATTAAACTGTGATCCTCTGCAATAATAGATATCTCACAGGTTAAGTCTGTCGTGTTTGACTGTTCCTGGGAAGCTGGTACAGTCACCTGTACCATGCACTTTTCTGAGGATCCCAAGAAGTTTGCTATTACCTAAGTGAGATGAATATCAACTTTATCTGATGCTAATGGCAAAGTTAAAGCAGTGCAGTGCTTTGTTGTGGAACATTTTGCGTTAAGCTCTTTTAATGTATTATATAATTACAGATTTCTCCTTTAATTAGTAGAGCAGTCGACGATCTTGAGATAAATACTTTGGGGTACAGGTCAATTGCTATTTCTCACCGCACAAAAACAATAGAAGCTTTGTAGTCACAGGGATCAACACTAAAATTATCGGTAAACTTAGGGTAGGAAAAAGCAAGGAAGGAGTTTTTCACCCTTTTCCTTAGCAGCTTTCATCTGGTAGACCAGCTAACTACTGTTGCTGTTAAGTGGGAAATGAGAAACCAAATATCTTACTTATAAAAGATGCTGAGTAAAACAATGGAGTAATGACTTAAAATCAACAGCAATACATTTTTGTGTGCTTCACCCACCAGCATAGAGCTACAAAAAACAGCCATGGGAACAATGCGCCATCTTCGAGTTCAACAAGTCATAGCAAAATGCCTTCTTTCTTTCCTTTTCTCCTTTCTTTTCTCCTGGATGCTTCCAGCACTGCGTCTTTTCAAAGACAATTTGGATTCTTAGATGCCCTGATAACAGAAAAGCACACTGATTTATTTTTGAAGCCGTAACACTGTGGGTTTGTCTCAAAGTGTGTTTTTTACTTTTGGAATATGAAGTTGTGCAATGCAACAGTTCCGAAGCCAATTAAAGTTATAATGAGTTTTGGTGGACATTGAGTTATACATGTAGACACCAAAGAAAACGGAGTATTTACGGCCATGTTGTCCCCTCTTTGTTTATGGAGCCATTCCATTTGGTGCAAAGCATTGCTGCTATGGAGGCCGCACTTTCTTCTTGACCCTCATTAGCGATCTCCATTCTACATTATTGTTTAGGATAGCCTTTCTCCCACTGAGCCGAGCTATTTGTTCTACCTCATGTGTAAAAATAGCTTAATGAGTATTTCTTGCAGCTTGGCCACTGCACAGTGGCAGAAATCTAGAAAACGTTTGCTGTGACGAGCTGTGGCATGATTTTATAGTAAGTAAACAGCAGAATAAACCATTGCAATGCAGCTGTTCCTGCATGGAAAAATGAAAGTATTGGTAAAACACATTTGGAATAGACAGCTATGCTGTGCTAAGGGCTCCAAATACAAGCCAGTGATAAAAATGCACTCATTTGCCATCCAGTTAAGATGCTCTTGATATTCTAAAGCAGCGTACTCTCAAAAATGGGCATTCCGATAATTCCTTAACAGAACAGGGTCAGTTGTAAGCAGATCACTGTAAGTGAAGCAATTTAATATATGGGCGTAAAATTGAAAATAGAAAAGATTTATCTCTGCCTAGATGGTAGTATATTACAAACACATACTTTAGCCCTTTGACTGTGCTCTGCGGTCAAAAAACTAATAACTTCTTACAGAATAGTGTTGCATGAAGGCCTGTTTTCTTTGTAAAGCCTAATTTTTCCTCCTTTTTTTTTAAGTTCTCTGCCCAGTTTAGCATGTTCCAGACCATCAAGGACCAGCTAGAGCAGCGAACGCGGATCCTGCAGGCCAACATCCGCTGGCAACAGGAGGAGCTCCAGAAGATCCAGGAGCAGCTCTGCCTGGTCCAGGATTCCAGTGTGCAGGTGCGTTGCTGCTGGGAGGGCTAAGTATCCTCCTGTGAAGCACTTGATAGGGCTGGTGACTTAAAATTAGCCCCAGGACTTAGGTGCACTGGTGTCCGATCTTTTCACTTGCTGGGGTTGCATTGAGTAAAGAGGAATTGCCCTGGGCCACATATGCTTAGGATGCTTCACAAGTAATGCCTCCTATTTATTTCCATGGTAAATACAACCCATACAATGAGCACAATAACACTGTTCAATAGAGCTGATTCTTGGCTACAAAAAACTATTTTTCATCATAGTCAGCACCACTAGTTACACATTTTTACCAGCCATGAAGAAGCGTTCCAAATTATCTGCACCAGAGGAGGTGACCCGCTGTTCCACAGCTGCTATGAAACACCCACCCACCCACTACCTCACTGTGGTGATATATTTGCTAAAATGTGGCTTATGAAAGTCCAGTAGAGAGACACGATCAGATCTTTGAATTCAGTATCTGATTGCAACTCTATACATTCCACTTGAAATTTTTCAGGTAATATATTTGTGCTGATTGAAAATGGAGTTGAAAATATACCAAAACATTGATGCCTTTTGTTTTTGTTTGTTTCTTTTTTTTTTGCAATCTTGAAACCTGCTCTCAGATTCCTTTATCACAATGGAAAGCATGGCTGCATACTTTTTGCTGTTCACAAGACTGTGTTAAGCCAGTGTATCAAAATCCATAACACTATTTGCTATCATTTGAGTTAGTACTGCCCTGCACCACATGCCCTGGTTTCAGCCCAGATATGGTTAACAGCACATAGTTTGGTCCTTGCTGAGTGATGGTTGTGCAGCCGAGCAGGAAGAACCACTGCCTTTATAGTGAAGGGTAGGGAGGCTAGGGGGTGGGCTGCACTGAGATCTGTGCCGGGCCACATGCAGCCCATGGGTCATGGATCGGACATGCTGGGGCTATGGCATGTGGACATGAGAAAGCCAACTCACCTGAATGAGGATGTTGCACTCCAAAAGCCTCTTGAGTGGCCTACTTCAGGAAAGATTAAGAGCTCTCTGGAAGAAGAGGCGAAATATCTCAACCATAGTGGTGGGTGGAAGAATTTGGGTCATTTAGACTAATGTTTTAATACTTTATCTGCTAAGTCTTCTGAGTGAGCAGCTGTAATGGAAACGTGTTCACATTCATACTCAGCACTGATTGTATCTCTCCAGTTCATTAGTTTCCATCAATCCATTGTGTGTTTTATGGGGACATCAAGGGTGCTCAGTATCACGTCTGTCCCTCCCTTAGTCACCAGCCCTCCTTCAGGCACTCCCCAAGGGCTCATCTCTTTCAGATCACTCATTCCCTGTTTCCCCAACCCTACCACAGCTGGGACACAGAGTACAGGAGATTAATTCCCTTCTCACATTAAAACCTCCAAAACCTCTGCTGCTGTTCATTCCTTTACAGCTGGGAGGTGTCTAAGTGTATTTGTCACTGGACCAGCCCAAGCCTTCAGGGTGAAACTCAGCGGTGCTGCTGTCCTTATGTCTTCGATATCCTCTGCACAGAGTTGGTACAATGTCTGCTTTGTACGGCCTCTAATCCCTACTGCACCAACATGTTCAGTTTAGTACATCTCAGGTTTCTTTTAATGACAAATGTAAGAAATCATCCACTTTTATGGTGGTTTCCTAAAAGCAGGTTGATTACTTCTCTGTTCCTGTATTATGTAACTATGAATAACAGGCTAAATGACCCTTGCTAGAAAAGTTGCACTGGAGACCCACTGTGAACACTGTGCTATCAAGATTTTTGGAAGACAAGCTCTGTCACAGAAATTAAAGTCTCAAAGAACATTTTAAGCACAGGATGAAAACATGGGACCTGCTAAAGCCAATGGGAAATCTGCTTCTGACTTGCACAGAAATAGAATCTCACCTCTCATCAGCACCTGTGAAATGCATTTTCACGTATTAAAACCATTTGGGATTATATGTTTATTATATGTTTAGCCAATTAAGGGATCAGTGAAGCCAAATTTGAAACATTGCCACCTAAGATACTGCACGTGCTTTACTGTAAGGCAGCACAGCAGTGAAAGATCCTGGAAGCAGGATCCCTGTTCGTGTTCCCATACAAACATACAGGCAGACCAGGCTTAGTTTCAGTGTATTTCCTCTATTGGTTCTGCAGTGACAGTGACTAGCAGGAAGGAGAAGTCCCTCTGCAATTGTCCAGAATATTCAGAATCTTGGCATGTGTCTGAAAGCTGTTATTGTTATTATGAATATCAAGAGATGTGATATTTTCACTTCTCCTTCTAATTGTGCAAAAAAACATAGCTCTCCCTCTGTGAAGTCTTCAATATTTATATACCCTGATCCTTCTTTTCCCCTTTTTTACATAATCCAGGCAAAAAATAGAAAATGAGAGCACCTTCTGACATGCAGAAAGGAGATTTTGTTTTTGTATAGCTGGATGGGGAGGGTCTTCCTGCTCTGGGATCTGAATGCCTCTCTGTCCCCCCAAAAACAACCTCATGAGGCAGCAAGCTACGGGCAGTCACGCTTTTACTTCTCCTGCTTTCTTTAGATTGAAAAAAGAGATTACTGTGCCATTGCAAGGATGGAGTGGGTCTGGGGATTAGCTTTGTCGTACTTGGCTAGGGGCAATTTAAAATAAAGCCTCACAATTTCACTTGTAGCACTTCTGTGACTCACAGGAGTAAACTGTGAAGTCGGAAACCTAACCATGTGCTCTGCCAAACAGATTTCATCACTGAGGGAGCTGCATGGCTGCAGACATCAACCCGTGTCTCTTAACAAGGCTGCAAAGCGTAGCAGCAAACAGAAGAGCCTTACTGTGGAGCACATTTCTGGTCATCTTAATATTCCACAGAGAGAACGGGGCTGTGCTGCTTGTGAGCATGGGGGAGTGCCGTGGGCTGGACACAAAGGGGGAAGCGTTCCCTGGTTTTCACTCACTAGCTCCTTTATTAGCATATGGTCCCAAAGCGTACAGGTAGCACCGTGGGGTATTAAAGCCCAATTTCCATTTCCTTCAGAGGTCTTCAAAGATGTAGTGCAGCACTTCACCAAAAGCACTTTCCCAACCGGACAGATGTCAAGCTCAGTTGTCTGCATGTGTAACTATTTCCAAGAGCCTTGCACAATGAAAGATGAAGCTAGCAGGAGGGCCATAGGCCCCGAACAAAGTGCTCAAAACCCCATTAAGTCCCTGGTACTGCTTTCCTGACCAACAAAAGCATTAAGGGCAGCAGCAGCAGGAGTAACCTCAGAAGTCTGAAGGATGTCGTTTTCTGTGCCAGATTTGAACAGTCTGGCTAATGAATTGTGGATGGAAAGGAAGGCAGAAAGAAGAGCTGAGACTGAGCAGCTTGCAAGAAGTGAAAATGAGAGCATACATATCCACCCATAATTTGCAAGCCAATCTCTCTTCAAAGTCAGTGAATCTCAGATCCCCAGTGCTGCACCTCTCTCCTCTGCAGGTATTTTACTGAGGGAGTCCTGATTCCTGTAACAAAGAGCTGTCATCACCTGATTATCCAAGCAGCAAAGAGTCAAAGAGCTGTCTCCCTCACATCTTGCCAGTGCAATTCACCCATTAGCTGCAGAGAACGACTATCTCAAGGGCTGTCAGAGGGCCCCTTCCCTCCCTTGCAGCTTTGCTGCGTATGTTAACAAGCTGGCCAATTAAAAAATATTTGTAAGATGCTTCTCTGATCTTGCAGTTCACTAAATCAGCCACAAGACATGTCATCATTGGCAGCGCAGTTATGGGGCCGCTGATTTATCTGTTTGGATTTGTTCCGACTGGAAAAGATTTCTTTATTATGGGGTTTGTGTTGCTATTTAAAGCTGCAGAGTTTCAGAGGAATTCAGGCAGGACTATCACAAGAGATACATTAGGAAAAAACTGTTCTGCACAAATGGAGTACGTTTTTGCTTTCAGGCTTAACTTGCAGGTAGCAGCTCCCTACTTCAGTACTCTCTCAAGTTAAGTTTTATTTTATGAGGTGTCTTGAGCCTTCCAGTTCTGTAGGGATAAAGGTTAAATGATACCATTGCTTCCTGCCCTCATCTTGTTTTTGCAGGGCGTTTGTGTTCAGTCAGTAATAATGCTGCTTTGTCCATTTTAACGCAACGGAGTTCATCCCTCGATACAAAACACTCATAGGCCTCTCCGGGCATGAACACGGGAACAAAAGAAATTGGCTTACTGCAATAAACTTGGTTGTAAATTCATAGTGTGGCTGCCAACTGTGCACGTTCCTACCCAGTGGCACACTCTGGTAGTTGCAAAGTAGGTTACTCTGCTTCCTGTCAACGATAAGCTACTTAGCCTTTGCCTCCAAGTAAGGCAGGCACACAGACAGCTCACCGCAGAGTAAGTCATCTGCTGCAAGTTCCACCCTGTCCAACATTTGCATTGATGGATACTGAGTTCACATTGGATGGACTTTCACCAACACTGTGCACCATATCCAGGAAGGACACTTAAGATGTTGCTCCTTAAGATCATACCTTGTGCCAGCATTGTTGGGAAGAGTGGGCTCACAGTCCACATGACGTGTTTGGAATCAGGCCACTTTCTCTGCCTCCTCTGAATTTTACATCAAACATTTTATATCAGTGGAGAGTGGTTTCATTGCTGGAGTTAATCAAGTTCATTTACCAAACGTGTCCAAAGCTGAGCTTCTATATAACAAAAATAAACAAGAAAGCAAATTTTCATAATTTCTGCCTTTGATTTATTCATAATAAGACCTATTTACTTGGCAGAAGTTGCAAGACCATCTGTCTTGCTGGTATGTAACGGCTCCAAACTCAGCGAGCAGGGTTTTTAAAGGAAAACACTCGGAGCTAATTCAGACCTGCTGCAAGCAGACACAACTCTGTGACTTGACCCATTTATTTCTGTCAAGCATCTTTGAGTTTAGTTAGTCTACAGGACCTGAAACACACCGCATCGTTGCTTGAGGTCCATTAACATTTTCATTAATCACCCACTTCTTTCATTAAAGTAACTGATTAACGTAAGATTTGTCTCTACCTTGTTTCTGAGTAAAATCTTGGCAGGCAGAGATTCATTATCTTTGAATTAAAACTATGTTTTTAAAGCCAGATAAATAAGCACAAATATGGTAGATCAGTCCCCACTTATGCAAAGAAAATCAATGCATTGTGTTGGTTCTTTGGAGAAAGGTGTGGGTTTTTGGTTTTCTTTCCAAAAGAAATGACAGGGGACATGATAGTTTAGGGAACTGCTAATATAGCAATGAGCTGCATAAAGGTGTACTAATTACTGGGTGTACCTCAGACGTACTGCTGTGAGTGAGACTGATGGATGAATAATGAAGAGAACAATTGTGATTCTGATTTCATTTAAACTCTCGGTAGCTCCACTTATATTAATGGAGTTCCACACTTGTAGTAGTGGCGTGGAACCAGAATCTGAACCAAAAATGCCTTCAACTACCTGGGAAGCACCGCTTTGTACAGTCCTTGATGGCAAGAGGATAGATTTGAAATACTGTGCAGATATCTTGGTAGCGTTAATTATGAGCAGTTCTAAAAGATGCCTTTTTCTTTTGTATAGCTCTAGTAAAAGAAATAGCCTCTAGAAAAGCAAAAAGATTCCAAAGCCCTGCAGCTTTTGAAGAAGAAAGATTCATCTTGCAGTGCAAGAATGGAGAGTAAATCAATTGCAGAGTGGCTTCTAGTTCTCCCACACAAGCTGAATGCGTGGCATGATTAGGAAGAACACCAGGTGACAGCTTCCTGATGGGAAATCAGATAAATGACAGCGACTGCCTGTTTACACATCTTCTCAATGATAAGGACACAGCCATTCAACACGGACAACTCTGGCCTCGCTGTGGCCTCATTAAATACATTCAGCGACCCAACTGTACAGAAGGTGTTGAATTTTCCGAGACAAATTCAATAGCAGCCTTGCCTGAAAGACAGGCTGATTTGTTGAAAGGAAAAATGAAAGGATTAAAAACACATGCAGTTACTCTTTGCTTTCTGGTCAGGGTGCCCCAGAATATGATAAATGCACAGTGAACTGCCCTCAGAAAGGCCCTGCCTGCCCCATGGAGTGAAGGCTTTTACCTTCAGGACACATTTCACAAGTTATGATGCACTTTTAGAAGGAGAAAGAAAGAAACCAGAGACAGCAGAATCATTAACACAGGAAATACCTTATTTCCAACTAACAGTAAATGCACGGTGAATTCAGAGCTGTGATTAATTTAGGAAATATCTCTAGATTTAAATCCGTTACCTTCATTACGTGTAACGATTGGTCTACGTCACTAAGACATCTCCCTTGTTCTTTCCCAGATGTTCCTACAGCAGCCAGCGGTGTCCCTGAGCTTCAGCAATATTCAGCAACCAGAGCCACAGCCACTGCAGCAGAGATCAGGGGTCATTTCTCAGCAGCAGCTTGTTCCCAGTCCTCAGCTCCCAGGGCAAATTGCATCTCCACAAACACCGAGCCAGCAAGTACTGAGGGAAGCAAGTGTGATATCGAGCCAGGTAATCATTTATTTGACTACAGAAGCACGCATATGGAAAAGAGACACTGAGCTGTTACAAGACAAGCAAGTAAAATCACATCAGTCCTGCAGTGATGCATTTCCTTCCCTATTCTGTCTACATGCAGATTATAAGTGTGTCCCTACAGCATTTACTTCACCTTAAGCCCCTTTTTAAGATCTCAGTCAAGAGAGTTACTCGCTGGTTGCCATGATGGCATACTGTTGAAGTGCTTGGATATTGATGTGAGATGCATGGGGAAATGGAAGCACAGCATCAAGTGTTTGTAACCAAGACTTGTGAGATCCTGGCACAGCAGTTCTGTCTTACTGCAGACCCTCAGCCGCCTCCTTGCTCTCTTGCAGGGCCCAAAGGCAGAGAGGAACACTGAGCTGACAACAGGCAGCAGCCGCCCAACTCGCAGCACGGCCACACTGTTTGGCCCCTCCACCCCTCTGTCCCGCCGAGGCCCTGGCCCCAGCTCTGGTCCCAGTGCATCCGCTGCTGGCTGCAGCCATGACCAGCAGCTCAGGTAGGGTGCAACACAGACTGCTGCATGGCCTTGAGATGTCCAACGCCTCAGGCTGCCCTGTGGGAGTGAGGGAGGGGGTGAGGTTCCAGTTCCAACTAAGTATATTGAGGCAATACAACCCACTCCCACTGAAACCAGCAGGAATGATAGAAGTTTCCCCCTCCTGAAACCCGGCACCTCAGAAGGGCGCACATGTGACCCCAGTTGGAACGCACGGCCCCAAACCTCCGCTCAGCAGAGCTGAGGTTACATCTCCTATGCTCAATCTTGTGTCCTATCTACAAGTGTCCTGGTTTTCAAAACAAGGCATTTTATGGTCTTTATCTTACAGCAGTATCACTTTTTCTTTTTTTCCATGTGCAAGACTGTTGCTCAGCCAGCCTATTCAGCCTATGATGCCCACATCCTGTAATGCAAGACACCCTTCAGACCTCAGCATGGCTGGATCCCAGGCTAAGTATGTGGCTTGTTAAAGATAAAATACCAAAGTTGTTTTTGAGGGGAAACAGCCTTCTTTAGTAAGATGACAAAATAGATATAATCAGGAGCATGTTATTGTGCTCAGCCTGGTTTTCCAGCGTCAGGGTCAACCTCACCTGCCTGGTCACATCACTAACAATTACAGAGAGAAACAGAATGTGTCAGTGGTATCTTAAGAAGCCCAGGCTGGGGAGCTTTTCTTCCTCACGCAGCACTTACTTCAGTGCTGAAACTTCTGACCCAAAGAAAGTCGGTCCTGACCCAGCTGAAATAACCAGCACCAAGAAAGCTCTCCCCCTGTGCACAGGGAAGTACTGGAGTAACACCAATGTCAGTCATTAAACACATCTTTTTCCCCTTTAGCTGTTCGCTTCTTTGTTTTTGTGGTCACCATCCTTAATTGTGAGCTGTCAAAACGATCAGTTCTTTATACATCATTAAAGCGATTCCATACGTTACCTCAGGAGTGCAGGTATTCAGTAATTCTTTTTCAAACATAACTGTTGCTGCTCAAGATTACCTTGAATTAAAACCTTCAACACACAGACCTGCAGTTGAGACCTGCTTTTAAGCCTCTCAATAAATAGGGCTGATCTTCAAACATACCTCTCCCCATTCAAGTGCTCTGCCTGATTCACAGGACCCTTTTTCAGAGCTCACATCCTTTCCTAAGTGCCCAAACGTTAGCATTTCTGACTAACCCCTAATTTTGAACAGCTGTTAGAAAACACACAGCACAGTATGATCTCACCACCCATTACAGGATAAACAGAATTAGGCTGGGTTGGCAGTAGCTCCATTGTGGTTTTACCCTGAGCCTTCTGCAAAACAGCACATATTTGGCATTTGCTATGCAAAAGCAGCCCAGCAAGAGGAGCCGAGTGTTTTGGTTTTGGTCTGTCTCTCATTCTAGAGGATTTCTAGAGGCTTCTTGTGTTCTTCTAATGTGGTCCACAGCTATGGGAGCTACGAGCTACTGACCATACTTGACAGTATGTCTGCAAGCACCTTAGAAAGTAATGAAACCTACCCATCTTTCTTCAGGAGATTCCCACCACCACAGGCAGCCATACCAGAGCACAGGCAGCAGAACAGGGAATGTATTTACTTCTCAGCTGCCGCAGTTCAGAACTTATTAATAAAAAATCAAAGGCCATTTGCTTTAATGAGCCTGAGATGTGAACCTGTGGCTGAAGACACGCATAAACTAAAATCCCTAATGAATCTAAACTGTGGTCTGGATTTTGAGGTGCAGTGTGTTCTGCTTTGCAAGTCCAGCTCATGCACAACATTAAGCAGAGCAGTGCTGCCAGTGACGCTGGTTCTCACGTGCACAGATCTGATGCACTGGAATCTTTTGCTAAGCATTATTTATGAAGACTGTTGATGTCCACCTCATATCCTAGGAAAAGGCCTTTGTTTCTACTGGTTTATTCTTGCTTGTTTTCCTTCTTTCTCACACAGATATTCTCAAAACCAACAAATGTTTCAAAGCTTGGAAGTGCAGACTTCCAGCAGCGGCTCTCCAATCGTTCTGATGGGACAAGCAGTGTTAAACCAAGGGTTTGCCACAACTCCTCCTTCCCAGTCATCCTCTCTGCCACCTATGCAACTCCAGCACCAACAGCATCAGCAACAACGCTACCTGCAGGTAGGGAAGGACAAAGAAGACAGTGTGTAAAACACATGCACAGAGTAATGAGGCGAATGGGCTGTGCAAACAGGGCCTGCAGGCCTTGCCAAGCTGTAAGTTTCAGCGGGAGCCTGATCACGGCTGAGATGGCCATTTCAGAGATACTGAAATGTGCAAGACACTGATACAGTGTCGTGTACCCTTCCAGTATAGCGAGGGAGCAGTGAGAACAGTCAGACCGTTTCAAAGGAAATTACTAATCCTGCATATTGGAAACATAATCAGATTATCCTGGATGTATTTCAAGTGTATTTCTAGACGGAGAAAATTGCTGCCTTAGGATTTATTTTGTACTCTTTATTAAGTACAAGATTTGCTTAGTTTACAAGTCAAAAGATGATTTTTAATTACCAGCACCAACATAAAATAAGATCTGGATCAGATATCCAGATCTCTTCCATAAATTAAAGTATTTCTTCGACTCCACGAGGCAAAGAAGATGAATTGGAGCAGATCACCTGGAAGCACCAGGTGATTCGAAGATGAAAAATACCATGGTGTTTTGTTTTGTTTTCTTTTGTTTTACCTAATTCAGCACATACTAAAGCTAAGGGGAAGGGGGAGGAGGGGGGGGGGGGGGAAGGAAGATGTGTCTCTCTAGGTGTCTGAAAAGGAGCTGAACTGAGTGTATAAAACCTGATCACAACTCCACTGGAATCACTGAAAGAGTATCATCGACCTCAAATAATTAAACAGAAAAATGGCAAGTCCTAGGCAGGGCATGCCTACTGGAAAGCCTTTCTCAATGCCTAATTGTAATCTTCTCTGCTGCAATTCAAGTCCATTCCTCCTAGCATAGGTAAGCAAGCCCCTTGCCAAGCACACAGCCCCAGAAATAAAAGCCAGCAAAAGAGTAATGTTTTTAGGCATGCTGTTCATTGAGGACGACGAGCTCTAACGTGTGAAAGAATCAAACAACAAGGTGAATTTTATTTTATCTGTAGGTACAAACACCAAGTTCTTTGCACAATGAGCAAACTGATTCTTTGCTCCTGCCATCTTACTCACCACAGCAAGGAAATATGGGGTATCATCAGACACAGCAGCAGCAGCAGCAACAACTACCAAGAAGAAGCAATAGCTTATCAGAATCATCAGATTTATCACAGCCACTGCGATAGAGTCCCACCAGCACAATCAATGCACGATTAGCTTTAACCAATGGGCACATGGGGCAGGAGAGAATGACTTTGTACTTACTGTTTCGGCTGTTGCACGAGCCTTTGTTTCACAGCTCTGTGATGCCACAGGGGACAGACTACTGCACAGAGCACACTGACGGCACCCCGGATTCAGTCTGTGCTGTCTTGTGAGCACAGCACGTCCTGGCAGAGCGAAACAAAGAGGAACACCATCCTGTGCAAACTCCATCATCACTGGGTGCACAGGAGGAGGAGTTCCAGCTTGGTGTGTCACTTGGAAAGCTGTCCGGCAATTCCAAAAGACTGTTGACAGACACATGAGGTACTTGGCCTTCAATCTTTCAGTTCTTCTTTTTGTGTATGAAAAGCACTGCGTCAAAGGTCTATTGAGGAGAGAACAAGAGATTATTTTTATTATGATTATTGTTATTATTTTGCACAACTGCACAGAGGACAAAACCTAGGCACTTTCTGTAAAGAGAAGTTTGTTTCCTTATCCTTGCGGCCAAATTAGCACATCCAATGGAAAAGAAAGCCTGGTCGTTGGTGAAGATGGTCTACAGCTCATAACCCTTGATTTAGAATCTGAAAAGTATTATGCAGCTTACCCTAACTGTTCTTCGGGACTGAGAACAAATCAACAACAACAAAAAAACACTGGACTGTTTTCTGTATCAATTGTGATTGCAAAAGGTGAACTCAAATTCTAAGCACAATCACGCATCTCTCCCGTAACACAAGATGGATCCTTCTTCAAGCTGAATAACTCACTCACTGCAAGTCTCTAAGAAATATGCACTGTGTTTTGGCCCACTGACTCGGGATGCTGCAGACTATTACATATCTCCTTCATTATAACATTTAGGGTTGAATTTTCCTTTGGGGGGGGGGGAAAGAAGAAATGCACTTTTCGCTTTTTTTGTATGTTTTCTGTTGATATGTTTCTAAGAAAGATTTTATGTAATTATTAAATAAAAAGTAGTGTATTGTACAGCTGTTGTAATAATGACCTATTTCTATATAAAATAAAATTATATGGAATTATGTGGAAATTATTTTGTATATGAAATATCAACTCATTTCACAAGTATAAAGATTGTGCTTGTGCTTTTTTGTGAGTGGATATTTTGTAATAAACTAATGAATCAGAAATGGTTTTTTTTGTGAAGGGTACGACTGTTTCATGCTATATACATCTCCAGCTATTATTTTTTCCATTTAATAATGGACAATGTCTTTATTTGTAGAATAAAATAAAATAGCCAAAAGGCTTTATTGCAGGACTTGCACACATTTTCCTATGGCTGTTCAACTACGTGACTCACTTTAGATTTTTTAGTATTAGTTATAGCCTTACAGGGTATTTGGCATCCAGTTAGCAAAAACAAATATCCTATGGGATCTGGGGTATGGCATAGACAATGAGAATGATAGCTTAGGGAGTTAAAATAGCTGCTAGCCAAGACAGCTAATTTTACATTCTTTTATAACTCTGAAGGCCATTGCTCTGTACTTCTGACCAAACAGATTTAGACTGGGACAAAACGCAGGGCACAGCAAGCAGCTTACAGCAGTCTGATGCAGCATATAGCCAGGCTGTGACCCGTGTTCACTATGCAGCAGCTTCAGTACTTAGTACTTGGGCATCCGTGTGCAGACTCTTCTGTGTTAAATTCAAATTGACAAGAGGGAGCAGCCAAAACACAGACTTGCTTTCCCCCTGCAATTCTGCTGCAGGAGCAGCAAGCTCCAACAGAGAACACGTGGACAACTAGGTGTAGGAATGTCTTCATCTGCCACAGCAGGTTTGAAGGGATGGTTCCCAGAGCCCCTCAGGACAGCCTGTATCTGCCTGACACAGCCTAACCTTCAAGAGAGCACAAATCATTCTCTCCTTCCCACACTTCTGCACCAGGGATTGCACAGGGCCTTCATCTCTGACCTCTATGCCTTACAGAAACAACAGAGATAATTGCAAAAGGTGAAAGGAAACTTTCAAAAGTTCACTTGCCCTGGGTTCTGAAAAGCATTCTGTACAAACAAAAACCAACCAAACAAAAAGCTAAAAATTTCCTGGAGAAAACCTGCTGGCAAAATGACCCCACTGCTTCCACAGCAGGACTGGCTGGAAACAAGGATTGGTACACGGGTATTTTAGTTTGTACTGAAGGCAGATGAGAGAATCAAGTATGTATGTGTAAGTATGTGTCTCTAGGAAGTGTTTTAAGCCTACATCTGGTCTCTAAGAAAACGTTTCTACCACTAGCTTCAGTCACCTCTCCCAGATATCTGAGTCACTGCGCTCACGTTTAAGTTCTTACATTTGGTGAAGCAAGAGTGACCCCTCCAGATGAAGATTAAAGCACCAAACCCTACGGTTCTTTCACCTGATGTCTGAGGAAACTTCTTTCCATTAACTTTAAGCAAACCCTAGTGAAGGCACATTAACTAAGTAGGGGCTCACTTCACAAATGCCATCCACTTATTCTCAGAAATGGGAAGGGATATCTGTCCATTCGGAGGCTAGAAAGTTCGTGAAGGGAAGCGGTAATGAAGGAGTATAAGCACTTCTGAGAAAACACCCATGGAAGTAGCACTTCTTGAGGGCTACAAAGATGGTGAGGGGTCTAGAAGGGAAGATGTGTGAGGTGCGTCTGAGGCCCCTCGGTGTGCTCAGCGCAGAGCAGAGGAGCTGATGGAGGCCTGATGGCGGCTGCAGCTCCTCACAGGGAGCGGAGGGGCAGCGCTGAGCTCTGCTCTGTGTGACAGCGACAGGGCCCGAGGGAACGGCATGGAGCTGTGCCAGGGGAGGGGCAGCTGGGGGTCAGGGAAAGGGGCTGCACCACAGGGCGGTGGGCACGGCCCCCAGTGCTGGGAGCATTTGGACAGCACTGTCAGACTCAGGGTTTGAATGCCAGGTGACCTGTGTGGAGCTGGGCTCTGTGATTCCTGTAGGTTCCTTCCAACTTGGGATATTCTGTGGTTCTATGACTCTTGGATCTCAATTACTCTGACAGAAGCCACAGGAAAAGAAAATCTCTTTGAGGAATTGTTTTAGTCTCCCACATCTCTCTGGATACTCAGCCTCAAATCAGCAGTACCTCAGCAGCTAACAGGCTGTCAGTAGGGTGGGGTTGCCTTCCCATAAGCTGGCTTACATTGTTGTTTGGAAGGACACACTTGTGAGAGCAGATTTACGTCAGTATCTCATTTTTCATGCTCTGTCTCACTTCTTCTCTGGACACACATTCCAGCTCTGGGTTACTGCCCTTGCTCCCTGTTGCATGGGTTGCCAGTCCTATTTTACAGAGTGGGTTGTTGTTCTGGTGTAGTATAGCTGGGCTCTGCTTTGTCCCAATGGAATCGCCCAGGGAGGTTGTGGATGCCCCGTCCTTGGAGGTGTTCAAGGCCAGGTTGGACGGGGCCCTGGGCAACCTGATCTAGTAAATGTGTATGTTTGGTGGCCCTGCCAGGCAGGGGGGTTGGAACTACATGATCCTTGAGGTCCCTTCCAACCCGGGTCATTCTGTGATTCTGTGATAATCGCTCAGCTCTGGCTATTTCCAAAGGGCAGACTGGGAAGCCATCACGTTGCCCTGTGCCAGCTGCTGCCCCTTTCTGTCGCAGGGATGAGAGGTGCAGACTGAATGTGAAACTGCCGACCAGTGGGATAATCCTCAAGCCAAGTCCCAATACAAGGGTTTAAACCTCAACCACCCGCAGGGAAACAGCCGCCATCACACAGAACCCACTGCCCATGCGCAACGCAACCCCAGCCCGTTCCCCTTCTCCTTCCCCCGCTCTTCCATTTGCGCAGGCGCAACCCGGAACAGTTCCTTTCTCGCTGTCTCCCTTCCGCCTTCCTTTCCGGCCTGTGCCCGAGCGGGGTGAGTATGGCGCAGGCCCATCCGTCCTTAATCCGCCGCCATCCTCCCCACAGGGACGGCGGAGGGAGCTCTCCTCCCTCTGTCCCGGCGCGGGGGGCGGCTCAGAGTACGGGGCGGCGGGGAGTTCCTCTCTAAGAACGTCCGCTCCGTAGGGATGGGGCCATGTCCCTTCGGCCCCCTCCGGCCGCAGCGGGGATGGCTGGGGAATGGAGTCACTGAGGCCGCGGGGCCGCTGTACAGGGGCTGCGGTCTCTGTTCTTTATGAGAGAACATAGGCACCTCCTGGGCTGTGGGAGCAGTGATAGGGGTTTATGTTTGACGTGTGCATGGATGCTTTTCAGTGGTGCTCAGATGGCTCCCGCAAAGAAAGGCAGCGAGAAGAAGAAGGGGCGATCTGCCATCAACGAGGTGGTGACCAGGGAGTACACCATCAACATCCACAAGCGGATCCATGGAGTGTAAGTGGTGGGTTTTTTGTCGGTCAGGTATTGCGTGTGCAGGTGCTATTTGGAACTACAGAGGACAGCAGTGCTTACTGACACGGATTGCGAGTAGTCTGTTCTCTGTTCTCCTACAGTTGTATCCCAGAGGACCAGAGCTGGACTTGGAGATGACTTTATGAAAGACACTTGTTGGTCTTTTTGGGGAGTATTCTTGGGTTTAATTTGAAAGGAGAGCACTTTAGCTCTGTGCCCGAAGCACTGTTGTTTCCCAGCTGCAGTATAAAATGTATCCCACTGTGATAAGTTTTAGAAGTAGTGCTGTAGTCGTATAATTGGATCTGTGCTCGTTGCTGAGCTGAGTGAGGTGTAAGTTGGGGTATGATTTGAGTTGAGCAGTGTTTGTTGAGATCTGTGTGTGTTTGACAACAACATGAAGCGCATACAGCTGTGCAGCAGCAAAGTGTTTGAGGAGACTTACTGCAGAATTCCCTTGGTTCTCTTCATATGCATATGGCTGCGGTCACACAGGCAGAAATGAACCTCAAGCAAGAGATAAATGAGTCTGCAAACTTGACAGTGATGGTTGAAGTTATTTGTGTTGCGTGTTTAGAGAATGCTGGTGGTTTGCTGCAACAAGTGTCCAGCGCTGACAGTTCAATAAATGGTTCTTGTGTTTGTCCCAGTGGCTTCAAGAAGCGAGCACCGCGTGCGCTCAAGGAAATCCGTAAATTTGCAATGAAAGAAATGGGTACTCCTGATGTTCGCATCGACACCAGGCTGAACAAAGCAGTCTGGGCAAAAGGAATAAGGTACGTTTCTGCTGCTCTCTGGGTTGGGTGGGGAGGAACTTCTTAATAATGTTTTTATATATGCAGGACTTAAAGGGCTGGACAATTGTGTAACCTTCTTGCAGTATTACTGTAGTACTGTACTACCCCAGTGCCTATCGCGGCAGGAAGATTTTGGAAACCCATTGAAACCCATTGCATTACCAGCCAGGTACCTGGGGTCTGTAATGCACCTGAAGAGAATTAGGTCTGAAGCATGGTGAACAGACAAAATGCTGCACGAGAAAATGATGTGGTGTGTTCTAAATAGGGCTGTTATTCTTATGTTTGAGAATACAAATAATAAAGTTGTTGGGGCCAGAAAATAAAACCTGGTGTTAAATTGCTGCCAGAGCGGCAGCTGGTTCAGCATTTGGCACCTGTTAAAGTAGCCCAAAGGCTGTTACTGGGTGTAGAGAGTGGGATCTTTTACACCTTAATAAAGTTATCTGGAAGGGATTTGTACGGTAAGTGTAAGTAAGTCTGGCTCGTGTTGTATTCAGGGTCCTTGTGTGCTGTGGCAGCCCTTCCTTCCAAAGCAGAGTGGGAAGATGGGACTGTTATTGGATGGGCTGTTTTTCTGCCCTTAGTATTAAGCTGTTGTGGTTCATGTGTAAAGAAGTAGTAGTTGTTTAGTCAGGTGACTGCGTAACCTCAGAACTCAGTCATGATGTTACAATCCAGGACTTCTTTGTGTTCATTTGTAAAAGTGCTGCTAAGTGCATTCAGCATAAAAGAGCAGGGAATCGTCATGTCTGTCTTTCCACTGTGAGCTTAACTGCAGTTGTTGCTAGTTCAAGATCAGTGTCTTTTGAAGGGATGAGGAGAGACTAAAATCACAGTGTCAGCTCTTGCGATGGTCAGTGAGCCAGGCAAAGTAATAAATGCTTTCAGCCTCAGCATCAGACTTAGTGCAGTATGAAGGGAGGAAGCTAGGCTGTGACTGAGTATCACAGAACCAACAGAGCAGTTCAGCTGTCATTCCGTGGGCTCTGAGGAAGAAATGCTGATCAACTGTATGTCGGATAGGTAAGATCTTTGTTTAGCTCTAATGCGTACCAAGGTTGCACTGACTCGTGGCGTACAGGTTGAGTGATACTCTGACTCTTTAACAAGGCCCTTGGGCTTTCAAAGTAGTTGTGGGGTTTTTGTTATTTCTTTCCCCTCGCTGTTTTCTGTTCAGGTAAGAATGTTGGATACAGACAGGGAGATGAGGGGCTGGAGCCGTTCATTAGGAAGGGAGCTGGTGGTGCAGGTGGCAGCAGGCTGTGTGAGCCACCATTGTGCTCTGGCAGCCAAAGGGCAAACTGTGTACTGGGTTGTATTAAGCACAGCATGGCCACTTGGTTGAAAACTGTGATTCTTCCACTATATTTAGCATTGTTATGGCCTTGTCTTAAATATGTGTGCAGTTCTGTGTTCCACAACATAAAAAGGATGTTAAGGTCCTAGAAAGAGCCCAGAGGAGGGCACCAGAGCTGTTAACAGGGCTGAAGGCACATCCTGTGAAGCTGAGGGCACTGGGCTGCACAATCTGGAGGAGGACCAGAGTCGACCTCACTGCTCCCTGTGATACCCTGAGGGAGGTGCTCTGCTCCCAGGAGCCAGTGGCAGAAGGGAAATGGCTCAGAGCTGCACCAGGAGAGGTTCAGACTGAGCATTAGGAACAGTTTCTTTATTGTTAGGGAGCTCAAACACTGGAACAGACTACCTAGAGAGGTCGGTGATATCCCTTGCCTGTCTGTTTAGGAGGCATTTGGACAGTGCCTTCAATTAAAATGCTTTAATTTCTTGCTAGCCCAGAAATGGTCGGGCAGTTCTTTTCAGGTAAGAAATGATGGTTAATAACAGCTGCTTGCTGTTGATAAAGACCTTCATAGTCTGTTTGCTGGATCAATAAGTAGTAGAGCAGTGGTGCACTTGTGATGCCAGTGCATCATCAGTACCCAAGGCTCAGCTGACTCTTAATGGTGCCCTTAAATATAGAAGCTCCTCTGAGGCAAGCAGCATAAATTCTGAGGTACAGGCCCATGTCTTTGAACAAATAGGCAGAGCTTCAGAAATCAGAGAGGTTAGTAGCCATGGAACAAAGGGCTCTTTTCTTTCCTGTTGACTATAGTACACGTTTTATTAATGGTTAATGATGTCTTGTTTTAGGAATGTTCCTTACCGTATCCGTGTGCGTTTGTCCAGAAAACGCAATGAGGATGAAGATTCCCCAAACAAGCTGTACACGCTGGTTACCTATGTACCAGTCACAACATTCAAAGGTAAGGTTGAACAGTGTCTCTCTTTATGAAGGAAGTCGTGCACCGTGTTGAACAACTAGTGGAATAGGACAGCTCCCCTCCTGCAATGCAAAGTTAGGATGAAAAGGGTGCAGAAAGGGGCCAGACTGCTGATTTAACTGTAGACAGCAGGGTAGCTTGCTTGGTCAGCGTTAAAATTGTAAGTATGGAATTGTGTGAAATAATATATACAAATATATTTGAAAGCCAAAGAAACACTGTAGATACTAGAGTTGTTTAAGATTTGTGATTTCCTATACAAAGTATGTCTAATGATCATAGAATCACAAGGTTGGAAAGGACCTATAAGGTCATCTAGTCCAGTTGTCCTCCCATTACTGTAGCTGCAGCAAACCACTAAACCATATATTGTAGCTCCTCATCTGGACACCTCTTGAACACTGCCAGGAATAGTGACTCCACCACCTCCCTGTGCAGCCATTCCAGTGCCTGACCGCTCTCTGAGAGAAAACGTTTTTCCTTATACCCAATCTAAACCTCCTCTGGTACAACTTGCAGCCGTTTCAGGTCCTGTTTATTGCCTGGGAGAAGAGGCCGAGCCCCTCCTCATCACAACCTCCCTTCAGGAAGTTGTAGAGAGCAATGAGGTCTCCCCTGAGCCTCCTCTTCTCCAGAAAGCAATACCAGCTCCCTCAGTCACTCTTCGTAAGATCTGTGTTCCAGACTCCTCACCAGTTTTATTGTTCTTCTCTGGACACATTCCAGGGCCTCAGTGCCTTTCTTGTAGTGAGGTGCCCCAAACTGAACATAAGGTGCAGCCTCACCAGTGCTGAGTACAGGGGGATGATTATATCCCTGTTCCTGCTGGCCACACTATTTCTAATGCAGGCCAGGATAGCATTGGCCTTGGCCACCTGGGCACACTGCTCATGTTCAGCTGATCATCAAACAACAGCCCTGGGTCCCTTTCCTCTTCTGATGTTGAAGGCACAAGCAGGTAGAGCCTTCATGTTTGTCAGCTGAAAAATACCTTATCTGCAGAATGGATTTAACGTGAAGCTTCCCTTAGTACTTCCCTGGTGAATTCTTCCAGAAGTAGATCACCAAACTAGCTTTCATACCATAGGTGGATTTATGTATGTGAAGGGGAGTTATAGTAGAAGTAAATAGATGATGGTACAACTTCTTGTTTTGCAGGTCTGCAGACAGTCAATGTGGATGAAAATTAAACCGATTTTAGTAACAATAAAACTATTAAGAAGAAAGTTTACTCTTAAATCTCTTTTATTCTCTGGTCTCTTCAAGATCTCGCCCATGAAGCAATGAATCGAACAGGTGACAACATGTTTTCTTGGGGCTTTGCATAATGGTGGTATTTTTTTATTACTATGTAAACAATACAAGCCAAAACAAACAGAAATCTGTAGACTTCTGCTACATGTGGATGTAATATGGAAGATAGTGTTTGGTTAGCACAGTCCTAGGGTTTTGTTCCTGTGGGAATGAAGAGCTGTGACTCGGGTATTGTAACAGTACTTTGTTGTGTATGTCATCTCTCCTGGATATGGTCTGTAGCTGTTCTTCCTCTGCTGGGCTTCTGGTTGAAAGGTTTGTCCCAGTGAAGTCTGCGTACTGCACTGAGACAGAGCTCTGGCCAGGCCATTAAATTGGACCACACAACCTCAGGGAATGTGAAGTAGAAACTAATTGCACTTAGCTCCCATCAATCCAGAAACAGGCAATGCAGGTCTGGTACAAAAAGGGTTTATTGAAAAGTGCATACTTCCAGAGACCAACATCAGAAGCACAGTCCATGTCCACTTAATGGTTCAGCAAGACATACAAATCGGAATACAGTCAAATATATTAAAATAGTTTCAATTACCAGCATTGAAACGGTTTTCAGTTATTAGTGCAAAAAAGGCAACCTAAACAAACTGCAGACAGTAGCTGAATAGTTTTTCCTGTTTGTTTGTTTTGCTTTAAAAAAAACAAAACAAAACAAAAAAGGGACAACAGGAGCCAGCCTCTGCTCTCCCGCTATGGAAGAGGACTTCAGCGTCTTGGCACTGCAGACAGATGTTTCCTTTTAACATGGAGTGGATGGCACAAAATGACTCACACAACTTTTAGCTTTAAAACTCTTAAACCGAAAGCCGCAAACGTAACGAAGTGTTGATCAGAAGTCCCCAGCTGACTGAAAGCCTCGTACAGTACGTGCTTTGGTGTTCTTTCAGTGCACGTTCCTTTGGATAGGTGCGTTGCTACTGCGTGTTCAGTTTCGTATGTTCGCTCCGTGACTGGCAGCTCATCCCGTTGGTTTTGAGACTGTACTGATTCAGCTTTGCGTTCTCAAGTTTTGGTTTTAGCTCAAGGGGTTTCTCAAAGAAATTAACTAATGACTGTTCGGTTAAGAGGGATGCTAAAATATGTTCAAAAGAGACTGTCCAGTCCCCTTCAGTCACAGGTGAAGACTCAGAGTCTCTCTGAAGGGTCTTCACAGTGTCACTAAAAACAGCATCGTGGTCAGAAGCAGAGGCCTGGGCCTGCAGGTCCTCACTGAATTCATCCGATCCGCTCCCCAGGCTGATGCTCCTCTGTCCTACTTCTCCAATCTGAAGCAATAGGGTGGTCACAGTGGCAATGGCTTGATATAAGTCATTCTCCTCCGGATCTTCGTGAAACATGCTGTACAAGGTTTTGCAGAACTGAATGAATTCTCTCTGTAAAGGATGAAAAATCAGAAGTAAGGTGCTGAACGGCCATGCTGTGGGTAACTAGTAGTCAGGAGGGCAGAGTATTGCAAGGGAATGCAGAATACTGCCTGTAGACTTGCACATTTTTAACTTCTGCTTGCTTTAGAAAACTGCAAGCAAAGGGATTTCAACCTCTAGTCAAGCTAGGAAACACTTTTACTGGAAATCAAAAGGGGAACAGAGCAGAAAAGTATTCTGCTTCCTTGCTTAGAACAGGACCTCGTGCATGACCAAAGGACAAGTGGAGATACGGTCTGTTACTGGCAGAAAGATCATGGGTTGTTAGAATGATTATAACCACAGCAGCCACTCATAGACCTGCAAATACCTTCCCATTTGCTGCTTCCCCAGCTCTCACCAGTAATGTTTTTTTCTAATTTAAACAAAAAAAAAAAAGGAAACTCCTTCCCTCACTCACTCACACCTCACGGAGCCTAAGGGCTATGAGCTGTGCCACCTGTGAGACCTGAAGTTTTACACAATCAAAGGTTAATTCAAGTTGAAAGGGATCTCAGGAACTTGAATCAAATGCTGCCCTCAGAGAGATGCTGCGAGTCCTGCTAAGCTTATGAAAAGCTGGGGACAGGCCAACCATTAAAAACTTTTAGCTATACCATCACAGAAGGGATTCTAGGTAAATTCTCATTTGTCTTTGGATGTGCATACACGTTATAATAATACAGGGCCCCCTTTCCTCAGTAGGTTCTCTTGTACCAAGAACATACGCAATACTGGCGTTAGGGAAGAGATGACAAGATGACAAGAGCCTTTGGCTGTGCCCTGCTGTTCAGGGTCAGCATTAGGCTAAGGCAGAGCAAATCTCAGCTGGTGATGGATCAATAAAGTTACCCATCTGGTGGGGAAGACATCAGAAAAGACAGAACAGCAATATGCATTCTCAAGAATACTTTGGGTTTATGAAGAGTGCTTTTTTACATCCTAACAGTGTACATGTATTTACCAGCCAGTCCTTGGAGAGGAAGATGCCCATAAAGGTGGCTAATTGTTTTTTAACATGACATCTTTTCCCTCCATCAGAATAATGTAGTCCTAGATAACTACAGGACTGAATCTGAGCTTGGGCTTAAGCTACCTTAAAAGCTAAGCTGCTGTATTTAGATAGTTCATTTGTGAATGATTTCTACTTTAAAAACAGACCACAGCCCCTAACATACATACCTGGCTCATTTTTGGCAATTCTTTTTCAGCTTTAGTATCCTTTTCTTTGGCTAGATCCTTCAACATCTGTTTCAACTGCTTTTGGTAATCTACTGCATCTCCTTTTACGGAACAGACACAAAAAGGAGAATTAGTTCTAAAGTCATTGCAGTAAATCAACATTTCAGAATAAAACCTCGAGAGTTAAGACAACGGAGTGGGGGTGACACTTGGAAATTCGTTATCTCATACACACATGCATACAATAGGGAACCACTTCCGCCATACCGTTTGACTTCCCAATGACTAATGGTCTTGAAGTTGACAGCAAAGGATTCTTCAGTGGTGACTGGCTTTCTCTTTCATCTTCTGTGAGAGCTGTCCAAAAGAGGTGTCATTAATCCTCCTAAGGCTGCACAGTGGTTATTTGTGTTTGTAAAACTTGAATACTTGAAGAAAGCTAAATAGCAGGGCAAATACGTTTTCAAGCGGTTACTTCATTAAATCATAATGTAAAATTACATTAATGTAAGTAAGGCTGCAGCTGCAGTAAGAGTAGGTAGTCTGCAAGGTATGGCACACTGAACTAAAAACTGCAGAGAAACCACTGCAAAATGTTTTCACTTCATCACAATTGGACTGAGACGTGATGAGGACATTTCTACTGCAAACTGGGTACATCATAATGCAATCCCAGTTTGTATTTAGTCTAGAAGTAACCATAGAACTGGCGACAAAACATCGCGAGATGTGGCAGATGTGAGCCTTAACATTTTGTATCCATAAATCCCACGCAAGAAGCTGTTAACTGGAGTGAGCATAATTACAGACACAGATCCCAGCAAGACGGGAAGGGAGCAAGACAGTTCATTAAGTAGCCTCTTCCCAACGGTTTACATCAGCTGGTTTGCTGTTTGTTTTTTAAGGGAAACCGAAGTATATCCTTTCAAGTTTCTTACCAGGTGGGATGTGCAGCTTATACAGGAACTTTATCTTTTCATTCATTTCTCCATTGTACATGACATCTGTGAGAAGAATGGGTGGGGGGGGGAGGGAGAAGAAAAATAAGGAAGTGGACTCGAGCATTTACTCCCACAGCTTAAAATAAATGAACCATCTCGGTGCACAAAAGAGAATTGTTTGCAAGAACAATATATGAAAACAAGCATATTACTTTGAAATATTTTAAGTTGTGCCTATTAATGAGGAGCGGCAGGTGACAGGCATCTGTTGTGTTCTTTGTTGTCAAACAGACTGGGAGTACCTACCCTATGGAACTTCATCACCATTTAAAAATATCAGGGAGAACGGTAGGGAATCTAGTGAATGCTGTTTGTTGCTTCAATATAAGCAGGAACAAGAAAGGGGGAGACACAGAAAACTTCCTTGGGGGCCATCATGTTTTTAATTTCTTCCCCTTAGTCCTTACCACTATTGCATAAAATAAGCCCCAACAAGAGATCTGCTTCTCTTGTAATAGAGCTAATGGTTTCAGTGATCAGATGAAATGAGATTCATGGAATGGGTTGGGTTGGAAGGAGCCTTTAAGATCACCTGGTTCCAACTCCCCTAGAGGGATAGCTCCCTCTAGAGCAGGTTGCTCACAGCCCCATCCAGCCTGGCCTTAGTTTAAAACAATTCCCCCTTGTCTCATCACTGTCTGCCAATTATGTGACATCTGTCTCACCCCAAGCCACCACACCTCTGTCCACTTTCCACCCCATGTGAGAAGCCAATACCTAGGCAGCTGGCAAGGCCCTTGAACTCAATGAGGTGGTCCATATTCTCATCTAGGAGCCGGAATGTCCTCTCAGCGAGGATGTCTGTGTGCTCCCCACACGTCCAGGGTGAAACAAGCTTGTAGAGGTTAGTAAACTGCTGGGCATCAATCCGGTACTGCTCAGCGTACGGCCTGCTGGGGTCGTGTCGCTCAGCAGCAGGCCCCACCATGTCCCAGTAGCACCTTATCAGATGTTCCCTCTAGGAGAAATCAAATGCAGGAGAACCGAATTGCAGTCTGCGATATCAAAGAGAGTATGACTGGCGGAAAAAGGCATTCACATCAAAGTGTGCTGGAAATGCTCAGAATTCTCTTTGTGCGTAGCATTATAATAATACCGAGACTATTCATGTGAGAAAAAGCTAAGTATGAATCTTTAATTAGAGCATCCAAGTGCTCTAATTATTGCCAACGGGTAATTAATAAATTTGAAAAGAAACTGGACAGACTCTTGGGAGGAAGAGCTACTGACACTCCATTGGCTGCATCTGGCTCAGGACATCTATCCAAAGGTACAGGGAGAAAATTCAAGGTGTCAAACATGCTCGACCTGCTCATTAATTCTCTCCCAGACCTCTCAGTTTGGATGCTGTTCCCATTATTCTTCCCTTAGGGACACGTTGATGCACAACAAAGAGTCCCCAACAAAACAAGCTGTCCTGAGGGAGCAAAGGAGGTAATGAAAAAAAGGAATCCAAGTGAGAAAAGATGAGTGCAAATAAGAGTCAAGGATAAAAAACAGCAGCAAGGAGCAGGAGGGAGGCACTACAGAGTGAGCCCCAGCAGCATTATCTTACCACAACTAATGGAACAGGAATATAGCTGCTCTTAGCCACAAAGATACTTAACACTGAGTATATACCACAGGAATGTTCTCAGTGCCTAATATTTATGGATGAACAAGAGATCAAAAGAAACATATATTAAATGTCCATTACATGCGTGGAGCTCTAAATCATGGGTATCTGTGTAATCTTAGATGTTTCCATCTCAAAATATCTTTTGTAACAGCTCTTTCAATTATCATCCTGACATTAAGGAACTGAACTAGAAACTGCTTTTAGTTGTTCAAAAATGAGAAGAAAAATAATAAAAAAGGAGAATTGGGAGCTAATAGGAAATATGTAAGTTTCTGGGTTTCCTCCTCACTCCGTTGACGATTGAGAGTGCCTTTAAAGAGCAGTAAGAGAGCACGACTTAAAAGTATTACGGATCTGCAGTGAGCAGAACTACATAATAAGTCCTGTCTGTGAGTGAAAATTACTGGGACCTAATTTCTCACAGACTACTACCAAGCAGCAAGTTAGAAAAAGTAATCTCAATAATTCTCCATTGAATTATCAGTACATTAGTATTGCTCTCTACTAGACAACCACATAAAGGACAAGATGATAAGTTCCAGCTAAGAACTCATCCAGGTAACACAGAACAACTCTGCAAGATGTTCCAGACATGAAATCTGAGATGGCTGTGCTAAACGATGGCTGGAGGTTACAGCCAGAAGCCTCAAATAGCTTAATCCCCTACTCTTTATGTATACCAACCTTGAATAGGTCATACAATTCCTCTAAATCTTCAGGAAGAATTGAAACATCTGGGATGACAACTCGGAGCTTAAGAAGAAAGAGAATGCGTGTTAGTCATAATGCTTGCTCCTGCCATCACTGACATGAACAAGCAAGCACAGGAACCCTCCCAGTGACTGTTCTTATGTGGTACAGGTGAAAACTGGAGCACTGAAACATCTTTGCAATTCCAACCCCCCTTCTCTAGGTTCACTGGTTGGACAAGCTGTGAAAAGAGAAATCCCCCAAGGACTACTAAAAACAAAGGCAGGAAGTCCCCAAGCTGCAGGTCACAGGAGGCCAGGGAAGCATCGCATCACGCTCACCCTGTTCTTGCTCTTCCCCAGGCATCTGCCCAGGGCCACCGCCACATACAAAGCATCAGGCTGGCCTGTCCTGCAGCTGTTCTTTATATTATAGCCACCCTAAAAAATAACATGCGTGGCTGCAAAACAAAAGCATCAAGCATCCCAGAAAAGAGCTTTATTCCGGAATCAATAATGATTCGCTCTTTTTTCATAATCTTGCACCTTAAAAAGACTGAAAGCTGGTTGCCACAGAACGACAGGGCTGAGGGTAGGTGTTAAAACTCCACCTAAACAACATTCTACTCACCACGTTTTGCTTGGTCGTGTCTTCATGGCTTTGCAGAACCCGGATTCTGTGTTTGTAGCGCATATGCTCTATCTGTTCCACAGAGTGGTCTCCAAATTTCTAGAATGGAGGAACAGCAGCTTATTGCTTTACACATTTTTCTACACTGATAATTCCAGTAAACTGTATCACCAGAAGATGGGAAATACAGCTTTTAAAGTATCGTGACTCTCTCAAGAACTCACAATTTAAAGCATATTCAGTCTCTAACTGGCCTCTCAGTTTATGTATTTATTCTGCACTGAGCATTCTGCATTTCAGCACTTCTTCAAGGACCTTTAAAAATGTGTATTAACATCCGTGTTGAATTTTAACCTTTTTCTTTTACAACATTATAACTTATCTGACCAGCAGACACCAAGCTGGATTTTACCTCGTAAGAATCATGAATGAGATTAGCTATTTCAGTCACTGGAGTGGCTTCCTGATCATCGCTGAAAAATGCGTGGTGATTACCAATAGGTGGCAGAGGGCTCTCCTCATTTTTAACGTGCTCTAAAAACCTAGAGGGAACAAGTACAAGCAACACAGATTATTCCACATTATGCTTTTTTTCAATATAAATAATAAGTCTTACGGCTCATATTTAGAACACATTTTTTCTTTAGGTTGCTATGCTTTTTAGAAATGCCTTCAATATTGCTCATCCTAGGAACAACAAGCCTGACAAATGACTAAACGCTGCCCAAGGAAGAAAACTTCTGTCTCCTTGAAGTCGGGAGCAGGAAGCTCGTCACTCCAGGGAAGACATGAAGAGCAGCAATACATATTGCACACTGACACAGTCCGTGCATGTCTCGGCAATGTCAGGAAATGTCACAGGACATATATTTGTCAGAATTACAAAGTCCATTGTTTGAGATAGGCACCGTGCAAGCAGCAGCGGCATGTTAACACAGAGGGTGCCTGCAGTTGTCATGACAACAGCACCCAAATTCCTTTGACTGCAGAAAGATTTGCAAGGGAAAGCAACGTTCCTACAACCAGATGCGTGACGGTACCTGCTCAGAATCATCAGGGCCTGCCCATCATCTTTGCTGTTACACAAGTCCACCGCATTGGCTTCAAGTATGGCCAAGCCTAGCTGGAATATGGCTTTGATCCCATCATAGAAAAAGCAGTCTACGACATTCACAGCACTTTCTAGAGGCATAATGCTAAGAAAAAGGGTGAGGAACCATGAAAGAGAAATGGAAGCTAAGGTAGTCAGATCCTTCATATGTTCGGCCAGTTCTGGAAGCTGCTCTTTTATAAGCTCTTCAAACACCGACTGGTCTACCTGAGCACCTGCAAGTGCAAGAAGTGATATTAGCCAGGACTGACACAGGAAAAATACTCTTTAAAGCTAACGATGATCGCTGTTTTAAGACATTCCTTAAAAATTACACTGACAAGATATGCATACGGCTACAATGAAATTCCCACTATCTTCCTGCTGTGATCTCAGCCCCAACCCTTATGTCTGTGATCCTCACTGCAACGTTCTGCAAGAAGACCGTGTTGGTTCTGCTAAGTGCCTTTAGGGTGCAGTAAAACAGTAATAGTAGTAGCTGTTGTTTTTAGCTAAAACAGCACATAATAATTAAGTGGTAAGAAAAGCAATCTTAAAGTGTTTTACTGTTCGACTTGGGGTCTATGTAATGAAACAGTAGATTCCTCTACAGCATATGTGCTCAAGCAAGCAGGCAGCAGAGCTTTCACTCCAGGTAACAAAATATAGAAGGTGACAATATTCATTAAGCAGGAAGAAAAAGATTTAGATGTATATGAATACATGCGTACACACGCACGTCCTCTCAGCTGTCAGTGCTGGATACAGCAGGATACACCCCCAGGAGCATCAGCTGAAGACAGTAAAAGTTGAAAATGATCCTGAGTACAAAATTCCAGTAATTTTATCTTCCAAGTTATTGCAGGCAATTGTTCCTTATCACAGTCCACAACAATAACAGGAAACAGCTTCAATTGCCATCAAAACCCTGATACATGTATATCCCCAGTACTCAAAAGATCCACCATCCAAAGGCAGAATTGAACCTGGTAGGTAGGAGAATACTAGAGTATCCATTCAAAAAAAGGATGACCCAAATGACTTCTTCAGGACTGAAAAGGGAATTCAGAGAAATGAAGTGGGGTTTTCACTGTCTGAAAAATGATAATAGCAAGGTGATGACAATCTAACAAATACAGTGTAGTAAATATGGCCCATACATTTATGAAGAGGATGGAGAAGTTATGGTAACATGAGAACTGAACATGCATGACTCTTGTCTCCATTCTTGACTCAAGTATAACTTGTTTCTAACGTATCATCATAGTATTACAGAATCACAGAATGGCTTGGGGTGGAAGGATCCTTAATTGATCATGCCTCCCACCAGCTCAGGCTGCCCAGGGCCCCATCCAACCTGGCCTTGAGCACCTCCATGGATGGGCACCACAGCTTCTGTGGGCAGCTGTGCCAGCACTTCACCACCCTCTGAGTAAAATTTTCTCTTAACATCTAATCTACACCTCTCCTCTTTTAGTTTAAAACCATTTCCCCTTATTCTATCATTGTCTGCCTATGTAAAAAGTTGGTCTCCGTCCTTACAAGCACCTTTCAAGTACTGGAAGGTTGCAATGAGGTCTCCCCAGAGCCTTCTCTCCAAGCTGAAGGAGCCCAAATCCCTCAATCTTTCTTCACAGGAGAGCTGCTCCAGCCTTCTGATCATCTTTATGGCCCTCCTCTGGACCCCTTTTAACAGCTTCACAACTTTGTTGTGCTGGGCTCCCCAGGCCTGGACACAGTACTCCAGCTGGGGCCTTTTCAAATACTATGGAGGGTGACTTGGCAACCACATCAACCAGTTCCTTCAGTACTCTGCAACGCATGTCATCTGCTTCAGTTTCATTAGCAGGTCTCAGCCTTGCTCTTCACTTACAATGGGAGGGATTTTGATTCCCCGACACCACAGGCACAGGAAGCCTGGTTGCCAGCAAAGACAGAGGCAAAGAACTTGCTGAGTACCTCAGTCTTCTCCATGTCTGTTGTAGCCAGTTCTCCCTTCTCAATTAATAGAGGCTCTCCTTGACCTATCTTTTCTAGCCAATGCACTTGTAGGATCCATTCTTATTATTTTTCACATCCATCCCCAAGTTCAGTTCCATTTGTGCTCTGGGTTTCCTGATCCCATCGCCACATATTCAGACAGCACTCTTGCATTCTCAAGCCATACATCCCTGCTTCAACTGCCTGTACAGGTGCCTCAGACATTGTATGTCATAAAGAAAATGGCCGAAAAAAAAGATGGAGCTAAGGAGGACTGGAATAACCAAGGCCATTAATTCAGTAGTTGCTTTGACTGTACAGCTTACTCACTCACACTTCAAGAGGAAAAGCACAGTGACTTGATACCAAGGCCAGAGATTACTAAAGTTACAGAGATCAGAATTTGGACAACATTTTTGGCAGCATGGATGAAAAGTTGGGTCTTGGAAGTGTTGAGCAGAAAGAAACAATACAAAGTTCAGATAAGAGTTGGTTGCAAATCAAAAATGAAGGTCAAATGAAATGTGAATACAAACTCAAGGAACAGGAACCAGAGAAGGCAAGGTAGGGAAGATTAGTAGCACCAATTTGGCCACAATAAGGTCAAGAATAAATCAAAGCAGCAGAAATAATTACTCAGTGAACCAATCATGGTGCAAAACTGCATGGCTACCATTCTACTAGGGGGAAGAGAAGAGCTTCTTGAGCTGACCACTCCCCATGCTACAGTCTTTTGCACAAAGTCACAAGTTACCAGATCCCTCCCTTTAGTACAACAACAGTGTAATGGCAGACACTTACTAAAGAGTAATGTTAGCACTGAAGAGGAGAAAGCTATGAGATATTTCTGTAAGAGGAGGAAGAGACTGCAAAGAACAAATACTTTTTCTTGCATGTCTGTGTGCAATTACTCTGTCAAGCAGCTCAGCTCCTCTCTTCCTGTGCATGAGGCAGGCATTACCATTTTACATGATTATTTTCACAACAGTTTCTAGAACAGCTGCATTGCAATGAAGCAAAGACATGACACGTGCAGTACAAAGCATATGCTGCAGAGGAACTGGGGCTATTTCTTATTGCTGTGCCTCACTTTTAGCAATCTGGTTTTGTACCAGCACTCATTACAAAGGGTCATTTTAGATGCATGTCTAAAATTACTCTAGCAGCTAGGCAATGCAGACACATCAGCTCAAAAACAGCCTGCAGATCTTTCCTAAACCGATCTGAAACATCTAGAATCTCTATCACTGCTAACCAAGACACACAAGCTCTTCTATTTTTATCTAGCAGGCAAAAGTTCTACTACCTTCTGACCAACAGGAGAAAAAAATAGGCAAACTATAAGAAGCAGAGTGTACGTTTACAGCTCTTGCAGCTCAAACTCTCTCAATCAAAAAATAACACTGGAACTTAAGCAGTCACAGCTGCTGTCTTTCCACAGTACACAAGCATATGAACCACCTCACTCATGGGTTCTGCATCTCACCCTTAGTTCTCCCGGTGCCACCTAGCTGACCCTTCCCAGCTAGCAAGAAGAGTGGAAGAGACATCAGCTTACCTATCACTCGGTGGTTGAAGTAATCTGGGAGCATTCGTTCACACACAGCAACCAACAGCCAAAAGGCTTCTTCCTCTTTGGCATACAGCAATAACACAGAGGTCAAAATATTCATAGACTTACAAGGGGAAAAAAGAAAATCAGGATTTATTAGTGACAGCAAAACCTACTGGCAAAAGCTAAGTTGTGGATATTTTTAAGTAAACATAGCCTAACTTGATGTAAGCAGCTGGCAAAAACAGCCAAGGAAAGGTAACAGACAGTGAATACATAATTACAACCCCAAAAAAGGCATAACGAGTTTTTCAAGCTTACAAATGCTGCTTTTCCTAAGAGTAATAGGAAACATCTAAGAAAGGCACAATTCTGTATTTGCCCAGATGCAAAGTAGGTAGCTGACAGTGAGAGATGTTTGGGGCCTGCTTTTCCCCCCTTTCTATATTTGTATTTCAAAAGAAGAGTGGGAATCTGGGACTGTTAGGACGTTAGCTAGAATTCAGAGCTGCACAGAAGGCACAGATATTAATTTAGGTGACAGCGGGTAAAGAATTTCATCATTTGTCATCAGTGTTGGAAAAAAGCACAGAGCCTCATTAAACCTCTGCTCAAGTGCACTGTGCGAATCTCATCTGCATAGGCCAGCTCCCTTTGCACTGTCTCCAAGTATTGTGCAAGAAACTCACCCTCAAACAAACAAAAGCATCAGTATGTTTTTTTTCCCCTCCTCTAACTCTAAATGCAGTTTGCAGAATGCTGAGGGAATGCTTCTCGTAAAGCAGAGCATGCTTGTTTTCCAGAGTAATTCACAGCCAATGCCCAAAGGTATAAGTTTTCCATAACTATAAAGCCATTATTTATCAAAAACACAGTTTAAATTATTCCCATTAGAACAATAAAAAAGAGAAAAAAGAAGGGAAAAAAGAAAAAGCAAGAAAGAAAAGCAGCATTATCCCGCTAGGAGTTTTTTACCTGGCAGTATCCTATTTTGGGGTTTCTGTGCGCATAGGCAGTCAGCACCCTCCTGAGCGCTGCTATCCCTGTCTCGCTCTGGAAGGCGGGGTGCTCGGGCAGCGAGCGGTGAAGGTCACGCTCAATCTCCTCTGTCACCATACAACACTTGCCCATGGATGCCTCCACTAAATGTACGTAGTAACCAGGATGAGAGGCAAGATCCGTCACAGCATCTGGAAGCAGCCAGAAAGGAAGATAAGACACAAGTGGATTTAAAAATTTATACGCTTCGCAATTGTTTGAACATGTCATATGTTGGATTAAAGACTAAACTTGAGATCATGCTGCAGGAACTTTTTTGGCTCTGCCAGATCTATGGATGAAACGAGTTGTTTTTTCCATCTTTAGTTTCTATTATTCCTGCCAGCTTTCATCATGGAGCAGGAGCAGCGCTGCTGACTTGAAGATGTCATTATTTTGCAGTAATATGATTTGAGCAGAGTTAAATCAATATTTATGCTAAAATCAAATTGCTCCTTAGAGAAGAGCATTACTTTATGAAAACATGACGTTAATTTTAAATTACACAGATAAAGCAGATATTATGTTTTTCTGCACATTGTGTCATCATGCCCTGAGACAAAATTCCTACCATCCACTGAGGTACTTACTTGCTGTTCTTATTTCAGTACTTGATCATTTGTCCTCCTTAAGCACATAATCTCCATGCATAAGATATTTAATTGCCCTTGTGAAATTTTCTACCTAAATGTTTTGC
The DNA here is from genome assembly GCF_054131305.1 of Coturnix japonica. NCBI lineage: Eukaryota > Metazoa > Chordata > Aves > Galliformes > Phasianidae > Coturnix > Coturnix japonica. The sequence continues at coordinate 122,067,225 of NC_140663.1, forward strand.
CACGCACAGAATCAGACATGACTACAGCCAACATATCTACAGGTGCTCACCTGAAAAGAGCAGCCACAGTTTTCCCCTTAAGGATTCAGGGATTCCCATAGCAACAAGTTTTCTGATCTTCTCTGTGCGAAACATGCACACGGTTCTGCCATACTCCACAAAATGGTCATCCCATAGACTCTCCTTGATTTGCTCCCTAGACTGCAAACAGGAAGGTATCTTTAAAAGACCAAATCGCATGCATGTGAGATCTTGTAAACAAGAAACATTCTACATCTTAGAAATTCCACGAGATATTTCCATCACCAAAGGATATGGAAAGACTGCTCTACGGAGTTAAACAATGCATAAGGAGGGAGAACACAACTGAAGATAGGGAAAAACATCATAAATATTCATCAGAAAGGAATGGGGAAAGAAGAATTAAGAAGACATGCAAATAAATTTAAAAATGGCTACTCCTTACTTAGCGCACATGTAACTTCTCCAGGCAATTCAGAGTTTACTACACTGAAATTACCTGTTTGAATTTTGAATTACCTGTTTTCTTTTTTTTCTTTTTTTTCTTTTTTTTTATTTTAAAGAGAAACTTACAACATTCCTAAAACTGTCCATACCTTTCCAAAATCAAGGCCTGCCATTCCCGACTGATGAAAGTCTGATCTCAGTGCTTCAGCATTAAGCAAGTAACTGCTCTCCTTGTCGCATTCACTTCTGTCCTTGCTTTGGGCAGCCTCCATTCCTGGGCTGCCAGGCTCACAGCCCCCAAGCACACACGTGGACGTGAACACAGGAGTGTTCTGCAGTGCAGGTCCACAGGAGGTGACAAACAAGAAGAGGTTAAGAACCATCTCCCAAACAGCATTCAAAACAAGCAGCAGCCTGCCTCCTGGACTAGCTTTGCCTGTTGCATCAAAATATTTCCAGGAGGAAAGGTCTTACTCAAGACTTTATTCATATTATCATTTATTTGTATGCCAGAGAAGAGTTGTTCCTTTGAAACCACTGTTGTTAGTAACTTCTAAGTATCCTTGCTGACCTCAGCCTCACCTCATAAGTCATGTACTTCAACCTACAGTCATCTTGTGGCCCTCCAGGGCACTTTCTAAGGTTTGTCACTGTTTTTCTTGCTTGGTGAGGCAGAGTCAAAACTGGAAACAGCATTCAAGATCACACTCATAAGCACTGAATAAAGGAAAGCAATAAAGTTTCATAAAGTTTCGCAACCCCACAGTTCGCTGGCCTTCTTCACTGTAAGAGGGCACTGCTGACCAATGTGCTTGGCCTGCTGTCCACCATGAGCTCCATGCTTCTGCTGTCCAGCTGCTCCCTAGCCAACCAGCCCAGGCCTCTCCTCTGCATGAGGCTACTCTGCCAGATCTCACTTTCACTTCTGTTGAACTTCACAAAATCAGCCCACTCCATCAGATTTTTGAGGCCTCTGTGAAGGGCAGTGCTGGCCCCCAGCGTATTCACTGCTCCCCTCAAATGGTGCAGGCTACAACTGCACCATGGGTACCCTCTGCACCACTGCACTGGTCAATACCAAAAGCATCTGACAGCACCAGACCAAAACCAATCCCTGAAAAGAGCAGCACAACAGACCAGTGTATAAACACAATGAATTCATAATTCAAAAAGCCACATAAGTTCAGTACCTGGTTCTTACTTTGCAGGTTGTTACAGTGCACTGGGTTGCTGGAGTTCACTTCTTTTAGCCTCTGGAGTAAGTTCTCCACCAAAGCATCCCGTTCCTTCAGCTCAATGAACTGAAAGGCAGTCTTGCTCCTTATACTAACAATGATGGGATTAGGAAGAAGACTTGTGTCCTCCATCTTCTCTATACTGATTACCTTTTCCAGAAACATCAAAGAAAACACATTATGCACACATCTACGGAAATATCTTCCAACATTTCACATGCACCACCATTTACAAAACTGGCATTCATTTACATGCATGTCTTAAAAGTGGTTATTCATATTCGCTTTCCTTAGCCAGACATATTCTGCCACCCAAAGTTTATGGTATCTTCAGAAGTTCACAGCGGGCAGCCAAAAGTATCCCAGCCGTTTTTCCCTTTGTTTTGCTTTTATTTCAACTTTGCCACCCACTCTGGCAGAGCAGACTGAGAGGAAAGATAAGAAAAGGGAGCCATGATTAATATTAGATTTAGAAAAGGTCAACTCAATCAAATTCAATGGGACCGAGGAGGAAATTTATGTTCAAACTTTAGAAGATGGGGGTCGAAAATGGTTGCTTAGTTGTTTGTGATGAAGTATTTAACACTACTCTCTTATTGTTTTCTATTTCTGTAAGAGTGGGAGATAAGTTGCTGCAGTTAGGATCTATATCATTTGGATGTTACTCTGTTATTAGTTGAGGATGAAAGGAAAGCTTTAATTAAGAGATCATAACATATCCACAGCAGATCAGGCAGATGTTTGCTGACAATTCCCTTCTCCTCTTTCACTCCCACCACCTTCCCATGCACTCTCCCTCTATTTAAATAAGTCTCTAATTTTATGGAAATTTAGCAACTTATCACTCTTTCCAGAGTTCTCCCATTTCTCACTGCCCCACAGGTTTGCAAAGTACACATAGCTCTGCTAGAGTCCATCTGAGGAGGGAGAGATTCAACACCTCTAAGTACTGACCCCGGGGAAGGATGCTTTGATGTTGCCAGACTGGGTCCAAGCTGAAGTCTCCAGTGACATCAAGTTGGACTTAGGCATTCGTGGAGCTGAGACAGGAGCACTGTCCCAGTCCTGGAGCAATCAGACTCCAACCTTGCAGTGGCCTGTCCTACTACCCAAGCTTCATTTTGACAATTTCATTAACTTACTCATGCATAATCCTGGGAACTCGTGTTCTAATGAGTTCCAGAATGAACTTTAAACAGTCTTCCAGGCATGATACACACAAGCACCTCACTCTTTTTATCAAATAATAATTTGTGGATAAATTAAGTGACAGCAGATAAAGGCAGACAAGGACTTGAAATGAACAACTCTACCTCTCTAAGTGGGATGATAACATTGCAGGAGCCATTTTCCTTGCTGGCAAAACAGATATAACTGTCTGAAGTGTACATCCTTCCCACTGTGTGACAGCGACTGAATGGTGTCCAGAGTGAACAGTCTACAACTTCATGTAGCTTCTCCTTCCTGGGCAATCTGAAGAAGGCCCGAAAGAACTCATTCTGTGCTCTGGCTTCAAGATCCCTTAGGAGAAAGCATTAAAAGAAAATCACAGGACTCTGAAAGCCAAGGCACCATGCACAAGGTTCTTCTTCTTAGGCTCACCAACAGCAAGGGACAGAGAACAAAAGCACCACGCAGAGCAACCTTTACTGCCTAACTTAGAAATAAAAAAGAATCATCATCAACACTTTCTTATCAATAGATCAAAAGCAACTACTTGAATGACTAGAAAAGGGAAGAAAATGAATTTAAATGAGTCGATTTTTTTATTACCATTATTATTTAGCCATACGCTTTCTCTGGCTGCTATACCACTTTCCAGCCTCAAAGAGTTACAGGTTTCAATGCCCGGGAGATAACTAAATCTTTCATCTGATGAATGTATATTGAGCAACAGGGATCAGCTTTGAGTTCCTTGTTTCCTGTACTGGTAGCATTACCAACATCACCCCAGGGATTTGCACCTGCATCCAAAAGTGATGCATTTACTCAATACGCAAAACAATCAGTAACAGAAGAGTTAAGGATGGTGACATAACTGCATCACTAACTTACAAAGGTATCTGCCTCAGAAGGGTTGCAAATGCAAAACAATTCTGGGTCACTTAGATTTAGGAAGGAACAACAGCATCAGCTACAACCAGATTGGATTAAGCTTGTTTCCATAGTTTATTAAGCTATGCAATTACAGTAGAATCAGGCCATAACTATTATCTTGCCAACAGCAGTTCCAGAATCTATGGGACTCAAATTCTATCACCCTCTTCACAAGTAAATTTTTCCAAACATGATTCACCTTAGGAGGAAAAAACAAAACAAAACAAACCTTTGACTTTGTTATTTTGTTCCACAGTGAGGATTTAAAGCAGGGGCTGAAGTGCAGTAGGGAGTGGTACAGTGTTGCTGTAAATCCCCTCTCCATTCCTCCCTTCCCCACCTTCCCTTCTGCAAACACCCTCCCCTGCACCAGCCCTGCTGTTGAAGAAGTTTGCACAGATGTAGCCTCTTCTTCAGCAAATAAAACTGTGTGTTTCATTTCAGTTTACTCTGCAAAGAAAAAGGGAGAAGGACAACCCAAAACAAACTGAGCAATGAGAGGGGCGGATCCGTCGCTGTGACAACGGACGCACCACACTTCACAGCATTTGGCCCTTGTTTCCTTCTGAAGCATTATCATCCTTCACGGGATTATCCAAGGAAAACAGAAAAACAGCCTCCTGTTTTTCACAAAGAACAAAGAAAAGCACACTCCGTAAAGGAAGAGAAAAAGTTTGTTCTGAAGTTAAAATTCCACAGCAAAAGAAACTCGAATAAGTGCCCACGGTGAACTGCTATTGTGACAAAGCTAGATCAGGATATGCCTCCTAGTTAACTCAGCACAAAAATATTTTCCATTCCTGCACAGCACAGATGAATGTTACTGATAGCATCTGCAGGCAGGTCTGTGTGGAGCTGTTCTCTGCTGCTATTGTGCCAGGAAGGTAAGACCCTCCCAGAAGGTACGTGGCTACTGCAGCTCCTATACCTTTATGTTAAAAATGCATTGTACCAAAGAGCGGAACCTCTGTTGAGACAGAGATTGTTTGTTACTTGAGAATCGATTATCCCCATTTTTCTTGAACTCCATTACTCCACCTGTGGTCTTAGCAGGGCACAGCAGAGGGGGAGGAGAGGAGGATTCACCTCCCTCGACCTGCTGGCTATGTTCTTTTCAATGCATTCCAAAATTCCATTTGCCTTCTTGGGACATTACTGGCTAATGGTCAACCTCCCACCCACCAGTGTTGGAGAGGGAGGGATGACCCAGATCCCTCCCCCTGGAACTTCCCTCCAACAGGTGTCATGGTTTTGTAATTTTGTAATTTTGCTATCAGTATTCCACATCATAACATCATGTCAAGTATGGATACTTCTGTTGAATGTTCAGTCCACAGAAGAAGACTACATATCCCAGAGAACAACAGGAGTAACAATAAGTCACGGGACCAGGACTCTATATAATCTCGTTCCCAGGCTGGAGTGCCCTCCTTCTTCTCTCGAACTTCTCGGAGAGTGGGAAGCGTTCCAGCCGTGTCGCCTAGAGTTCACAGTAGGCCTCTCGGTTTTCGGAGACTCTCTCTCTCTGTTTCGTTCGATTTTGTTAGCCTTAATTATATTATATTGTGTTATCTTGTATTTCGATATCATATTTAGTAAAATAAGTTTTTCCTCCTTAGATTGTCGCTGTTTTATCCCACTCCCCTTTTCCCCCTCCTTTCCGGGCCCCGGGGGGGGGGCGTGGGGTGGCTTCCCCTGTCACGGGCATAGGTAAATCTAAGTAACCCGTGACAGATTTTTTGGTGGAGAATGCGGGCATAGAGCTTTTTAGCTTTTAGAACAACTCTCTCTTTGCTCTTAAAGAGCTTCGTTACGGGAGTGTTCGGAGTGTTATCTTTCCGTAGCTGCTCACGGAGAACGTGACCTTGAAATACCAGACAAATTGTCAACATTAAGGGCTGCTGTACATTCTCAGCACTGCTATCTAACTTTTGTGTAGAAAACAAAGGGATTTCTTTCTCCCTTAGAGCAAAGCTAGCTAGCTCTGACTTTTACAGAGCCTGCCAGCTATGAATCCACTCTTCATCCCAGTTGCTCTGTTTAAGGGATTGAAAGCAATTATGATCTTCTTAAAGTATTGGTCAACTATTAACACCATAATTTGGTGTTGTGGAATTGTGCAGATATATAGCCTAGTAAGGTGGATACTGATGGAGACACCTGCCTGGTACTTTTACGAGATGTGGTATGGTCAGAATTTTGGCATCTACACCCCAGATGGAATTGTGAATCTTACAAACACTTGCATCCCAGATGGAACAGGCAATTTTACAAATACTTGCATCCCAGATGGAACAGGCAATTTTACAAACACCACCATGTTTAATTCATTGTACAGGCTAAATAAACCCTTTTTATTTAGGTTGTACTCTCAGATTTCCACACGCTTTTCAATAACTGAGATAGGGTTCATACTTGCATTCATGTTATCACTATCAATGCATGCATATATGTTCCTATGCATTCGTTCTATGCGGAAGTCTCCTCCAGAACCAGAGAATGATGACTGGCAGGGAATATGGAAAGGTTTAGGAAAAGTCTTAGAAGCATGGGGACCCGCAGTGTCATGGGATTTCACTCTTGAACACCTAAGGGACCCTAAGAAATTAAGTGAGTATTTGGGTCAGAGATCTAAGGAGGTAAACCTTATGTGGGGTTTGGCTTATGCATACCGTGCTTTGTATCATACTATTCTGGAGAGAGAGAGTTTCCGATCTGAGATTCAAGCCCAAGTTAATTCTGATCAGTCACAGGAGGCATCAGTAGCAATATCAGTTGCCCCTGTGGAAGGCAAGAAATGGAAACGGGTGTCCATGCGTCTAGAACGAAAAGAAGGAGAAGCACAGGGGGGGGCAGCAGAAGACCCAGGTGCCGGGCATGGAGCAGTACCAAAAAAAGCAAAGGCAAAAACCAAGAGGCATGAAGAAGAGACTGATGATGAGGAGGAAATCACCTACTGTCGACCTCTGAAGCTGACTGAAATCCAAGGCTCAAGAAAGGAGTTCACACGGCGTCAAGATGAAGGTATCCTTGCTTGGTTGCTTCGCTGCTGGGACAACGGGGCCAACAGCTTGTCTCTAGATGGTAATGAAGCTCGCCAACTAGGAAGCATTGCCCAAGATGCAGGTATCGACAGAGGGATTAGCAGATGTTCGGATGGAGCTGCCACTCTCTGGTTGCGGCTGTTAGAAGCCGTGAGAGAAAGGTACCCTTATAAGGATGCTTTGAAGCCTAAATTTGATAGTTGGAATACCGTCCAAAAAGGCATTCAGCGCCTGAGGGAATTGGCCATGGCGAAAATGTTGTACAGCCCTGATCCAAGCGAACTTGACCCTGAGAGAGTGAGGGCCGATCCTGACATGTGGCAGAAAATCACAAGTACAGCACCAGAGAGAATTGCACAGTCATTGGTATCAGGATCTAAAGGATTCGTGGACAGATGGCCCCGAGTTGTTGAGCTGATTATAATGCTTCAAACCACCGATCAGCAGCTCCCCCAACTGCATGCCGCAGTTTCTGCCATCTCACGGCTAGAAAACCGAGTAGATGAAATGTGCAAGAAATTGTTTCCATCAACTAATTGTAATGATCCCGTAATAGTATCAGAAACAACTGATGAAGGTCAATCCTCGTACGGGCCTCCAGGTCTAATGAAGGATCTGATCAAAGTATTCCAGTCCTACTCCCCACCTGCATCATCAAAAGTCTCAGCTGTTAAACGCACACGCTTCCCAGCTCGAGCAAAGAACAACAGTACGATTGCACCGCGTGTTTCCATGTGGCGCTACCTACGTGACCGTGGAGAAGACATGAGGAAGTGGCATGATCAGCCCACGTCTGCACTACGAGCACGGGTGAAAGAACTACTAGACATACCAACCACCAGTGGAGTTGCTCCAGTCATCACAGGTAACCAATAGAGGGGCCCTGCCCTCAGTCAGGGGAGGGAAAGGGATAATAGAGTTTATTGGACTGTGTGGATTCGATGGCCTGGCACATCAGAACCACAGGAATATAAGGCGCTGGTGGATACCGGTGCACAGTGTACCCTAATGCCCTCCAGTCATGAAGGGACAGAATCAATCCATATTTCTGGGGTGACTGGGGGCTCTCAAGAATTGACTGTGCTGGAGGCTGAAATAAGCCTCACTGGCAAAGACTGGCAAAAACATCCTATTGTGACTGGCCCAGGGGCTCCATGTATACTGGGTATTGATTACCTCAGAAGGGGGCATTTCAAGGATCCTAAGGGGTATCGATGGGCCTTTGGGATAGCTGCTGTAGACATGGACAACATTAAGCAGCTGTCTGTTTTGCCTGGCCTGTCAGAGGACCCGTCTGTTGTGGGGCTGCTACGAGTAAAAGAGCAGCAGGTGCCGATTGCTACAAAGACAGTGCACAGACGGCAGTATTGCACCAACAGGGATTCCTTGCTCCCCATTCATGATTTGATTCGCCAGCTGGAGAATCAGGGAGTGATCAGTAAAACTCACTCACCTTTTAACAGTCCCATATGGCCAGTGCGTAAAGCCAGTGGAGAATGGAGGCTGACAGTAGACTACCGTGGCCTGAATGAGGTCACACCCCCATTGAGCGCTGCTGTGCCGGACATGTTGGAACTCCAGTACGAGCTGGAGTCAAAAGCAGCCAAATGGTATGCCACCATTGACATTGCCAATGCCTTCTTTTCTATTCCTTTGGCCGCAGAATGTAAGCCACAGTTTGCCTTCACCTGGAGGGGCATTCAGTATACTTGGAACCGTTTGCCCCAGGGGTGGAAACACAGCCCAACCATTTGCCATGGGTTGGTCCAAACTGTACTGGAACAGGGTGGTGCTCCTGAACACCTGCAGTACATTGATGACATTGTTGTGTGGGGCGATACAGCAGAAGAAGTTTTCACAAAAGGAGAGCAGATAATCCGGATTCTTCTACAAGCTGGCTTTGCTATTAAGAGAAGCAAAGTAAAAGGACCTGCCCAGGAAATTCAGTTCTTAGGTATAAAGTGGCAGGATGGACGTCGTCACATCCCAGCAGATGTGATCGACAAAATCACTGCCATGTCTCCACCAACTAGCAAGAAAGAGACACAATCTTTCCTGGGTGCAGTGGGCTTTTGGAGGATGCACATTCCAAACTACAGCCTCATTGTAAGCCCCCTTTATCAGGTAACGCGGAAGAAGAATGATTTTGCATGGGGCCCTGAGCAGCAGCAGGCTTTTGAACAGATTAAACAAGAGATAGCCCGTGCTGTAGCCCTGGGGCCAGTACGGACTGGACAGGATGTAAAGAACATCCTCTATACTGCTGCTGGAGAGAAAGGCCCCACTTGGAGTTTGTGGCAAAGAGCCTCAGGAGAGACCCGAGGCCGACCCCTGGGATTCTGGAGTCGATCATATAAGGGGTCTGAAGAGTGCTACACTCCAACTGAGAAGGAGATCTTAGCCGCGTATGAGGGGGTTCGGGCTGCTTCCGAAGTAGTCGGGACTGAAACACAGCTCCTTTTGGCACCTCGACTGCCAGTGCTGAACTGGATGTTCAAAGGACAGGTTCCCTCCACCCATCATGCTACCGATGTCACCTGGAGCAAGTGGATTACGCTGATTACACAGCGAGCGCGAATGGGAAACCTCAATCGTCCAGGAATCCTAGAGGTAATCATGGACTGGCCTGAAGATAAAAAGTTTGGAACATCACCAGCAGAAGAGGTATCACGTGCTAAAGAGGCCCCACCATACAACGAATTACCAGAAAATGAAAAGAAATATGCCCTATTCACTGACGGATCATGTCGCATTGTAGGGAAGCATCGCAAATGGAAAGCTGCTGTGTGGAGCCCCACACGACAGGTTGCAGAGGCCACTGAAGGTAAGGGAGAATCAAGTCAGTTTGCAGAGGTAAAAGCTGTCCAGCTGGCCTTAGATGTTGCTGAACGGGAGAGGTGGCCAATGCTGTATCTCTATACTGACTCATGGATGGTGGCAAATGCCTTATGGGGGTGGTTACAGCGGTGGGAACAAAACAACTGGCAACGGAGGGGAAAATCTGTTTGGGCCGCTGAACTATGGAAGGACATTGCTGCCCGAACAAAGAATATGGTTGTAAAGGTGCGTCACGTGGATGCACATGTGCCCAAAAGTCGGGCTACTGAAGAACAACAAAACAACCATCAGGTAGATAAAGCTGCTAGAATTGAGGTGGCTCAAATCGACTTGGATTGGCAGAATAAGGGCGAATTATTTCTAGCTCGATGGGCTCATGAGACCTCAGGCCATCAAGGAAGAGACGCAACATATAAGTGGGCCAGAGACCGAGGGGTGGACTTAACCATGGACGCTATTGCGCAGATTATTCATGATTGTGAAACATGTGCCATAATTAAACAAGCCAGAAGGATGAAACCTCTCTGGGAGGAAGGGCGATGGCAAAAGTATAAATATGGGGAGGCGTGGCAGGTTGATTATATCACCTTGCCACGATCTCGCAGTGGTAAGTGTTATGTACTCACTATGGTAGAGGCAACCACTGGGTGGCTTGAAACATACGCAGTACCCCATGCAACTGCTCGAAACACCATATTAGGTCTTGAGAAACAAGTCCTGTGGCGACATGGCACCCCAGAAAGAATTGAATCTGATAATGGGACACATTTCAAAAATTCTCTTATAAATACTTGGGCCAAAGATCATGGCATTGAGTGGATTTATCATATTCCCTACCATGCACCAGCTTCTGGTAAAATTGAACGATATAATGGGTTGTTGAAAACTATGTTGAAAGCAATGGGTGGTGGAACATTTAAGCACTGGGAGAAGAATCTGGCAGAAGCCACTTGGTTGGTCAATACTAGAGGATCTGTCAATCGTGATGGTCCTAGTCAATCTAGCCCCCTACACACTGTAGAAGGAGATAAGGTCCCTGTTGTACATGTAAAGAACATGTTGGGAAAAGCTGTTTGGGTCCTTCCAGCTTCTGGAAAGGGCAAACCTATCCGTGGAACTGTCTTTGCCCAGGGACCTGGGTGCACTTGGTGGGTAATGCAGAAGGATGGGGATGTTCAATGTGTGCCACAAGGGAATTTGATGCTGGGGGAGTGCAGTCAATAATTTTATGTATCTATATATATATATATATGTTTGCATGTGTAGTGTATTTTAGTTATTATAGTTGTACATTTAGTTATGTTACATGCAATTCTACTATTTAGCTATCACAATTTTACATACGTGTATATATATGTATATATATGTATATATTAACCATGATGTAATAATGTAGAATAAGGGGTGGAATGTCATGGTTTTGTAATTTTGTAATTTTGCTATCAGTATTCCACATCATAACATCATGTCAAGTATGGATACTTCTGTTGAATGTTCAGTCCACAGAAGAAGACTACATATCCCAGAGAACAACAGGAGTAACAATAAGTCACGGGACCAGGACTCTATATAATCTCGTTCCCAGGCTGGAGTGCCCTCCTTCTTCTCTCGAACTTCTCGGAGAGTGGGAAGCGTTCCAGCCGTGTCGCCTAGAGTTCACAGTAGGCCTCTCGGTTTTCGGAGACTCTCTCTCTCTGTTTCGTTCGATTTTGTTAGCCTTAATTATATTATATTGTGTTATCTTGTATTTCGATATCATATTTAGTAAAATAAGTTTTTCCTCCTTAGATTGTCGCTGTTTTATCCCACTCCCCTTTTCCCCCTCCTTTCCGGGCCCCGGGGGGGGGGCGTGGGGTGGCTTCCCCTGTCACGGGCATAGGTAAATCTAAGTAACCCGTGACAACAGGTCAGCCCGAAACTGCACTGGTACGCTCAGTTATCCCTCCCCAGCCGCAGAACCCTACGCACACTTGGCTCTTGATGAATCCCATCTGGTTCCTCTCTGCCCAAAAAAAAGAGGGCTCGTCCGGGATTTGAACCCGGGACCTCTCGCACCCTAAGCGAGAATCATACCCCTAGACCAACGAGCCGGTTGGCTGATGTCATTTTTCAGCCCAATTCCCAGCTTCGCGCAGCACCACCCAAAATCCAAACCATATGTGTGAGAGCACTGTCTGATGCTTATTCGACTCCGGCAGCTTGGGGCTGAGCCCGACAAAATAGTGCTGAAAAGGGAGGACAGCCTGCTGGAGGCTGGGAGCACGGAGAGAAAAACGGTAGCAGAAACACGAGCAGCACTTACTGCTGCAGAATCCATTTGAGGGAAAGTGGCACGTCGTGACAATATTTCCTGTTAGGCAGGGAAATTGAAGGGCTTCTCACCCTCAGAAATAGCAAAAAAAAAAAAAAAAAAAGAGAAAACAAGACAGCAATTGCTTAAATATGACGCAGCATCAGCTCAGGCCAGATCCCACAACTTCCATTTTGAGTTTCACAATACCTGAAGCGCTGCACAGAAACACAACTCCTCCATACGCTGCCCAATCTGCTTAAAATGTTCTTCTCTAGCTTCACAGTATTTAAAGTGGTTTGGTTTGTAAGCAAATGCAGTACACTCAGCTACACCTAAGAAAAGAAGGAAAGCTATCCCTGCACAAAACTAACATAGATCAAATGTTTACACGTGCCTCAGAAGCATAAGAGGCTACAGGATGAAACTGCTTTGTTCCCTGCTCTACAGAAAAATCAGCAGCTCTCTCCAAACGCAGTTCCTGACTTGCAGGCGATGGGGTTCCTGCACTGCCTCTGCCTTTGGCACTTCAAAGGGTCTGCCAAGTCAAAGCTGTGATAACTCCGTGTGTGTGACCTACCCGTCACCTAGCAAGGGTTTAAAACTACAGGAAATAACACACGAGTCTAAGAAAAAAGTATCAGGACACTTAAAATGCTGTCCTTGCCATCAAATGGTTTTCTTTTCTTTTCACTCTGCTTTCAGTCCTACAGAAGTCAACTTGGCAACACTTTGGCCCTGCTGAGTCACCCACTGCCTGTTGCCAGACAAAGAACTGTATGGCATAAAGTCAAGCAACAGACACAGGGAAACAAAAAAAAAAACCCCACAGACTGCTTGACCTCTCTTACTTTTACAGAACGATCACTGCCCTGTTCTTGCTATCCAGACTTTGGAAAGTTGACTCTGAAAATAACAGCAATATATAAATTGTTTATCAGAAAACCTGCTGAATTTCTGTGGCAAGAAAGGCTTCCCATAAGCAAGCTAGGAAAAGCCATCCAACGAATGCCAACGTAGACTTGTCAGGACAAATGTAAACCCAACATCATTACCTCACACAGCAGGAACACTGGACTTGTAAATGGAGGAGATGCAACAGATATTTTAGTCAGACTTCATGAAAGTCTTGATATTTCCTTACAAGGAAACTAATGCAACCAGATTGCAAGGAAAATCTGTTGCATCCAAAAAGAGAACCCAAAAAGCAGCCCTCAAAGGCACACAGTTAAAGTGTAAGGCTGTATGATGAGGATCTCCTGGGAGTCTGTCTCACACTGGTGTCTGTTCAGTATTTTCATTAGCAACCCGTGCAGTGGAGCAAAGATCGTTCTTATCAAATTTGCTCACGACATGAAGCTGGTAGAGACAAATGAGTAAAAGAACAGGATCAGAATTCAGGCTGAGATGGGTAGTGCAGACAAAAAGCAATATGTAGTGATGGCATCGAGTGCACCCTCAGCAAGTTTGTAGATGACACCAAGCTGAGAGGTGCAATCAATACACTGGAAGGAAGGGAGGTCATGCAGAAGGACCTGGACAGGCTGAAGAAGTGGGCCCATGAAAACTTAATGAGGTTCAGTAAAGCCAAGTGCAGAGCAATCCCCGTTATTTATACAAACTGGGGGAAGATCTCCTTGAGAGCAGCCCTGTGGAGAAGGACTTGGGGGTCCTGGTGGATGAGAGGCTGGACATGATCCATCAGCGTGCGCCTGCAGCCTGGAAGGCCAACTGTGTTCTTGGCTGCATTAAAAACGGGGTGGCCAGCAGAGAGAGGGAGGTGATTGTCTCCCTCTACTTGGTTCTTGTGAGGCTCCATCTGGAGTCCAGGCCTGGGGCCCTCAATACAGGAAGGACATGGAGCTCTGGCAGCAGGTCCAGAGGAGGGCCATTAAGATGATCAGAGGGCTGGAGCACCTCTCCTGTTCAATGGAACATTCTTGCAGCGTCCAGAGAGGAGCTACCAGAGGGGCTAAAGACAAGACGGGTAACAAACACCTGGATAAACCAGAGTAGTGAAGATTACAGAAGTAAAAGGAGATGCACAGTAATCTCCAAATATACAGTGGTTGCCCTAAAGAGAAACATTTGATCTCTGCCATTGTAATGAATAGGATAAGAAGCATTAGACTCAAAAACATGCAAGAAAGTTCCAAGAGACTTCAAGGAAGCCCTTCCAAACAACGATAAGGCAGTGAATTACCACTATGGGCTCTGGCATTGCCATTGCTGGAAATCATTAAAATGTATTAGGCAATCATCTGGATGATTGACATGCAGAGATAATCCAAACCATGCCTTCTGCCAAGCAGAGGAATAAAATGAGCTTCTTCCTTGTCACATCTTCCGTGTTTCCTCAACGTTTATGGTGTTCCTGGAATCAGTGCAGACTGAAGTGATATTTACAATTCAAGACACTTCAGTTTCTGTTCACTTTAGGTCAGTGTTAAAAACCCCATTTGCTCTCACACAAAACAAATCCATCCTCCCTAGAAATTCGGCATTACACATGAAGGAAATAAACCAGGCCTGGAAAAATGTATTATGCTTTTGAAACCTTACTGACAGAAGCACACAAGCTTTTAAATCATGTGACCAATTTCCTCATTATGTTTGAAGAATGTGATGAATATCTTTACATCCTGAAAGAGATGGAAATAAGAAATACAATAAAGCCATACTGGAGATTTTAGTAACCTTCTTACTGGAAAAGAAGAACATTTACCACACATTCAAGTAAAACTGTATGGTGCATATGAATATGTCTGCAAGAAATTGCATTTATAGTTCCCCAACACCTCTGCTTTACTTTGCTTTCTATGGCAATTAATTTAATTGTCGTTAATCCCTATGTAATCCATTGTTCCAAGCCTTGTCCTTTCATCAGGCAGCACTAAAACTTGCATATGGACTTGACTCTGGTCTTGACATAACTGGTGTCAAAGACTGCAGGTCTAATCCCCCAACCTCTTGGAGTCTCGTCCATGCCCAGCAGGATGACCCCCAGGGCCTCAGGGAAAGTATCAAAGATTGCTGTTTTTAGAATGTATATAGACCATACTGATATTAAAAATGCATTTTATACACAAAGACATTGCGATGAGCTTCTTGCAAAAGAAAATCGAGCAAACAAAAGAAATCTAAAGCATAATTTGCCACAGCAGGAGTAACTTTAATGATGCGTGGATTACTGCTTTCATTTTGATAGACTACTACGTGATTCCTAATCATGCACAAGAAATACCAAATATAATCATTAGGGAAAAATGTCAAGTGAAAAATAATTGTTCTTGTACTACTACAATGGTTTCAGGAAAACAAAAAAAAAACAAAAAAAAACAAGCAGCAACAAAAACCAAAAGAAGTTCACCCCCCTGAAACACGTTAGTGTTAAAAACCAGTTTATCTACTATTCTAACTGCAGTCTTGCTTAATCACATCACATCAAAGTGTTTGCTGAAGTGTGACAAAGGGCACCAGAAACAGCAGCTCATCCAAGCACTACCTCTCTAAATCACACAGAGGAAATGGGATTTCAGCATCCTCCACGTTCTTATTTCTGCCATCTCAAGTTACAGCATATCAGCGTGGTTAAGAGAACATCTTGCCCAGGAATCAACAGTATTTTCTTACTCCCTTCCTCTCCTCTTTTTCTTTTTTCATGTTTTGGTTTGGTTTTTTGTGTGTGTGTGTGGTTTTTCTGTTTGTTTTTAAAGTTGGAAGGAAGAAGAAGAAAAAAATCTTCTGACTAAACGTGTGGGACGGTTTCTGTTACTTGTTTGCTAATAGACACACCATGTTCCAAAAATCCCACAAGGCATGCAGAGGTTGATTCATTGACAGCTCCGTATTACAGCATCTTATTGAGCCTCTAATCTTTTTGTAATTGTCATTTTAGGTTGGTGGGCCTCTTCGTTTTCTTTTTGTTTGCTTTTCATTCTGTTCGTTTACTTGATACTAAAACTCCTTTGAGAAGAGACAGTTAAGAGTTAAAAATAAGTAGATGCCGAAAATGTCTCTCGCGGATTGTTAGACTTCTTTTGGATTTACTTCCCTTGTTTTATGGATCTAACTTTTCAGCCCAAAAGCAGGAGGGTGGTGGAGTTGTAAAGCGTGGAAATGGGTTTCAATAAAACCTATTACTCAAAGTCATATCCTACGTTAGTCAAAGGACATAAACTACATTTCTTGGGCAAAAAGCCCACAGTGTTAACAATATCCAGTTACACACACAGTGAAAAACAATGACAGCCTTTGTGTTTAGAGAAGTCCTGGCTACGATAAAAAAAGCCTGTAAGGAAGTTCATGGCTGCTCACCACTGTATCTCTCTAACAAACAACCCCAATGAACTCCTTGATGATATCATGGATGGAATCCTGGTGTCAGTCATTTCCCTTACTGTGTGTACATAGGAAATTAAAGGGAAAGCTGGAGAGAACCACCGACGTCTTCATGCTTTAAACAGTTTTAAAACAGTAAGGCTTTAAAAGTTTAATACTAAACTTTGCACAACTGTCTCCCTAAGACATATATTTGACATCACTGCAAAAACGCCACCCAAAAGCAATACAATGGCTACTGGGCACATTTCTGTTTGTTGGGAAACAACACTGTGCATTCCCTACATTTCACCCTGGAAGCAACACCTGGGTAATTCCCTTTGTACCTCTGACAGGAGGACAGGAAGGAAGAGCAGGAAACGTTATCAGCACTCCAAACACACTCCATTCAGAAAACATACATTATGGACGAGCACACAAACACTGATGCTCCAGGCAAATTCCAGTTTTGGAGATTACACTATGCCCACCTAAAATTCCTCCCTGCAGTTTCTCTTCCCTTTTCACATACCAGCAAATAAACACAAAGTTCTGTCTTATGCTACTGGCAGGAAAATAGTTATCAATCTTCTCCCTGAGCATTCAGTGCATTTCTGCAGTGGGAGACGAATGCATAGATGCATTTCAGGGATGCACTGTTTAAAGCTGACATCGGTACATTAATCTGTTGCAACAGCCTGTCTGTTTTTGGGTCCTACAAATGCTTGCTAAGTCAGCTATGGCAATCCTCATAGCAGGAGATTCCATGTGTCAGTTACCATTCTACTGTCAGCACTAGGAAAGCCTATACACTACTGATATTATCAACAAAGGATTGCCATTCCTCAGGAACAACCATAAATATCCCTTACTGTTATTTGTGCTACTACAAGAAACAGTACTTATAAAACAAACAAAAACTACAGTAATATTCAGTGAAGAAAAGCAAAATGGAAAAAAACAGTATCTTGTACACAACGTTATTTGATACACTGCAGTACATGGTAAAATCTGTGGGGCTTTTTTTGCCCAATCAAGTAAACCTTTAAAGCCTTACCCAGCTAACAATGCAATCCAGAAAATCCACTTATGAACCTCTGCTCATGCATGGAGGAGCAGTTCTGCCTCTTACCTCTTGGTAATCTGAGTAGGATCCTGTAGGCCTGGATCCAGCTCAAAGATCTCATTATCCAGTAGCCTTCGGAGAGTTACATCTGCCAGCTGCTCCATGATCCGGAATGCCTCAGTGATATTGAGGAAGGTGGAGAAATCGCGCTCTTTATTTGGCGTGGTGACGCGGACTGTGTCAGTCATGAAGACATTGGAGGTTCTCTCCAACTTCTGGACCTCAACCCAAGGAATGATGAGTTTCACTGCCATTGCAGAAAGACCAAGAGTGAATTAGAAATTCCCATTTAAATTGTTCATATCTGAAACAG
This sequence comes from Coturnix japonica, assembly GCF_054131305.1. Taxonomy (NCBI): domain Eukaryota; kingdom Metazoa; phylum Chordata; class Aves; order Galliformes; family Phasianidae; genus Coturnix; species Coturnix japonica. The sequence goes on from NC_140663.1 coordinate 122,084,956, forward strand.
ACACAAATTCAGGACATGCAAACAGCAAAGAGGATAAGCTCATCTTTACAAAGGCTAAGGAAAAGATGAAATGCTTGGTATTACTATACATTTGTTCTCCTTCACTGCAACAGACTATGTTGTTGAGAATCTCTCCCTCAGAATTTCATCTCTATTCTTAAGAAGCGTTAGACCAAAGAGTTCTGTCTCTATTGAACCCTTTGCTTTTAACTTCTTTGGAAGTAATTTCTGCAGCTTTCATTACTACCAGAAAAAAAATGGTGGATTTCAAGAGTAGGGAGAAAAAAGGGGTAGGGCTTGTAACCTTGCAAAAGTGAAGTGTTAGGCAGTTCCAATTATATACACAGTATTTTAAAATTAAAATAAAGGTAACTCCCCTGAAAAATAAGTTTTCGTACATTAATTTCTTTTGTAAAGTTTAAGTACTACCATAAACAAGGTGTCAAAGAAAACCAACTAGGCACTGGGATCTTCCTGTTCTGGTTGCTTTTTACTTAAAAAGTACACTGGCAAGTTTTGCTATAAACACTAAATGCATTTAAAGTTGTTTATGGAAAAGAAAAAGTACAGGACACAGTTCTCCATACTTAAACACTCTGTCAAATCATATAAATACAAAGAAAAGAATCAGCTTATTTTAGACAACCATTCAAAGACGTTACTTGCCTCTCATGCGAACCCCCGGGTAGAAATTAGTCTGGAAAGAACTCTAAAATAGATTAAATTTCTACTTAGCTGTTGGATGCTTCCCAGTATTCTATGCGCCAATAAACATCAAGGCTACATCTCCTAACATCCCTAGCTGGTCTCCTGATGCCAATAAAGTAATAAAAAGGCAGTAATAACAAGCATTGTCATGTATGTATGACACTTATCCACAATCATTAATTATACAAGCAGCCACCCTCAGCAAGTTTTCTGTATTACAAGAACCACAGCTGTCGAGATTATTTGCAGGTTAATTTTTTTCTTACTTACATAAAGCACAGCTGCGTCAACACACACAAACTGTTGCAAATGGTCACAAAGTCATCCGTATCGGCACAGCCAAGGGAAGAAAGATTAAAAGAGTGCTGTAGCAATAGCACTATTGTTCAAGCAACTCAGGAGCAAATAGGCTGCTCAGTGCTTGTCACAGAAGCAGCACACTGTACAAGGCCCTGACTTCTGACTGAAAGGTACAAAGTCTTCAAGGATTTAGCAAAATACAAGTGTAATTTAAAAATGTAAAGAAAGAAACTCCGGCATGGCCTTGCAAGAAACCTGACAGGCAAATCCTACCGAGTGCTGCAAATACTTTAAAAACTCAGCTAAAAGGAGACTTGTCTTGAAAATATGTTCCACATAGCCTATGCTCACATAAATTTTATGACAAGCTGAAAACAGGTTCCAGTACTGCATTCCAGGTCGTTTCAACAAAAAATAAAACACGGAGAAGACAACAGGCTTGCCAGAAGCTGAAGATTTAGCACTTCTATAAAGAGATTTCTATCTACAGTCTGGGGGAATTTTTATAGAGTTAAAACACATAAAAGAACTATTTCTATTGAAACCCTCTTTCCCCTCCCCCCAAGAAGATGGGAAATAATCCAATGAATGCAACTTATTAGCAATATTTGCTTGAACGGAATTAGCCAGATTTGTGATTGCTACCCAAAAAAAGGAAAGACAATGAATCGTTTGTTCTACTTATCACAGAATCACAGAACTGTAGTGGTTGGAAGGGACCTCCAGAGATCATCGAGTCCAATCCCCCTGCCAAAGTAGGTTCCCTACACCAGGTTGCACAGTTAGGCATCCAGGCAGGTCTTGGATATCTCCAGAGAAGGAGAGACTCAACAAAGAAAAATGAACAGCTACAGCAAATCTGAATATTCAGTGTAATACAAGCATTTCACCAATCTGACAAAATATCGGGTTTTAAACAGAAGCAATCTTCTTTATCAGAATCAGGGAGCTAGATAGCATTTCAACATATAAGACTTCCCACTGCTTTTTATTTCACCTTTCCGAGCATGGACCACAAATGCGATGCCGTTGACTGTAACAGTGAGCAAACAGCCTATTTCCCATGTTCAAAATGAAAGGTTGCAAACATGTAATTATTTGAGGTTGGGCTGTAGCTGGATTTTTTGATGTTGTTTTTGCATTTTCACAATGAGTTATTAAAAAAAAGCTATTTCTTCTTAAAGAATACTGTGTGAAATTGTACTTCCAGTATCATTTAGTGATTTGTGATATTGCAGAAACAAAACTTATGGAACAGTACAAAGGGTTTTTCTCTCCGCTTCCTCCTTCCCCCATTATCTGTCATTAGTAAGTGTAATTTTTGCTTTGCCTGCTTTGGCAGACTGGATATCTCTGCTTAATGAGAGAAAGTCTGCAATGACGGCAAGCAGAAACAAATCACAAAGCAAAACATTTGACACTAAACAGAAAACAAAAAGATTAATCAAGGACTCAGATATCCAGAAATATTGCTACAGTCTTCCAAGCAAAATTCAGCTTCTGTATTTACAAGGCATAACAGTATTTTAAATCTAACTCTGCCTGTCACCTTTTGCAGATATGACAAAATAAGTGGCATGAAACAAAGTATGAAGAAAAAGGACCCCTAACTCTTGGTATGTACATCTGCACTTTACGTTGGGGGCCTACAGGAAAGCTGGGGAGGGACTTTTTATGAGGGCGTGTAGCAATAGGACAAGGGGAAATGGCTTTAAACTGGAAGAGGGTAGATTTGGACTAGATAACAGGAACAAATTCTTTACTGTGAAGGTGGTGAGACAACGAAACAGGTAACCCAGAAAGGTTGTGGAAGCATTCAAGGCCAGGCTGGATGGGGCTGTGAACAAGCTGGTCTAGTGGGAGGTGTCCCTGCCTACAGCAGGGGGTAGGAACAAGATGATCTTAATGGTCCCTTCCATCCAACTAATTCTATGATTCTAAATCTTCACAATTGCCATTTTCTCTCTTTTATATTTCTTACGTTTGCACTAGCGCACCAGTAGATGCTACAGCTTCCCTAATCGCTACGTAGTTCTTGCTACAGTCATGGCAGTGTAGGTCGATACTACCGTGCTCACTACAGCAGGATGGAGAGGACTCGGGGCAGCAACAGTGTCACTGCTGTGCTTCCTGTGCTATTTTCAGCCCCACGGCAGCCTCACGCACTCCTAGCACCACGCTCTTTCCCCCAGGCAGCGCTTCCTTTCCTGCCTCACCGCCCGACCCTGCGCTCAGCGGTGCTGGCGGCGATGTGCTCCCATCAGCTCTCGGCTGACTGTTTGCAGCACTAAAAACAGCTGTTGAAGCTGTAGGAGGTCTGGTACGTTTTAAGTCTGCTTCACGTGGAAAAAAAAAAGGAAAAAGGACTGCAGAGTAACTGTGACTGCAAACTCTTGTGTTCTCATTTTTATTACCAGATTAGTGCTGAAATATAAGCACAAAGGAAGAAGTAAAACCCAAATTAAATAAGATCTTTCATCTGAATAATAAAAATCTCAGGGAAGAATTACACTTTTCATAAAAATCCCAACTCCTTTTGCATTTCAAAGCAGTTCTGTTTATCTCTCTCCACAGTGCTAGATTTCTTACATATTTACACTTACATTCTTTGCCCAGGAAGAAGGAATAAAAACAGAGATGATTGATACTCAAATAAAGCCAGCCTTGCCGAGGAACTTTTCCTTTCCAACAGCAACAAGAATAATAGGTGATCAGCTTCTCTGCTTCAGGAAAATTAAACCTGGACTCAAATTTGACCAGGGCTTCTCGGAACTTTTCGGGGTCTTCCTCTTGCTCAGCAAGCTTACTGCTTGTTTCCTCTGCAATCAGTGCCTGATTCAATAAGAAGACAACAGATGACAAATCTACAGTATCTGCATTTCAAGCAAGTTACTACAAGCTTTTCATTCCAATTTTAATAGCACAACTCCTTCAGAAAGAAGAAATTCAAGCTGATTTGCAGTTTTCACAAAGGGGTGCATTGCTGCTGCGGATACATCTCATACACTCTGAACGCTTCCAGATCGAGACTCTTAGTTGTGGTTTTTCCTGGGATTTTGTTTGCGGGGTGTTCTGTGTTTTGGAGCTCTTTTTTTTGTGTTTTTTGTTGTCCTTGTTGTCACCACTGTTCTATTTTGGGTTTGTTTGTTTTTGTTGTTTTTCTTTGACTTTTTCAGAAGGTCCAGCAAAATCACCTATTTACAGTTTACAATCACTGGGTTTTGCTGCATATGGAGCAAAGATACAGTAACAGTTTCGTATGCTGACTGGTCCTGTTTCCTACAAAGAAGCCATGCAGTACAATTAAATGTTGAGAATTTTAAGTGATGTTCCAACAAATGAATTAACCGGAGGACAAAGTCCAGCACCTGAGTTTAACATTAAGTAATGAAACCTGAAGAATATTAGATACTCTCCGTACTAGGCGATTGGCTGCCACAGCATTATCAACAGAGATTAATTTTATTTGAACCTGGCAGTGCACTTAGATATGTGATCTGTGCCAGGAGAAGGCCTCTGCACCACCAACAGAAGCGGCCACAGCAAGTTTAACATTTCAGCAAGGTGCAGCACACCAAAATTGCCCTTTTAAGAAAGCAGGATAAATGCTAAGATTTACACAGTGATGTGTTTTGCCTCCTTTCCCACTTCAGATACCACTGAGATTGCAGCAGCAGGGTGGAAATCTGTCAGAAACATTCCGTTCCCACCAATTTTCCAGACCAATACAGCGGATATGGGGGGAGAGCATTACTCTTACTGAGGAGAAGGCTACAGCAAGATATCAGTTACAGTGGTCTCCAGCAGACCTGCACCACTGCCAGCCCTTGAAGAGTGTGTTTTATTCAAAGCAGAGCACAGGATGCCAAGCTTTCTAAGTTTTAACGCATGTGCCATTATTACTTTAAATCTGTTCCTCATCACCTAATTCCTCTACCCTAGAAGTTGTGTTATGGGTAACACCACCAGTGAGGTGCCTGCTCAAGCAGGAGGTCCTCCTGCTCCCCTTGGAGGCACAGTCAGCAATGCCAAGCCAATAGAGAGACTTGGCCAAAGGAAGACCCAGGAGTCACTGCTCTACAACAAGAAGCCTCTACCTATATAGTCATTGTATGAAAATACAATTGCACAAACACTTTCTTGCTTCTTACAAGTCTGCGTGGAAACAAATCAGTAAGACTACTTATAGTGATTACTGAAGAAGTAAAATAATTGAACACAAGCAAGAAAAATAGGCAATTTGGTGATCAACTGCATTCAGGATGAACACTAGCTGGATCAGCACTCTCAACTAAAAAATAGTATTAAGATGAACAAAAACATATATGAATGACAGTAACTTCCTACAACTAACTGGACAAAAGTAAGACAGTTTCCCTACCTTTACTTTCCCCTTAACAAAGCTAACAATGTCTTCTTTATTGTCAAAAACAGACAAAGTATGCAGCAAGTTTTGTTCCAGCCATTCCCAGTGCTGATTTATCTCCTCAGCAGTGGCACCTAGAAAGGGAAAGAGTAATGTATTAAAATTCAACCTATAAAATAAAAGTTGATAGGAAGAAAAAAATGAAAGTAACAAAATGCATTATTATCTGAAGTTCATTACGAGAAATGGAACTTTCAACCGCAAAAATCTCAGTAGCAAAGAGGTCAAAAAGTTCTAATTTGTAACAGTATACTGTTAAAAAAACAAAACGCATTGTTCTAGGAAAAGTTTTAGTGCTTTTAGCTTTATCTTCTCAAACATTCTCAGCCAGCAAATGCTGCATTAAAAGCCAAAGCAGAAAAAACAGCAAAACTTTTCACTGATCTGTTAGAACATGGCTTATTTTGACACAGTATTCCATAACTGGGCCATCAAAAACCACTGTTATATGTCTTGTCCCCGGAAGTCCATGATCATCCTTCCTCCCTTGGTATGCACATGCACACACACACTTGCCACACATGCATGCATACATACATGACATGACCCTACTTGAAAAGTGGTTTGTATTAATCAAAAAACCTAAAAATGAAGGATTCCATAACACCTATGCGGTCTGTAAGAGCATCTTTTCAAGGTTTAGGGGAGAAAACCAGTGAACAGAAAATCACTGAAAAATGAAGACTTTCAAACGTAATGTGTTCGCTCTAAATTCAAAAATAATATTTCAGTCATTACACTGCCTATTTGTTTTGGCTCTTTCTGCTTGAAACTGAACTGCTGCTGCTGCTTATCATTATGACAGGAGTGTTAGAACAAGAAAGGTGACACAGAGGACAATTAAGGGAAAATCAGGCCACTCTCGACCTTACAGGTCAATAGTTAAATGTTATATGTAAAAAAAGTACAGCCAAAGTTGCTTTTCTTATGCCTTATTTATGGAAGAAAGGAGAAAAGTAGTTTGATGAAGAGACATACAAAGCATAGAGGAATATACTTATAAAATGAATCACAGACAGAAAACTTGTTGTCTCCAAATTGTATTTGTGCGTACCTCAGAAATGCATCGCACTGCCTCAAAACAACAACAACAGAAGGCAAACTGAGCTATGAATTTTCCACCTTCCTCTGCTCTGTTTTCCATAAGGAATGCCAACTGGCAGGGAAACTTTCCAAGCTTTAACTTCCTTGACAGGAAGGTCTTGAGATGGAACTTCATAAATATCATTAATCAAGGTTAGATATCTTAAAAATAAATAAATAAATAAATAAAAATCAAGACAGAAGAGAAACTCAAATGGCCTTTTTGTGATGGAAACATGCCATGTCAACTGTTAAGGACACCAGAAACATACTTTATTTATATGAAATATGAAAAATATTTCATTTACACTGAAAAGGCTGCACAAAGAAAATACTGAGTTGGTTCCCTACGCCTGAGCAAACTAAAAGATACCAACTGTATGAGATGGCTGCTGGGTTGTCTCTTGGAGAACAAGAGATACCTCACTTGGCTGCTCCATGCGGTTCTCTTTCGCCTCCCACAAGTCTTCTGAAGTATTACGTGGATGGAGACAAGGCCTGAGGTCAGGCTTTGTTTTTTTTTTTCCCCTGTAGTGGTATAAGATGATTAGCCATCTGGACTGAAACATCTCTGCCAGAACAGGCATGCTGGGCAAGGATCAGACTTGCCAGCAGCCCTTGGAGATTTGCAAAAGTCTGTAACACAGATATGACCCTTATGCATAAATTATAATTTCAGACTACAGCTCGTGGAGCACAGGACCGCCAACATATAATTGGAAAATGTCATTTTAATTCACTGCCTAATGCTATGATGGCTATCCCTAATGCAGTTACACTGGAAGACTGGAAGGAGCTGCTGGAGCTGCTCCTTGTCTTTGCTATATAGCAGGAACTTAATTTGACCTGCTGCTCCTTCCAAATCAGGTAACAAAACCCTGTTTGCACAGAGCAAACAGCCCAGCTAGGGCAGAGCTGGGCAACCAGTGACAGCCACTTCTGCAGCCTTGGGGAGAATAAAGTCCCTTGCGGAGCTCCAGCTTTCTAAGAAAAGGGTCAGGTCGTGCTGTTCTTCCATCTGCTGTTGCCAAAGCCCATTCTCCCCGCTCACTTCAGAGTTTCACAACAGAGATATTATTCAGAAACATTTCCTGCTACCATGGTTCTTGATTTCTGTGCAGCTCTCACAGCAGTGTATGCGTCGTGCCCTTACGGCATACAAAACAGATCCCTCTGCCTTCCACCTCATTACTGCAAATCTCATTTTCTCAGTGCTGAGTATTCATTTAAGAAAGCAAAAGATAATTTTAGACAGCAGTAATCAATTAAGTTTATCTCAGTAAAATCCTCAACTGCTCCAACCAGACCAGCTTTTGAGTTGTAGTTGCTTTAACACAAAAAGCTTTTGGGCAGTAAGAGTATGGATAGGGCAAGGATCAACCTCAGAAAGGAAGACTACATATTTTTAAATGATCAAGAAGCCCTAGACAGCAACACTGAGCTTATTCTTCCAATGGAAGCCAACTGCCTTCATCAGAGGGCTTAACAGCAAGAAGATCTTAAATTTCTCTATGAATCCCTGGATGTGTTTAAGAGCCGTTTGGATGTGGTGCTCAGGGATATGATTTAGTGTAGGGTTGTTAGTTAGGGTACTGGTTAGGCTGCGGTTGGACTTGATGATCTTCAAGGTCTTTTCCAACCTGGCTAATTCTATGATTCTATGAAATAGCCTTATTCAGAAAAAAAAAAAAAAAAGGGGGTGAGGGGTAAGCAAAGAGAGGGAGTGGCAAGTTGCGGAAATACAAAGCATAGAGCAATTCCAAAACCAAGAAAACCTAACCACAACAAAATAGGACACAGACTTTACACAAGCTTCTTCACAGACATCTGTGAGAGAAATGCAGAGGGATCATCTCTGTTGCAACCATGGAAGAAACACAGAATGAGCCCGTATGGGAGCAGGGTGAGAATACACAGATTGCCCCTTTCATTTGAAGGACTGCAATATCAAAAAACTTAAAAACACACCAACATTTACCTTGGCTAATTATTTCATGGCCTGATCCATGTAAGAAATGAAAGCAAAGCACATGCTGTCAATTTCAATGCTAAGATTTCAGAGAGTGGAAAAATAGATGAGGACTGCCCTTCATACTGCTTAAGCAAGGACAAGATGAGTTTAAACACTGGCATTTAACATGCCCCAGTAAGGCTGCTGCAATTCACATCCATATCAATTTCCTGAAGATGGGTTTGACTTTCAAAAGTTGCAGAAACACTGTAAAATGGATTAGCTCACTGCAGACCCAGCTATTAGACATTGTCTTTGACAACTCTATTTATTATCTACTTCAGGTCGCGTTTTCTAAGTGTCAAAGTTACACTTTGTTATCAAGTGTTGTAAGATATATCACAGGCAGCAAGCAAAAGACAAGACAGATGAAAGCCAAGACTACACGGTTTCTTGCTGTAAGCAACTATGACTACCATACAAAAAGATGGGCATACAAATAGAATCACAACGCTCTGCAAGAGACAAAAAAAAATAATACTGGAAAACACCCTCACCTAAGCAAGCTTTCTATTGAAACATATCCCTCATTAACACCTTTTTCATAATCAATACCCGGGATTCTAACCAAAGGTTAATCAGAATGTTACATGAGCTGTAGCCAAGAGCTTCACACTTGCACACGACCAGTTGGGGTTACCTTGAGTTTCTTGGACATGCAGATGCTGAGCATGCTCAGAATTTTTTTGTATGTGACTCACCAATAGCTATGGCCCAGTAAACTTCTGATCCATTCAATAACTCACCACATGCAATGGCAGAGTAAACCTGTGAGCCTGGGACTTGCAGTAAGATTCTGAAGGGAGCGACACGCGCATTGGAATCCAGCACAGCGTCCAAGGCACCCACCAAGCGACCTGCAATCGTGCAAAGAGAAAAGTGGGAGAAAAGAGCATTAGCGCCAACCTTCACCAGTTCTGCTTTGGCAGGGGGGTTGGACTCGATGATCTCTAGAGGTCCCTTCCAAGCCCTACAATTCTGTGATTCTATGCCTGCAAGTCTCCACATCTAAAGCCAGAAAATTAAACACAGAACACAATAACAACAGCTCTGTCCATATTTTAAGCTGCAAATCACAGTTACTCAAAATGCAAGATGCAAACCAGATTAGACGATCAAACACATCAGAAGTATTTTGCACTTCTGGTTCTGCCTCATGTATATGTATATCATCACAGAACTACGGTGAAGACCCGAGGGAGCCCAAAAAAATATTACAGTTCCAGCCCCCATTCTCAAGCTGGATAAAGGTACCTGTGCTATAAATAGCATTTGCCTAACCTGTTCTTCAAAACCTCCCACAGCCAAGGTTCAACCAGCTCCCCAGCAGACCGCTACCAACAGTGTGAGGATGTATTCTTACAGCAAAAACAAACAAACAAAGCAACCACCGCAAACTTAAACCTTCCTGCTGGAAACGAATCCTGCTCCCCAGAACACAAAGACTAATTGGCCAAAGCTTTTGATGTTAATACTCGATAAACTCAAAAAGCATCAACATAATTTGCCGCTGCTTCACAATTTCTCTTGTTCCAAATGAAGCTCAGCTGACTCATCTCTTCATTACAGGTCATAGTTTCCAAACATTTCATTGCTCTCGAGCTAACCTTTAAGTCTAACACTCAAAACCGGACGCAATGCTTGCTAATAGTAAGTTCTCAGCTGTATGAAGAGTGGAAAACCTCCTCCTGTATTTTGCATACCCACAACCGTATCCAAATAGGCTTGCAGCAGTATCCCATTCTAAATTGGCACTTGATTTAAATACAATGCAAAGCTTCATTTTCCCTTTACACATTCAGCTTTTCCAACCAAAACGCTGTATTTACAGTTGTATTTTTGCTCTTTCACCATCGATCCAAAACAAAATGAATTGTTCTCAGTCTCCAAAGGTTTTGCCAGCCCTTTATAGCTGCATTCACCAGTCCGTCATTGTAAGCGATTAATAGAAACAATAAAAGACACCAAAAAATGCAAAATGCCCTCCCCCCAAAAAAATAAAACAACCAGATCCCACATATTTAATATGTAAGTATAAAAGGTAGCAACGTATCCACGCTCACAGAAAATACAGCCCCAGCTTCAGTGTGCAGTCTTCAAAATAGCTGGACGAAAGCCACTAAGACAGCATCAAACGATGCAGAGAACAATACTATGGTTTAACCGCCAAACTTCAAAAGACTTGAGACATCATGTGAAAGAAAAAAGATACTTATGAAGGGCTGCGTGTGAATCCCCTGGTGGTAGGTCTAGGAGAAGAACTCCTCTTTAATTTGACTGAAGTAACTGAAAAAGTCAACTAACAGCGCTATGAAAATCCCCAAAGAACACTTAGCGAACATCTGATTGGTGAAGCAATTGTTTTCAGAAGCTATGAAAAAAGCCATGGAAGTACACAAGGAGCTGCAAAGCTGCACTTCTCAGCCTGCACTGGATTAATTCCTTTTTCTCTTCCTGAAAAACTGATGAGAAGAAACAATTCCTCTTCTCACTGCTTACTTCTGCTTACAATTTCCATCTTGCTTATCAACTTATGGCGAAAAAAGAAGTTTCCTCCTTCAAGTGAGAACCATGCAAATGAAAAATGAAAGTCCTGTCCCTAATGTCTCAGCCATCAACTCTTCCCAACAGCCCTCAGCCTGGAGGCCTTTGTTGGGGAACAGTAAAGGGGAGTGAGGATCAATCAGAGCAAGAAAGCTGGTACCTGAGCGTATAACTGACAAAAGGAGAGACTGACGGAGGCTGAGGGTCAGTGGGATGGAACTTCTGAGGATGCATTCTCTAGGGTGTAAAAGGACACAACACTCACAAGTACATCCAAGCTGATGGTAATCTAGAGGAAATGATCCAATCAGCATGTCTCTGATGCACACACAGATTCTAGGATGAAGCAGATCTTTACCATAGGCAGTGGGGAAACCATTTATATCTCTAGGACAGTTAAGAATTAGAAGGATTCAGAAGCAAAGAATCAACTGCTACACAGGCTTCCTCCCTTCCCAAAGTTCCTGGTTAGTGGTATTTTGTTGGGTTTTTTACTCTCTGTGGAACAAGACTTGTGGAAGAAACTTAAACTTAAAAGTACTTCTTTGCCCTTAACAAGCTCCTCCACCAAGTCCTCACCAACTTTTTGTCCTCCCAAGATGCAGAACTACTTCAGGGAAGCACTTAATGTTGCACTGACCGCACATACCAACTTGAAGGGTCAGCTGCAGAGCATCAAGAGAACATCTCAGGCTATTCAAAACATACGAGGCTCCTCACACATAAAGAACACTGACACGCTAAAATTCAGGCACAAAACTCAGGTTTAATGCATGCTTCTGACAGATACGAGGAGAGGACAGAAGCGGAAAAGGAAACATCTCCACTGAAATTAAACGCTTCACCTCAATAAATCTGGTCCTTTTAGCGGAAAGTCAGACAGTGGGAACATCTGCCTACGTTTCTTTAAGAAGCAAACCTAGAAATCAAAAATTCCCTGCAAATCCCACACCATACACCATAGACCTCACTTCATCCCTACTTTTGAAACATCTAACTTTGTGCTTATTTTACTGCCCTGACATTGGAAATTAGAATACCTTGAATTAAGACAACAGTGCGATACTTACTTCAAATTGCGAATCAATCTTATTTGCGCATTATGGATACAATGCCACAAACACACTCAGGTATAAAAGAATAGCAATGAATCTGGGGATCCTTTCCCCATTCTGCAACAGATAGGTAGTGTCTCTCTTCTATGGAAGTCAATCTATAACTAAATGGAAAGTAAGCAGGATATTGTGAATCACGCAATCAGATTTTGCTATCTAAATAACTTTCAGCCAAGTGATGCAGAACAAATCTGTTGATCATTTCTTCACAGGAAAAAAAAAAAAAATAGCTAACCAAGGGTATTTTATAACCAATTGGTTCTCATATGTGCAGTACATTTATTCTTTAAAAATAAGTTTCCTTATACCCCCACAAAAAGATAAAAAGTTGCATTACAAATTATCCTGTGTCATGCCCGTAGCTTACAATCTAGACAATGAAACATGTGTACAGTAAGTTAATCTAACACCATTCTCTACTGAACACATCACATCTTTCAAACTAAAAAATGCAGGTTTATTTCCTGAATCGGTGTTAATTATCCACAAGATACTTTGAAAATTCAGAGAAACATAAAATGGCTCAGGCTCAGGAATGGACCTCACAGCCCATCCAGATCCAACCCCTGCCATGGGCAGGGCTGCCCCCCACAGCTCAGGCTGCCCAGGGCCCCATCCAGCCTGACCTTGAGCACCTCCAGGGATGGGGCACCACAGCTTCTATGGGCGGCTGTGCCAGAGCCTCACCAACATCAAGAACTCTTTTAAACCTCTGAGAAACTAGATAGAGGGTGATCAGGGCTGAACTCCAACTAAAAATTGGAACTAGCTTATGAAATAATATCTGTTACTTTCATCTTTTAGGACAATGCTCAAGAGACAACCAAGGACACTAATGATTTTTCTGTACGCTGCTCTGCTAGGTATAAAGACTCTCCACAGAACAATGAGATCATCTCTGCTTACCTCCATCACAGTTTAAGAGGTCTGAAGGATGTAACAAAAGATCTTCATTGAACTGGAAACCAGAACAACTGGGCAGGGATGCAATAAGGTGTCCTTTAAGCTTCTCTGTCAAACTGAACCCTCCAGAGAACACAGCGAGAGGAACACTACAGCACCTGAACCCACATCTGCCCACAGCGCTCTCACTGGAAAGTGGAAGCAGCCAACAGAGCGGGTTGGTTAAGGAGAGTTAGTAGCTATATGCTCAGCTGCCCAGGCATTAGATTTTGGAAGGGAAAAAAAAAGAGAAAATCAAACAGTTTAGGTGTTCATAGAAATAAAGTATGAGCTGCACTACAGCAGGCACCCTTGCTGACCACTGCATAGTGATTCAGATGGAAACCAGGAGTCCACTGTCCATCTGTCCACTCCAGCTGTAGTAGAAGGGTGGTCTTCTTGTCTAGGGCAAGACAAAGAGCAGAGGCACCCTGAGAACTACTTAGGCACATCTTCACAACCTGGCATATAGAAACACAGGGTTTAACTGCTGCTCCCCAGCCGGAGCTTGCCCTGGCTCCTGCACCAGGTGATACAGGCCTCACTCACAGCATACCTTGCATGTTCTCACAGCCGCAAAGGCCGCAGAACTGAAGGCCTTGCCCCCTGCATTGCAAAAAGCACACATGAAAACAGATTTCAGCCTGAAAACCATCTAGAAGAGGAACACACAAGTATCTAGCCCTGTAAATTACCCAACACAGGCTGCTGCTCTGGGCATTGTGATAAAAAACCACCCCTTGTGTTTCTGACAGATGCTGTAAATAATGCTAAAGTGAACAAGGCAGTGTTATTTGAACTCTGCCACTAGACACTCTCAATTACTTTCCTGTTGTCTTCTAGTCTGTTTGGCCTCCACAACTTAAAAATAAAGAGTCACTGTGGCTGTTGACTGGTCTACAGCATTCCGATTCTGGTAGGCAAGCTATTTTGAGGTCTGTATCAGGATATATACTTTAATACACTGCTTATTTTGCCTCCATGCCTTTCAGAAGGTTAAAAAAATAATAATAAAGGACATGCATTTGCATATTCTACTGAAAATCGAAGTCTCGGCTGCATTTTTGACCCCCTCCTTCCAGAGTATACTAAGTAGGGGAAATCAATACAGGATTACTGTCTTAGTCACAGGAACCTTCAACTTCTGTGGTCTCCCTGTCTTTCTCTGAAGCAGACTGTACCACAAGATTATTTATCCTGACCTTGGGAGAGAAACAGGGCTAATAAAAGCTGATGTATGTAAGATGATTGCAGTACTATTCGGATTGGCAAGTACAAAAGAGCAGCAAATCACCCTTTGCTTTTCAGTTACCCAAAAAAAGGACACAGAATTTACGAACACTCACTTTGGTCTATGCATTAAAATGTTAGAATCCAGTCAAGGGGAAAACAAGGGACATTAGGAGGTATTACTTCTCAGGAACAGTCAGGCACTGGAATGGGCTGCCCAGGGAGGTGGTGGAGTCACCGACCCAGGGGGTGTTCAAGGAAAGACTGGATGTTGTGTTGGGGGACATGGTTTAGTGGGAGCTATTGGTAATAGGTGAATGGTTGGACTGGATGATCTTTTAAGTCTTCCCCAACTTTGGTGATTCTATGATTCCCATGTAACTAAACAGATCTCTACTCACAACTAGGACGTACCCTATGGACCAGCTTGAAAGCCATCACTCTGCAAGAACTTTATTTAAAATAAAAAATAAAATCCTAAAATGGGGAGTTAAATTCAACTGCTGCCAATAGCTCAAGCTGGCTATCACATTTATTTTTATTGAAAAAACAATAAGGTTCAGATTCATATACAGAAGATGCTTCTTTCTGCCAGTGTACTATCTGACATCTAAGATTGTGAACTATAAAGCTTTATTTAAGCTCAAGGAAAAATTGATCTATCTTTAAAATGTTCATCCTCTGAGAATTACAAAAGATTTAAGACCACATCCATCTTGTAAAGTGCCCTGAGATGAAAACAGTTGGATACTAGAAGAACATTAGGGAGAAATATCATAACTAAATTAAGAACACCAGTAAAATAAAAGATTACATTTCGTTCCTGTTTATCTGCTTCAGGGAAGAAGCTGAAGAAGCAAGGTACCTCAAAAAGTCAAGACAAAAAGCTGCTTGAAGCAGTTTACAGACTTCAAAGTTGTTTTTAAAATTTTACTTAACATTATAAAAGGTAAAATTAATCTAATCAAACAGGAAGGTATTCAAACTTTCAGCGTTCCATAATACAACAAAAAATAGTGATGAACTTACAGGCTAAACGGTCTTACACTATTCTACCACAAAGTATTTGAAAGTGATTTTGTCTACTGATGGCATCTCAAGCTTATCATTAATACATTAAGAACCCCGGAGTCAAAAACCTCAGCCAGTACCAGATCCAACTCAATTTGACCTACTAATTGTGGCTTTATGACAAGTCTTTTTGTCATTAACAAAGTGGCCAATGATGGAGCTGCACTGATCGCGTCATGAACAGTTAAACACCATCTCCATCATTTTTTGTACCTACTGTTTGCAAATCCAGTGTACACTCAATAACTGCCCTAGAACATAAATCAAATTACAGTAGCAAATAGTGTCTCTCTCTTACCAACATCTGCTCAGAGTCCAACTGAAACACACTGCTCAAAGAAAGTAAGGTGGGTATGGAAGAAAAGCACTTTGCTTTGATAGATGTTCCCTACTCCATCCTTATTAAATCCACATAAATTACACCCTCCAGCTGTGCTAACTTACTCTTACATAATGGATAAAACACCCTGGTAAGGAGAGAAAAGCATCCTAGAAGAAAAACAAAACACAAGAATGAGAACAGGGCAATAAAACAGATGTTCTCCTGTAGATTGAGGGAAAACACCGCGTTGCAGCAGCAACCACGAGGGCAGCTCAGCTGTTGCAAGATCCTAACACCACTGCTCAAAGCTAATTATGCTGGGTGGTCCACTGCACCATCTGCACACCCTGCTTATGAAATCTGGCCGCCTTGGTTTTGTTGGCTATTCCTTTTTGTTTTTTTTTTCTCCCCCTGTTGATCCCAGATGGATTCTAACATAGTCTGAGTACATGCAGCCTCAGGGCAGGAGCTGAGAGACTTCCTTTAACAGTCACCTGCTTTCATGAAACATACAGGGCCTTCTCCTCTCTCCAACCTCTGCCCTTCTGTCCAATTCAGCTCCCACTGGCCAAGGCTCAAGCTACTAAGTTGGATGTCAGGGGGACGTTCTTCACTATGAGAGTGGTGAGGCTGCCCAGAGATGTTGTGGATGCCCTGTTCCTGGAGGTGTTCAAGGCCAGGTGGGATGGGGCCCTGGGCAGCCTGGTCTAGTATTAAATGGGGAGGCTGGCAGCCCTGCCTGTAGCGGGGGGCTGGAGTTTCATGATCCTTGAGGTCCCTTCCAACCCAAGCCATTCTATGATACTCAAGGGAAAAGAAAACAGATATGGACAACGTTCCCACTTAAGCCTTGTTTCATCAGCAAAACAAACTAACCCTTCTAACTTGGTGCTGGCAAGCTGTGGAGCCATTATTCTGGAGAGAGTCAGAATTCACAGTTCCCTTAGAGAACTGTTTTCTAAGACAGGAGTGGCTCAGCTTTGCCAACCAAAGGGTTTGTGCAAGCCCGTGCACCTTAGGTTCAGAAAGTGATTCACCTGAAACGTAACCAGATAGAGAAGCATTTTGTTTTCTTTTAAGCTCTCAAACCTCTGCCATGGAGAGCTCGGGCACGAGGAGTAGTATTTGCGGCTCCCAACCTCATGATTGCGCTGGACTCGAATCAAGCAGCTGTAAAAGGTTATTTTTAACTCTGAAAATTAATCCACGCAGCCCTTACGGTCACAAAAGAGCGGCCTGCAGCTTCCTCATAGGGGGCAGGGGAAAACCTGGGGACAGGCTTTTGTCTTACAGCGAGAGAAAGCCGTGAAGTTACCAGCGCTTGTGTTTCGTTTAGCAGAGCCTGTGCTTCAACCTGAATCTAGCGCCTGTTCGGTGGGGACAGAATCACAGAATGGTAGGGGTTGGAAGGGACCTCTAGAGATCATCGAATCCAACCCCCCTGCCAAAGCAGGTTCCCTACACCACGTCGTACAGGTAGGCTGGGGCTGGAACCGGGTGAGTTTCGAGGGCCCTTGCAACCCAAACCACTGTGTTACTCTGCGATGAGTAACGCAAGGGCAGCACAGGATCAGCCCGGCCAACTTCAGGTTGGGGGCTTCGTTCTGAATCCGCCTCTAGGACAAACTTCGGGAGGCAAACACGCACAAAGCAGCACTACCTACTGGCAAGGGTCGACAGTTCAAGAGCAGGAGGCTCCGATAACACAGACCTGATAACTCAGACCTGGAAAATACAGTGAGAACACCTGACCATTCTCCCAATCACACCGACCACTGTTCCAAATGGCGATGTTTAAAAAGTAGAGAGCAGCCTTTATCTGCTTCTAAGCCCCGCTGCCGGGAGGGCACAGCCTCTCGCAGGCGTTTGGGATCGCCAGTCTCGGTGTGAGAGCTGCTGTTCGGATCTTCGCTCCGACTTCGCCGTGCCGGGTCCGCTCCCTCGCACGGACCCCGCCGGCCGCCACAAAGCACGGCCCCGCTCCGGAGAGCAGGCAAAGCGATTAGAAAGTGAAGCACGGAGCCGAACCTCAAGCCGCCGGCAGGCAGCTCCCCAACACGGGATGCCGGGGAAGCCGCCCCCGGCCCGAGGCTCTCCCCGAGCTGCCCGAACAAAGCGGCCACTCCGCCCGCCCGCAGCCCCGGCTCCCAGCGCCCAGGTACCGGTGAAGCGCCCCCCGCCGTCGCCGTGCCCCCGCCGCCGCTGCAGGACGAAGTAGCCGCTGCTCTTCTGGGTGACCCAGAGCTTGAGGGCGTTCTTCAATAGCACCTCCTCGGGCTTCAGCCACATCTCGTCCGGCCCGCCGCCCCCCGCGATCCCCCGCCGCCCGCTCACATCGCCTCCCTCCGAGCGGGCCCGGCCGCCGGGAGGGGCGGGGGGCGGAGCGGAGGAGGGGGCCGGCCTCCTGCTGCCGGGGGCTGAGTGCGGGGCGGGGGCACGGTCCCTTATTCGGGTTCGGGTCGTGGGTGGGGAGTTTGGGGTGGTTGGGGTTGTGCTGAGGGAGCTCGGGTTATCCGAGCTGTGCGGGAACCGCTGCCCGGGATCCGGCGGTGGCCGTGAGGGAGTCCAGATACCCGAGGAAACGATCGCGGGTGGACGGCGGCTGGGCTGCTGTATAGTAAACGCTGCCGTCCCGGTGTAATGCCGGGCTTCCGTCTCCATCTGGAGGCCGCGTCTCGACTGCTGTGTTCACCTCTGGGACCCTCACTGCAAGAAAGACATTGAGGGCCTGGAGCGTATCCTGAGAGGGCAACGGAGCTGTGAGGGGTCTGGAGCACAAGTTTCATAGGGAGCATTTGAGGGAACTAGGATTGTTCAGTCTGGGGAAGAGGAGGCTCAGGGGAGACCTCATCACTCTCTATAACAGCCTGAAGGGAAGTTGTGGAGAGACGGGGGTCAGCCTCTTCTCTCGGGTAACAGCGATAGGGCAGGAGGTGGTGGTCTCGAGTTGCACCAAGTGAGGTTCAGGATGGGTTTTAGGAAGAATTTCTCCTCACACGGAGCGGTGCTGCAGTGGCACAGGCTGCACAAGGAGGTGGTGCAGTCACCGACCCTGGAGGTGTTCAAGAACCGTGTGGATGTGGCACTGAGGGACGTGGGCAGTGGGTACATGGGGGTGGGCTGATGGTTGGACTGGGTGATCTGAGAGGTCTTTTCCAACTGTAGTGAATGTCTGATTCTACAACGTACAGGCTGTGAGAATACTACTTGTCTGCTACGAAAAGAAAAGCTATTAAAAGCTATTATATGGGCATCCATATAACAATGTGTTTAAAAATTAATGACAGTAAGAAGTGGTTATTTAAGAAGCTCTTACAGGATAAGAATAGCCCAAAGGTTCTCCCACCCCCAAAACAATCCTGGGGACGGTAAGCTATTAAATGTTTGGTGTGGTGGTACTTCCTCCCTTCTCACACAGCTAATCAGTAATTTCTAGTAGTGTTCTTGGAAGTTTTTTACATTCACCTTTACTTTTGGTCACAGTGATTTGAGATCTGAAGGAGAAGAGAACCACGTTGTGCACATTCACTTCAGTTAATGCTGTCTGTAGACATGTTTCTAGTCCATCTTGTGGAGTCCAACCAACAGGATCGCTGACTACATCAGATTTGGCCTAGCCATCATCAATCAGAATGTTAAAGCTCATGCTTTCTGTGTCAGCGGCTTCTCCAACACATGGCATCTGTAGATGGGGCTTCACAATGAACCTCCTAGGAATGGCTGAGGAGGGGGAAAAAAGAGAGGGAAGGATGGCCACAGACATGGGAAAGAAGCAACACAGCCACTGCAGCAAGAATCCTGGGTCAGCAAGGGTTGCAGAGAGGAGCTGAGCATGCGTATTATATTATTATTGTCTTACTTAGCCAAAAAACTTGCAAGGAAAAAGTCACCAAACATACATCTCTTGCTGCTGTATGATGCAACCTAAACCTGCTAACCAGGCACTCTTAGGCAAAGCCAAGGGAAGGTTTGTGAGAATGGACAGAGCCCTGCAGGGATGGATGCGGGTGTCAATGCTCTCGCTTCTTGAAGCTGTGTGTCCCGTGCTTGATATATCATGTCAATTTCAGGATACCTCAGTGTTTAAACAGTGTAGTTCTAGTGGAGACAGGTTAAGAAATGAACAACAGAAGTTCTTAAAGGTTCAAAGCTGACTCGTGAGCTCAGATTGGGTGCATTTGATGTATGAGTAGCTTGGCTGAACGCGACAACTGGAGTACGAAATAGCTGCCCACAAGTATCAGTGTGTTGAACAGAAAGAAGACAATGTATTTACTGCTCTTAAAAAGTCATTCAGTAAAAGCAGAAAGAGAGGTGTTTCTTTCAAAAATTGAAGGCTAGGTTGAATACTAAGCAGGTACTGCTGACCACAGGACAGTGTACTGAGGGACCAGAGTCATCTTAGAAATAGTAAGAGATGGATCATTCCCTCTAATGTGATTTGGGGATTAGAAAGATTAGATAACTAAGTTAATGCCTCCTGTGCCCATCTAATGGCTTCCTTCACTACAAGAAATCCCCTACAGGAGAGAATTTTTTAAGATGCTTTCAAAGGCCTCCGCAAAGTTTTCTCCTCATCAGACGCCCTCCCAGACATTGTCCTGTTGGAAAGGGGCCACGTTTGCTTTTCGCTTGCAGAAAATTCACTTCAAATCTGGCAGAAACAGGAGGGCCTGAAGGGAAATCACAGCCATTCACGAGGAGCTCCCAGCTCCTGGCAGCATGCCTCCATTGAAACCACTCTGCAAAGACCTTCCCTCTAGACATATCAGATCCCGGGAATCTACAAACGTAATCCTTACGCTTAGATCTACTTCAGAAATCCAAACACAAGACACGTGTGGGTTTGTAAGGATCCAGAAGGTGGCAAAGGTACTCTACACCAAAGGTCTTCTGCATTAAGGACAGTTGTGGAAGAGCTGAAGTGTTCTCAGCTATGTTTCCAGTGTCCTTAATGACAGGATTGCAAAAGCCAGCTCGTGTTTATGGGGCCACATCTTCTTGTCTTCCCACCTGTTCTGGTAAAGTAACAAAATTTATGACCTGTAATTAGAGGCTTCATTTATTATCTCTGATTAAATTAATGCCTGTGCAATAATGAAGATATAAGAAGTTATAATATACTCTCAGGAGTAAGTGCAATTAAGCTACAGGCATCACTGTAAAAACAGATTAGAGGTCTTGACTCATGGTTTTGTGCAATAATATTTCATGACTTTTTCCCTGTCAACAACATGATAATAAACATGTTTATATTTCAACCAGCCAAACTCAGTTCTTTTCTCAGGTCTTTTACTGAAATACTTAGGAGAGAAAGTAGTTCAGTTGTCCCAGCTACGTTTGTTGCTGATTCCACTTCTTGTTTTACTTCCAGCATCGCTCCATGACTTCCAGTTGCAATTTCTGCAATTTAGGACTGACAAACCTCTTCTGGGAAGCAGATGATCGAGGGGAAACCCAGGCAGGGGTTTTCAAGTCACACTTTTCTGCAAAGGATGGCACAGGGATGTGACCATCTCTTACCCTGCCAGCCCCTTGACCAGCTCCACAGTGAGTGGGATCTCACCAGCTTTCCTCCCCATCTGCAGTAGGTGCAGAGATCTCTACACCACAGGTTGCCAAACCCCTTTGGTAAATGATCCCTGGAAGCCAGGAGCAGAGGCAGTTGTTGGTGTAGAGAAAAGGCACTTCTCACAATCCCAGCCATGATATTCTCCTTGCTCATCTTCCAGGGCACCTGGACTCAAAGGTGTTTTTCTTAAGTACACAGCTGAGGGTAGACCAGTCCTCCCAGCACTTTTCTGCATTACTTGCTTTGACATTGAAGCAAGACACTGAAATTATACCTGTGCCAAAGGACAGCCCCAAGAAAGATGCTGCATTCCAAGAATATCATTTATTTCTGGCATGCAATAGTCGCTGTATTATAGTGGGAAAGGAAGAGCTGCCCTCCTAAAATACATCGGCACTCCTCAAAGGGAATGAAACAAGCAGGCAATGTTTTGGTACCTTTTAGAATCTGATGAACTAAACTGAGTGATGTGGGATCTAGAACAACAGTAGAAATAAGTAAGTGGTAGAAGAATCAGCAGTAAAGGCTCTATAAGCTGTGACAAGGGGAAAAGCCCGGGGTGAGCAGGACAATACTCCATAAGCAGCGGTTCCAACCTGCTGTTTCTCTAATTGCAAGTTTCTGCAGAGCAGTGAGGTTTTAGCTGGGAAAGCGAGTGACCTTGAGGTATTTGGTCAATACCTTGAGGTACTGCTGAGCCAACACACCACTTGGAGTGCGGCTGCTGGCGCTGCAACCTCAAAGAAAGCTTAAAGTGCAGCAGCCACTTAGTAGCGACTTCCTCCAAGGCTGCTTCCTGATCCAAAATCCCCACACTAATTCACTTTTCAAGATGAAAAACTCTTCAAAGCTTCAACAATGGTTTAGAATTAGAATTTACACTTCATTTCGCAGCACTTGGAGCCAGGGACCCTTGTTGATCTGAAGATTTCCTTGAGGTTCTTACTGTGTTTTTCCTTCGAATATCCACACATGTGGTCAGTACAGCCTTTCTGAAGCCTTGAAATAGCTGTGCCCTTTTCTCTGCCAGCGATGACTCAAGGCACACAGCAGTTACAGCCCAGAAAGGCATAAAAGTACCTGGTCCTGCTTACAGCTATAGCGGTCTCCATCTTGCCTGTACCAGCGGGATCTGATGCTGCACTGCTGCTCCATGGGATCTGTCATTGTGAACACAGGACCTGATAAACAACTTTAAGACTGGTGAAACTCCAATGCCAATGAAAATAGCTACTTTTCTTCCTTATTCTTAAACTATTCTGCTATAAATTGTGTTTTACACAGCTATATATATACACGTATGTATTTACTGGACTACCAGTTCACGTGGTTTCAAAGGAAGTCTTCTGCTCGCTTCAGCAAAGCCAGTAACTGTAGGTACATTCCTGGTTTATATACTTCTCAGGAATAAACTATTCATCACACACATAGGGAAATGCACCCAAACCATCTGCCTATCCTTTATGGGAGAAGCAGAAAAACATGTTCCACTTCCCTCCCTGTTTGCGCGGATGAACGGGGTTACTTGGAAGTCTTCTCACCTCAAGTTTTAATCAGTCCTTTCTGTAAATCTTAAATCCACAAAATCTTAATCTTAGTATGTTTCACTGTGGCAATAATATTCCATTTATCTCCCAAAGCAGTGTCTCCTTATACACACTGGGGAAACCCAACAAGCCAAAGGAGCCTGAACCTTCAGCAGTCATTCTAAGCTGCTTTTGAGCATGCAGGTTAAAACCTAGTTTTGTACAAGTAATCAGTATCCCACTGACAGCGATGGCAAATGTGAAATCAATCCCTTTGGAGTTCTGGTGCTAAGCATCAAGTGGAGCTCCTAAAAGTAGTTTGTGCTGTTCAAAACTCTGGACTTAAGCCAGAGCTTTCATCTCCTTATCTATAAAAATGGAATGTGGCTTAAATACCTCTCCAACAGCTCATGAAGATTCGTTAATGTTTATAAAACACTCGGAATTGAAAAGCACGGAGCATTTCTGATTATTTATTCATTCCTGCTGTCTTGCACCTTCACATTCCTTTCACCTGTCCTAGAAGAATGTTTTGTGAGTGGCAGAACCAGCAAAACACATAACAGCCTCCGATCTCCCCATCCCCATGGTAGGCTCCCCATACCTCTTCCCCAAACCCTTGCATGGCCTTCGCATGGTTGGTCCCCTTTGTGCCACATGCCTCCTTCTCCCCTGCCCAGCTGATGTAGCTTGCAAGGCTGGACTTCATGCAGGCTTCTGACCTCCTCTCTCATGTGGATGAAATATGAGTGTGGACACCAAGGTGAGCCAAGCTGGAATGAAAACATTTGGTTCATGCCTGTGTGTGCAAGTCTATGCCAGGAGTCTTAGAAAGATGGTGAGGGCTTCAAGGCCTCACTGGCATGAAGTACTGAGGGGACTGTCTCAATGCCCCTCAGAAAAGATGTGTTTGTCTTTCTTCAGCTCCTCTTCACAAACGTTCCTGGCTCATTATTAAACTACCAAAAATAAAACACTTCTGGTTCAGCATTTTCTCCCATGTGTCCTCTCCAGCTGCTGCCCAGACACAGACCCCGCACCAATGAGCGCGCTGTTCCTGTTTTGGGCTGTGATGTTATCGCAGTGGGATGCACACAGGAGGCTCTGCCCATGAAGGGCATTTCAGCAGTGCATTTTCTTAACCCTTACTTGACAGTGATAGTTCCTGGCAAAGAAGTCACGCTGACATAGAAGAACGGAGACGGCTGTTGTTTGCCTCAGCCCTTGCCAGCTGAGGTCTCTGGTGCCACAGTTGTGAATTTAAAGGAATATCTAGAGTAGGAGTGATGGGCGGCAGCTACACTTAGTGCACGAGGAGAGCTGCCTTTACGGAGCCTTATGGAGAGCTTGCTCTGACCCACCAGTGCTATAATGAACCAGAGAGGGGGATCAGCGCGTGAATGAGGCATCGCTGCTGCCTGCAAGATGGCTGCGCCAGACTGAGGGAACCACTGTCATGTCGATGAGTTTTAATGCTGTGATAGTAGGATGTCTGTGCTGTGGTTGCTGATGCCAAACCACAGGCTCCAGAGAAATAGTAGGTGGCTGAGAGAGAGTGCACTTCTCCAGCTACACCGACTGCATGCGTGGGTCCTTATTGTGATCTCTGAGAGAAGCATGGGAATGACTGGCAGCCAGGGGCACGGCTGGATAGGTCTGCAGATGGTGGCTGATGGCAGGGAAACATTTATGAACACAAGCATGGGATGCATAGTTCATGAATAAAAGGATCCTGAGAAAAGCCAGTGTTTCCCCCTCTGGACAAAGCAATGCCTTTTTACAAATAGGAGGTTTCTGCCCACTGTTCCATTATTTGAACCACCTTACCATCTTTTGTCCTGGCCTGCGTAGTTATATGCTGAGGTCAGATCACCTGATGGGAAAAGATGGTTTAATTACATGTGAAACGCTTACAGAATGGTTTCAGCTGCTGAAGGCAAAATGGCTCAGCCTCCCAACTTGTTTGGATGCCAGTGTGCTCCGTGCCATTGGTGTTAACACAGCACTCTGCTTCTGCAAGAACATCAGTCAAGGTTACACTCTCTTTTTGAGGTAACATACGTGCTTGCGAGGGTTTTATAAAATAACTGGTTAGATGTGAACCTATCCGTTTTTGTTGTGCATTTTGTTCTCCATAGCAGCATTTACCTATAAAACACTTGCCAGGTAATAACGGAGATGGGGATGAACCCTTCTCTAGCACTGGCTTTGCATTTCTTTTCCATCATGTTCCTTCAGCCACCGCTGAGAAGCTCCCTGTAACATCACCTCAAAATTCAGTCACTTTGAGGTTGAGCCAACAGTCCAACAACCCCAGCTGCTTCTCTTCCCTGTGCTGTGGCTCTCTCTATCTCTGAAATACTGCCAGGTACCCAGGAGAGCCCCTCTAGGAACACCTAGTGGTGCTCAGGGATATGATTTAGTGTAAGGTTGTTAGAGTGAGGGTACTATGGTTAGGCTGCAGTTGGACTTGATGATCTTCAAGGTCTTTTCCAACCTGGGTAATTCTATGATTCTATGATTCTCTGAGCTGTCACTGCAGCCCGTCCCATCCTTGAGACTTGAGGGGGTTACACACATCACAGCAGAGTTACAGCTGCACAGAAGTAGACTTGCTATCAAGGTGCTGCTGCCTATCAGCAGAGTTCAGCCAGCTGACTTCTCCAGGGAGGGAATGGATAAGGTCTCTGTCCCAGCCACTGACTGTCATAAAGCGTGCACACATTTAACACTTCTGAAATACTTTTGCCTTTTGGTCATGTCCAGCTAAAGAAGATGAATGGTCAGAAGATGATGGGGGGAGGGAAGGAGCCAAGGGGGCTGGTTTGATAGACTGACAAATAGACAATGCGATTGCATCAGTCTCATTTCCTTAGGAAACTAGGCTAAAAATAAAAAGGCTTTATTTGCTCCTGGGAATAAAGCAGAATGTCTCTCACATCTTTACAAAACATTTGTTTCTATGTGTACTTATAAACAGTCAGGATGGGAGAGGAAGTTTGCGCCGGGTTTTGAGAAGAAAATTACAAGGAAGAGCCAGAGGTGCATGAGTTTGAAAACCCGGGATACTTGTAGACATACAGCACAGCAATACAGGAAGGGTCTTGCACACAAGTGCCACATTACTGATGCGTCAACTGTTGGCCTGCAAACCAACCTGCCTGTTAGGCAATTTTTTACCTCCCCACAGAATGAACACGCTTCTTCTTTGGTGAACATGGATCAAACCCTGTGTGCACTCTGAAGTCAGCAGACTCTCACAGATGGAAGTTGCTGTGTTTGATCAGATTTACCATCCAGAGATTCCTGTCTGATGGTGACCAAGACAAGCTACCTTAGAGGAAACGCTCCCCAGAAAGGCCTGTTTCTGCATAGAAAATGCCTTTTGTTTATGAGATCTAAAATGACTATTTCGCTGTTTTATCAGCTGGACCCACACTGGGGGTGTGCTTTTATAGCTGTATTTAATGGACAGGGAACCAAGTAGTTCCACATCCTCCAGAAACCTCTGATTGCTGTGAGACATGACTGCCAACACAACATCCACAAAAAGGGAACAGGTCCGTCCAGGTCCCATTGAATGGCAGCACAGCCATCTGGTGTGTGTGTGTGTGGCTGGTGCAGCTTGTCAATGCTACTGTTAGAGCATCACCTCCAAGTGACCATACATGCAAGTGACACTTGGGTGAACTGAATGGCTGCTTCGCATCCTGCTCACTGAATATACAGAAGCTCCCCCCGAAAGCAGTGCTCTCTGCAGGGTGTAACAACCGAGTTATTCAGCAAATGAGAATGGTGATGTGTCTATCTTCCCGTTTCATTTTGCTGTTTGTTTTTCTTAGCCCGAGTTAGTGTGTTCCATAACTCAGCTAATTCCTATCTACGGAGTATCCTGGAGCAGTTTTCTTCACTCTGAAGATAAAACACTGCATTCACCAACAGCACTGACTGGGTCTGCGTCATTAATATCTTCACTGTGACCACAGCAGATAAACAAAGATACATGCAGATACAGTGATCTGTTGTTTTCCCCTTTTACTTCCTTGTGCTGAGGATTACGGCTTGCTTGTTTGAAGACACTGAAAACAATATACTTCTAATGCAGCTGATTGCAACAAACAGCATGGGGGAGGATGGAGGGAGGATTCAATTGGTAAGAGATAGTGAAGGTTTATTTTAGTAGATAAATATTGTACTGCATTTGCCTCGTCTTTGAATCACATTAAATATACACACTCTTAAAACACTATTGAAATGTTCGAATGCCAACGTTGCAAATGAAAATCAATAGGATGCTATTAGGCTCGTTATATTGCTGCGATGCATCATTAAAATGTATTTTAAAAGCTTTCAATGCAAAATGGGAGATGGGATGAATGTTTTGAGGAAGCGCAGCACACTTAGAGACGGCCACAAGAGAAACTTGGTAGGCAGATGGAATGAAAGCCCTGTAAGGAGCTTAGTAGATACAGGAAATAAATGGGAACATTACAAAATGAATGAGACAAACCTCTGATACAGACAAAACAGTGGAGCTTCACTGTTGCTGGAGGAAAGCAAAATCACCCAATACTTGTTCTTTCTAAAGGGAAAGAACGAGGAGGGACTCTCTCGGTGTCTGGGGTTTAAACAGGCAAGAAGAACAACGCATTTCCAGTCCCCAAACACACACGTTGTTCTGCTTTCATACCTGACCGCCATTGCTTGCACTGTTCCTGGCACAGGATGAGAACACAAACTCTCATCCTGCACCTCACTGAGCACTTTCTCACTAAAACCATCAGATCCTGCTTTTCTCCTTTCCTTCCAGGAGTCCTCAGTTCCTATAAACAAAGAAAAGTAACTTCAGACAGAGATGAATATCCCCCCCTGCTCCTACTAGAGCCATAGCCTGGATTTGAGTTCAGCACCCTACAGGCAGAGGAAGAAACAGAAGCTGAAAGTCCCCCCTTCTCGAGCATCAGCTCTGATCAGCTCTGAATTATTGAACACTTTATCAGAAAGCAGATTTCAGATTAGTGGTTTAAGCACAAACAAAGCCCTCCCTCCTGCAAAGATCCAACTGATATTGATTTGAGATGAAAACAGAAACAAAGCGTAAGTCAGAGTCATCGAACCAGGGAACAGAAATAGTGCCAAGTGAGTCAGGCGTGCAATTGCAGAGCTCAGACGATAAAAGCTGAATACTCCAATTCAAGTTCAGAGTGAAGAGTTTCCAAGTGATGTTCACATAGGAATCCAAGTAATCATAGAATTACTCAGGTTGGAAAAGACCTTGAAGATCATCAGGTCCAACCGCAGCCTAACCAGTACCCTAACTCTAACAACCCTCTGCTAAATCATATCCCTGAGCACCACATCCAAACGGCTCTTAAACACATCCAGGGATGGCGATTCAACCACCTCCCTGGGGAAAATAATAATAATGACTTGACATGGGCTGATACTTGAAAACTGCCTTAAAATACACAAGTGTCACTACAGTTCACAGAAGCTCAAGAATTCATCATCAACCATGTTTGTTTCTGAATGACCATGGAACAGCACGTATGAAGCCATTGTAAAATCATATCTGGGGTGTTTTTACAAAGTACATCCAAGAATCACTTGACATCTTTGAGGTGTGGTGAACACGCGAAGCTGTATTCTCACAGTAACTCAGGAAGGCTTTCAGGCATTGTTAGCACGCCAATATTGTTAATTACTCCAGGAATAATAAATCTGTTTCTGTTGTCTCATGGTAGGTTTTGAACTGAAGAGCTGAACTAGGAAAGATAACATGCAATGGTCACTAGAAAGCTGCATATGGAGAGGCTCACACGAAACCTACCTTCCCTCTCCCCTTTTGGATACGTTGCTATTAAAAATACACTGTAGATGGGCAGGGTCACTTAAATTACTAAGGGAAGGAATCTGTGTACAAGAGAAAAGCCTTGTGAGAATAAACAAAACAATCTGGATGTGTTCTGATTTCCCCTTTGACTTCAAGGTGTGACTTAATTCCTTCCCACCGTGTTCTTCCCATGTGAAATGTGGGATAAAAATACACCAGTGGAAGTTGTTTCCTAGCTGAAGGATTCAGCTTCTTCGCTAGAAGAAACTCAAACACTTGCTGTGGAGCAGGTCAATTTAATATCACTTCTTTGCCACCTTTTTCTTTCACCTCCCTCATGCTGCCTAGTTCTGTTGCTACCTGAGCAGAAGCACCACAGATCTACTTGAGAGTGGATGAGCACCCAGACAACTTGCACACACCAGAAGCACAAAATCCGGTGCTCAGTTTCAGGTCACAGAATCACAGAATTGTAGTGGTTAGAAGGGACCTCTAGAGATCATCGAGTCCAACCCCCTGCCAAAGCAGGCTCCCTACACCACGTCACACAGGTAGGCGTCCAGGCGGGTCTTGAATATCTCCAGAGAAGGAGACTCCACCACCTCCCTGGGCAGCCTGTTCCAGTGCTCCGTCACCCTCACTGTAAAGAAGTTCTTGCGCACATTCGTGCGGAACTTCCTATGCTGTACTTTCATCCCATTACCCCTAGTCCTATCAGATGACAGCACCACACGGCGGTGTGCACGGAACGGGCTGCACTCCCCCTACTGGCCCCAACGCCCGTCGCGCTCCGTCCCCGCCCCGCCTGGCCCGGCCCAATGTCCCGGCCCATCCCCTGCCGTGCCGTAAAGCGCGTCCGGCGCCTCAACGCTCGGCCTTCCGGTGTTGTGCAGCGGCGGGGCCGTGCGCCGTGAGGCGGATGCCCGGGGGCGGGGGCAGCCCGGCCGAGGCGGGCGGTGAGGCGGGAGGAGCGGCTGGCGGCGGTGGAGCGGCGGGCGGCAGGATGAGCCTGTCGCCGAAGGAGCTGACGAGCCTGCTGGGCATCGTGTCGGAGGAGGCGGGCGGCAGCACCTTCGAGGGCCTCTCCAGCGCCTTCCACCACTACTTCGGCAAGGCCGAGCATTTCCGCCTGGGCTCCGTGCTGGTGCTGCTGCTGCAGCAGCCCGACCTGCTGCCCAGCCCCGCGCAGCGCCTCACCGCCCTGTACCTGCTATGGGAGATGTACCGCACCGAGCCCCTCGCCGCAAACCCCTTCGCCGCCGTATTTGCCCACTTGCTCAACCCCGCTCCCGAACGCGGCGGCGACGAGGCGGAGCGCACCCCGCTCTCAGGTGCCGGGAACGGCCGGGGCGGAGGCAGCGGGAAGGGTCACTCGTTTTGCCGTAACGTTACTGTACGAGATGATCTCTCCACGCTTAAGGAGCACGCAGGGTAGTGATGGCCTCAGGAATCTTACCGCTCCCCTCTCTCCCCGCAGGCTTCTTGCCGCCCATAACCCCGCCCGAGAAGTTCTTCCTCTCGCAGCTGATGCTGGCCCCCCCCAGGGAGCTGTTCAAGAAGACCCCGCGCCAGATCGCTGCCATGGACGTTGGCAACATGGCCCAGTCGGTGGATATAAGCGGGCTACAGCTGGCATTGGCGGGTAAGGAGGAGATGTGGCTGTGCTGTGATAGGAGAGTGGTTGGGCCCTGGAACAGGCTGCCCAGGGAGGTTGTGGATGCCCCGTCCTTGGAGGTGTTCAAGACCAGGTTGGACGGGGCCCTGGGCAACCTGATCTAGTAAAGGTGTATGTTTGGTGGCCCTGCCAGGCAGGGGGGTTGGAACTACATGATCCTTGAGGTCCCTTCCAACTCGGGTCATTCTGTGATTCTGTGAAATGTTAATTGCTATTTGACTTTGAGGTGCTTCTGTCTGTGTGGCAGAAGTTGGACTGTGGTCAGGTTTTGCAGTGTTAGCTCACACTAAATGTTCTGCCTTTACTAGGCTATATGGAACTCAGTGCTTATTCTTGGGCAGGAATAGGATTGTTCTGATCGTGTGGAGCAACAAGTTGCATCTAGAGCTGATCTGAAATGGAAAATATTGCTTGGAACGAGTTGCCAACTCAAGCAGTTTATTTCCTAGGTACTCTATTCTGCACAATACAGTACTTGGCTTCTAAACTTCAGTTCAGTTGGTGACACACTGGAACAGGTTGCCCAAGGAGGCTGTGGATGCCCCATCCCTGGAGGCATTCAAGGCCAGGCTGGATGTGGCTCTTGGCAGCCTGGTCTGCTGGTTGGTGACCCTGAACATAGCAGGGGGTTGAAACCAAATGATCATTGTGGTCCTTTGCAACCCAGGCCTTTCTATGATTCACTGTGGTAACTTTTCTTGTAGGTTCTTCTATTGAATGTCAGTTGCTAGAATAGAGCATCTTGATTCTCCAGATCAAGAGAGCCTGATAAAACATAAGTGATTGCATTCGTAGGAGTTGTTTTCTTCAATTTGAACATACTGGTTCAAGTTGCTGTGTTCTCTTCTGAAATACAACCGTGTTCTAGCTAACAGCGCTCACCCCTTCCTTCTGCTTACACTGGGCTGCCCAGGGATGTGGTGGGGTCACCATCCCTGGAGGTATTCAGGAACATTTAGATGTTGTACTGAGGGACATGGTTTAGTGGACAATAATGGTGGTGAGTGAACAGTTGGACTGGATGGACTTGGATGGCTTTTCTGACCTTGGTGATTCTATGATTCTATCCTATGATTTTTGAAGCAGTGGAAGTCAGAATTTCAACCCTAATGCATGTAAGTAAAGGGCTCGTTTAGGCTTAAAGAAAATATCAGTGAACCAAAAGACTATGTCTTAAACTTTTGTTCTTCTAATTAAGCATCATTAGTCATTTGAGATGAGGGGATTTGAGGGTATACAACCAATCCATGACTTTATACCTATATAGGTGTAAGTTTTAGACTCTGGATGACAATGAAGGACACCCAGTATGTCACCTTGTTTTCTTCTCAGAGAACTTGTTACGTTAACTCAGCTGATCCCTGTAGGAGCTGAATGGTAGAACTCACAAGCTGGAATTTCCAACAGTGTATAAAGTTTGAACATATATTCTGGTGTTTGCATGGGCTGACATAATTGGAAGATGGACATTTCTAGTATAAACTAGCAGTAGGCAGAGCTTTGTGTCTGTGTCCTTTTGTTACCTACAGGAGTTTTGCTGTAAGCATCTCTCATGGATCTGAAATAGAGTCTCATACAGATGAGGAGCTGCAAAGGGTTATATGGCTGCACAAAAAAGTGTGCTTTGTTAAAAGAGATAAGGACGGGGTACTGAAGCTGAGGGCACTACACTTAATTAATCATCCGGATAAGAAATGGTGTTGATTTCGTGTGGGACCAGCAAATTTGGCCTTCAGATTACTTGAGACTTTATCTGCTACTTAATATCCTCCTTGGGAGGGGGAGGGAAGGAACATAAGATGGCATTGTGTGGCAGGCTCTTGGCTTTCCTGCATGTTGTTGGGCTTTTGTTGGTGTGATTTTACCAAGGTAATAGGAAACACGGTTCTCACTAATACAGAGAATATGGAAGGTCAGCCCTTAAGCCTTCAGGTATGGAAGAGCGAGAGACTGTGACAGAAGAACACCTAAAATTTGACAGTGCAAGTACTGATTGGTTGTGATAGTTTTCTTGACCACTCTTTCACATCTTCAGCTTCATATGCTAAATTTAGTATTACTTCTATGTACCTTGTTTATGCTCTGTAATTTGGGCTTTAGAGGGATGCTCTTACAGGACTTTATAGCTGTAACTGTAGAATCCTGTATCAATTAAACTCCTATGCAAAAGCAGCTTACGTGGTGCCACTGAAGTGTGTTGGCTGAATCTGAATAGGTGACTTCAGTTCTAGTATGACCCTTATCATTGCAGAAAGTAAATGTATCTCCGCAGGTTTCTCTCTTCGCTGCTCTGAGAAATGATTGCAAAAGTAGATTGAGTTATGCGAACTCTTTTAGGACTATCATGTGGATGTACTGATTTGCTTGTAATATCACATTGCATCAGTTACTTAAAGTCAAGTCTGAGATTCATTTCTACTTCCTCATCCTTGCTGCTGGCTGCCTTCTATCAGCTGGTAGTCTCAATAGTAGCAAATACAGAACTAAATTCCATGTTGTTATCTGTGCAGGTTTTGTTGTTGGTGGGTTTTTTTTGCAGCTAAAAAAGCTTTTGCTTAGCTTCTAGCATTTTGTCATCTCTTTCAATTCCATGCTTTAATACTGTGGACTGTCCTTCTTGCAGAGCGTCAGTCTGAGTTGCCGACACAGAGCAAGGCCAGCTTCCCCAGCATCCTCAGCGATCCTGACCCAGATTCTTCCAACTCCGGTTTTGACAGCTCTGTTGCCTCCCAGATCACAGAAGCATTAGTGAGCGGACCAAAGCCTCCTATAGAAAGTATGTACGTTTTCACATCTTTTTGTTTAACCTCACGGTGTGCTACGTTGTTAGTCATCTCCAGATGAAGCATAGTATGACTCAAAATGTTTTCAAGGTATGAAATGGGAATGAAGATGAACAAAGCAGAGCAGAACTGTATTAAACTGTCTCCAGATCAGTCTCCATCATGTTCCTGTTTCCAGGCTTTTCAAAACCTGGAGTCTGCCTCAGTCTGATAGATGTGTTACCTGATGCTCCTCAACTCGCAGCCCCTTGCACTAAGTTCTACTGTAACACATCAAAGAGTCAGTAGCATGGGAGAGAAAAAGGCCATTCATCAGTGAAAGAAGCAGTAACGTAGCGATCCAATTCAAGAGGAAAAACAGGCTGATGTAACAGCATCACTAAAAATGAGGAATACTTTCCTGGGAGGAAAATAAGACCGTCATGTGCTTCCCACTGTTGCTCTAGCTTAAAAAGTTGAGAACCTTGGAGATACCCTTGTACTGAAATAAAATGAAGCTCAATGTATTTCACATTGTTGTCTTTTTTAGGTCACTTTCGGCCAGAGTTCATTCGTCCACCACCTCCGCTGCATATATGTGAGGATGAATTGGCATGGTTAAATCCCATAGAGCCAGACCACGCGATTCAGTGGGACAAGTCAATGTGTGTTAAAAACAGCACCGGAGTTGAGATAAAAAGAATTATGGCAAAAGCTTTTAAAAGTCCCTTGACTTCCCCACAGCAAACACAGGTAAGTATTGTGCAATATCCCGCTTAAATTGATTTTCGAGCAGGCTGTTAAACCTACATGTTTTCAGTTTCAATTATCCTAGTTTTCTAATTCAGATTTCTGTAATGATTGGGTAAGCATCAAGTAATCCAACCTCTCAAAACTCAGTGCGTTTTTGCTCTCTATAACTTCCTGAAGGGAGGTTGTAGTGAGCTGGGGGTTGGCCTCTTCTCTCATGTAATCGGTGATAGAACTAGAGGGGATGGTTTTAAGCTGCGCCAGGGGAGATTCAGGCTGGACATTAGGAAGTATTACTTCTCAGAAAGGGTATTCAGGCATTGGAATGCACTGCCCAGGGAGGTGGTGGAGTCACCGACCATGGGAGTGTTCAAGAAACGTCTGGACGTTGTGTTGATGAATATGATTTAGCTGGGAAGTATTGGTAATGGTTGGACTAGATGATCTTCTAGGTCTTTTCCAACCTGATTCTGTGCTTTTGGTTATGGTACATATGAACAAGATAAGTCTTTAAACTTCATAGCGTTGACTGGATGTAGTTAAAAGCTGATCAGTAAGCAAGCGGAACTGATACATTTCTGTGTGTGAAATCTCTTGATAACCAAGTTCCTTTTTCCTTCTACAGCTCCTTGGAGAACTGGAAAAGGACCCCAAGCTTGTTTACCATATCGGTCTCACTCCTGCCAAACTGCCAGACCTCGTTGAAAACAATCCTTTAGTAGCCATCGAAATGCTGCTCAAACTGATGCAGTCCAGTCAGATAACAGAGTATTTTTCTGTCTTGGTCAACATGGACATGTCCTTACATTCAATGGAAGTTGTCAATCGGTAAGTGGATGAGAGTGGATAAGCCAAATGATATGAAGAATCTCAGTACTCAGGCAATGTGGAGGACTGAAATTATATTGATCCACTTCTGTAATACAAACATTAATGTCAGATGTACTGAAGCCCAAATTCAACTCTGCTTCTGTACTGGGTTGGGTTTAAAAATGAAACATGATCGGCAGTAGATTAATATCACAGGTCTGACTCTGTTCTGCAATGGAATCGTTGAATTTATGGCTTCATGAAGTATTTGATGTCTTTAATTTGAACAGGCTTACTACTGCAGTTGATCTCCCTCCTGAATTTATTCATCTCTACATCTCCAACTGTATCTCCACTTGCGAACAGATTAAAGACAAATACATGCAGGTGAGTGCCCTACTAAATGGGTTAGGAAAAAAGGTCCCATATCTTGCTCTGTGTAATACATGCTTAGCTTAATGAAGTCTTAGCTCACACCAGGTGTGGTGAGTCTTGACCAATTCCTCCCTTGGCTTTCTTTTCTCCATGCTGAAGGACTGCAACCTCATCAGGCTTGTGCAAAGCAGCCATTACTTTCCTTTAAGTTTTTTGGTTTCTTTCTTGAGTGCCTGCAGTAGCTCTCAGATGGTTTGAGATGTCCCTAGTTGTGACAGCATCTTAAGCTATCATCCCTTCTCTCAGGACTTTATAAGGTTACATAATAAAGAAGTACAGTACTGTAAAGCAGAGGAGCCTGCTTTTTTTAGATACAGTAGAGAAAGGAGAGGTAGAAGAGCATGAGCAGCATGTTCAGAGCTTGAGAACAAGAGGACTGCTGTACCAAAATTACTCCTGAAGTGAAGGGGCTGTTGCACTGCTGAGGGCCAACACACAACTGCACTAGCTGTAAATACATATGAAGGTTGTGAAACCATCTCTCTTCTGTTTCAGAACCGCCTGGTACGCCTTGTTTGCGTCTTTCTTCAGTCTTTGATCAGAAACAAAATTATCAACGTTCAGGACTTGTTCATAGAAGTGCAAGCGTTCTGCATTGAGTTCAGCCGGATCCGAGAAGCTGCTGGCCTCTTCAGGTTGCTGAAAACCCTGGACACTGGGGAAAACCCATCAGAGACAAAAGCTTCTAAATAAGACTGTGCTGTCAGTGGAGGGGAAAAAGCCTGTCAGCATTCTGTACCAATTAATTGTATATTTCAAACAGAAATCACTGGATTAATGATGTAATACACTATAAATAGCATTTTACGCGTTTAAACAATAAATAATTGTTTTCTCAGGTGTGTGCTTAAGTTACAACTTCACAATTCAGTTTTAAATTCCAGGGGTTGCATTCAGGTGCTGAACTAGAAGCTCTATTCCTACAGAAGGATGTAAATAATACTTCCCCTTCCACCTTAAATTCAGATACTGCTACTCACTGTGTCTAAAACCGTTCACAAATAGCTGAAGGCAATTGGTATCCAAATAAGTAACTTCATGTCCTTTCTGTGCTCTGTTAGGGCCTTCTGAAAAGCAGATGCAACTTATAATGAGGCACGTAGTTCTCAGCAGGTAAGGAAAAGTCTGTCTTGATGTTTAGAATAAGATAAAGGATAAGCTTTAATGCATTAAAGTGTGTTGAGGTGTGAGCTGTATGCTCAATGCAATATACTCTGCCACAAAATGAATCTAAAACTAAAAACTAAAGTCATAAGCTGTTCTCACTTCAGAACCTGCACAGGCAGTTGCTTTGTGGCTAACAAAATTAAGATGGGCTTAAATTAATTAAAATTAATACCATGGTTAAGTGCTGGGGAAGGCAGGGAAAGGGTCAACTAAAGTCTCATTTTAAATTGATGGTAAAATAATTGCTGATATTTAAGCCCACAGATCTGAGGGGAAAAAAAAAAATATGAGAAGGGAGCTTAGTCCTAATCTAATGCTGCCTGATAAACAAAAGCCATTTCTGTAGTTACAGGATAGCCATAAATGTAATCTCAATCTGCTTCTCAGATTTTTACTAAGCAGAAGGTTGATAACATAAGATCAAGGCTTTTGGTGTTACCTGAGTACTGCCTGTTGCTAAATTCTTTGGATTGATGGGATTTTTCCCCAATCTCCTACTTTATACAACATAATCTCTGTGAGATGTTCTGTAAGCAGTTCTCTCTAGGCACTATAGGGTTAGACTGCTAGTATCTCAGAGATATGATGGCCACTTAAAGTAGCATTTCTCCATGCTGAGGTGCAGATGCTGGGCCCACCTTTATCCTTCCAGAAATACTTAAAAACTCCCATAACCCACACCCCATGTTTCATTTATTATCAGTAAACAATGCGGAAATCTCTTGAACTGTTATTTAGTGAAGGACTGGTTCCAGTAGGAGTAATCCACACTTAAGCAAGAGAAAAGTGAGGAAGGAGCAGCTAAAGTGAAGCCTTAAAAACCACAGTCCCCATTGTCCCTTGGGGGCCCAGGGCAGGAGGTGGAAGGAGGAGGAGAAAGGACTGAAACAGGCTGAGAAAGGCAGGGGAAAGATGTTTGTTGTTTTGCCTCTGTTTCTCACTAACCCTAATTCTGTTCCTAGTTAGGGAAAAAAAACATCTTCCCAAAGTCAAGTCTGCTTTCTTTGTCCATGGCTATGATTGGAAAGGAGTCTCCCAATTTTAATCCCCTCTTGTCCAGGACAGGAAGCAAGAGAACAACACAGTGGGCCTCCAGCAGCCAGCCAAGGTCAACCCACCACAGCTCTGTTTGCACATGTATAATAAAGAAGACTCTGAAGTTGCTCAGAACTTTGCTTTTTAAGAGGTCTGTATAATTTATTATGGAATTTGAGCTTTTAGCCATTAAGTTACATCAACAATGCATAACTTGACATTCTTATAATTGTACATACACAATGGAAAAAAACCCAACTGTTTTGGTGCTTAATCCAATCAATGTACGCAACCAAGTTAGTACAAGGTTACCGTAACAGCTGATTGTCAATAGCTGTTGACAAACACTAGCAAGTTCAAGTGGTTACCTGCACTTGTGTTACTGGTAGAAGTGAATTCAAAGTTTTGGACTTAAGCTTCAGACTAACGCAATGATGGAAACTCAAATTATTTTGCTGTTGTCAATTCAGAAGGATACACTCATTTAAAAAGATAGTATCGTTACCGTGTTTCAGATGGTGAAAAGTAGCTTCAGCTCCAATGGAAGTATAACAAACAGCTTCCAGGCAATGCATTCTCCACACAAACACATGCAATCGTAGAGACATTCTACTTTTAAACTTTCTCAAATCGAGTTTCGCAATGCAGCGGGATATCCAAGGAGAGAGATTAGGACCCATACTGAACAAAAACAAAAGCCACCAGCTTGATTTGTGCATGTTTAAGCTACAGTTCCAATTCCCGAATCTTCACATATCACCTGTGAGAGAAAAGAACAACTAGTAATGAGCAGCATCAAGGACAGAAAAATTACTGCTGCCACTTCTAAGTTTCATTTCTGCGTGGCCCTACTATAAAAGTACATCTCAACCCAAAGAGAAGTTGCCCTGCCCTCCTCCTCCATCCCAGTGGCTCATTCCCTTAACCCTCACACCTCATCCTATTACACAGTAAGGATATGAAGCTTCCTAGCCTGTCAAAATACCACTTGGATTGATCTATTTTTCTACCATTTAAGCCGAGTTAGTTTATCACACTCCTAAATTTGAATGTGACAGCCAGAAGCAAGTGAACAGTTGATGCATAAAAGGAAAACTGGTAAAGGCCACTCTTCTGTTCTGGTATCAGCAAGCTGTTCAATTGGTTTGAGGCATCTTGTCAAGTCTCACCCAGACTGGTGGCTGAAGTGAAACATGAGGAAGAGAACAGTTTGTTGTCAAGCTGCCAACATCAAGAACACCACTCCCTCCAGGTTAACCTGATGAGATAATGACAGCTATCCTCCTCTACTATGTTTCAGTACCTCTCCTTGTAGTCAGCACTTCCTTAACAACATCAGGTTTGTCCAGCACAGAAATGCCGCATTCAGTACCCAGTGCTTTAGACTTCAGCTTGAGACTTAAGGAAATTACCAACTCCAACCAAAGACATCCAACCTCCAACAACTACATGTGACCTCCTCATCCAGAAGATGATCAAGCTCTTATAGCTCTTTGATATAACTGCATTTATTGATTGACACTGTCCTTAACCTCAAGTAATGATTGGTACTGCTAACAGCAGATGTCTAGGCTTAGCTAGGCAAAAGAAGTTTGTTTTTATGGAGCAGCTCAGTATGCTATCCTATTTATTGCCACAATCATGTAAAACCAACACAAGCTTCTGAT
The DNA here is from genome assembly GCF_054131305.1 of Coturnix japonica. Taxonomy (NCBI): domain Eukaryota; kingdom Metazoa; phylum Chordata; class Aves; order Galliformes; family Phasianidae; genus Coturnix; species Coturnix japonica. The sequence goes on from NC_140663.1 coordinate 122,123,940, forward strand.
GGAGCCTATCAAAACTTATAAGCTTAAATTTCACTTGTCTCAAGCACCCACTGAAGCACAGGGATAGAAGGGGACAGCCATCACCACACACGTGTGCTGGGCTCCTCTGAACATCTGCTACTGCCTTGCCTTAAAGAAAACCCAGAAAGCTGGGCAGAAAACCAGAAGAGCACCCCTAAATCAAGAAGAGGTCAATAAAAGATACCTGGCACACTCCCCTAAGGTTGTTGCAACAGTATTTCTCTATGCCCAATTACATCCCTGAATAGGAAAGAAATTCCTTAAGAGCAGTAAGAGTCCAGCTTTGGTAGGAATATACAAGCACCCAGTTCAACAGGTAAGAAAGAGTTTAAAAACATTCTCACTGCGATTAAACCACCCCACAACTCCTTCAGCATGCTATAGTGATAGAACTAGAGGGAATGGTTTTAAGCTGCGCCAGGGGAGATTCAGGCGGGACATTAGGAGGTATTACTTCGCAGAAAGGGCAGTCAGGCATTGGAATGCACTGCCCAGGGAGGTGGTGGAGTCACCGACCATGGGAGTGTTCAAGAAATGCTTGGATGTTGTGTTGATGAATATGATTTAGCTGGGAAGTATTGGTAATGGTTGGACTAGATGATCTTCTAGGTCTTTTCCAACCTTGATAATTCTGTGATTCTCTTAATCTAGCACTGATTGCTGGCAACAGGCAACTGCATGGCATTCATGCACTCAGCAGTAGGGGCCAGCAGAAGGAGTTTCTGCTATCTAATCAACTACAGCAGAGAACCTCATCTAAGCTTTGCTTGGAGCCCATTTTTTCCTTAGAAGAATGAAGCCTCGATTAGAGATAGTTAGAGGAAAAAATCCAAACTGTCTAGTTAAACTGGTACCACTGGTAATTTCACTCACAGTTAAGATGCATTTAGATTTGAAATGCCTACAGTTCATTCTTTTGTTGCCAACAGGTCTAAAAGCATAATGTAACAAAGGGACAGATCCCAGCCCTCGCATGTTTTATGAAAAACACAGCTAGAATGAGAACCCACAACACACACAGCATTAGCTCACACATTAGGCAGGAAATAGCCTCAACAGAGAGGCTGATAATAGGTTCTCCAAATGGTGGGGAAGGAAGTTAAAGAACACCTGCCCTACCATAAGTAAAATTACAGATATTTAATCTGGGTACCTGTATTTACCTAGAGCTGCCTTCACCCACTTACTCTAAATGGTCTGTTTCAGTTCTAACCATACATTTCTAAGCCTCTTGCTAACCACTTTAAGTTCCATAGACTGACTCCTTCCTGTTCTTTATTTTCGCACTATCACTATTCTGGCTGAAGTACACAAGCTTTCTGAGGTCAGACCAACATTCGCTTCAGACAACTTTGTCATCGTGCTTCCAAGGAGAGCAAACTGCTTATTGGAGGCACTGCAATTCGGCCTTTTATTGTCATCATTCCTCAGCAGCACAGCTATGACAGACTACACACACAGACTCCCATGACATTTGCCATGGAACAGGTATAGTGACAGCAGCAGATGTTTTCCAGGAACCTTTAATATTTGTACACTCTGCAAAAGTTATAAGGGCTTCAGACTTCCTAAGTGCACTTGTCAATCTGCAGGTTCTCTACCCCTCCTTCCAGATTCTAGCTTCAATTCTAAACCAAAGCTTTTTGTTTTAGAGTAATTAGTTAAAAGTTAAAGTACTTACCACAGTTCTCCCCTCCAACATGAATACTGCACTGCAGATATCAGCAAGATACGATCCACAGATTAACAAGACTTCTCTTGGTAATTCCTCTTGGTTCCTCCTTGAGCTAGAGTTTAAACCCTCTCAACATTTACTACAAAAAACAACAATGTTCAATTTTGTGTTAAGGAAGAGGGAGAAGACTTAGTTTATAACGTTGAAGAGATAGTTGAAAAGGCAGTTCTGGAAACGTGGATAGGCTTCTTTTGGAGACAAACGTCCCTGTATGATGCTTGTTTTAGTCGTGGGCTGTTTTCTTACTTGTTCAGTTTTGGAGATGCTTGGTCAGTCATATTCCATTCTTATGTGCTTCTTGTAAGATAAAGGCATCACAGAAACTTGCACCTGCTGGTGACATCAGAACTACAACCTGATAATTTTCCAGTAAACCTACAAATTACACTCCTACAAGGAAGAGGCAGATTATTGTCTGTAAGTAAGCGTTAACAGGACCATTCGGAAGGAAATTTAGGATGAAACATCTGCCCTGTAAAGTAGAAGTTCAGACTGTATTTCCCCAGATGAAATCTCTCATTTCTGGAACACTCGTTCTAAACTCAAGAAAAGTTATTGCTTCTACTGAAGCTCGATGTAAGTTAGAAAAAAGAATTGCATATTTTCTTAAAAAACATTCCAAATGTACATTTTAAAAACGAAATGCATTCTGAACCAGACGTCTGGTAACAGACACCGTTTTAAGCAACCTGTAAGAACAGCTTCACCCAAAAAAATTGAGGAACGTAGCACATTTATAACATGACAACGCTAAAACCCTAAGCGATTCATTAATACCCTTATTAAGCAGTGTTTTAAATATACATATTTCTTTACAAAACAGTTTAGCAATTCCCTATATCGCTTAAGAGTATATAAATATTTGAGTAAGAGGTCATACTGGGAGATGTCAGGGTTTATTTTTTACTCTCAGATGCTCCAGGTTTCACAGGTGTTTGACTATAAGGCACAATACTGCTAATCTGAAAGAAAGGAATGAAAGCTAGTGACAAACCCAGTCAAAACCCCTATTATGGAATCTCCAGGAGAAGAATTCTAGCATCTCTACACAAAGGAAAAGTGTCTGTAGATCGTAAGAAACAGTTCCAATCTGCACATAAAGATGGGAGCAGGAATAAGAAGGAATTAAGTCTTATAAATAGACTAATAAATACATTTTAGCCATAGTTAGCCCTTTACCTCTGTCCTACTGAGTTTAAGATTGAAAGAGGTAACCAGTGTGCATATACCTAAATAAGTCTACATGCTCAGCACATGAAGACCACCTAGCACAACCTATTACTGCCAAATTCAGTATAAAAAGCTAGTGAGACAAGAGTCTCCTTTTGCTCTCAGTGGAACACATTACAAGATCAAATTAGTATTTATTATACGTATGACAGTTGCAACTACTAATTTTTTCATCACCAAAGTGGATATGTAATATACCCATTGATACCTTCAAAGGTTAGATTGCATCTTTTTTAACAACGTTCATCTCCAATTACAACAGATCAGAACTTTCAGAACATTTTAATTGTTGTAGTCTTGTAAGTGTTCTCCATATATACATGCTGAACATGAGTAGTGCTTCCAAAATATGTATACATTAGACATTCTACACTGTCTCACTGCCTTGTCTTCATCTTGTTACAGCCCTCTGAAACACAATGACATTGTAATAATGCTTACAGAAAAAGGGTTATTGCATCTCTTTATAGGATGAGACATCCAGAGGAAGTTTTATAAAATCCTCTTGTGTACAAAATTTTTAGTTATTAGCCCTTTTGGAACACCAGCTAGAAAAGTTCGAAAGGTAAAATAATTTACATTGTTATTTTTCCATTAACCAGACAAAAGTCCAAACTACTTAAATAAAAAATAGTTCTTCAACAATCTGTCCAAGGTATCTTCCATGAAGCAGCTCAGTGGGAACTTCCATTAGATAGATGTTCTCCATGCCGGTTATTACTGACATCCACATCTACAAGTCAGAAATTAAAAGAAAATTTGTTTCTAGGTTCACCTTTTAAATTGCCTTATCTAAATTCTGGGAACAATTAAATAGCCATATATATATAAGGTTCAAGATTGTATCTCCCCCCTCCCCAAACATCTTTTTTCCAGTCTTGGCAGGACTGCCTCAGGATCTACCTGCCTGTATTGTTATACAAACAATGCTTAATCTGCACTGCAGTGCAGTACTAAGACTACTACCATCATTTGGAGAAAGCCATCTTTCAGTGCCAATAGTGGCACCAAGGATTATAAAGTGATCAACTGAATTATTACTTACCAAGTAATGCTGTGGTTTCACCCGCATCCTCTTTTAAACTGGTACACTGCAACACAGATTCACTGGTGGAGGAAGCTGACAGTTCGCTTACTTCGTTTCTGTCATCTTCTTGTAAAGCAATACTCAGACTTCCAACTGAAACACTGCCACTTATTGATTCAGGTATTGGAACTTCAAGTGCATCTTCAGGGTCCCCCTTCAAAATTAAAATACATTAACTGACAGTTCTGACACATCAGCATTCTTCCATACAATCACTTCATATCTTCACCATAGAGGGAAAAATGTCTTCTTTCCAGCTAGCATTGCCTATCAGCTCACGGGTACAGTATTTAGCAGCGTCTACTTCAAATGTCAATGACAGATTCCCAGAAAACTCAGAAAACCAAGAGCGGCAATGGCAGGAGTCAACCCATCCAGCTGAAGTATGTCAACACTTCAGCAACACTATTGATGCAGTCTGGTTAGGAGCACACTTGGCATATATGAAGTCCTCAGTGAGCAAACTGAGGCCTCAACGGCCTCAAGTTGCGCCAGGGCAAGTTTAGGTTGGATATTAGGAAGAACTTATTTACTGAAAGGGTAGTTAGATACTGGAATAAGCTCCCCAGGGAGGTGGTTGAATCGCCATCCTTGGACGTGTTTAAGAGCTGTTTGGATGTGGTGCTCAGGGATACGATTTAGCGGAGGGTTTTTAGAGTTTTGTGTTCCTAAAACTGAACCTTAAGTTCACAGAATCACAGAATTGTAGGGGTTGGAAGGGACCTCTAGAGATCATAGAGTCCAACCCCCCTGCCAAAGCAGGCTCCCTACACCACATCACACAGGTAGGCGGCCAGGCAGGTCTTGAATATCTCCAGAGAAAGAGACTCCACCACCTCCCTGCGCAGCCTGTTCCAGTGCTCAAGTTATTGCTAATAAGTTAATCACACTAGTTAAACAAGTACGGCACAGAATAAGTAACTCTTCTGTGGACTGCAGAATGACCATTTTCTCCCTCCTCAAAAAATTAGCAAAGGCCTGTCTTAAGAAATTCTATGCCGTTCCTTTGCCATTAGAACAGCAAACTTTATAGCATTCTGAACCGTAATGAGCTGTAGAAAAATTACATTAGAACACAAGTTGAGACACACATGATACTAAGCTCCAAAGGGTCTCAGTGTCAGGGAAAAGATCAGTGATTTTTTTGTTTTCAAACCTTCAGCAGCTAAATAAGCTGAAGACAAAAGATTTGACAATGCTCACCTACACCAGGAAGTCAGACATGCTGAACTGCAGTTCTCTTGTTTCATAAGTAGTAATAACTAGTCCACTAAGTATACAGTTTACAAAGCACAAGGTAAGTAACAGGACTTCCTGTCTTCTTTCTACCATAGGCATTTAGAAATACACAAGCATCTCAAGTGTTTACCATAAAACTGAATTCAGCTTTCAGACTCTTAGCATGGCTCAAGAGACTTCTGTAATAATGCTGCACATTCACGTCTGTTATTACAAGTCAGGAAGCACAGTGCTGAAAGAGCTGCCCTGCTCTTCCCACTTCTTTGCTCACATCAGCAAAACGTTCGCACCATCACTCTGTGTATCAGGTAGGTACAACCTAGATGAGGGTCAAGACCAAACAACTGAATGCTATCTCACACTGCTAATTCCAGCACAACCTGCATGGCTGGGAAGACATTTCCTTCATTCCACCAGAAAAGCAAACTGGGCTTCTGTGTTTAATATCACCTCATCCAACCTGCTTCCAATACTTTTATCTAACAAGCAGAGAAGTCATTAAACTTCTTGGTTAGTGTTGGTATCAGTACCCCTGCAACAGCAGGAATGCAAGGAACACAAGTGTTCTGAAGTCTGAAGTGTTTTGGCTTTGAAACCACATACAAAAGGTTATAACCTTTCACATAACACAAGTTATGTTAACATCAAGACTTGAAAACAAGCAAAAATCAAACTATTAACAATAGTAATGTAGTTATTTCACATGAGAAGATTGCAATTCTTGGATAAAGCCTGACTTGCTATATAGAGCCACCATAATCTGGTGTACATGTATATACACATACAATGTAATATGTATATATACACATACTACATAGCAGAAATATTGCCATCCTTCACAAAAGAAAAAAGTCAGTCAACCGTATACGTTCTAAGTCTCTGTAATGAAATGAGAGAAGCTAGTCATAATGCAGACCTAGCCAATGAAAGAAAAGCCCCTGAATCCAAGCAACACCCCTCTTCCTGAAGGCCTCTGCAGATCAGTAGAAGAGAAGAGGTACATTTGTGTCTAAGGCGTCTTAATGGAACTCAAGACTATTTATCAACAATGACCAAGTAACCTACCGCATGTGTCTTCATCTCTCTTTTCTGGTGCTGTCAGGAAGAAATGAGAGCACATCATTTTCTCTATCTAACCAATTTCCAATCAATGTCTTTAGGAAGGTTCTTAGTGCCTCATTTACAGGGATAAAACAATGGGTATATGTGGAATTTATATATATGTGCTCAAATCAATTGAAAATTACACAAGATGTACTTTGAATTGTAGCTCTCAACAAGATTGAAAACATACTTGAAATTACTGAACTAAGTTAGATTTCTATAGCTTGAGCAAATTGCCTCACTTTTGCTTTAACTTCATTACTATTGTCAGCTGATGACAGAAATGATTACCACAGAGTACACAGAGGGTTCACAAACAGTTCAATGTTCTGTTTAAGCACCTATCTACAAAATTCCCTTATAGTTCATATTCTCATTCACTTTTGTATCTGTACTCAGCTTCTCCAGCTAGTTAAATAACTGTTCTCATTCTGAACAGTTATATGAAGACTTGCTTAATGCACTATACTTTTTTCTTGAGGATTAAAACAAGCGTGCAACATACCCAGTATCCCAAAGCTTTGATAACATCTAGTTTACACATTGGACAAGTTCGGTGATCCAAAAGCCAAGGGTCAATGCATGTTCTATGGAAGATGTGCCTGAAAAAAAAACAAACACCTTTTAGAACTTACTATGAAAAGCACATTCTATTTCTTCACAAGATGTGCAAAGCACTGCCTTGACAGGTAAAGCAAATCCTCCATAACCCTGACGTTTAGGTACTGCTTAATTTACTAGGACAGATATAACCATAATCTCTAGAAGGATCTTTAAAATAAGAGATAGCTAATTACAAAGACACCACTGAAGTACCATTTCAACTGTGTACAATTCAAACTTACAGTTCTATTTCATTTTTACTCTTATCCCAATTGTTTCTTTCCCTCCCATATATATGAAGTTCTTTACTGCCTCCCAGCACCCTCCCATGTGTAATGGGCCATAGGAATGGCAGGGTTTAAGCCCCAGTGTAAGTTTCAAAGAGTTTCCAAAAGTCTCATCAATTTTTGATTAGACAAAACAAAGCACAGAGAGAAGAGAAACACAACACTAACTTACTTGCATGGCAGAATTCGGACAGTATCTTTCAGTTTATAGTTCTCAATGCACACAGCACAGTTTTCCACATCAACATCTAGACCCTGAAGACAATAACATTTAAATGACATCCATGTCGTTATAGATCAAACTTCTGAGTTTCTACAACAGGTGGCATAAGTTGGCTTAGCAAATACAAATGTGTCCCTCATTTAATTCTAGATGAGGTGATTTGATCAAGTGGTACCAAATACCAAAAGCCAGGTCCCTAATTTCTAATGGAAATAACTATATATATGTTATTATATTATTATATGGCATTGGTTAGACTTAAAACAATGGCTTGGAGACTGGCTTCCATGAACGATTTACAATAAAAGAACACACAAAAATCAAGAAACTCTTAAAGAAGTCAACACAATGAACATCTGATCTAATTTTTAAACCAACCCAAGTCTTGCAAGAGATTAATCAGAGAATGGTTCTTGAGGGTGAATACTGTGAACCATCTTTTTCCATATTTACTTTACTTCTACCACATCCTAAAAAATATCCTTTGGAGGCCAAAGGAGGAGAAGTAAAATTGTGTAATGGTTTTTAAGTCTCTTCTCCAAGCTTATAACACAAGGAGTTAAAACAGGATTCCCCCTATCCCTACTCTTTTTTTTAGGGGTTATCTAAACTTTCTTAGCAGGCCTTACTGCCTCCTTGAAGCCTTACTTATGGTTAAAGTACAGGTATGATAGATACCACCCCGACAAGAGAAATAATTCACTGTTAACTGGGTTGCTTAAAAGTAAGTATTAGAAGAACACACGGTGGGCCAACTCCTTTCATCCTCCACTGAAATATTTCACATTTACTGCTGTCTGAAACAGTTAAAAGTTGCCACAAACATTCAAATGAATCAGTATGACGAGGGAACTTTCAACTTTAGGCAAACTTTCTCCCTCCTTTACATGCTATTACCTCACATGATGTCTCAAATTCCTAAATCTTTTTATTTTTATATATAAGTAGTTAAGGATAAACATTTTCCCTATCATAAATGTTTTTCCTTATTCTACACAAGAGACAAAACCCAAGCGTGCAGCACATAACCAAATGAGTGTCCATTTCGCAATAATCCCATAAGCTTCTCAGGAAAGATCTACACGATAGCAACCAATTTTTAGCAGGCTGACCTATTTTTAGTTAAATATTTCAACTCCGAGAGAAGAGACAATAAAAAAAACTGTCACAGACAGAATAATTGCACTCTTTCTGTCATAAGGACAGAATGACTGGAAATATGAATGTTACCATTTTTCTCTAGAGGCAAGTTGATGCTTTCAGATACATTTACATTAGTTCAAAGGTACCTGCACCACTAAGTTACCAAAATTCGCTGGTAGTCAGGTGACTCAAGACAATTGGTATGATATTATTTATCAAGCAGAAAAATCTTTAATTTAGATATTTTAATCTAATTTCCTTTTACTTTGCTTGAGCTACACACCACTAATAGCTGCTACAAGCATACTGCATAATAACCTTGTTAAAATCCCCTATTTTATTTACTTTGCTCACAGATACATTAATAGGAATGAATTGATGCACTGCAAAATCTCTCAAAATGATCCTTTCTAGAAGCCAACTGAGTATCAGCTTAAAAGCAATTAACAGCTGCATTGTGGTCCTCATGATAGAGTTTACTCTATCATGACTCTTCTACATCCATTTCTTCCTATGCAGATGTTACACTTTGACACTTCATGTAAGCTGTTATCCAGTTCCATATTTCCTCCTGTCTAATTTCACTTTGTAAGGAGTAGGTACTCCTTCTCCATTCAGAGCTTGGCAGCTTATTTTTTTATGCCGTTTACAATTTAATTGAAAGAAAGACTTTTAAAATACCAAACACTCTGAATGCACAAGAGGAAAAAAAGGAAGGCTCTGAGACTGTTTTAACCTCAAGCTACTTTGCTACACAAAGGACATACTTTCCATAGCATATAACTTAAACCAAACAGCTTCTGTTGTATCACATCTTTTGAAGTTCTTAAGTGCCCTTTTTCACCTTAATTTTATTCATGGATTTAAAGAGAACTCTTGTTTTCATCTCTAAACAAGTCAGTCCTTAAGTAAAAGCTGATCAAATAAAACAAATAAGGCTGGGAAAGAAACGTCTGTATGGCAGCAAAAATCTTCTCAGAAGTTAATTCCGCTTTTAAATTCACAGCTGCCTGAAGCTAAATTGTTTCTTTCAAAACCTCTTTTTTTGCTACCTCATTTGTTCTGCGAGATATTAGTTTAGGTCTTAAGCTGTCAAAATTAACTTCAGGAAAGCTATACTCAATTTTTAGAATCACTTATTCTAAGTAGAACTGTTTTAGCTTTTGCATTTGTATTTAAGTCTTTATAGCTCACGTATCGTATGTTGAAAAAGATGAAGTGAGCTTTTAGATCTGTAAGGCCCTCTGAAAGATAAAATGGGACGTTCTCTTCAATGAAAAGGTTTTAACAGCTACAAACTATGCAATCAGTTGGTCCTAGGAAGAATTTTGCAGTCTATCTGCTGATGTTTTCAAGTGTTGGCAAGATCAGAGTTTCCTCATCTTTATAGGAGATGAAAGAGGGCTGATACTACTATAACATTCTGTGTAACTAGATACTGAGTGCAACAAACCAGCCTCCCATTTCAGAAGCAGATGAATTTTGACTCTTCAATTTAAAAATTGGTCTTCTAGGAAATAGAAATGAAATTAGCCTAAAATTGTAAGAATCTCACTTTAGTTATTTTGGGATGATTTCAGACTAAACTCAAGTAAGGCATTACAACATGCTTCAAATCATTCATCAAAAACCAAAGCCACCAAGTTACCTTGTCTCCACGTTTCACAGTATGCAGTTGAAGCTGGCTGATTGCTTTCTTGGTTTCTTTCCTGTGTCCCTTGAATAAAAATGTGAAGCATTAGCATAGACTCGAGCATCAAGAGCTACATTTCAAAGCTTTTAAATATTTTCCACATGGATTACACTAAGCCTTCTGAATGCATCAGAAAATTCAATGCTGGCCAGATAATTTATTTACAAAGTATTTCCAGCCAGCAGATGCTGAAGAACTACAAGTCTTGCATTCTTGGGGCACAATAGTAAACATTATCTATAGGCATACCGCTCTAACAACGGCCTCAGCTGGCACAGAACTAAGCAGATCAAACAGATGTACAGCCTTGTACAGTAGCTGCCTGCATTAAGGGCCTTCCCACACAGGAAAATTGAAGTTAATTTATGCTTTAGAGCTGCAACAACAGAATTAACCAGACCTTCTTGTTAGGCCAAGCAATAAGCGAGCAGGCTGTAGGTTTTACACAAGCTTGAGAGTAGGTGGAATCCTGCCGAGTAGCCTACAGCTGGCTACCAGGTCAAAAGGCTGCTTGTAGCTATTAATGCCTTCCCTCGTTAAACACTGTCTAACACATTATCCAAAGCTTTACACTGAAAGGACACATTATGTAAAGGAGACGACAAGAAAGGCTTCACAGACATGAGACAACATACTGGACTCCTATACAGTAACAGCTCTAATTATGCTTGGAAGGGAAGCAAGCAAATAAAGCAGTACTGTATTCTAAGACAAAGACATAGCTACTGCTAGAAACTGTGAAACTGAACATTCCCAATTAAGAGTTTGATCAATCTAGCAAGAACTCCCACTGATGAAATACAATAATAATAATTTAAAAAAGCAGTTTTTCCTCATAATGATACCACAACTACTTATATCCCTTATACATATTTGAAGTACATTTTTTCTCCCCTCTCAAGTAACCATAGAATGGCTTGGGTTGGAAGGGGACCCCCAAGGATAATCATGTTCCAAACCCCATGATAGAAAGTAGTCTGAAGCTTTCTGAACCAGAAGCAGCCTCTTCCAACTTCTGTACCAGCTCAGGTTTCCTGCACTGTCCTGTTTCACCTCCAACAGCAAGAATGCGTTCAAAGATTTTCTTCTGAACTGATATTACAGTGTGTCACAAGACACCCTTCCTCAGCCTCACTTAGCAGCTGTGGAGTAGTTTGCTTCATACCACCTCATCATTAACAAAGTTTTAATGATGGTGAAGTCAATAAGCCAAACAAATAAGATTTAGGTTGCAAGAGCGACTTCCCATTTCCAAAATTCTCTCAATATTCCTAATATCAAATTTTGACCAAAGAGATTCAAAGCATCTTAAAGCTTCAGTTTCATAAATTTGTTTTCAACAGTTGCCATAAAAGAGAATGAAGTAGGGAACGGGGCATAACAGCCTAATGCTAGATGACCTCATTTAATTCTACACAGTTCTACAATTCTATGACAGTAAAGTAACAAGAAGGAACAGATCTTCAAAAACGCTTCAATAAAACACAGTAAGTTAAGCAACTGATTTGATAGAAGACTGCAAGTACTTTTAAGCTGCATCTCCAATTACCTGGTTTCCAAACTGTGATCCTGTATACAGGAAACGCTGTATGTAGTAGAAGATCAGCCAAGCAAGCGATATAATCATCATGGTGATGAAGGCAATGGCAACAAACACAACCGACTGGCCACTGATATATTCCTGCACGTGACGTGTGCCGACACCAATGGTCATTCTTACAGGAATGCCTCTTCGTACTGGCTCCAATATCTCTATTCCTTTCGGATAACCAACCATTATCACCACTGTATTTCCTGTTCCTGTCAGGGGAGGGGAAAAGAAAACAGTAAAAATTTTGGCATTGTGGTTTGACAGTAATTTGGGCTTCTTCAATTAAGAGCAGAGAGTAAAATTACAGCAAAGTGTCCTCATTTCTTTTTCTAAGTACAGAAGAATTTATGTGAAGTTTAATAATAGAGAACCCTTTACTTACATTACGAAACTCAAGTGCGAGATAAACTTTGCGAGTTGACACTACCAAGTGTATTAAAAGTGCACTTTGCTTTTATCAAGGTCCTACACTCCTCATTCCACACAGCAAGAGAAGGTGTAGATGCCATGCAAAACACTAACAAAGAATACACATCTTATATTGAATATGCTAAGGTTATAACATACAACTCAAAAACAGTTGGTCTTCATTAATGTAGGAATGCAGCTGTAGACAGGATGTAAACTACCACAAAACGAGAGACATTCAGTCAAGTTTGAATTGGAATTCACAGCACAATTAGACTGGACGCAAGACAACAACAAAAAAGACTGGATAATATTCACAATTCCATTCTTCGATACTAAATATTCACAATCTAATGGGACTTAAAAAGAAAAAAAGACTTTAAGCACCATATTGCAGCCAAACAAGCTAAGATACTTTCAAGACCAAATGGCACGAACAAAGAGTCCTTGTGACAAGGGTTTCACTCAGTCTCGTCTGGAAGCGATTCCAGTATTGTCTCAGAAACATCTGATCGGTATTACAAAACAAATGGAAATCAAATATACTTGTTATGAATGTCACCTTTTCACTGGTCCATGCTGTTTCTATTTGAACAGTTCTTACTATACGCCCTTGGTAAATTACGGCTCTCTAGTTTGCCTTGCACTCAACTCATGCCTCTGAGAAAAAAAACATCAAAATGAATCTTGAGCCAGGGAAAAAGTCACGGAATAAAGAATAGCATTTCCCCAGCTGAGAATATAAAGTTGTAATATCACAGCTACCCTTTCAGCTTCACAACTTTACCAACTTGCTACTTGCAGTAAAGCCTCCCACTGAAGACATAAAGGCCTTTTCCATTCCCAACTGCACTAGTAGCACTATTGACAAGTCCTTGTTTCTTTGAATGTATGGCGTTATGTTCAGCAGGCATTTTGAAAACTTGACAAACCATTTTGGACTCACCTGCTGCCTATTACCATGAGGAGTTATGTGCCTTAAATGTTTAGGACATCTTCCAGCTGAGACTGAGACACCCATGCAACCCCGCCACCTCAGTAACTCTCAAAAGGGAATGGGCTCACAGTGCAGGTAGCAGCTCTCTACCCCCCAAAGAAGTGATGGGCAACTGTGGACAAAATGTTGCAAGTTCCAAGCACAAGCCGAATAACCCCCTTGTCTGAATGCCAGGTAACCTTTTCCAGCTCCACCTTATGCAATCACCCCACTTGTTCACCCACCGTTAAGAACCATCACACCCACCAGTCGCTTCCAGACCTGGCAAAAGAGCAGCATTTCAAAACAGAGCTGGGTTTCTCAAAGGTCTGAGAAAAAGGTGCTGCTGGAACAAGGCCCAGCTCATGTCCCTGCTCAGCTGTGCCGCATTTGCTCACCAGCAGCCACCCTCCCAGCCAGCATTCACCCAGCTGCCAGCATGTGCTGTCTTGCCTACTGGGTGTATCCAGGGGATGCAGAGCAGTCAAGTTTAAGACAAATAGTGTAAATCCAGGAGCCGCTTGCTCCCTAATTAGCTCCACTCACCAACAAAGTGATTATTTGTACAATACTGCAGGTCCAAGCACCCTCAGAACTGAGCAACAATTATTGTTTTCCTCCCTAAACTAGCACAAAAACATTACCAGATAAACGAATGAATCCCATAGGGAAGGCTGTGATATTCTGCTTGCTTTGTGACCTTGCACTGCACCAATAAAAGAACACATTAAGTTAGAAACGTATCCCACACAGCCAAGAACCATTCCCCACAAGATTTCATCTCCTGATTTAGGCATACAGTTAATTAATTGCAAGAGTCCACAAATACCAGGATGGGTGGCACCAGCATTCATGTATTTTCACTCTGACTTGAAGAATAGAAGGCTGGAAGCAGCCTGGATTTTTCAACCAATGCAGATTTCCTCTTCAAGCCCCAAATCTACACCTCAGTTTAAACCTGCTGCATAGATCTCCACACAATTTCTGACACACACACACACACAAAGTACTTTAAAACCATTAACATTTAGCAATGCCTACTTCTGCCAGGGGCATGACCAAGTAGCAGCCAGTTACTTTCTCCAATTGGAAAACAGGGTATTTCTGCACAACAGCTGCCAGGTACTGTGACACCTTCCAGCTTTAAAACTAATTTGCCCAGGGAGGTGGTGGAGTCTCCTCCTCTGGAGATATTCAAGACCCGCCTGGATGCCTACCTGTGTGACGTGGTGTAGGGAGCCTGCTTTGGCAGGGGGGTTGGACTCCATGATCTCTAGAGGTCCCTTCCAACCCCTACAATTCTGTGTAATATAACTGTTGCATATTTTATTAATTGCCCACTGAAAGCATTTTAGCAGCTTTAAAGACTTGGAGAGAAACGTGCTTAGATGCACGCAGTTAAACATGATGGCCTTGAAGGTCATGAGATGTACGGAAAGGAAGGAAAAAACCTGAGATCCACCATTACAAAAGCAATCTCAGAGAGGCAGCTGCCCTGAGCAGCCTGCAGGACTGAGGACTTTACCTCACTCCTCACTCTAATTTTAGACTTCTGTTCTGAAAAGCATAATTCAAAGACAAACGGTGTTGAGTCACTCCATCAGCTTCAACTGCAACACAACACAGACCTTAAACAACAACAACCACCACACTTCAAAACCTCAAAGTCACAAACACTCATTGAGAAAATCACTCTGCTGGCGTTGCTGTTCTATACTTGTTTCTACTGCAACAACCAAGCACATTTTTACCCCATTACAATAAACCTGGATTAAGATATTTGCTTCATGCTTCATCAGAGTCAGGTAGATTTTAAATCTGGTATATTCTTTTCCAACCATTATCATCTCAACTGAGTGCCGGGAAATCCTTGAGATACCTGGAAATAAGGACACGTTTGAAACTCTGTGGAGATGAAGGTATGTATCCTGCTACTGAGCCAAGGTCAGTTTTACTGCATATATTGTTACAGAATCCACTTGCAGCCAGCACTGTCCTCACAAGGAGAAAGCCATACATATAGAAACCCGTGATTACAGTCTACACAGTCACAGAATGGTAGGGGTTGGAAGGGACCTCTAGGGATCATCAAGTCCAACCCCCTGCCAAAGCAGGCTCCCTACACCACGTCACACAGGTAGGCATCCAGGCGGGTCTTGAATATCTCCAGAGAAGGAGACTCCACCACCTCCCTGGGCAGCCTGTTCAAGTGCTCCGTCACCCTCACTGTAAAGTTCTTCCACACATTCCTATGCTGTAGTTTCATCCCATTACCCCTAGTTCTGTCAACTCACAACCACACTTACTCCCATTCATGAGCACGCATAATGTAAAGATCATCTTCTATCATCCAGAAACCGACCACAGCCATGCTCAGTTTCTGTCCTCATGAGAAATGTCAGCAGGCTCTCAAGGTTTGAGGGAGCTCAGCCCTTAGAGCTAATTTATCCACCTTACACTGCCACAATTAACACTGAATATGTTTTGCTCCTGGCAGCAAAACAAAGTCTCTGATCTTTACCAGTGCCACTTACAGCAGCAATGAGGAGCTTGTGCCCAATCACCCAGCCCCACCTCACCTCCTCAGGTCCTGGGTTTGTGTGTTGTCACATGCCTTAAGAAGCAAGGTATACAATCAGAAAAGTCAAGTAGCCAAGCAACCAAAACAGGCTCATGCCCTCTTTCCACATGGGCTTCCAACACGTCTGTATTTTTACATACAGAATAACATGAGCCTTTTGAAATTCCTTTTCTTTCTTTTGAACAACTTAACAGCCCAACTCAACAGCTGCCGTCCAGGTTAAGTAAGCCAGCAATTTCAGTTCAGTCCTCTCACTAAAGCAGCACTGAAGCCTTGAGTAGCAAGCACTGCTAATAAAGAAGTTATGTGCTACTTGAGAATCCTAAGCAGCACTCAGGTCTCTGAAAGAAACGTGGCAAAGAGTTCAAGTATGTGCCAAAATAATCTTAACTCTGCCCCTTGGGAGCTGGCAAGAGCTTTTAGAATTGTCGGTACAAAATCATTCACACCCATTTTGTTCAATATAGCTGCGTAAAAAAACACGTCAATGAAGAAAAGAATTAGCTGGGTGTATTTTGGCAAAGCCTCATTAAAAATAAGTTACACAAAGGAAAGCGTCTTAAGTGTATGATTTCAGCTACGTTCAAGCTTCCCCTAAAACCACAAGCCAAGCACTGGAGCTCCATTCCAGCCTTGTCTTTAACTACTGCAGCCGGTCCCTATTCCTCCACACAATAGTACAGCTGTCAAGCAGAGCAATACTTCATATTTTACTCCTATTAACATTCTGATCAGGATCCTAAAATCAGAGCTTGAGAGAGGATTCACAAATGGCTGGATGCCCAGCACAAAGTATCGGCCTATTCACTTCCCTATTTCTAAGCCAGCGCACACCCCGGCTCATTGCCCTACTCCCTACAATATTCTACACCTTGCCACTCCAGACTCCTGCCCAGCTTCTCCAGCTAGTATTTATATACAATACTTATTGGCAATTGTAATCCTTTGCATTATATTAAGTTCCCCACCATCACAATAAACAGAGTTCAAAATGCCTGCAAACTCCATTTCTGTGAACCTGAAGATGGAGTTTAGACTGTTCTGATACACTAAATGAAGGACTGACAAACTCCTTGAGTCATCCAGGTGAAACCAGTGCTTTCCACCAGGAAAAAAAAAAAAGAAGCTCCTCAGACACAGGTGAAGTGGTTTCACTATTACTTCCCTCAGGGAGACAAGGCATGCAACATTCTCAAGAGCTTAACTCAGAGTCAGAGAGATAAGGCCTGAAACACAGTAATAAGCCGTATCTGAAGAAGGTCCTTTAGAGGAAAGGACCAAGACTGCAAGGCTACATGCTCAAACTCTTGGCTGCCAAGCTCCAAACCTACTAACTGAAATCCCTGCTCACTGCATTCTTGTGACGCACACAAGGGCACCCATGAAACAAACAACTAATCAGCAGATTATTTGGAATTCTGGTCTTTAGTCAAATGCTTTGACACCAGCTAGCACAAATCACTGCTTGGCCTCACCCACAACCTTTATACACAAGCTGGAGTAAGCCTAAATACACGCAACAGCCACCACCACACAGGCAACATGCGCACAAGGAATCTTAAAAGCTGGGATTTTCAGAAGAATGAGAAGAAAAATGAACCTTCAAGACCAGAACAGTCCTCCATGTACCACCTGCACGCACATCTATTGACTAGAATGACTGCTCTGTCTTGCATCTTTTCCAGTGCCACAGCTGCAAATCCACTAAGTGGATGTTCTTCATACACGTGCAGTACCACAGATTTCTCACAGCATTCCATGCACTCTGCTCACTAGTAGGATTTTCCTCATATGTCACCTCACAAATCTGTTCAGAGGAACGTATCTAAGTACACTAAAGCCTATTCTTCACACAGACAGAGCTTTTATCAGCAAAATTCCAACAGTTTACAAAGAGAAACGTTCACAGAACGGCAGCAGTCAGGGAGGCATTTGTCTTCATATTGCTGACAGATGCAACTACACTAGCAAGTCAATACAAGGTCTTCCACTGCACAGAGATGACAAAAAAAAAAACATAAAAAGGCAAGATAAGAGAGATTTCAGAGAAAAAACAAACCCAAATATTCATAAGAGGTTATAACAGTGCAAGAAAATTCTCACAGGACAAAAAAAATATTGTACTTATCAACCAGTGGCAAGAAAAATGAGCAAAGAACAAAATAGTTGCAAAAGAAAGAACCTTAACTGCCACACAGGATCTAAATCAGAAGTCCACCTTAGCTAGCAGCCCACCTTCTCTTTCACAGCATGTAAAGAATAGCCTGAAGCACAAGTAACAAGGGAAGCAGCTGAAGGAGCTGGGGTTGTTCAGACTGGAGAAGGCTCAGGAGAGACCTTATCACACTCTACAGTGATGTGAAAGGAGACTGTGGTGATGTGGAGAACAGCCTGTTCTCTCAGGTAGCAATAACAGGACAATAGGGAATGGCCTCAAGTTGCACAATGAGAGGTTCAGGTTGAATATTAGGAAAAATTTATCGTCAGAAAGAGCAGTGAGCCAGCAGCACAGGCTGCCCAGTGAGGTGGTGGAGTTACTGTCCATGGAGGTGTTCAATAAATGTGTGGATGTGACACTGAGGGATACATGGGCATGGTGGTGGTGGCTGATGGTTGGATTAGATGATCTTAGAGGTCTTTTCTAGCCCTAATGATTTCACGGCATACCCAAGCATGAAGCAAGCGTGAAGGAACAGTGATGACAGTCCTAGCTGTGCCAGCAGGAGCTACCTTTCCCCCAGTATGCTATGAGGCAATTTTCAGCTTGCCACATTCAAATAATTCTGTTTTCTACAGAAACACCTTATTTCAACCAAATCCCTGGTCCTCTCCCTCCTCACCACCAGGACAGCCTGGGCACCATCCAACTCATCACACCCAAAATGCATGTTGCCAATACTTTTGATGCGATTTGCTTCACCTTTCTATCTTTCTCTGAAGCCTACAAACACTAACAGATTTTTATAGGAAAGCTTCGAGGATCTTTTTCTTTCACTCAAGCATTTGATCTTGTCACATCTGTTAAACCAGCGCTGCACTCCAGGCACAGGTTGAGCCCCGGCTGCAGCATCCATCCCAGTTCTGACATCTGCAGCCAGCACGGCTCCTTTCCGCAGGCTAGAGATAAGCACGCTCAGACAAGCCAGCTCAACATTTTTCTCTAAGCATCAGTTTTCCCACCTCAGCCCCAAGCACGTTTACCTTCCTCCCACACCTCACAGACACTCACAGGAGAGGACGACGAGCAGAGAGCAGAGCCGGCCCCGGCATCTCTCCTCTCAGGGCTGTGGCTGTGTACACCTGAGCACCGCGGATCCCGTGAGCACAGCCCACCTGCCCCGGGCTAACAGAGCCACGGCCCATCAAACCCTGCTCTCAGCGGCGATTTAAGGGATGGAGCAGAGGATACAACCGGCTCTTCGCGGCGTTACCACGAGGGCCGCTTCCCCCCTCGCCTGCTCAGACAAAGCCGCCTCCTCCCCGCTCACCGAGGTGGGACATGGAGACGGTGCTGTTTCCGAAGCGAGCCTCGTTGTAGATGACCACGGCGGTCGCCCGCTTCCTGGCCGCGTTGGTGATCTTGTCCTTGAACGTACAGCCGCCTCGGGCCACCAGTGCGATCCAGGGCGGCGGGTCCCCGTCGGGCGCCGCTCGTCCTCCGGCGGGCAGCGGCACGTCGTAGTCGGTGTCTGCGGCGCAGCCCTCCATGTGCCGGGGCGAGGCGCCGCGGGGGATGCCCACCAGGCCCTGCGCGCTCTCCTTGGGCGAGCTGTCCCCATAGCGGCCGCTCTCCGTGTTGCCCCGCACCGTGCGGTTGCTGAGCGGCTCCACGTAGCTGGTGCTCACCCACGCCGTGTACCACTCCAGAGCCCGGGCTCCCTGCCCGCCCGGTGCCCCCAGAGCCACCAGCGCCGCCGCCACCAGCGCCAGCCGGGCACGCCGCACCATGGCCCGGCCGCCGCCGCCACGCCGGGGCGGCTCAAAGGGGGGCAGCGCACGGGAGAGGCGAGAGAACGAAGACGAGGAGGGGCAAAAAAAACAACACAAAAGAAGGCCCCGCTCTCGCCTCGCTCCACACCCGGCTCCTGCTCTGGCCCCGCCGCCACGCAGGTGAGCCCGCCCGCCGCCCGCTCCCCGCCCCGGGCGGAGCCGAGACACCGGCGCCGCTAATGGCGAGGAGGAGGACGGGCCTGGAGACCGCGCAGGCGCCTTTCCGACCCGCTCCGGGGGATGCCGGGACGGCACCGCCCACCCCGGGAATGGCGGTGGGGAGGGGGCGGGTGGGTCTCAACTGCCCCCCTTCAGTCGGGTCCCATCTGCCCGTCTTCCTCGGGAGGTATGAGGATGGAGGAGCTTCGTGTGCTGACAGCTGCCCCTATAGCCCTACGAGTGCCGTCGCCCCGCACCAGCGGGTCCCCCGGTGTTGTTTTCCCTTGTCCCCATCTATTTTTAAAATGAAGTCCGGTCAGTCGAGCCCCAGCGGTACATGCGTGAATGGAGTGAGTCAGCGCCTCCACCCTTTTCCTCACCCACGTTCGAGGGTAGAATAAGCGTCCTCCCAAGGGAGAGGCGGGTTGTGGGGCAGGAAGCGGGGTGGGACGGCAGCAGGTACGGCTGGAGGCTGCCGGGAATAGAGCGCGGTGTGAGGCAGGGCAGGGGGGGAAGGCAGTCAGTAAAGCTAAAAGCTGAGATAAGAGAGGTACTTGAGCCTCCTACAGCACTATAGCACGTTTGGGAACGCCTTGTCAGCCTGCTGGGTATTGCAGGTTGGGTGTTAGGAAGAATTTCTCCTCACACAGAGCAGTGCTGCAGTGGCACAGGCTGCACAGGGAGGTGGTGCAGTCACCGTCCCTGGAGGTGTTCAATAGCCACGTGGATGTGGCACTGAGAGATGTGGGCAGTGGGCATGGGATGGGCTGCTGGTTGGACTGGGTGATCTGAGAGGTCTTTTCCAACCTTAGTGATTCTACAAAGGCTTCTATGTACTGTTCCGGCTACTGAAGTGGATCACCTTTTCACCAGCCTTTTTGAACCATCTCACACATTCAGTTTTCTTTGAAAAGTCAACAGTTGTGTCATCACAGTTGGCTACGTACGCTGTCCAACAGTGTTGACAGATCTCTGTCTTCTTCCTAAATCATAACTGTAGATCTGGCAGCACCTGGCCTACTTTCCGAGGAGGGTGTACTGGGATAAAGGCCTTGAGCTCAGTAAATCCTTAGTGCCAGGAGGACTGCATCTGTCTGCATCAAGGCCATTGTGCCCCATGTTCTGGCTTACAGTCAGTGGTAAAATAAATCCAGTTAAAAATAAAAAACAATAACACAAAAAAAACCACAAAACTTAAACCCTCAACTATTCTTCAAAGTAACTCAAGCATTCTCCCCAAATACTTGGCAGTATAGTTTTGGGACTCTCTCCAAAGGCACTGAGCATAGTGAGAACCAGATCAAAGTAACAAAGTCAAGATGACAGTCAGGACAGATCTATGGAGCACAGTAAGGGGTTGTGGAGGATAAATTTGAACTGCAAAAGTAGTTAATGAAGGAAAAAATGAGGGAAAACGCCAGAGGACATTAAATGGGAGATGGTGAATGGAGTTAGTGGCAGAGCAGAGGAGGTAGAGACTGACAGTGTTGAACAACAGCACGCAGCAGAATTTGGAAGGAGCCAGAAGGTGTTTGGCAAAAAGCAGGTTGAAAAAAAATGCCAGTATTTTTAGTGAACCCAAAAGTGTAGTTCATGTGAGAATTTTCTGGATAAAAAAAAAAAAGTGAAAGGTACTTTGTGTAATCAAAATAGACATTGCTCCAGAAATGGGACGGAGGTAAAATAAAATTAAGTGAAAATGAAAGGAACGTCTGTGTGGAATGTTCTTTGGACAGTATGGAGTCACTGAAAACAAGAAAATGATGCTGATTGCGGTTTGTACAGGTTAGGAAACTATTGTCACGAGCTTCACAGAGAATGAAGTCCAACCAATGACAGGACAAAGATTGTAAGGTGTAAATAGGAAGCACAATCTGTTCCCTATGCCTCTTTTATTTCTTTTTTTAATGAAGTAGAGACTGTAGTGGAGGAGCTTGGATTTTGTTGAAAGGAGATGGTGCGGGAAAACAGAATGAAAAGGTAAATTGTCAGCCTGGGCTTAAGAAATCTTGCCGGAGGGAAGCAGACAGAAAAGAACAAGCTGTAACAAGAACTTACAAGAGTAAGGCTTGCAGTGGAAAAAAATAGCACTGAGGAATCTTCCAAAACACCATTAATGCACACCTGATAGGTGCCGGCTCAGTCTCCTTGGGCAGAAAGGAACAACGGATGTTGTTAATAATAACAATTAATTGCCATGCTGAAAACAGAGCTGATAGAACTGAGAAGACGAAAGGGAGATAGAAGATGCCCAGCTGCTTCATCCCCAGAGAGATGGGAAGCTACACTGAGACAGATCTGATTCTCTGTTCCCAGAAGTACTTTGGAAGAAATTAGCTTGGTTTGGGAAAACAGAAAAATAGCAGAAATTTGAATGGCTGACAATAATAATAATAATAATAATAATAATAATAATAATAATAATAATAATAATAATAATAATAAATAGTAGTAAGCTACTCGGGCTCATACCACACATTTAAGGATATACTAACTGCAGTTCCTCTTTGAAAACTGTTTTTATTTGCATTTTGTCCTCGATAGGCCTCGATGTTTTGTTAACATTCAGTATCTTTAGAAATCAAAATGCATTGCAGATTGCAGTACACATCCAGAAATAAAACATATGGGACTTCATCCAGCTAAGTGATGAAAATTTCATCAGTAATGGAGTATTCTTTGGTTAAATAAGAACAGCAGTTGAGACTAGCTGTGCTTAAATACTGTGCATGCATGATGTGTGCACAATTTAGCAAAACATTTGAGCTCAGGGTTCAGAGCTTTGTCTTCCTTTTTCTCAGCAAATACACAGACATGATTAAATGCATCTCTTAAATATTGCAAAACCCCAGCTGAAGTTTTAAATAATAGGTGTTGCACAACAAGTGTTTCTGGGGAAGCTAAAGAAATAAGTAAAATACAGGACACGTGGCAATAAGTTACATATCAGCCAGCTGAAATAAATTTGCCAGGGCTTATCCAGGCCTTCTAAAAATAGTTCTTTGATCTAATAACCAAAGCACAACAAATAAATAGGAGTTCTGCTACTGACTTAAGCTGAAGCAAGATGAGACCCTTCACAGTCTCAAGGAAATCTGATCTCATTATTCTATCTTAATAAGACTCTTTCAGTTAAGAGCTTTTACAAACATAATTTGGCCTATGACGGCCAATACCACCAATACATTTGCCTCTTTAAGGAGAAAATGGAAGCAGTGAGTGATTAATAATGTAAAGCACGGTTAAATAAATCACCGACTGTGTCTTCCCCTTTTTGTGCTCTGGAAAATTCCATTCAAAAGTCTGCACATGATAGTTTTGATGAATTTCTGTAGACTTTCAAGAACTTTAATGGTAGCTATTCCTTGGAAGAAGAAAGCATGAGATGTGATTTACAGCAGTGTTTCTTTATGAAGGCTCTTTTGTCACTTTACGTGACATTCCTGCTTCGTGTCTTGAGCTTCTGTCAAGAATCTCAAGGCTTGTCGGTATAGAAAAGCTCACCGATGAATGTGTCAATTTATAACACGGTATATGCCTCCAATTAATCTAACTGTGCAGGGACACAGCAAGTAGTATGAATTCAAAACCTTTCTTCTAGCACACACTTCTTAAACAGGTAAAGCTCTTTATCTAAATATCTAAATACACCCCCTTACTGCTTTAAGGCAAGAGCGTTAGTCAGTAATGGATAATACATCCCTGTTACCAAGCTGCCTAAGGATGGAAGCACAGGAATATGTAGCTTGGACCTGTGGAGATTCCCTTTGAGAGCCAAGGACTCTGCCTACTGACCTCTGTTTTGAAAGTCCCATTAAACCTAGTGGACAAAGGGTCAATTCCATAGTGCACAAAGATGTCCGTGGCAAAATTATTTGAATCAAGAATGATTTCACTGAACAGTATTCTATAAATTTGTACTGATTCGGGACTACACAGCACCAGATTCAGGGACAAGTTTAGATGGGAGGATGCTGCTCATCTGCCAAGAAAATACGGGAAATACATTCAGACAGGACACTTCCTCCTCTTGTGTAATTACCTCTGCAAGAGATCTGCAGACTCGCTGGCAATAAGACAAGAAAAAAAATGCTTACCAAATGTCTAAAGAAAGTTTCTCCCCTACATCTTCCTTCAGTTCTTACAGAATATTAGGAACATTTGTGATGCCTGCAGACTTGAAGCCAAGATCTAAGTAGCCCTGGAAGTTAAAACAGCACAGTGCCCAGATTTGTTCAGAGAATTATGTTCTTCATGCCTGAACCAAAATAAGCTCAGCTACACTTAATTGGCTTCCAGGTGGTCACAGCTCCCTGAGCAGCCTTGGAGCTCTGGCCAGGGATTAACCTGTAAAAACTCAGGTCACTCACTGAGAAACTCACACTACTCATGCCTGCCTCGGTGTGGACTAGTGCCAAGGGCTCTGCTTCCCTCCCAGAGACACAGAGAAAGCCATCTCAATCTGCCTCTTTCTTAACCTAACAAGGAAAGCAGCCTTTTCAAACTGTGTCATGATGTGACCAGCTAGCCACGGGACCTTTTCCACTATCACACCATTAGGAATTGCAGAATAAGATTGCTAGAAAAATGAGTATTTTGATGATCTAGTGGTTGGCAACCCTGCACATAGCAGGGGGGGTTGAAATTGGATGATCATTAGGGTCCTTTTCAACCCAGGCCATTCTATGGTCTGAAATATCTCTCTTCAGACTTCTTAAATAAATAAATAAATAAATAAATAAACGAACGAACGAACCAACCATGAACAAACCCTTTAAAACTTAGGGAAGAAATGGGAATTAAGGGACTGGCTCCACACCTAGATTTGTTGGTGAGGTTTTACAGAAGCCCATTACATAAACAAGTTAAAAAATAAAGGGGTGGCTGGAGATGGGGTACAAAAAATTGGGGACTGCGGGCTATTGATAGACTTTTTGTCTTTCATAACAGAAACAGACTAGCTGAGAATCCTTCAGTTCTTCTTAGGATAATGTTTATGGTTGTATTGGGATAATCCCTGTGAGCCTGGTTTGGTTTTGGCTCTTAACATGTATAACCAGCTTTGTGTCAGTAGAAAACAAGTTCTACTGAAGTTGTGTTGTTTGAGCAGCTTGCATTTTATTCCTCACAAATAGTCTTTGGAGCCTTTCTACTCAATTTCCGAGTGAAATATCAAATTAGGGCAACTAGGAAAAAAATGCATGTGGAAAATACAAGTTAGCAAATGAGAGCAGTTTTAGCACAATCCTTCAACAACTTCAGTATCTAAAGGTGCAGTTATTAGGTTTTGCAGAGAGCGCCTCTAGACAGAGAGACTGAGCAGCAATAATACTTCCACAATACATGGAGGGTTTTGAATAGGCAAGTTTGCCTTCTCTGTGAAACAGAACATTATAGTTAGTGAGTGACTGCATGTAAAGAAAAGAAAAACTGAAACTCTAAACAAACACATAAAGCATTCAAGATGATACATTGCCTGTTTGAAATGACGTGTTTCTACATTGCAGGGTAGGGCTGCTGTCTACCTCTCCTTTATAATTTGAAAGTCTGTGTTGGTTTATTTTCACCCTGCTTCACGTAAGACAGAGCTATTTTGAAGCCTTTTGAAAATAAAGTATATATATATCACTGTAAAATAACCATTCAGAGTGAAATTTGTAAAGTGTTCAGAAAGGAAACACTATCAATCTCTCCCTCAAAGCCCATTCAATCAAGCTTTACTTGGAACTGCTTTTAAATACTCTTCTACTGCAATGGTAGAAACACCTCCATACCAGCTCTGAAGCCAGACGTGCTCAATATTCATTTTCATGAAGAACCATTCGTAGCTACGAGGCCACTTTCTTATCACTGGGTGCCTGGAAGGACAAAGAATATATATATATATTAAAAGATGCACCAAATCATATGCCTTGTCTGCTTTATTCTTCAGCCTAGTGTGCTTGGTCAGAAGGAAACTCAAAATCTGACAGTCACCATCATTCATCTTTTTTTGCTCTGCCTTGAAATAAGGTTTATGGTGTTCCACGCCTCAATGTGACTAAAACTACAGCTTAAAACATGATGAGGGGGTTCCAGTAACTCCCTGTTGTCCACTCAGCCTCCCCTAAGCTGTCTGTAGGCATCTCAAGGGCGTTGCTGACAGAATTCAGGTGGTTTTTGTTATTGCTGTTTTGTTCTTTTCATGGTTATGAGCAAAAACAAGCAGCAACCTTATCATCTGCTGGGTGTGTTATTATTTCACTGAGCTGTTCCCAGATGCTCCTTTCCTTTTGGCTCCAGATGATGGTGGTCCACAAGAAACAACGGCCTTAAAGGCATATATGGAGTATGGTTTCGGCTGTGGTTTTATTCAGTATTCCACTTCCTTCCTTGGTGAGCCTATATTTTTTGTAAGGAAGGAGGGTGGAAGCTTGAGGCCACGTGTAGGTCATTGGAGATGCAGTATTCACACTCAGGCCAAGGAAAAGCTGCAGGGATTATTACAACCTATACCAATTCCTGAGCAGCCACAGGCAAATTATTTTGTTGCAGATTTGCTGGTGTCCTACAGGCACCCAGACCACATATTTAAGCACAGCTATCTGTGTCTGATCTATTGGATAGTACGGAAGGTTTAATGCCTAATTCTGGGAGAAGCTTATGGCTCTGCTGAGGGTGCAGCTCAGTCCTCCACCTGCATCACCTCCAGGCAATCACCTGGAGCAGCTTCTCTGTTTATCCATTAATTACCACCGGGATGACGGGGCACTCTGACGGTGTTGACCAAATTTGGCTTAACAGCAGAGCCCACTTCCTTGAAGTCAACTACATTCATCTCCACGACCACCCAGCTATTTTGGCAGCTGCCTGTGGGTTTTCCCCAAGGAGTCCTTTGAGCAGCTGCAGTGTATATGTTTATTCCTTACAGAGCATCTGAAAAAACAAAGGCTGCTTAGAAGCACTGGTCTGCAGCACTGGACTTTATGATGGGGGACTGTGTCTGGTTATTCTGTGATCACATTCATTTGGTGCGCCCTTCTTCTATGCTGGACCACCACTACCTAGAACTAGAATTAAGTTGTCCTGCCTGCTTTTCTCTTGCAGCTTCCTCATTCTCTCAAGATTGACCCTGTTGTTCATGCCACCCTGTTAAAACCTGTTTACCCAGATCCTTCCCAGCAGGCCAGAGAGAACATTGCATCTGGGCCATGCTGGATGTCAGCACATCCCAGTTTCCCCACAGTACTTGCTGTACTGGTCAGGACAAGGCTTGGAGGACAGCTTGTGTTGTAGGTGTGTGTCCCAACTGAGGTTTGGGCTTTTAATACCTGTTACACTGATAAAAACAGGCCAGACTTGAGGGTGTGGGGCACACACTGGATATGAGGTGAATGGTGTCAGGGTTGTGCTTTGTGTTTGTTGACCGGAGCCTGTGTTCTGTAAATATTATGGCTTTGGAAGTAGTTCTTATGCACAATCTCTTTGTGCAACCACTTGCTATGTCTTTTAGGACCTATATTTCTCTCAGGCCCAGCCTGACAGCACACTCATTTATTCTCCAGTGTAGCTCATTTGGAGGTGTCAAGAACTGCAGTGCTGGGAAGGACAAATTGTTTGCTATCGGGTTGCAGAGTTTCCAGGAGATGAGAAGCCGACAATCCATAATCTTGTTTCCAAACCACTAGGTTTGGCCTTACAGAAGCATATAGGCTTCTGTCTGGTACCTGGAAGGAAGCAGAGCTCTGGCTATTGTCAGGATTAGGAGCAATTCCTGTGCTGTGCTGAGGCAGAATTACTAAATGCAATGTCCCACTTAACAAATGCACTCCGTACTCATGGAATCTCTCCTCAGAGCCACATGATTACAAAACACATGTTCTACTTATATCTAACATTTAGTAACTGTCTCCGTATTACTTGCCTCAGTAGGTAAAAGGAGGTTGTGAAGCTCTGCCCGTGGTTTCAAAGCAGCAAAGTCTCAGCATACTTTGTTGCCCCCAAAGTAAATTGGGCTTGTTACTTCTCAGCTTTTCCATACCAAATGGCCACATCTACATATTTGTCTCAAATTTGCAGACTGTACTACACTCTATGCATATCACATACAGACCTAGAAAACATTGCTTGCTTGGCAAATTCCGTTTCCTCTGGAGGCACTGTGACCATCTGTCCTGTGAGTGTCAGTCTGGCGCACCTTGGATCCTCCGGATCAACTACGTTTTTTCTGTGCACAGAGAAAAAATGCTCATGTGTAATAGCTTGTTTTATTTGCTTTTACATAAATATTAAGAACTACAAAAGTTTCTCACACCTTGCAGGTCTTTTCTGCCCTCAGTTGTTCGGGGGGTCTGTTGACAGAATACTCACCTGATGTAGATCTCTGCTCTATACATTTGCTTAGCCTTAGTGTATGCTTTTAAAAACTGCCTTAATAAATATATTTTTAAAATGTGAAAATCACAGAATCACAGAATTGTAGTGGTTGTAAGGGACCTCCAGAGATTATCGAGTCCAACCCCCCTGCCAAAGCAGGCTCCCTACACCACGTCACACAGGTAGGCGTCCAGGCGGGTCTTAAATATCTCCAGAGAAGGAGATTCCACCACCTCCCTGGGCAGCCTGTTCCAGTGCTCCGTCACCCTCACTGTACATTGTCTCCACACACTGCTGAAAAGAGCCCGGCCTTGCCACTTTGCTCCCCACACCTCAGATATTTATAGACCTGGATCAGGTCCCCTCTCAGTCTTCTTTTCTCAAGCCAGAACAGACCCAGTTCACTTAGCCTTTCTTCATAGGGGAGATGCTCCAGGCCCTTCGCCATCTTTGCAGTAGACTCTTTCCAAGAGATCCCTGTGGCAGGTTTTCCAGACATACATGCAGACTCTAATTCAGGACTCTGAAAAGAATTAGTGAGGTGACATATGGCTGTGCCTACAAAATAACTACGCATACTTGTATTTGTGTGTCATTTTTCCTTTTGCCTGTCCTAGAAAATCAATTCTTGTTCATTTCTTTCCATTTTTCAACTGCTTTACATTGCTCTTCACCACAGAACGAATAAAAAAATAAAGAGTGAGAGAAAGAGAGACAAGGAAGGTCTATTAAAAAAATATATCTAACTGCATTAATCCTTCAAACTGAGACAGGGAAGGTACTTGTTGCTTTTTGGCTCTTTCTATACAGTCATAACAAATAACTCCCATTAGTATCTACGGCACAACCGCTGACTCTGACTTTTATGGTACAGTGATATAAATCATACGTAAACTGACAAATTGCTAAAAAGTTTCATGAAATGACTACAAAGGCCTGCTCCTGAATGTGCTGAACATCTCCATGGCTCATTGTCAGCACACCGAGACTGCTCAGCATTGCCCAGGACTGGGTCCCCACTCGCAAACATAAGCCCTTTAGGAAATGAAAATTGCATTTCTTGTTCTCCGTTTTAATCTGAAGCAGTGCAGTAAATTACATCTCATTTGTGTGCAGTTTTACTTAAAGATCTCGGCTTGAGCCCTTTAGCCTTAACTGTGTGCAGTCTGCAATGGCTTTTTTTGTTGTAACTCTCAATATGTGCCTATCACATGCAGGAAACATATGGGCATCCTCCTGCAGCTAATTTAACACCTGCAGATTCCCCACAGATGGTTATGAAAGACTGCGTAGCTTACTGGATAAAGTGTCTGCTTTTATAGATAGGACCACAAACAGAAATATGCAAGGAAATACAACAGGCTGATTGATACTCAGCTATGCCCAGTGAGCACTTGGCACAGTCTGTAGCCCAAGATCCAAAGAGCTGTTTGCAGTCGCATCATCTCTAGGCTGTTTTTTCAGCATCCTGTTCAAGCTGGAGCAGCTGTTCTCTGAAGGTAGTGTTCAGCTTAACAATGTCTGGACAAACTGCACTTGCGCTCCTTTTCCTCTGTCACACGTGGGAGGAAGGTCACCGACCATGGGAGTGTTCAAGAAACGTCTGGATGTTGTGTTGATGAATATGATTTAGCTGGGAAGTATTGGTAATGGTTGGACTAGATGATCTTCTAGGTCTTTTCCAACCTTGATAATTCTGTGATTCTGTGAAGGTCAGCCACCAAGAATCAAGCTCAAACTTTCTGTTCAGACCCATAAACAGCAGCCCAGTTTTCTGCAGTACATCCACACATTTATTGAACACCTCCATGGACTCCAAGACTTCCCTGGGCAGTCTGTTCCACTTCCACTGTTCCAGTGATAGCCTCACCACTCTTCCTGATATAATCTTTTTCCCTCTTTCCAACCTGAACATCCCCTGGTGCAACTTGAGGCCATCATCCTATCACCTTGGCACCATATGCATTTTTATACTTTTAACTCATTGAGTCTTAAGAATATGGAAGGGAAATTCTCACTAGCAAAACTGCAGTTAAAACATTTGCTTTAAACTAATAACCCTTTGGATACGAAAACCATTTTATCCATAGCCTAGCAGTGCCATAAAACAGCTGGAAGCGGGGAGAACTATTTGCAACTGCTTTTGTCTGGTACAGCTCCTAGGTAAAATGTTAGCTGCTTTCAGGGATTATATTAAAGAATGTCTTCATTTCACAGAGTGATCAAGGTGATAAATGAGGCTGAACATAGGAGCAGCAAGAGGTTTGATACCTTCTCAAATGGCAATTATTTGATCTTCTCGTGCAAATAATCATTAACTCTCAGTACTTGCTGATTTTTGAGTTGACAATTGACTTGTTGCTGGTATGCAGTGAATGATACCTGCCTTTCTTAAGAGATTTCTTTGCCTGGTAGGGTGTCAGATGTGTCTTTCGCCTGATTTACAGGAAAAGCAGCACTCTTCATATATGGCTGATGACAAAACCCACACACTGTGCATCTATATCTGGAATCTTTTTTATTGCTGTATATTTTTCCCTGCCTCCTTCTGTCCTTAGTTTTCTGTATGTTATTCTCTCTTCTCAGGGTGTTACACTGACACACACAATACTACCATTCCCAGTAGAAGTTATTCAGACTGAATTTTGCACAACTGAGCAACGTTCTGGAGAGGCAGAAGTTTATTTTTCTGGAAAATGAGGCAAATTGTTTGTTAAAAACATGCACGATGAAGCTTAGAAGTGCTGAACAAGGACAACCACACATATGGATCTAGTATTATTACTTGTCTGGCTTTGCTTTTAACACTGCCTCTTATCATATGTTTTCTGTTTCAGAACACTGACCTTGTATTCTAATCTTCCACTAACATTAGTACTTTTTTCAGTCAAAGGAGCTCTTCAAATTCGGAGATAAATCTGTTTCTGTGTCACTTTTGGCATAGGATTTCCCTAGTAATGTGTGATTACTTTCATAGTTTCTGAAGAATAATAAAACCCTAAAAGTTAAATCTCTTCTAACTGTATTGTGAATGGGTCTTGAATTTTCACTGGTGTTACTGCTGTAATTTATGTACACATGGGTTTTATTTCTTAAGAGTAAGGGGATACAGTGACATGGCTTATAATTTTACTAAAGATAATGAAGGAATGTTAAGGATAAAGTTAAAGGTATATTTACTAAAGTACCCCTCCTTCACATCAATAGATGTGGACTCATACATTCCCTGGTTATTTCTTGCCTTCTATCTAAATAGATCCACATTCAGCTCTCAGTCGTTGAGTTCCTTTTGCCTTGGTTGGCTCAAGGACAAGGAGTGCAAGAACAGCTTTATATAAGATTTGTGCACTGCTGATGGGGGCTGTGGGGGAGGCAGAGCCATAGGAAGGGAAGGCATGCTGACAGCACAGTCCCCATGCCAAGGAAACCATAGATGACTTCTTAGGTCCTGGACAGAGAATCAGGTCTTCTACAGCCCTGGAGAGGGCTTCATGAAGGCTGTGATAAGAACTGAAGGGAAGAGAAAGCAACGACTTGTGGAACAAGACAAATCTATAAGGAACGCGATTATTTATTTATGCTTATATAAAATATATACACCTTCTTGCAGAAATTAACTGAAGCCAGATGAAAATGGAAGAGGATTCAGCTTATGCACTTTATAAGAACATGGTGCATTAAGAGACATTCTCTTAATTATTCATCTGATTTGTGAAGAGAGAAGAATTGATTTTCTCTGTTCCTCTGCTTCTGGTGAACAAATGAGGTATGCAGAGTTAGACCCAGCCTGGGCAGTTCTCTTCTCTGAGCACGTGAAGTTGGAGAGAGAGCTGCATTCCCTTCCATTGAGCTGAGCCTCCGAGTTCCTTCTTAGCTAGCTCTGCTGAGCTATGGGCAAACCAGTGTCCAAGTGAATATGCTTCTCAATAATGATGGGAAGCATTCTGCTGATGAACACGTCCCACTTATTCTACTGCATACCGCTTCTGCACTTTCTGAGTCACAGTTCAAGAGTGGTTCAGGGCAAAGAGTGCTACCTACTCATTAAATTGTTTACTGCACAAGCCACCTTGTAGATTATAATTAGAAGGTTCCTGTACCAAAACTAGCTAAGTGCAGATCTGATGAATGTATGGTTCAGGCTGACGTCATTCTATGGGTTCACAAGGTGATGGTATTGGGACTTTGTTAGGGATCCTTTTTGTATTTGAGATCCCTTCTTTGACTGATTATGACCTGGCACATGGTTTCCCTGTGTATTACCCTTATCCTTGGCCTCTACAGTCCATTACTAAGTTAAAACAGATTGGCAGAGATCAGCAGTAAAAGCAAAAGAAGAGTTTGGGAAGCACTTGAGAAAGACTACCAAGTGTTCCCAAGAAGGAATCAGTAGGAAGGTGGGAGTATTCAGTGATGCTCCAGGGACTGGTGGAGGAAACAGGGATCTATAGATGGCAATCTCTCTGTTCTCCCCCAGTTTGCTTTTCCCACTGAGGAGCTACTTCTCTCTCCTGAAGAGACAGAACTTTCCATCCTTCCAGTAGGAAACTTTACACCTCTACTTCTTGAGCATAACAAAAGAGAGAAGAAGCTGTAAAAGCTTTTTGCAACTGTAGAAAGGGGGAGTCAAGAAGAAAGCTCTACTGTTCCTATTCCTATTCCTGGTACTTTAGAGAACCTCATGTGTGGCATAAGGGCCATGACTGTCCTGCAGTGGTAGCTGCATCCATACAAATCTATGCCATTAGGACTGGCTGAGGATGAACCTGCTGCTGGCACTGCTCATCCCCATCTGCTTCCATCCACACAAGGAAGGCACTTTGTCCTCCTGTGCAGGACCCCTATCTGCCTCGCCCCAAATAGCTACTATGGCATCATAGAATTTTTTGTCTTCTAAAATCTACATGAAAAAAAACAAAGGAAATGCTACGTCCCTTGGGAATTATTTTAGGGTGCACATAATTTTGATTATTAAATCTGATTAATTTTGAAAAGCAAGTTATTCTCCTTATTCATTTCATTTGCTCGTCACTAACTGATGGAGTCTCCCAGGCATAAAGAGTGCATTGGTGCTGCTAATCCACGCAGCATGAACGTCAAAGAAAATCTCCGCTGAAAGCAATTTCATAATCTGAAAAGCTGTTGCTGGCCTTTAGCTGGATATGGTAGGGCAGTTTCGCTCTGCTCTGGCTTGGACAAGAATTTCTTTATCAGCCGTGTTTGAGAGCCAGCAGAGACACTCAAAAGACCTGGGCTTTCAGAAGAGCTGTCTTTCATGATGGACCTCAAGTCAGGCTTGGAAGCTGAAGAGTACAATGGCTTCATTGCATCCTAGTGATCTAGTGCTCATAGTCTACCTGTCTAAATGTTTTAAGTCTGTTCCCAGAAGAGAATTCTTTCTAGAATGCTTTAATTGTAATTTCTTACATCATATCAGATACTTTGTCTGTCTTTGTTGAATGTAACAACCATTTTTTTTAGTTGAACTATATGGTTAAGCCAGGAAGGTTTTATATAGTTCAACCACAGACAATTCACAGAAAACAAACAGAATCATAGCATCAACTGTTTCTGTAAGCACAGTCATAGAAACACATGTTGGTGTAGCAGACAGGGATTTTGGGAAGCTGGTTATTTAAGAATACAGGAGAAAAAAAAACAACAAAGTAATTTGGAGCTATATTGTGTGCATTGGGTCATGATGATAGTAGGTTTCATATTTGACTTTCTAATTTGATGTCTTCCTGAATTTTTAAATACAGATATATTTTTTTTCAGGAACAGCTCCTGACATAATTATTTGCATATGACTCGAAAAAGGCCAGTATAAATACCAGAACTAGGAATGTGTCTGTGCCACAGAACACCACGAGGTTGTTCTCAACTTCTGACAAACTAAAGGATGCTTGGATTCAGCTTTCGTCTTCTCTATGCATAATGTCTCCTTGTGTGAAGGTGCAATGCCAAATTGCTTTGTTATGTTCATCCTTGGATTCAACGACAGTGCTGAGAGGCAGATAAATGTCACATTGCCAACTGACCCCTCAATGGTTGTGCCTGTCACCCAGGGCAGTATGTCTTTCTCTCAGGATTGCCTTAGGAATAAAATCAGCAATTCATGTAAGCCAACAACCAGCCAAAAAACAGGAACTCTCACCTACCAAAGTGCTCTCCTCTAGCAGTCCTTCTGGTGGCCTGCTGCTCTCCAAAAATGCTGGAGATGCTTTAGTTCATGCCAGTGTTGTACCTCAAGCAGAAGATGAAACACAGTGGGTGGAATGGCTCAGAAGGAGCCATCTCTGATGCACATCATAAATCAGCAGAAGAATCTGGGTCACTCAAAATCACTCCCAGTTTGGATTTGAAACACCATCCTCAATCTAACAGCAAAGGGAAACAAACCTATGGACTCAGCTCATCCCTTCTCTTTCCTTTCCTCTTGTGTGAAAACCAGCCCATGGCAGTCATGTAACTGTTCCTCGTCTCAGAAAGCTGCATTTGGTCCCCTTGAATGTGCTGAACCTGATGTCAGGGAGACAACACATGTTTAAAATTAATTGCCCGTTTTCCAGACTGCAGCTGTAATGAGGCAGGTCCAGGATCTTACTTGGAAAGAGATCCTCTGAGCAGCTTGTGTGTTGGGAAATTTATTCAGAACAATAGCCTCTCTATTCTTTAGTATAGGGCCCAGTCTTGTTCCCTTTGAAATCTGTAAGAATAAGACTCGATCTTTTCAGTTTTTCTGCAGAATAGGCATGCCTGTGTAGTCTATTTATAGCCTTGAACCATTTAATTTTTCTTGCCTCCATTATCCATTTATCTGCCATCAGATCAGACAGTGTCGCCGCTAACTAACACTCCTGCGGCCTGACCATCAGAGAGCGTCTGCAGAGAGGAACAGCCTGTGTCCCTCTGGGAAATGGAAATCTCTAGGTCAGAGTTGAGGAATCCAGGCTATAGCTGCAACAGCACGATGTATTGCAACTGTGATACCATGTATCACAGCTCTCTTTCTTTCATTTTAAAAGCTAGCACAGTGACTAGTTTGAGCTGTCTAATTCTTTCTTCCCAGATGATTAAGTACTGAGGCTGGAAATCCAAAAAGGCCACTCTATATCCCCTCACAACCCAGAAAGAGGGTATTATTGTCAAGGTTTGAGACTTGAGTATATTCTGAACCAGAACAAATGAAATCCACAACTAAATTTAATATCAAACAGATGTACAAGCACACAAGCCACTTGATACTCATTAGATTCAAGAAGACTATCAAAACCACAGCAGTGTTTTCTTGCAAAAGGCCAGAGATTCTCTTTGTATGCTATAGGTCATCAGCATTCTCCAGGAGAGCACCAAACACTCCTACAAGCACTGACTATAAGCGTCAAACAGCTTTCAGTTATTTTAAGTCATACAACTTTGAGTAGGTTAATAGTTACATTCTAATAAAATTGTACATGTAAACAAGCTGCAAGGCCAAATTCATTGCTGGCATATAAGGACGTGAACTTTCTCAAGTAGAGCATTATTCCTTTAGCTATTTTGCATCATCATTTAGGAATCAAAACAATTAATAATGTCCTAGACTGAGAGAACTTCTGATGTTAATACCATCTATAAAGGGTACTTCCCTTTTTGAAGAAAATCTCACAGATGCTGCCTTAACATCTAGCACAATATGAGGTCTGCCAGGATAACAGGGGGATAGCAAGGGGGAGAGAGAAGCCTGCTACGTCACCCCATAAAGTCCTTCTCTAAGGATGCTCCCTGCTGCTCACACGACTGCTCTGGACACCTTGGCAGACACAGTGTACCCATAGGAGAAGCCTGGCAGAAGCTGCTGAAGCCTTCCTGTGGGGTGCTGGGATGCTGCAGAAGGCTACGGTGTTGCAACAGTGATATAATGAAAAACAAACTGAAAGGACTGACGAAATAAATAATGCAAGGAGCAGCGATTAGGCTCTGAATCCTTGTACTCTGTTCAGTAGCAAGCTCGATATTTAGAGTATGGTTACATGCTAAAATGGGAGTGTCCTATTTTCTCCCACCTTCTCTCCTCCACTCTCCTTTGTGTTCCTCTGGCTCCCGGTGAGCTACTGCAAGTTTCTTCAGATTTATGCTTGAACTCAAGGTCAGGCAAATCCCAGAGCTGATGCAAGAGAAAGAGGAGGCAAGAAGTGTATAAATGTGGCCACTGGCAATTAGAGGCTTCAGCCATCCTGGAATAGGGGTTAGCAGTGCCCAGAGTGCTGCAGCACAAAGCACAAGCACACTGAACAACAGACCAGTGGTTAGTTAGGGAAATTAATAGGTACTTGATAGGGTGACAGTGAATAAATATACTTGAAGGGTTGTGATGTATCTGAATTTCATATTTTTATAAATCATGAATCATGAATTGGTGCTTCCCAAGCAGGTAAATCAAGCAGCAATGCTGCTAAAACATAAAAGGCAAAGACTTTCAAAAGTGGATGTTTAAAGTCAGGGATGAAAGGCCACACTCCAGTGCCTAAATGCATGTGTAATTCTCAGAAGTGCTCATCACCAGCAGCTGACATCAATGGCAGCTCCTCTGAGTATTGAGCCTCTGAAAATAGGGCATCTGTGTTGCTGCTGGGACATGGAGCTGGCCGTACATTTTTAAGTACTTGATCTAGATATTCCGCTCATTATTTGATTGAGTGAAAGAGCTTAGGAAGCAAGAATAAGCTCCATTAGCCTTTTATGAAACAACTGATAAATTTAATTACAATTTGAAATGATTAATTCAAAATATTTAATGAAATAATTTTAGGCAACAGAGTAATGTGGAGTAATAGAGTCTTAGCTCTACCACTCTGTTGACCTTTTCAACCATTCAAAGCTGAATTATCATACAATTACAGAATGGTTTGGGTTGGAAAGGACATCAAAGCCCAGCCAGACCCAGTCCCCACCAGCTCAGGCTGCCCAACCTGGCCTTGAGCACCTCCATGAATAGGGCACCAAAGCTTCTCTGGGCAGCCGTGCTAGTGCTTCACTGCCCTCTAAGTAAACAATTTTCCCCTAACATCCAATCTATATCTCCCCTCATTTAGTTTAAAACCATTTCCCCTTGTCCTATCACTATCTGCCCATGTAAAAAGCTGGCCTCCTTCCTGTTTATAAGCTCCCTTTAAGCACTGGAAGAACGCAATGAGGTCTTCCTGGAGCCTTAATAAACATCAATTATCTTAATAATAAATTACCTTAATAAATATTGTGATGGAAAGTATGTATTGGTGCTTTACATTGCAAGAGGAAGCCGTCGTTTCCTGGCAGCCTTCCATTCCTTGGGAATGGGACATTAGCCTGAAATGACTCTTAATGCTCAGGACTAAGAAAAGATTATTTGCACCACCATCTAACTCTTAAGAAAACAAAGAGTATATTCTGGAGACAAATACAGACTGTTGTTTACCAAGCTCCATCCTGGGGAGCTACAACACAGCCAGTGGAGCTTCCAGAGCTGTCAGGTGGCAGTAGAGATGGCACTCAGGGACACAGTGATTGCTGGTTGGTGATTTGTGGATGGTTGGACTGGATGATCTTGTAGGTCTTTTCCAACCTTGGTGATTCTGTGATTCAGTGATTCTATGATGGTTTAGTGAGCGTGGTTGTGATGGGTTGGCAGTTGAACCTGATGATATACACGTGTAGAGTGCCAGGATGGTAAGATGAGAGGTAAGGCCTTAAGTCACACCAGGGGAGGTTCAGGTTGGTTATTAGGAATGATTTCTTCTCAGAAGGAGCGGAGCTGCAGTGGCACAGGCTGCCCAGGAAGGTGGTGCAGTCACCATCCATGGAGGTGTTCAAGAGCCGTGTGGATGTGACACTGAGGGATGTGGGCAGTGGGCATGATGGGGGTGGGCTGCTGGTTGGACTGGGTGATCTCAGGGGTCTTTTCCAACCTTAATGATTCTGTGATAGTCTGACTTCAACAGCCTTTGAAACTCTGCAGACATTATTGACTAGATCACTATGAGTTATAACTGGATCTTGAACACCTGGATTTCATGGAGACACCTCCAAGCTGAAGTCATTGAATCATAGAATCCTTAGGACTGGAAAAGACATCTAGGATCAACAAGTCCAACCATCCACCTACCACCAATGTCACCCAGCAAACAATGTTCCTGAATAGAATCACTGAATCATTAGGGTATATGTCTGCATTTGTTCTCACTGAGGGTGATACTTGGCAGATAAAATTCTGTTACCTGCAGAAATTTCCATCCAATTCTGGTAGGGTCAGTGAAGCTACAGGATCCTTCAGGAGATCTGCCACTGCGTTATCTTTTAGTGTCACATAAAAGAAAGGGATCCCAGTGCTGTTATTGACAGGACCGTCACTGATAGGCAAAAGGTTCCCATAGGGCATTCCTTGGATCTGCAAAACCCAAATAAGTCATGGTCAGCATCTCTGCACACAGACAGTTCCCAGTGTTGTTCATCTCATAGGGGGCTCTAGCAGGAAGGACAGCAACCCCCAGCTACTCAGTCTCCCATCTTCTGCTGTCATCAAGAGACATATATTTACCGAATTACTACTTTCTAGTGTCTTCAGATATGGGGGAGAACACAAAAACAGCAGCTGTCAGTAATATTACACAGTCATAGAACATCCAGAGTCAGAAGGGACTCATGAGGATCAGCATCCAGCTCCTGGCTCCATAGAGCACCTCCCCAAATCTAAGCCCTGTATCTCAGAGTGGTGTCCAAACACTCATGAACTCCAGCTCTTAGG
Source organism: Coturnix japonica (assembly GCF_054131305.1). Classification (NCBI taxonomy): domain Eukaryota; kingdom Metazoa; phylum Chordata; class Aves; order Galliformes; family Phasianidae; genus Coturnix; species Coturnix japonica. Next base: position 122,163,130 of record NC_140663.1, read on the forward strand.
GCCGTTCCCACTGCCCTGTGCAGCCCATTCCATGCCCACCGCCCTCTGGTTCAGCCCCCGTCCCTATCCCCCATCCTTATGCAATGCTCCAGGTGACTGCAGTCCGTATGGGAGCTGTCCTACCGAGGGGTTCTGCCGAGTGCATGAACCAACAGCGCTGAAGTCTTAGGGCTCAAGGGAATTTCTGACAGCCTGATGTGGAACCAGACAGAAGTTTTGTGTGCGGCTGTATACGTGTAATTAACGATACAGTGTTAAACGTGTGTTGGTTCACACTAACATAGGCTCCCGCTGGCTCAGCCCAGCTCTCTGAAGTTTAAAATGACAATACAAAGTCAGGACCAAGTGAAGCAGGCTGCGGGCGAGCTCAGGAGGCAGCCACAGCTATCTCAGTGGGTCTGAGTGCCAGGGAGCACCAAGGGGAACACTTTAAAGCCAGAACCCACCCCCAACACCGTCCCGCCCCCCCCGCCCCGCGTTACCTTTCCGTGTGCGGCCCGGGAGGCCACGAAGCCCCATGCTCCGTGTCGGGCGATGCGGCGGGCGATGGCGGCTCGTCCCGGCGGTGCTGCGGGCTGCCGGCGGTACGAGAACATGCGGGAAGGGGCTGCCCCCTGCTCCGAGCGCCGCGCCGCCGCCCCGGAGCCCAGAGCCGCGTCCTCCCGGTACGCCGAGGCCGGGAAGCTCTGCTTCCAGAGGCCGCCCGGCTCCTCCAGCAGACCGGGCAGAGCCTCCTCAGTGGAGGAGCTGTGCAGCTCGTCGGCCGCTCCCCCCTCCTCGGGCAGCGGCCAGGACACCGAGCTGAGCACCACGTAGCCGCCCGCGGTTCCCCATAGCAGCGCCGGCAGCCACCAGCACCACAGCGCAGACATCTTCTGCGGCGCGGCCCGCAGCACCCTCCCGCGGCCGATCGCTGCGAGTGCGGCTCCTCGGGGCCTCCCACAACGCCCCCCGGGCCGGTTTGTGACACGGAGAGACCCGAAAGAGCAGCGAGAAACGGGGATAAGGCGCTGAGATGAGGGAGAGAGCGGGAGAGAGACCGCGGGACGGCCGCCGTCATGGCTGCGTTCGGACAGCCCCACACGGCGGCGGACAGAGCTCGAGTCGTGCCGCCCTGGATGTGTGTGGAGATGCTGCCCAGAGCCATGATCGCTGACCAAGGGCTAAATCAGGCTAAAATGTGAATACTGAGTTTATTTAAATGCCTCAACGCCGCATATATTTCACTCTTTAAGTTTACCTTTACACATAGTTTTGCTCCAGGTTCCTCTGTGTAGATTCTTTGCTCATACTCTGCTTGTAGAGCACATTCCACCAGCTTAGTTTCTGACACAAACGAGTTGATAACATTATATGCAACCTATTTCACGTCAGTTAATAGAATTAGGTCTGAGATTTCGACTCTTGTATCCTTCACAAGTGGGAAGCAAAGCAGGAGTTTTTCAAGACAAAGCAGGGCCTTCTGCTTCCCTGATGACCAACGTCCAAGAAATAATAATAATAATAATAATAATAATAATAATAATAATAATAATAATAATAATAATAACAATAAACCCGTATTTCACTTTTTCATTCTGAAGATTTATTTAATTTAAGACTAATAACCAAAACACGTGACAGCTTGCAATAGCTGTCTCACTAGCACAGTTTGGCAGTTAGTATTTACAGAGAAAGGTCTTGAATTGAAGAGAATGAAAGTATTATTTCTTGAAGTTGTCTTAGAAAGTAAGGATGGCCTACGCTTAAAAAGTATTTCTGGAAGTCAGGCTGATTTTCTCTGAAAATTAACTGGGAACGGGAGGCAAAAATGAAAAGAAAAATTCTGTCCATCTCTTTGAGTAAGAAACGCTTTTCTTCTGACCACAAGATGCAACTGAATGGAAGTTTTGGCTGTTTTGTCTTCCAAATGACCCGGGCGAGCTGGGAGTTAGGAAAGAAACGTGTAAGTATTTTGATTGGAGGAACTGTAAATCATGTAAATCATCATGTTAAACAACTTCATAGTCTTTGTTAAATCAACTTTGTTAAACAAGAAAGTCTTCTGTCTACTTTCCTGCCCAATATTCTGCTTTATTGATTGTTTGATTGATTGATTGACTTTGGCTGTTTGCTATCGGTTTTTGTGCAGATACCCAAACTACTTTACATCAGTCAACCCAACAGGAGGATATCCTCACTGGGCCTCCTCGTAGGACGGCAGAGGTGTAATGGTAGGACACAGCAACTTGTTGGCTCTCACACTTCATGTGACTACTATCAACTATTCTTTCCCAAAACAAATGATCCCAGTCCTGTCTCCTCCCTCCCAGGGGCTGCTTTTCCATTCTGAAATCTCGTCTTTCTTAATATCAGTGGAAATTTTGCCAATGAATTTAAGCATGGTCAACACTTTGCTCTTATTTTTCATCATTTTAGTCAATTGTTTTACTTGATTTCTATACCCTGTATTACACAGACTATTCAGATGAGCATTCACTATTCATTTAAGTAAAGCAGTTAACTATTTCCTTATTTTCCCCCCCTTTTTAACAAACCAAAGTATTTGCTTTCCTTTTTTTGCCAGTAGAGCTATGAGCAGTGTTCCCTCATCCTCTTTGCTCTGATTTGCAGTATATTGTGTGGTACAGAGGCGTGGAATTGGATTAAAAGCCACAGCGCAGCGCTCTGCAGATAAACCCACTGCAGGTGTGCAATTTAATAGGATTTTAATTTGGTAACAAGCGAACAAAGAGAGGAAACACAAAATAGGATTTTCAAGATGAAAAATTGCTACTCTTGCTGAGAGAAAGCGACTGGAAGCTCCGTGATAAGGAGTGAAGATCAGTCCAGTGTTCTCTGAGTTGCCCTGCTACATATTGACGTTCACTCAGAGCATCTTTGTTTGTTCCAACAGTTATTAGTTCAAACTACTTGCACTTGGCTGGATGGAGTTCAATCTGCAATGCTGTCCATCAGGCCAGTTTGTTTAAATCTTGTGTTGTCTCATTCCCCTCCCTATTTGGTTTTTTAATACAAGAATATTTTCCTTGGGAGATGACACCAGCTCGCAATATATTTTCCATTCTCAAGATTTTCAACAGTATTCTTGCTTCAAATTACACAATATGTATATGCTGCATTGCTCAAAATACGTGGAAAAACATGGTGTCTCTGCTGAGGAGTTTAATTTATATTCAGCATGAAGGAGAGGTGGGGGAATCAAAAACAGATGGGGAAGGAAAAGGAAAAATAAAGGTGGCAACCAAAAGATCATGAAGAGATCTGCTAAGACACAGGCACATATTGCTGATGATGATGCAAGGGCAAGCTTGGGAGATTCTCTTCTGATTTCTGTTCCCAGTCCTCCCTCTCATTTTTCCAGGGTTTCACAGCAGAACTGAGTTTTTAGCACTAATTTCAATGAGATGCGGGTGGAGGTGCGATGAACAGATTTTTCCCTGAGCATAACAGGCACAGAAATGCTCCGTGGGACAAGATGAAAAAGATACGGAGGTTGGTGCTGTTGGCAGAGGATGAAGTGGAGGATGGGAGCTACGGAGAGACACCAGGCCCAAGAGTTCTGCAGAGGCTGTGTGAGGTGAAGGATTTAAAGGGAAAAAATCCAAAACACACCCTTGAAACACAGAGCAGTAAGTCATGCAGCTGAAATACCATTTAGGAGACAGCATCTTGGCTGCTGGGTGCTGTTTGAGCTGCTGAGGGTTTATACACAGGTTCTGGCTGAAGGGGGATTAGTAGGAGCAGGGACAGATGGCTGCCTGGGAGAATGGCAAGGTGATCCAAAGTCACAGAAGACAAACTCCTTTGCAGTGGGAATCTCCAGGATATCTAGATCAGGGGTCTACAGAGATGGTAATATGAGCAAAGTGGTGGGTGGTGGAGATGCTTGTGGAACTGCATTTTTCATCAGTCCATGGAGTTAGTATGACACCCATGGAGAGAGAGCCTGTAATGGCTGATGTGGGAGCTACCACCCATTCGAAGGACATCAGTGCCAGAAATACTCGCCCACCCTATCACAGCTCCTGAAACCCTTCTGAGCTGCAGGTTTCAGTTTTTCATCTCCCTCACTATCTGCAGACACTTGAGGCACAGCATTAACAGGCTCTTACTGGGTTCTGTTTTTCATTCCACTATCAGCATCTTGCACATGGACTGGTGAAACCAAGGGCTTCAGGTCCTTTAGTTGGCAAGATTTTCCTCTCCAAGCTCTTCCTATGCTTTCTCCATCCTTCACTTTTACTTTCCCTCCCTGATACCTTGACAAGTCACATTACTCCCCATTTTGGGTTTTACAGTCATTTGCTCCTGCTTTGGCACTACTCATCCCACAATCTAACCAGCCTTGCTCTATTCTTGAGGTCACATTTATTTATTTCACATTTATTTATAGGCATGTCACTTATACAAAGCAAAACCCAGTCAAATCTTTACCTGTTGTCAAATAAAAGCACTGCATATGTCCTAGAGGTCACACAAAAGCCCCTAAGGGCAGAACGGTGAAAGAGCATAGGAAGCTGGGCAGATATTGAGTTAGTTCTCTACTAGTTATCTCCTAATTTCTGACCATCAGTGGTTGAGGGATTCCTTGGTCATACTCTGCATCCAGCTCAGTTTGTTTTTGAAGTTAAGGTGGCATGGGAGGACAGCTCATTATGCTGCATTCCAACAGTGAAAATATCTATCCAGCATGCCCATGACATATGTAAATCATTCTTGTGTGTCTCCCTTGTGTCTTTCTCCCTCTGATTTTCATTACTGAACTGGTTGTAGTGTATCTTATATTTAAAAGCCTTCCAAGAGTCTTTATAACTAATAAAGATGCTATTTAAAACAGTCAGTTTCCAGTCCTGGTCCTAGTTTATGGAAGCTGACTACATCCTGGGAGATGCAGGATAAGCTGTAAAATAACAACAGCAAGATCACCTCGAAAATGTTATTTCCTCATTAGTCTTGGTGCCATTAACATTTGCTCTTCTCCGTGTTCTAGTAAACACATTGTTCTCTGAGTCTTAAGTGCTCTTACTACACAGAAATCTGAAAACAGTGATGTATATATCACTTGTATTAACCGCAAAGGCTTGATCTGCATTCTGATATGTCCTAAGATTTAGCTTTGTGTCCTAAGAAGACTCAGACATTTTGTTTTCTACCTGTATGTCATCCCTTATGCTGCTAATTGGAACCAGGGGACTGACTGCAAGAAAGTCTGGCACGGCAGAAAGATCTAAAGCATTTTGCACTGCAGTATCTCTTGATAAAAGTAGTAGCTGGATGGAGGAAAGAGAGTTTCTCAGTGCTCCCAGCAATGAGAGAAGGCTATGCTATGTGCTTTCTCTTCTGATCAGTAAATACCATTTGGCCTGCTAACCCTTGAGCTGTGCCAAACCCAGCAGAACAAGGCTGCTCTTGCTTAGGTGATGCTCAGAGAACCTAACAAAAAGATGAAAGTCTTCTAGAAAATGAAGGAAGAATGAGGGAACTGTGGCGAGTGGGAGATAGGCAATGTGAAGGTTATAATCCCTCAACAAGGATTGTGGGAGGATGGCTTTTGGCTTGTAGTGCGGATGACATTGGACATAACTCCATGCAAGCCTAGATTTCATTAGTGCTACTTCACACACATTGCAAAACTACAAAGTCTACACCTCTCCCAGTTTCCACAACTTAATGCTTTCTTTCTTTCTTTCTTTCTTTCTTTCTTTCTTTCTTTCTTTCTTTCTTTCTTTCTTTCTTTCTTTCTTTCTTTCTTTCTTTCTTTCTTTCTTTCTTTCGAGCTTTCTTCAGAGCTAATATTTTATCTTACCTTGATTTCTGTGGCTTTCTCCCCCAGACAGCTCAGAACTCTGAATATACGTTGCTTAATCTGATGTCACTCTGGTTCAGCATCAAACTTATGAGAGTTGACTGAGAAGCTTCAGCTGGAGGTTCCTCCTCTGCAAAGTAGCCCCCAAAGTAGCTGGGCTCATAAACCCACAGAACAGGCTGGTCGCTTTGCTGTGTGACACAAAAACTTTCTTCTCCCTCCTCTCCCTCCTCTATATAGGACTGGAAGACGTGAGCAACGTAATCCAAGAGTAGCAAATTAAACAAATGCCAGGATCCTAGATTTGAAGAAAATAAAAAAAAAAAATCCCTAATTTTACCAACAGAGAAGAATATGTTTGTGTTTATTCACTTTTCTACTCAACTTCATCCCCCAGATTCATTGCTCTTGTAGAGCTTATTAACTAGCATGCATTGTCCCCATTCCCTCCTAACACAGATAAATTATTCAGTTTCTCCCCAAGCTAACCCTCATACAGATTTCAGTTTATTCAATACTTATGACATTAAATGGCCTACCTTGCAGCTGGGTATGCCAAGATACCAAGTTACAGTTGCCAAAAGCCGAAAGAAGGACTCATGGAGGCCACTGGATTTTGACTTGTATCTGTGGCTGGAAGTGCTTAAGTGTCTGTAGGTGACTGTCCAGCCACCATGGCTTGGCAATGCTCCCCTGAATGCCTCAGAGAAGATACTAAGCTGATGTAAGGTTTTGTGTATGAGGTAAGTAGAGGCACATGTGCTGGAAAGGAGGTGGTAATGGAAGAGCTTTAGCATAGAATTATGGAATCGTCTGGGTTGGAAAAGACCTTCAAGATCATAAAACCAACTATCAACCTGACCTGCAGAGTCCCATCAGTAAACCATGTCCCTTAATGCCATGAAGTCCCATTAATCCTGACTGCTGTGATGCTTCTTTCAGCCTTACAGGAGACTTACTGCAGGTTCCTTCCATTGCACTTGAACATCACCCATGAGGAGGTTGGGTTGGAATAAGGCAAAAGACAATCCCGAGCTCAGAAGCATGTGTTCTGTGTGTCAGTAGTGCTAAGTTTCAAGCAAGAGCCCTAGACAGAAGTGAGTTTGGATCTGCTTTTTGGTATGTGACTTCTGTTGTGAGGATGCATGCTGTATTAACATGACACACATTTACCCCAAATTCTACATTTTACCTAAGTAAGTGTGTGTCCTCGGTGGGTGCAGCATATTCTGACTTGCAGGATCCCCACAATTTCTGTACGAAATGATGAGATTTAAGACATTTACAAAAAGCAATGGCCTGAGTGCAGAGTTGTTCACTAAGGCTTCAAGTAGAAATGTGGGAGTAGAGACCTGGGAAAGACGGGACACTGTTACATCATATGACGCAATGTCTAAAGGAACCAATGGTTTTAGGTAAGAAGATAATAATGACCAGTTTAATTGGGACATCACAGAGAAAGATTAAAAGGCATTTTAAAGGCTCTGTCATATGTGAAAATAAATTAAATCTCAGTGTTAATGAAGTGCAGTAATAAGACTGTCTTATGTGAGATGAAAACAGTGTTTGTAACTAGTTTGAGGCAGGCTCAGCAGGGGGATAGGATGCTTTACATCAGATGGTATTAATTACGTCCCCAGCCATTAACTACTAGAGAACAGGGAGGCAATACATTAAACTCTTTGTGAGGTACGAAGAGGGGAGAGGATTTCATCTTCATTAGCAATTTCAATCAACATTGAGCTTCCAGTGCTGTTCTTGGAATCTGTTCACAATTTTCACTCCATGCACAAAATATTGCATCTAACTTTGGGGAGTTTTGTGCAGAACACTTCTGCAGAGGTAGAAGACTGATTTTTACTATTACTCTGATGCAGACACTCATGGACAAGGGACCTGACTGTGCTGTGTCCCATGTAGTCAGAGAGCAAACCTTCAGTCCTTCTCCAGGGAGTTCGTAATCTAATTATGAGGCAAAAGGTAGCAGCTAGATGCAGAAAAGTGCTGTGCATGTACATACACAAGCACAGCCAGTAATAGGGAAAGAATACTGAAGAACATAAAAGGCAGCAACCTTAGCATAGCCCTTTGTTATGTCTTTGTAGGAAACACAAAGCCTTAAGCTTTGAAGGGGAATGTCTAAGAAGATAATGAGGGGTTTTTTTGGCTGTTGGTGTGAAGCTCTCGCTGACAGAACAGGAAAAATTATGAAGGTGCTTCTTTGAAAGTCTGAAAGGTAGTTCATGCAGTCTGGGCTGAGATGCTATCCAGAGGAGAGAGTGCGTTGCTCCAGAATAAATAAAAGACATATAGCCTCTGAAAGGTCTTACAAACAAAGAGAAAGGAAGTTAGGATTGATGCAGTATAGAAGAGGAACAGTTGATTCAAGACACAGCTGTACCACTTCAAGGCACTTCCAATAAATGTGACTGCAAAGGCCCCTCACTTCTGCTTTGCATTAGTGTGTGTGTGATTTGGTGCTAGACAGCTCTGAGCACTACAACGGGGACAAAACTCATCCAGCTGAAAGAGTGTCTAGTTTTCAGTCAGCCTAACGTGTCAGTGTAAGGCATAAGCAAAGGGAAGGAGCCTATACCTTCTCTAGGAAGAACTAGCTGCACATTTGGCTAGTATCTGGATCTGCTGTTACTGTATTATACAGAAAAAATATAGGATTCTGAAAGCTACCGCTTGAGATATATGGAATTATTATGGTTAGCGATGCTGGTGCCCCAGCTCTCCATCACCCCTTCCTGATGGAGTTCCTGCAACGGAGGTGAAGAGGGGTTTGCATCTAAGGATGCTGTTATCCATTTTACGTCAAATGATAGCCCCTACCAAAACAGGGAGCCCTGCCCCTCTGCCATCTCCAGCTGCATCTTTCTCCCTTCCTCCCTTATGCTCATCCTAGAGAGGTGATGTTCATTTGGATCATAGCTTGACTGCACATCTGTTGAAACGATCTGGTCCCTCAGCCATCTGAGGTCACATCAGATGACAGGCACAAGGCTCTCACTTACCAAAACTGTCTGCATAGTTGAGTGTCATCGCCTTGCTTACTGCGCATAGTAGGAAGTTCCATCTCAACTGGAAATCAGCAGCCAGTTTTCTAAACTCCTGTTTATTCCTGCTTGGCTGCAAATAGAGAGAAAAAGTAAAAAATAAAAAATAAATGCATTATGATGAAGCTGGTTAAAAGAGTCCCTTACTGTGTTGTGGACTATTTCCCTGTGCAGACTGCATACAAAGATGGAAAATTAAGTTAAAATAACTTAAGTTGAAATGGATCTTTGTATACGTCATCTTATTTCAGGTCTTTTCCAGCCAAGTTCTGAATGTCTCCAAGTCTGTCTCTACTATCAAACTACCACTAGTTCTGGATCACTGATGCACAAGCGTTGCAAGAACTGGTAACCTCATGAGAGATCTATACACAAAGATGATGGTACTTGAATCTTTCATGAGAGCTAGAACCATTGTACTAGCATTTATCACTCTCCTACAACCTGCTGAAAATGAACAGTTTCATAAATCAGCAATTCCAGGAGTCATTAAGTGTTCTCTTTATTTATACAGACATTTTTCTTATAGATCTTGATTTACAAGGCAGTGTTACAGACTGCGTCTACAAAATGAGACCAGATACTGAAATCACCAAAGCGGATATATGCATAGAAATACATTTGTAGTTGCTTGCACAGATGGAAGTTTTGTATGCCAATTAATTCTCTCTTTTTGTGCAGCATGCATAAATTGTATTTATGCAAATCTGCAGTCTGGTCATGTTGCTAGTATACAATGTAGCTCCTGCAAACTTTTGACAGGCTGCGGAGGGATAAATGCCGCCATCACTCTTCTTTTTCTGACATTGTTAAATTCATCTTGTACCTGAATGACAAAAGCCTGAAGATTTGAAGATACACAGCTTAGGAGAACTCGAATATCTGTAGACTGTGCCAGCGAAGATAATAGGTCATTTAAACCTGTGAAATAAAGAAGGGAGATCAAGCGGTTGGCTTGCTGCCATTTCTAGATGTTTTTAATTTCTTTTATATTTGGCTTTAAATATATTAAGACCTCTGTTTATAGCATTTTGATTAGTGTAACTGTGCAATTTCTTAGAAACTGGTCAGAATTCAAGCTTATGTCATAGAACCATAGAATCATAGTATCAGAGAATGGCTTGTATTGGAAGGGACTTCAAGAATGATCAAGTTCCAACCCCCCCTGTTGCTCAATGCCAGATCAAGTAGATAAGGCTGCTCAGGGCCTCATCCACCTTGGACACCCCAGGGATGGGGCAACCACAGCCTCTCAAGGCAAAATGTTCCAGCACCTCACCACCCTCTCAAGTGAAAAACTTCCCCTGATATGTAACCCAAATCTTACCTCCTTTAGTTTTTCCCCTTGTCCCATCACTATCTATCCATGTAAAAAGTTGATTTCCCTCATGTTTATAATCTCCCTTTAAATTCTGGAAGGCTGTAATGGGGTGTCCCCAAATCCTTCTCTTCTCTAGACTGAACAAGACAATCTCCTTCAACCTGTCTTCACAGGAGAGGTGCTCAAGCCATCTGATCATCTTTGTGGCCCCCCTCTGGACTCTCTCCAAAGATCTGGCATCTTTCCTGTGTTGAGGGTCCAGAACTTGACACAATACTCCTGAAGAGCCTCATGAAGGCAGAGTAGAGGGGGATCAATCACCCCTCTTCTGATGCAGCCCATGATACAGTTGGTTTTCCAGACTGCAACTGCATGCTGCTGGCTCATGTTCAGTTTTCAATCTACCAGGACCCCTAAGTCCTTCTCAGCAGGGCTACATAACATAATTAGGCTCACTGGGGCCCACCTTTCAAGTTTATCAAAGTCCCTCTGGATGGCATCCCTTCCTCTGCTGTATCAACTGCACCACTTAGCTTGGTGCCATCAGCAAATTTGCTGAGGGTGCACTCAATCCCACTGTCTATGTCACTGATAAAGATGTCAAAGAGTATTGGTCCCAAGATGGACCCCTGGGGGACACCACACATTACTGGCCTCCACGTGGACGGAGAGCCATAGATCTGTTCCATCATCTTCCCAGGTACAGAAGTGAGGCTCCACTGGCCCTTAGTTCCCTAGGTCATCCTTCCTCCCTTTCTTACAAGTGGGAGTGAGGTTTCCCTTTTTCCAGTCACCAGGGAATTCACCTGTCAGCCACGACTTTTCAAATACAATGCAGAGCAGCTCAACAACCACATCAGCCATTTCCCTTAGGACCCTGATATGCAGGTCATCCAGCCCCATAGCCATTGCTACCATGCCTGCACTAATCTAATTATCATGGCCAAAGTGGAAAGGGTAAACTGTGCACAAGTGCAAGCTGGAATATTATTATATGCAATACCAACTTTCTTATCTTAGCTTCTATATGGTTGAGAAAGAAAAATCCATTGTGGAGGAGGGAACTGTTTTGAAACAATAACAAAATCTACAGATATCCCGTAGTATTCTATGGAAATATATAAAGCAATGCCAGAAAGCAGTGCAGACATTTCCCCAAAAGATTAGAAGCTACCACTATGTGCTACAAGCTGCATCATGACTGCATCTCTCTGAATCTACACCCTTCTAGCTAACAGGACTTATTGTCAGAAAACATACACATATAAACTTTGTTAATTATTAATAGCAATTGGGAAAAGATGTGGAAAATGAAAATGCAATAAATCTGCTTATGAAAGGATAATGATGAATGAAATGGATGTAATAAAAAACTCCCGTGCATGGTTTTTGATTTTAAGGCTCATATGAATGTTGTTCAGATGGTTCTCTTGATGGCTCTACGAACAAAGAGAATCATTATTCCTGCCAAAAGCCGTCACAGGCAGGTGGTGGTGCATCCCCTGTCAGGGAGCACGCCTGCGGCGGGCCAGGAACAAAGAGCTGAGGATTCCTCCATCAGCTCTAAGCACAGCCGGTCCATCTCGCCTGTTTCTTGCTAACGATTTAAATGGCAGTCTGTTAAGCTTAGAATTAACTTGCCATTATGTTCCCATTGCTTTTCAGTAGACTGGCAAATATATCATGTCATGGCTGCATGAAAACCTTGTATTTTAGTGTTTACAGTGCAGCATCAATTCCGCAGGCCCTAACAGAGCAAAAAGATGAGGAAGCTGAAAGGTCTTCATCCAGTTCAGCATACGGGCATGTAAAATCCAACAGCAGATGATTTCATGTACTGTGATTAATAAGAGGGGAAAATGCAAAACGTAATTCTAGGAAATTCTTTTTCATTGAAGCAAATCATAAAACGTGAATGTCCCTGTTTATCAGCCTTCTTTTGGAAGATGTATCATTTGGGAGCACAAAACCCACTCCCGCTGCCATAGGAAGCATTAAGAGAGAATCAAAGCCTTTCATTCTTAACCTTTAAAATCAAACGGATATAACTGCGTGCTCCATTCTCAATTTTATTGGCTCTTTTCCAGTACTTAGGGTTACTGAAAGCCTGTAATTCCCAGTAGGGCAGATGCCATGAATAAACATGCTAGAGCTTTAACAACGTCAGGCAGAGGCTTAAATGGATAGAAAAACATAGAAAAAAAAATTACATTTGATTTCTATGTTGTACCGCAGTTCATCTGGATTTCCATACTTCTTTTGAAAGAGGTTTCCAGGCACATCCAGCAATCCTTGACTGATGACAGCATTCAAGTCCGAGATCAGAACGGTGACTTTGCTGTAGTTGTTCAAGACTATTCTCATTGTCTGCAGTTATCAAGAAAACAGTTAACGTCTTTCACTTCCACGAGCCCTTAACTCAGCCAAAACAGCTTCCCTTATTCAGTGCTAAGTTAGAAGTGTGGCTTTAAATTTACCACTAGACTCCAAATGGGGATTTAAAAAATATAAAAGCACCAAAGAAGATGAATCTTAAGCTGTCTTTGAGTGGGTTTTGTTCTGGGTGATATTATTCTCAATGAGACTTTGTGGTAGTGTCTGTGATGGAGAAGACAAGGCTGACAGGTGCTTGAAGCATCTGGGCAATTGTTTTTGCCTGCAGTTAGTACAGTTATGCCAAATAATGGTACTTTGTCTGAAAAAATGAAATGATGTATTGGGATCTACTTTCCCTCAATACCACTTGTCCTTAATACATGTTCCGATTACATTCAAAAGTGAGTTTTCTTGAGTTTTCCTGGCCTTTGAGAAGGCAAAAATAAGGCTAGAAATACTCTGTTAGTTCACGTAATATGGAGTTCGAGTAAGGAATTTGTCCCATGTCTTTGCTTGCGAGTCATTTGTGAATGAATCTGGTTTCATATTTGTCCCCACAAATATTACATACACAGATACTGCAGAGGATTTTCTTCTTGAAGTTACTTGCAAACTTCAGTGAAAACTTCAGCATTGGTGAACATTAGAACAAAAGCCATTCATTGGGTGTGTGGTAGAGATCATTACTTTCTATCACACTACACCCACTTGCAAGTATAAGCCTCAGCCCAATACCTTTGTTTTCCACTATTCTGTTGGTATCACTCAAATATCACAAGCAGCCTGACTCTCAGTAGTCTTTTTCAGCCAAGTTAAAGACAAAGCTTCTTTTCTTGCTTCACATGGAGTTTCCAGCATTGGAAGAAGAGCTGCTGGTCGCAGCAAGAGCACACAGTGAGAACGCTGGCAACACAGCTCCATACCCCAGTATGTTAGGCCGCTTTCTTTCTTTACCCATTACACTTCACAAAGCATAATACTCTGAATTACTAAGAGCTGGCCCTGACAACACTTAAATACAGCTTACCAAAGGCAGGAATCAGCCCTTGGAAATGACGAGCATTATAGTCACATTCCTTTCTCACAGGGAATTTGCGCCTTCTTATACTCTAATTATATCCGTACATCAGGTAATAGCAAATATCAGCCTGCTTTATCTACACACGATGGGAAAGTTACTTTTTCCTTCTGAATGCTGACCCTGCCAAAATTGTTCAGATTTTCTCACCAGGTGGCTAAATTATTGCAAAGTGCTCTACGAGGCACAGTGTGTTTACACCATTCAGAAGCTGCAGCTGCACAGTCCCTCAATAACCATTCTCATTAGGAGCACTGTCACCTGCTTTGACCACCTGTCTGGTTGAAATTCAAAGTGCTTTTCAAGGGAGAGAAAACCTTGAAGGACGATTAGAAATACCAAATGACTCCCATATGAGAGAATGAAACTTCAGGTTGAGACAGAAATAACTGAGAAAGAATGTGACAGAGGTCTGCAGGAAGAACTGCATGAAAAAGGGCACAAATTTCACAACTAATAAAAGAAAGTACTTTTTCACATGAGAAATAACCAAATCCTGGGGGCTCACTACCCCGAGATGTTGTGAAGGCTAAAACCAGGAATTCCAGTTACTCTGGAATACCCTTGCCCTTCGCTTGTATTTTTAAAGAGGCTCTGGAGAAGGTGCAAATGTCATTTACCTGTGCAAAGACTGCCAGTTAGCATGAAGAGGAACCAGGCTCAGAGTGTGCTCTATGTTAAGTGTAGACCTGAGCCAGGTTCTCAGTTCTAGAATGTTCACTTTGTGCAGGTTAAACAGTGCGCAGTCAATGTAAAGCAGAGGGCTGCTGCTGGAGAATTCCCTCCAGCTAGTTTAAAACTCAAGACCAAGCGCAACAGCATGAAGTCTAAATACAGCAATCAGGTCCAAATGACTGGGAACAGCTGGCACATACAGCTGTGTGGGATGGGGTGGTTTGATGTGTAAGAAGCACTGTTAAGAAGCATACAGTGTTATGAAGCTGAGTTTTTCCTAGAGTTCAGCATCTCCAAAGTGCTGCTTCAGGAAATGGCAACTACAAGTCCTTGACATTTGATAGAAGTAGACCCTTTGCTCATGTTAGGACACCTATGCACATTTATGCTTTTTTAAATTATTATTATTAAAAAAAAAAAAAACAAAAAAAAAAACCACCCCCAAAATGACTTTTTTTTTTGCAAGTGTGAGGTTTAACTTTTGTATGTTGCTGGTGATGAAGCTTCCCCACAAAGGAAAACTACATTTATTAAGGAAAGATGTGATGCTGCCATATAACCCAAGGAGCCATAGTTCCCCTCTTTTACTCCTTTGCCGTGGGGATACAGTGAAGTCATTTAATCCAGATGGGCTATACCAGGAGAATCTTGTACTGCTTGTGCTGTGATTTTGCAAGTATTTAAGGACAGCAATGGAAGAAAAGCTACAGGAAGGGCACAGCCCATCATAATAATGCAGCACTGAGAAAGTACAGGATAGCAACCACTAACCACATCTTGGAGGCTCTCACAGAACCCAGAGGGCCCCTCAGCATACTTACTGTGGGCAGAAATAAGTAGGGTGGTGAGCATGGTTTGGACCATGGTTAGTATACAGATAATAACACCTGTGCTGCTGTTGTTCTACTGCAGTGGAGCATCTCATAAATGATCCTTACTGTCTGTTGGCTTCTTTAGAGAATGAGATACTCAGGGTTGGTTTTTTTTCCATGGATTCTGGAACATACCTTGGCCATATTAGAAAGATCTGTCTTTCTCCTGAGTCTTTTTATAAACACTGTAACTTCTGTTAAAGAAGAAGAGGCAGGTGTTTCATATGGTTAATATTTTGCATTCTTAAAGATATTGATGAAGACAGATCTCTTTAAATTGTAAAGTAGATCCCTGTGGGAGTGACAGGTTAACTCAGAGCACAGAGAGATATCTGAGCTGCTATCTATGCTGAGGACCTTGCAAGTTTAAAGCTTGCAAGCAGTACCGATAACTGTTCTTCCTCCACTGGAAATATGTTAATCCACGATGCAGAGGAAAAACGCTTCCAATATGTTTTCCATGAGATACTTCTCAAGCAAGAGCAACATTATTTTATGAGTATGGTTTTAGATGCCGTCACGACTGATGGCAGCATGAATTCTAAATGTTCTGTTTTGATTAGAGTTTGCATTTTCACACTTATGTATCTACAGTTCTTCAGCACTGTTAATAAAAGCTGATTTCTGTTGCTCTACTTGATCCTGTCTATAATGCATTAGAATTACTAACAGCGTGGTCCAAGGGTATCCTTTCTAAGAATAAAATATAACTATCTGATTTTGAAAATCAAGTATAAAATAACTTAAATCTGTGGACAGACAATGGTTTTCAAGTAAACTCTGTTTCTCTGAAGTTTGTACAAGCCCCGAAGCCTAGGATATGCATCGAAAGTGTTGTAGTTGATTAATTACGTATTATACTTTCATGCACAGAAGTGTGTTAAAAGCAGATTACTAAATTTGCTCTGTCAATTGTTTGAATGTAAGGACTGCCGGGTTTGAGACCGACTGCAAGTCATCCTTGAGCACATGTGCACTAACAGACCTGTATCCGTGCAGGATCCCATCTTTCTCACTGTAGAAATGGTTTTCATTCATGGAGCAACGGAGCAGCATTTTGCTTTAGCCTAATTATTCAGCATAACTGAACTAGCTGATCTTAAAGGTTCCTTCCAACCCAAACCACTCCATGATTCTAAGTAATATATAAACTGTGGAATCATAGAATGGCTTGGGTTGAAAAGGACCCTGAAGATCAACTAGTCCCACTGCTGTGGGCAATGACCCCTTCTACTAGATCAAGTTGCCCAAAGCCTCACCCAACATGACCTTGAACGTTTTGTACCTATGAACATATCTGCATACATAAAACAAAGTATGTATGTGTGTACATATTTAGGATCACACACCTTTGTATATTACAAGATTTTTTAATCCTGCTCTAATGACAGTCACATTTTCCCTACAGGCCTTTGGATTCTTTTTTTGTACTTTATATTGGAGTGCCCTACAGTCATTAATTAATTTATCTGCATAAAACCACTTGCAAGGAGAAGAGACAGAACACTACCTAAACTTCAGAGGGCAGGGTGCTTATTTTTCAGAGTCATCAACACAGCCAAAGTGAGTGTGGCAAAAGACAGGTCTTTAAAAAGATTCGAGTACACTTTAATTAACCAGGAACTCAGAATTATTTGGGCTTAAATTTGTTCTCACATCAATTGAGACCATTTATTTTTAGCTGTGTGCCAACTAACTCTAGTCCTTCCTACTATCAAGGTCGTCAGCTAAAATGTTTATAAAATAATTTAATAGCCTTGTAACCCAGTGTTTTCTGCAGTTGAAGCAAAAGTTGTTTTATGAGAATCACTCTGTTCCTCATACTCACCTTTACATTTGGATGTTTGGAGTGGCATTGGAAGCTCTTCCAAAGCGTTAAGCAGCCAGAGTTTAACATTTTTACTGAATGTTCTGATTGACTTCAGATAGTGGACAGACACCTCCTCCAAGAAGTCACCGAGGAGAATATTATCCATTTCCTACAATGTAAATACATGGAGCTGCATGGTCACTGCACTACAGGTTTTTTACAGCAGCATGAAACACATTTTACCTGTGATTACAATTTATGTCACGAAAAAGATCATTTTTTTCCTCCTCTTAAGGCAATAATTAAACTATATTTATTAGCAGAAGGAAAAAGGTCCTAGAAGCAAGTAGAGCCTCCTGAATTAATTACTAGATGATGCCTGATGACTTGCCATAAATAAGAAGTAAATTATTCTGAGCAGAAAACTGTGTACATCTACATGGAACGTCACTGAGAAATACAGTAAAGTTACCAAAGGAAAAATAACCCTCATGTAGTTTAGAATCCAGCAATCAAGCTGAACTTCAAATTCATATCCTCATTCTTGAATCCCAGATCACTTTTATAATATCATCCTCTATTGGTATTAAGAACTTTCAACCATGGTTGTATGCAGAGCCAGGAACTGAACTTGATGATCCTTATGGATCCCTTTTAACTTGGCATATTCTGTGAACTGAAGATACGGAAGCAAATGGCTGTAGTCTCAAATTCCACTGTCTCCTTTCAAAATCCGAACTCACTGGCTCAAAATTTATATATACATATACACTGAAAATAAAATCTCATTGTACAGTACACAGTAAACAACTGATCTTTCTCTCCAGGTAGAACTTCTAGGACAAAAATCATAAAGTAATTACAACAAACATGTCTACAGTACCTTGAATAGATATCTGTCATAGTACTTGAACAGCTGGCATATATCTGGCAAGGATATAAACGCTATTTTTTCAGGCTGTAGAGACTTCCAGAATGATGTGATGCAGTCTTCCACCTATTGCACAAAGTCCTTTATGAAATTTCACCAGTTTCATGCTAGTGACATGTGATGTGTGGCTCAGTGAAAGAACATACACGTTAGCACGTAAGCAGGAAGATGATCACAGAGGTTGGCTCCCCACCTGACTTAAGCCAGGTTCAGACACCACTGGGAGCATCCTGGGGTGAACCGGGCAAGGAAGCATGACAAAGAGCAGGGAGACAAAGAGATGTGCTGTGGATATGTGGATATAATGGAATATATGTGTCCATGGCCTTCTAAGGTGATCGACTTAGAAGGGTTGATCACATTAATTAAGAATTCCAGTGTATCTCGATTGAGTGCTCTTTTTGTTCATAAATTAATGTCTACCTTAAATAAAACCATCATCCAAATAAGCTACAAAGAAACCGTTTCATTATCATATTTGTTCTCTATCATGCAAGGAGTTTACTGAAGAAAAAGGCATACCTTGTCAAGCTCTTGCATTTTCACAACCTGTAAAATGTCTTGGCAGTGGCTATTGTACTCATTTGCAATCTGTATAACCTGGACAAAGTAAGCAAAAAGAGTGTGAAACAGATTGTGTAGTCAAAGAGCTAAACTGCTTGATTACTGAATACTTAAACATACCATCTCATAGGGGTATTTGTTCAGTAATTCTTGCTCCCACGGGCAGGCCAGCCCAAATTCAGGCAAAACGTATGCAAGTCTGTCTTCTTCAGTTTTCAGATAAGTGATTGATGGAAAACAGTGCAAATCCTTGCTCCAAAGCGTTGGAGTGTAATTTAAAGAATTAAAAAAGACAAAAACAAAACAAAAAAGCACAGTTATCTTATCACTTCTGCTAAATTTACTAAGCACTTTCTTGAAGTTGTATGTTGTTATTGTTTAATAAGATGTAATTATTCACAGAAATGCTTGTTCTTTTTGTAGAAAAATGTAGAGGTGGGTGAAGGAAACAAGCATGGTTGACTGAAAGTTCAAATTCCAAACAGTACATTAATTTATTTTCTAACCAAGTGAATATGTCGTGCTACACGTATATTATACATATATTTTCTGTAGCACTCATTTTGACGGTAGCTATCTTCTAAATAATGCTCTGTCAACTATCTGCCAAGGTTTTCTTCAGCTGTTGTTACATGCACTCTGAGCACCATGAAAAAAACTAGAAAGACACACAGTCTCCTTTTCCCTTGCTGTGATCTCTATAATCCCGCTGCTTGTGCTTTGTGGGTTGGCTTCCAACCACCACAGCGTCAAGCCAATTCCCTACTGCATTCGAGAACTGACACCAGTCAGCCTAGCCTTTGGTGAGCAGGGCTTCCATTCTCTTTTCTTAATCACCTCACAGTGCTTTATAGAATTCCCTTGCCAATATAGTCTCAGTGAGTTGAAAGGACACTGGCACAACAGCAAGAGGGCCTGCAGTGGTGGGCTTCCAACCAGGAAGGTGATGCCCAACTAACAATTCCAGTGTTGGAAACCTGGGCGGTCAGCCATGATTTCAACACTTGGCATGACAAAGATTATTTGAGCTGATATTTAGACAATAAAAATACTTAGCCACATCATGAGTAGTGGGAGTAAGCATTTAATGAGGTTACACAGACAAAGGTTACTTCAGGGAATGTGATGGGTTAATTGTATTTCATTACAACATGATACAGAATTTCTAATTAAGCACACAGAGAACCATTTTGTTATAAGTCTGATCTATCTGAAACTCACTGTTCCTCTTTTTTTGCTATTGCTCTCGTAACCAGCTGCATCTCCAGAACTGCAGGCGTCTGCACTGTGGTAAAATACAGAACATAAAGCCCTTTAAAAAAAACCCACCAATTTATACTGTGTTTAGTGAGAAAATGATCTCAAAGTGGATTGAGAGTACTAGGCTGATGTAGGCAGTGTTTAAGAAAAGAAATCCCTCCCTTTCCCATCGTTCAGTGGCCCCAGGATTTTCTAATGAATCTGGAGACTAATTTCAAGATAAAACAGAGCTACTCACTGCAGACAGCAAGATATTAGCCCTTTAGCAGCGCAATCTCTTCCAACTTCTTGTACCATATTCATGCTTTTGAACTTGTAGTGGCTACTCATTTGGAGTGAAAATAAAAATCATAGACACAGAAATAATGAAATCATAATTGTCTTTGAGCTTTGACTGCACGGTAACCCCAATTTCTGTTCCCTTTATCAGTGCAGACAGCAACTTTTTCCTGGCTGCCCTTTGCCTACTTTGAAAGTCTTCCTTGATGCTCCACACTCTCAGCATTCTCATGGGTCTGCAATAGCTCAACAATCAGCTTTTGGTTGGAAAACCAAGAGCTGGGCAGCAGTAGGCTGCTTTCTTGCTTTGTCATCTCCTCCCTCCTCCTACGCCTGTGCTGCTGAAGTGAATCCTGCAGGAGAGAAAGGCAGTGGCACTCTCCCTGAGAAACCTTGTCTGTTGTGAACAGCGTTGTGGTTCATCTGTTGAAAGAAGGGGAGAACAACTTTGGCTACAGGCCTGCCAAGCCTAAAGCTGCTGGGAAAGGGGAACAGTGAAGGCAGTATCAGCAGTAGCTGCCCAGAGTCAAGAAGAACAGATATCAGTAGGAGGGCACTTGAAGAACAGTATGAAGGAACACCAGCCAGTAAGCCAATTTCTGGTCCAACTTCAGTTCCTCAACACAAATGCATGGAGCATAGGAAATAAGGAAGGTGAACCAGAAGTTTTAGTCCAGTCTTAGGGCCAGGATATTCTGGGCCTCAGTGAGATGTGGTGGGATGGATCGCAAGTCTGGAATGCTGAGATGAATGGCTACAGGCTCTTCAGGAGCAATGGACAGGGAAGGAGAGAAGGTATAACCCTTGACATTAGTGAAGGTCTGGGCTGCATGGAGCTGGGTAATGGCAGTGGAAGGATTGGGTTCTCTCCATAAGAGTCAGAGGAAAGGCCTACAAGGGAGATATTATCTGGAGTGCTGTGTCCATTTCTGGACTGTCCAGTTCATTAAAGACAGAAAACTATTGTAGAGAGTCCAGTGGAAAGCTACAAAGAATATGAGGAACCTGGCGCATCTCCTGAATAGAGAAAAGAAGAGAGACTTGGAGCTGTTCAGCCTGGAGAAGAGAAGGCTGAGAGGAGATCTTATCATATCTCATAGATATCTAATGGGCAGGTGCCAAATGGATGGTGGTGCCCAGTGACAGCACAAGGGTCAATGGGCACAAAGTTCAACAGAGCAAGTTCCATCTGAACACGAGGAAAAGCTTTACTGTGAGGGTGACGGAGCAATGGAACAGGCTGCCCAGAGAAGTTGTGGAGTCTCCTTCTCTGAAGACATTCAGAACAAGCATGGACTCTTCTGTGCAACCTGCTTTAGGGAACCTGCTTTAGCAGGGGTGTGGACCAGGTGATCCCCAGAGGTCCCTTCCAACCCCTGCGCTCCCTGTCTGTGAAGCCATTTCAAGCTCCTGGGCTCTTGGGGACTGTGTTCTTTGGAAGGTGGAAGCCAGTTTTTTGCACTGTTTTGTCCTTGCTGGTGGCTGGTACACACGCCACCTCCCTTTTCCTTCACCCCCATTTTGGTGCTGAAAGCCAAAGGACTACATCCACCGAAGACCTGGCACAGTGTTAATGCTGCATGTGTTTGGTCCCCACAAACAAAAGAATGGGTCAGTACAGATGCACTGCTGTCAAAAGTCTCATCCTTGCAGGTTCCTAAAGCCTGTGGAATACAATTAACAAACATTTTCCAGCTCCTGCTCTTTCCAAGCAGGCAGCCAGCTGCATTCTGCCACTGCTGCTATGGCAACACACCTCAGCACCTCACCTCTCCTTTGGCAGGCTGCTGGGGAGCAGGCTGAAGCCTTCCTTCTCACTACCCCTCCACCTGCCCCTACTTCACCTTTGCCAGGTGAGACGAGCATCGTTAGCAAAATAGGTTCAGACTCACCCGGTGCCCACAGGGGTGCTTGGCTGCCACGCAGAAACACTCTTCCCTGGAGAGCACTGCCTGGGCAAAGATAGAGCACACAGAGTGGAACGTGGGTGGGGAGGTGAGGGCAATGAGCTCAGCTCTGCCTCCCATGGGGCTGGGGAGGGGGAATGAGAGCTGATAGGGGAGGTCTGTTTGTAGGGATGGCAGAAAGACTGAGCTGAATGGGAAGGAGGAAGGGAAAATGAATGGAGGGAGAATGGTGAATGGGACTGACGGATTACACTGAGATCAGAAAAGATAATATCCTGGAAACACACTAGTATTTGTAACAGAAAAGTTACAGGTTTGCTTCGCTAGAAAGAGGCCCAAGCCTCCCCTGTTCCTAGATCATGAAGTAACTCTTACTTAGAGGTCTTTTCCAACCTTGGTGATTCTATGATATGATTCTATTCTTATAAAGCTGGAACTCCTTGGCATTTTTTAGCACTGCCATATTCCAAACCACTTTGACCTGCCAGAGCAGCTGCCATTGTAGGGAGACCTCATCCTCAAAGCTCCCATTCCTAAAAGTCACCTTAGTGTACTTCAAATTATCCCATACCCTCTTAAATCTCTGTAATACCTTTGGAGACCCATTTGGTCACAGCTCGGCTTACCTGCTCTACTTTCACATTATCAGCAGCACAACAGAATATGTATCTTCAGAAATACTCAACATTTCAAAACAGAGCAGCTCACAGGTGCTTTGTAAGAGCATCCTCATCAGATGCAGCAGTCATCTGGGATTATGATAACCACGTGCATCTGACTGCATTTCATTTGTTTGTTTTTACTGCCTTCTCTCTGTTTCCTTCTGCTGTCCTTTAACAGGCACCAAGAAGCAGCGGTGACACCCAGGTACTGCTGGTGCACGTGTTGGCTCTAGATGGGGGCACGTGGCTGGGTCTGGAGTGAAAGGTGCTCTAAAATGCAGCTCTGTGACTTCACACAACAGCTTAAATAAAGGAAGCGTCACACAAGATAATTTCATAGTTAACAGACTTACCTAAGAGTATTGCAGCGAGAAAGCTGATGTTTATCTGAACGTATATGTATTTAATATAGCTTGCATTGGTAGCTAGGGATATCACTTTAGCAAGGTTCTCATGTGAAATGAGCCTCACATTGCTTATGAATAATTTGTTTGGTCTCAAAACAACTGATTGCCACTTGATTGTGTGCAGAACCTGAGCCTTTGCCCTGCTCCACTCTTTATCCTTGCTCCGCTGTGGCTGCTTGGACTGCTGCAGCTTTGCTCTGCCATCTAACCAGCAAAGACAGGCAGCAAACCCGTGGGTATAATTTTTCCATTCTCTTGCAGCGTGTATTCAATTAACTATACAATAAAATACCACAGACAGTGAAACAGCTTTCATCATCGCCAGAATATCTGAGTGCTTAATAGTCTCTCTTGTATCCCTAGAACATTCATGCCATAGAGAGCTATTACATACCCATTTAAAAGAATGGAAACCAAAGTAAAGAATTCGTTTGTATACACATTTCTTTTTTTTCCTTCTTCCCAGGAGAAATGCAAGTCTGTAGCTCATTTACCTCAGCCATGACCTTAGCGATGGCCTTCCTCATCCTGCCTACAACTGAGCTGAGATCAAGTCTTCACTTAGCTTCTATGCTACCTTATGTTCATCACTTTTTTAGATTGTTTTTCTGTTTTCGCAGTCAGTTTCCACACCTGTCTTACGTATCACCTCATTGCTGTTCCCTTACAAGAGGTTACTTTAAAACCTGACATTTTAAAACAAAACAGAGACAATATTTTCAAAGTAGCATGCCTCATCTTTTAGTAAAAACTAGCTAACACCGTTGCATGTGTTCTCCTCACAGAATCACCAAGGTTGGAAAAGACCTACAGGATCATCCAGTCCAGCCATCACCAATTGTTCTCACTAAACCATGTCCCTTCTATTGAAATGCGTATCTCTTCAGCCTACTGCTTACCAACAGAAGTGCTACAATGTCAAGAAGCAATTGTCATTTATCTGAGCTTCCATTTAGAGCCTCAACGTGTTTCATTCTTCCCTTCGGTCTGGCAATGATCTGCCTTTCTACAGTGTCCGATTCAAAGAAATCTGATTAGATAAGGCACTTTTTCCAAACTGAATGTTCTTGTTAGGAGTATTGCTTAATGTCACGGCACTTCTATAGTGTGTGTAAGAGGAAGAAAATACTCATACTGTTGATGATGTTCAGCCATGAGAAATAACAGACTTCTATGTACAGACAATATCTAGAAAATACTCAGAAAACAAACCTGCGATAATTTTTTTGAGACAGAAGAAAGCAATAACGTCCATAAAAGGAAGAGTCCTTCTTGATAGCTATTCCATCATAGTGATATCTAGAAAATAAGTTTTAAAAGAGAAGGTGAACTGACAAGCAGGTGGTTTTTGAGACAGTTAGCAAATAATTGATACTCCTCTACTGAAAGCATCGTTGGACAAGAAGAAAAGACAAAGTGAAAAGATAAATGCTACATTTACTTTATCAATTCTTTCGGAAATTTATTTCCTTGGCACAAAATATTTACACAAGTGTTTCTAGAATGACTTAACAAGCTTTACTTACTTGTTTGGGGTTTCTTTTTTTTTTTTTTTGCCCTTGAATGATACCTTCTTTGAAGTGAACTAACATAAGCCAGCAGATACAGCGCAACAGCTCTGCACAGGATAATTAGAGAAGTCACAGACTCTCAGCAGGCAGAGGACCCCACATTCCCACTGAAGCTGGAGGACAGTGGGCACTTGCAACACAGTGGTTTACAATAGGTTTGGGACTGGGTGGCCAATAGGTGGAAGATAAAACCAATAAATCTAGAAGAACTGCTATAGTTTTATGCACATTCTGGTGTTAACATTCTGCTCTGGTCATGGAGGAGTACACCAGCATCTGGCACAGGGTGAATGGGGAAGTTCCTGGCCTTCAGCAGCCAGTAGAGGGTGAGCTTCTGCTGGTGGGAAACGACTGCACAAGGCTACAGGGCAGCACGCACCATCCCAACCAATGCTGGGAGCATCTGTGGCCAAGCACTCCAAGCTGCTGTATCAAGACAGCAGGTCCAGGCTAGTGGAGAAAAATCACAGATCAAGTAAGATTATAATTCAAAGCCAGAGTTCTACAGCCACTCCAAATGCTTCTAAAATGACTGCATTTCAGTGCCCTTTAAAGCATTGTTTCTCCCAGTCTGGATATTCAAAGTGTAAATATATATTTGGACACTGAATCAATGAAAGTGTATCTATACCAATCCTTATACTTCTGCTAAAGGGACAAAAGGAAGGGAAGAGAAGGGAGATGAAGGAAGAGATCAAAAGATATATTAGAGCTGAAGCTGATAATTCTGCCATTTTTTGCCCCCAGTTTTACTAGTGCAGTCACTCACCATGTTTTGCAAACAAAGGATTCAGACACTATACCTGGCACTGCCTCTGGTGCCCAGCCTTCTTGTCCCCAGACCTGGGAAAACTAACCGGATAAGCTAAAAAACAAGCAGAAAATTAGAGATTCTTGGCAAGTTCATTCAAAAACACAAAGATGCGTTCATTACAGTTTTCTCTCCTTGATCACTTCTTTTCCTTTCCATTGCTTGCTGGCTAATACCTGTCCCTACGTACCTCTCAAATGGTAACTGCTGAACTGAAGTCAATCAGGCTTTTGTGGATCAAAATGAGAGTAATTTCATGGATTACGTCCCTCAGGTGAGACTTGTTTCACATCAGCCTGGTTTGCCTGCACTGAAGCACACCCAGGAGACCACCCAGAGCTGGCTGGGTGCAGCACAGCCAGGGGAAATTGATCTGCAAGAAGCATCTGTATGGGGCTTATGGAGGGGCTGGAGCTCCTCCATCCCTGTCCAGCCCTCCTCATCTGTGCAGTGTTCACTTACACAACCCTCTCACTTGCACATGAAGCACTTGCAGGCTGGGCTCTAACTTGATGTTTCTGAGAGGTTCCATCCCCACACTGCACAGTGACCTCCAGTCCACCCCTGTGGTAATGTGAACTGGGGTCAGGCAGCACCTGCCAAGGTTAAGCCCTACAGAATAATATGATAGTGTCAGGGTAATACCTCACTTCACCACGATTATTCTGCATGAGCTCCCCTGTGGAGGCAGAGCCTAACAAGGGGTGCTGGAGCTGTACAGGAATGAGGGCACAGTGCTGGCTCAGTAGCCAGGTGATCCTTCTCTGCAGCCCTTTGTGCAGCATACACCTTGTTGGCTTAAAGGCCTGCACAGGGTCAGATTGCATCCCCTGACCTGCATGTTACAACAGTGCTCATATAGTTCTGCTTTTTGCACATTTTTGCATGCACACACCTCAGCTGCTCCCTTTCTCAATGTGGTACATACTCTCCTTGTCCCAAAAGGCCATCCTGTGAACTGAGGCCTCCTCTACAGACAGTGACATACTGGAGCAGAGGGACCAGGCAGATTAAATTAGTGCCATCTCAAATAACTGCAGTTTCATTCACACAAGGCTTGATTGCAAAAATCCTTACATACAGCGCGGTCGAGTTACTACAGCTTGACAAATTATTAATAGCTCATATTATTCACCGGCCTCTTGTAACCGCTTACATGAGCACCTGTATTTTAAAGCAGTGTAACTGCAGCTCAGTCTCCTGCAGCACAGCCACAGCTCATACTGAGGTGGGACTCACCTACGTGGCTCCTTGTGTAAGCTGCTCTTGGTTTACTCCATGGTCAATGGAGAAAAACAGGCAGTTCTAAAACAGGCATGAGTCACCTGAGCTGATGAGATGACTCATTCAGGGTGAGAGGAACCGTATGTAACTACTTATTTCTCTCCATCGACTGCTAAGTGATGGTAAGGCGATGAGCTTCATGGCAGACCTCTGTACCGAACCAGACCAGTTCCACCCATGGCTTGGCTGATGGGTGATGAGCCATTAGGCTGTGGTCAACCAATTGTGTGGGATCAGTCACTCAAACCTGAAGTAAGAGTGATCATCACCCAGTAAAAAGAAAACAAAATGAAACAGGTTCAGCTGAACTGAGATAAATGATTCCTAAAATAAGTTTATCCACGCACAAAATTGATTCCAGGCAAAACTTTCTCTTGATTTTTTCCTTTAAAAATGCTAAAACAGCTCCTACCACAGGCACTAATGGAAAACTATTAGCTGTGAAAATAGGAAGTTCTGAACAAAAAAAAATCTTGAATATAATCACATATGATTCTGTTTTCCTTAATTGGTCAAATAAAGCCAAATAGCTATGAGAATTTGTCGCATGTGGGATTTCTATGTGGTAATTGCCTTGTGGGTTGTATCAACATCCACTTAGTGGAAGAGTGGAACTGCTTAAAGGAGATTGTTTTTTACATCTGCTTTTGTTTTGCTTGGAAGATTCAGTGAAGGATTTTCAGCGTGTGTTTGGAGCAAAATCTCCCTAAGTGTAGTTAAAAAAGGAAGTTTCAAATTATGTAACAACCAAATGGGTCTTTTAAGGACAGAAGTATCAGCTTCTCAGGACTGGTTTCTTAACCTTGCACTGCTTACCCTGGAAAAGCCTTCACCCGCCACAGAAAACACAGATACAACTCCCACATAAGCCAAAGAAGAAGTAAGGACAATACAGAAGCCTTCAAACACAGTCTTTTCTAAACTCTTAGGCTGAATTACCCTATTAATAATATATCATTTACGCACCCTTTTCTATAATTTAATTTTTCTTGGTACACAGCACATACATTTGATACAAACGTATCTTATTTTCTGTTTGGATCTCAGCTTCTAATCTTACAAATCCTCTCTATTCTGTACCTTTCCAAAGGTGGCTGAATTTACTTTGTCGTTGTCATTTGAACTGAAGTTTTCTATATACATTTCATATAGCAGCCAGCGGGGTATGGTGCATCCTTCGCACAAACAGAAATTATCAGCTATCCTTTAAAACAAAACGAAACAAAACAAATCTATCAGTTTATATCGGAATTAGGGGAAAAATAAAGGATTGTTAACTTGCAATTTTAATAGCTTGTCAAGTTTACAGTGGATCAGGTAATAGTAACTCCTATGTTATAGAAGCATAAAGTGCCTCACTATGTTTGTTTCAATAAGCAGATTGGTTCAGAACGCAGACTTTTCATATCTACCAGGTGAGATTAGCAGGTCAGACTTGAACTCAATACATTCTTAATATCCTGATTTCAGGCTACCAGTGTTTGTGTAAAGCACTAGCTCTTATGGTAGCAGATGATAGGTAATCTCCGCAGCAGAGTGATATGCTGTAGTAGATGCCAGTTAGCATCAGCATGCCATGGCTCTGTGATGTCTGCTCAGCTCTTGCTTCCTCCCTGTCTCCAGAGGGAGAGGGTCTGTCACCTGTTATATATGAAGCTTTGATAGCTGGGACATCATACGGGTCTGCTATTAAACCACTCCTGAAGCTAAGTCTGCTTTGCTATCGTCAATACACCAGTCATACAATGGAGCTAAACACTCAAAAAACCTCGAAACACAGAAAGGTGATTCAGAAGCCTATTGTGATGAAAGAAACAGCAGCTCATCTTTTCAAGGATTGCTTATGATTCGGTTTTACGCAGCGTCTCAATGTTTCAAGATGACCTCCACAACTCCTTTCCTTTAGTTCTTCTGAAATGGAAATAGTATATCTAGAGTTTCACTAAGTATGTTGATGTTTCAGCTTAGCTTGATAGCTGCACCCAGCTATGTTTGGGGTAAGAAGAAAGCAGCCCTGATTTCCCTTTCCCTGTCACCTGGCAGGTGATTCTCCTTCTCAAAGCCCCATAAAAGTGATGGTGACTGCCTTACTCCACCCCACAGAGCACCTTGTTGAAGAGGAACCCAACCACTGCCTTCATCCCAAGGAAACATAACCTCAGGAAGCATCAGTCTCTCAGCACAGCTGTATGCCAGGCAGTCACAGAGACCAGCTCTGGTTGGGGTGGTCCTGCAGCATGAAGGCTCCCCTATGGCAGTACAAATGATGTCGGAGGACAGACATTTACGGAACGTTACCCTCTTTCATCGGATGTTTCATGCACCACCATCACAATGGAGGCTTTATATTAAGCAGAACTTTTGCCTTCCTAAATTGTGTTCAGACCCCGACTCTTCTACTCCCAGCCGGAGCTCCTGCAGCCCCCGGTGCAGCCACGTCCTGGCCCCCGCCACCCCACAACCACGGGCTGAGCTGCGGGACGGAGCGGCACTCACCAGCGGGTGATGGAGAGGTGCAGGAGGGAGGTGGGGCTGCCCTCCGCCATCCCGGGCCGGACGTGCCGAGCCGAGCCGCTCCGCGCCGAGCCGTTCCTTACCGGCTAAAGGGGGCTCGCGAGCCTCGCTGCCTTTCGAAGCCGCTACCCGAGCGCGGGGCGGCCGAGCACCGGGCACCGGGTACCGGGTACCGGGTACCGGGTACCGGGTGCTGGGAGCCGGGCGGTGCGAGCACCTCGCCTCGAGCTGCGGGCTCCACCGAACTGACACGCTGTACTGAGCCCTGTTTTATCTATCTAATTTAACCGAAAGAGGGGAGATTTAGACTGGGTATAAGGTAGATGTTTTTGATAATAAGGGCGGTGAGGCACTGGCACAGATCGCCCAGAGAGGTGTTGGATGCTACATCCCTGGAAATATCCAGGGTTGGGCTGAACGGGGCTCTGAGAAACCTGATGTAGCTGTAGGTGTCCCTGTTCATTGCAGGGGAGTGTCCTTTAAGGCCCCCTGAGAGAAGAGAGCAAGGTGAACTCCCGCTCCCTTCAAAACACCATGATATCATATAGGATGGAACATCCCTTTGTTCAGTTTAAGTCAGCTGTCCTAACCCTGTTTCCTCCCAGCTCCTTGCGCCCTTCCCTGCAAATGGCTCTGTACAGCACAGCTTAGAAGCAATTACAAACATCGGTGTGTTATCAACACTGTTTTTCTCCTAGAACCAAAGCATAGCATCGTACCAGATGCTTTGAAGGAAACAATCCCATCTCAGCTAAAACTAAGACAAATGGCCATGATCTCTTGCACCTTGGATTTGCCCCCAGGCATCAGGAGCTGCTCAGTACCTGTCCTGTGTATGGTTACACAAGGTTTTTATAGGAATTACAGGTAAGAAGTGAACTGCATGTAAATCAGGAGGTACAGAGATGTTGGAGAGAGGTATAAATGAGCAATTGCACAGCAGCACATTTGAATAACACAAGCACCATTTTAATATGTTTGCACACATTTGAAACACTTTTCTTTTTAGGGTTTTTACACTAGGATGCTGTCAGCTCCCATAATTGTTCAATTTCTCTTTGATATAGATAGATGAAAAGGCCGTCTCCTCCACCGAAACCCTCTAAGCAGTTTTCCATTGCACGTATCCATTATGCACAATGAGCTTGACTACCATGTGACTGACAAATATAAATTATGTATGGCTGGAGCAACTGAAAGCTTCCTAGTGGATGGAGTTGTGTTACATCAGAGCTCAGCTTCTCAGCAACTCCCATGGCTTCCCTGTGCTAATTAGCAGCTGAAGCTCGGCTATGACACAGCCTCACTTTGTTGTGACAAGGCGACCTAAGCCAACATATTGGTAGACAGCAATATTGAAAGTGGAGGGGGATAGGGGACCAGAAAACACAAATTTCTACTGGAAAGCTGATGGTTTTCTGGTCTCTCTGTGTAGCCTGCAGTGCACACAGATGTCATGTATAATGCATGTTGGTTTTAATCCGTAAAGCCTCATGCTGTGTTGAAAACCCCATAGGAAGGTGCTGCTTATTCACAGGGCCCCTAACCAAAGCCTTGAAAATGATGTCTGCCCAAAATATGCAGTCTGTAACCAGCACAGTGTAATCAATAAATCTAATTATCTGCCTACTGTGGAAGCTTTGCTCAGTTCTGAACTGTTGTCCAGTGCTGTATCTCCACTTTGCTGACCTTCTCTTTGTGCTGCTGGTACTGGGATATCTATGCACTGCCTCTGCTCATTCAGGCACAGCCATAGCAGTGACCTCCAGGTTATGGGTCTGAGGAAGACAAAGTCTCATCCACTGCCAACAACTACTTGCTCACATTTTTGTATGTGCTTCACTCTTACAGTTCTCAAGATCCACAGCCAATGGATGACTTCCTGGACCTGCCCCAAACCCCACAGCACTTATGAAACTCCATAAGCTCCAGAGCAACGAAAGTATTTAGAGTTTATCTCAAAGAGAAAAAGATGATAAACAGCACGTTTCTGTGGTGACAGACTGAAAGCAAGAGCAGCCACATGGATCACAAGGTCCCTGAGCAGCACCTGCTGCTCGAAACGAAGTTTTGATGAGAGGAAGTAATGCTGCACAAAGAGATTGCCCAATTACTGCCCAGGGCTTAAGATGTATAAAGAAGTAGGTCACACAGTTTCCCTTGCCCAGTTTCCAGGTCACAGTAATGAGATAAACGAGTGTGTCCTGTTCAGTTCTCTACACTCCACTATTATTTAATTGAAGTATTTTCAGTTTCTCAGAATATGTCTCTTTAACCTTTCAATTAAGTCTAATACTTTTCAGCAGAGTAAAAGAAATAAATAAATCAGATTCTGATTGCCAAGCTATTAGTAGAATTTGGCCGAAAACCTGGAACCTGTTTCTTCAGTGTAATGCAGTCAGATAGGACTGGGTGGATGTACACTAGGTTAAACTGTGGCAAGCCTTCAGTCTTGCATAAGCTGAATGTTGCAAGGATGTTTATTGCTGGCATGGATGCCCTCATTGCATAAAATGAAAGAGAATGTAATGAACATGAGCTATGATTGAATACAATTTTGACCTAAGATTAGTGTGGTTGAATTGGTTACAAGGCACACTAAGGGCGCTCCTTTCCTCTGACTTTCACCCATAACTAAGGTAAATTCAAATCAGACATGGAGGTAAAGCAGAGATCTCCAAAATGTTGTAATGAGTGTCATTAAAACAAAACCAAGCCTTCAGATTACACCGCTCCCTTGTCTGCCCATATTCGAGATGGGGCGCTCTTTGAGTTGTTCTTTGGTGGCACATGGAAGAGCTGTTGTTGGAGATGGCTGTCTTGTGAAGGAACACAGAAGTTATAGCAGCTCTCAAGCACTTAAAATACTTGAAACAAGCACCACATAAGATTTTTTAAGCACTAAACCTGAAGTATGTATAAAATATGGTCATGAAAAACAGTGAATTCATGACTGATTCCACCATTACTGACAACAATGGAAATACACTGCTAGAATTGTCTGTTCTCCTAGAGTTGCAAAGGCTTTTATGATATCTGCACTATTCCTTCCTCTGTAGAAAGACGTTGCCAAAGGAATCTGAAAACTACAAACAAAAGAGAAATTCCCCTCCACCACACTCCCAGTCAAAGACCTGGAGCAATGTATTACTGCATTATTGATAAGAAAAACTGAAATAATTCAAAGTGTCTGATGGAAAAAGGTAAGCACTGATCTTTAAGAAATCCATCTGTATCTTTTCTTTTCTTTCTCTTTCCCCTTCCTTCCTTCCTTCCTTCCTTCCTTCCTTCCTTCCTTCCTTCCTTCCTTCCTTCCTTCCTTCCTTCCTTCCTTCCTTCCTTCCTTCCTTCCTTCCTTCCTTCCTTCCTTCCTTCCTTCCTTCCTTCCTTCCTTCCTTCCTTCCTTCCTTCCTTCCTTCCTTCCTTCCTTCCTTCCTTCCTTCCTTCCTTCCTTCCTTCCTTCCTTCCTTCCTTCCTTCCTTCCTTCCTTCCTTCCTTCCTTCCTTCCTTCCTTCCTTCCTTCCTTCCTTCCTTCCTTCCTCCCTTCCTCCCTTCCTCCCTTCCTCCCTTCCTCCCTCCCTCCCTCCCTCCCTCCCTCCCTCCCTCCCTCCCTCCCTCCCTCCCTCCTAGGGACAAAATGGCATTCACAACAACCTGGTGTAATCTCGTTCTGATCTCATTCTGATCAGTTGATCATGTACATCATCAGAGCACTTCCTACATTTTGAACTTCAAAATAAATCGTCCTGACAGAATTTAGACAATATAAAAGGCACAATTTGGTTGTGCCATGACACAGAGCAACAGCATAATCAAAACAGGATTGCAGTCATCATCTCCTTGAGTACAATGCTTTGACTTCCCAGAAGATTATGTCCTTCACAAGCCACCCACTTACATATGAATGCAAATGAGAAGAGGAAGGTTTCTCTTCAAGCTGCCTGCAGCAAGTGAACTCTATAGTACATGGAAACTCAGTTCGGTAAAGCAAGTCAGCATGTGTGTAAGACCACTTCATTTCAGCAAAGCATTTAAGAATGTGCTTAAGTTTAAACATGTACTTAGCTGAATGGTTTTGCTGAGTGGGGATTGATGGCTGAATTAAGGCATTAAACATTAATGACAGAGCTGAGAACACGAAATAGTATGTAAATGAGGATTTGTCAGGACTAGACCAAACTGATTCAATGATGCAATCATTATGTGATTAAGATCTCTTAAAAGATGTGAAGCCATTAGAGAGGCTTAGGGCCTGCTGACTTGAGGTGGGTGATAGGCACTGAGAGTCACTCCAGACCTTGCACCATCTCAGCTCAGTTGCCTTTAAGGTGCCTGGCAGGAGGAGATAGGTGGAAATCTCTTCCACACAGTGGCTGAAGTTCTTAAATCTATTGGAGTGACTTTAACCAGACCTGTTGCCCAGAGCAACCAGCAGTGTTGGCTACTAATTTCCTCCTGGCTAGGATGAAGAAGGCCCTTACTGTGTCCATGTTTCCAGGTGTCTCCATGCTCCTTGACATTACAGACTACTGTCTGCTCTTGGTCCTGCCATGAGTGGTAGCAGGGTCTACTCAGGCAGCTCTGTTCCTCCCTTCCAAAGAGACTCTGCTCTTTGCCAGTTGTCCTTCATGTTCCCAGTGCCTATGAAAGGATGGCCAGGGAACTACAGTGCTGTTCTTTCCATCATGTGCTGATGACATCTGCTCTTCATATTTCTCTCTTCTCAGATCCACTCAGGGACGCCAAACCGTTCACACAGTGACTCACGGAGATGGAGATGTGGATAAGAGCTAGCTGCCCGTCTGTCCACAAGTGACTGAAGTAATGCTTGCTGGAGAAAGCAACTGGTTCCTTCCTGCCTGACAGAAGATGCGTTTGCTCATCCAAGTCAAAGCAATATGGTGCTTCCCTTGTTCATTCTTTTTGTGATTTTTGCTTTGCATTTTCTAAATCTTGGCTCTGCTATGAGCTGTGAAATAATTGTGCTGGTTTTGCATGTTACAATAATTTGAACAGAAACAAAAATGTTTTTTTTTCTTTGCAGGAAAAGCTATGGTGAGTTGTTTGATGAAGTTCCACTTATCTCAGAAGCTGGATTGACCAGCAGCTCTACCATTAGTTCTGTGCCTGATTTACAGACCAATGATCTCTGGCAGTGTTTGTGCGTGATAAATGTTTGTGCAGATAATCAGTCAGATTCAGAGGAAAGAATGGAATCCAGTGGAATCAGGGGCAGCTTTAAACTATGATCTACATGAAGTCCATTTACAGAAGGTTTGAAAAGAGGGAAAACATCTCTTTCTTGCGACAAACTGAATGCACAACTTCACTGTGAAAAGAGGTGCTTCCAAACACGAGTCTACTTGAGTTAGAAGTCAACTGAAAAATCACAGCAGGGATGCTGGGTATCTAGAAACCAGAGCAAAAACACCTTTATATAATTGGGGATTTATTATCTGAATCATCTGAAACTTATGGTGAACACTGTTTCTTGTTCACAGGGTACATTTCTTGTTTTGAAAAACACACATAGTTTGTGTAATATGGGAGTATTACGTATGGGAAATCTGGAGTATCCATTATTCCCGTGTTCAGGTTAAAAATGAATAGCTTAGAATGAGCAGCTTGGTTTTTTTGGTTGTTTGTTTTTGTTTTGCATTTATTTTGTACAACACTGGGAAAAAAATTAAATTAAAAATGACAGATGAAAATATTCTATTTAAGTAGCGAGATTGTGAAATAATTTTCGTGGAAGTGTTTGTTGAAAGCTTCAGCGTAATAAGTTTGATGTAATTAAATGATGATGGAGTTAGCAGTTAATCTCCTCTGAGAATGACTTTTATTACAACAAATAAATATCCTGCCCCAATTGTTCTCTGAATATAAAGCAAGCATTACGTGGTTGATGTAGCTCCATCTTCCAACCATTTCTCAGAGCAAAGTGGTTCATCAAAGAAGTACCAAACCATGACACACGTTTAGAGTCAAAAGTGACATGACTAAAACTAGAACTGTGTGCAGTTGTATAACAGTTCTCCAGATTTGTAAGGCAGAGGGAAAATACCATAATGGGCTTGATTAGCATTACAACTTAACCATCGTAGAATAATCAAACCTGAAAGCTTCAGGATCTGAGATGTTCAGATCTACCAGGACCCTGTTTGGAGCAGGGGATGGGCTTGGCATCTCCAGTCATCTCTCACAACCTAAATGGTTTCAGGACTACTTTATACTACAACGCACCATTGGAATAAATTAAAAAATCAAGCTTTGTGAAATATTTGGTACAAAATCCCTTTTGACCTTTTTATGTGCTTGTATTCCTTATTTTCTTCTACTGTTCTGTACTGATGTGAAGGAGATCTGAAGAGCATTGCAATGCAAGCAGATGTGGTGGGCCACTCTGGCCAGATAAT
The DNA here is from genome assembly GCF_054131305.1 of Coturnix japonica. NCBI lineage: Eukaryota > Metazoa > Chordata > Aves > Galliformes > Phasianidae > Coturnix > Coturnix japonica. Next base: position 122,198,739 of record NC_140663.1, read on the forward strand.
ATCCTTCATTCATAGTCCTGATTTGTGATCCTGATCTTCATAGAATAATAGAATCATCAAGGCTGGGAAAGACCTCCAAGATCACCCAGTCCAACTGTCCACCTACTGTTAATATTTCCACACAAAATCATGTCCCCTTGTACACCTCCAAGGATAGTGACTCCACCACTTCCATAGGAAGCCTGTGCCAGCACCTCACCACTCTTTTGGAGAATAAATTTATCCTAACATCCAACCTGAATCTCTCCTGGTGCAACTTGAGGCCATTACCTCTAGTTCTATCACTGTTATGTGGGAGAAGAGGACAGTCCCCCACCTCCTTCCAGGCTGTTATAGAGAGTGATGAGGTCTCCCCCCAGCCTCCTCTTCTCCAGTCTGAACAATCCCAGTTCCCTCAGCTGCTCCCCATAAGACTTGTGCTCCAGACCCCTCACCGGTTTTGTTGCCCTTCTCTGGACATGCTCCAGGGCCTCAGTGTCTTTCTTGTAGTGAGGGACCCAAAACTGAACGCAGCACTCTGACTTCAATCTTGAACTGTGCCTGACACATATACATTCCTTATTCCTAAGCATTCCTTGAGTGGATTACATAAAGCATTTCAATTTACATTTAAATCTCTTTCAGCTGGAGAAGACAAGGCTCTGAGGAGATCTTATAGTGGCCTTCCAGTACCTGAAAAAGGGCCTACAGGAAAGCTGGCGAGGGACTTTTTATAATGGCATGTACCAACACGCTGAGGGGAAATTGTTTTAATCTGGAAAAGCGTAGATTTAGACAATATAATAGGAAGAAATTCTGTACTGTGAGGATGGTGAGACAGTGGAACAGGCTGCCCATTGAGGTTGTGGATGCTCCCTCCCTGGAAGCACTCAAGGCCAGGCTGGATGGGGCTGTGAGCAACCTGGTCTAGAGGGAGATGTCACTGCCTATAGCAGGGGGTTGGAATTAAGTCATCTTAAAGGTTCCTTCCAACCCAAACCATTCTATGATTCTATGAATCACTGCAAACATTTTTACTTCAAGTAAGTGCTATGTGTAATATTTGATGACCCTTCGGTTAGCACTGCTGGAGCTTTGCATGAGCAAGAACTGGGGATGAGTGAGTACGTGAATGTTCATTTGCATGCCAAGGGGAATTTTTATATAACTGTAGCCATAAACCTTTCATATTTATTCTCTATGAATACATGATCTCTTGAGCTTTATTCCCATATGTGTCTGTGGGAATTCCTTTGTGACTTACTCATGAGAAGCAAACACTTACTCAAACTCTCGGTCACCGAAAGGTAGTTCATATTTCTCTACTGACTTTGTTTGGATTAGTTATTCAAATCAAACGTTATGATCCTTGTGACAAAGCACAGCTTGGCAGCATTACATTCTATGGACAGCTAACATCAACACCCTCCTTGTTAATTTAAAAAACACACCAACTTAGATCAAAAAGCGCATGTGCTATAAATTAAAGTTACTTGACTTAATGTAGAAGAGAATGAAATGTTCTGAGTGGGTTACAAAAGTAACAAATCAGATGATTTGCAGACCTTTGGTTATTCACTGAAATAATCCATTCACAGTTTTATAAGGAGAATAATTCAGACATAATGCAGCTCTTCAAATGACTCAAGGTAAAATTTGCCAAAGAAAATCCTCCGGTGAGATCAGCACGTAGGAGCTGTAGATGAAGGAGATGGTTGCTTGGTTACTAAGTAGCAGTCCACCTGGAGAGCACAGTGTGGATGTGCATCTCGTAGTGTGGGGATGGTTTATGAATAGCATCACTGCGGCATGTTAAAACCTGAAACACGGAGCTGGACAGCCCCATCGAGCTATCTCTGCACTTAGGAGGTGCTGTGGCTGCAGCCAGCAGTAGGCAGGTCATCTCCTTCCTGTCAGGATTTGGGGAAAACAAGAGATCCACAATTATTTTAAAAGGCATTTTTAACGAGGCTACCTCATATGTTATTCTCTTAAATACACTCTTTTGCCCTTGGATAGACAATTCACAGTGTTGTTTCATCTGGATTCTTCTCCCTGGGGATCTCCAGCAGCCGCCTGGCCACGGCCCTGGGCACCCTGCTCTGGGTGCTGCTGCTAAAGAGAGGGTGGGCCAGAGGGGCACAGAGTGCCCTGCCAGCCTCAGCCACACTGTGGTTTTAAAACTTCCTCCATTTTGATACGACTTTGGCAATTTTTAGGATACGGGTGCATGACAAGTCGTGCCTCTTTGCCAATCTCACGCTGACAGCTTTAATGACTTCAGAAATGAGAGTGGGGAATTCTAATCTGCTCTACAAAAGAAACTTATTTATTCCAAACCTGCTATATGTAAAAGCAAACCAAGTCAACATTTTAATATTTCTTCACTTTTAGGGTAGGGACACCAGGATCCTGAAGACACATACTTCATACTTCACCACGTTAGTGCATTCAAATACAATAAAATAATTTTGTAATTTTGAAATGCGTGTGACAGATGAGGAAAACACCTTGTAAGACGTCAGCTATACAACATACATGGTAAATCAAGCAATTACCTGGAAGCTCTCATCCATTACAGAATCACAGAATTGCAGGGGATGGGTAGACCTCAAGAGATTGAGTCCAATCATCCTGCCAAAGCAGTTATTCTACAGCAGGTCACACAAGTAGGTGTCCAAATGGGTTACATAGGTTGCTCCAAAAGTAATGCTCCCTCTTTATTTCCATGGAAACTACAGCAGACACCAAGTGCCCAATAGCATTTCACTTCCACGCCAGATGCTGTTGTGTCAGACTGTCGCTCTGCTGCCATCTGTCACATGGCAATATCATATTAATGGAATATTGGTAAGAAGGTTCACTTTCTACTGCCATCCCACCAACATCCACCTCTGATTTTGTGGACTAACAAAATAAAACAAGAGGCATTATTTTTGGAACAACCTTCATACGCTGTGAGTGACTTCAGACAACCTTACGGCAAACTCCTTATGCTTCTGCAGCAGATGTCTTTATCTAATTAACTTCTTTCTTAGCTAAAAAAAAAAACCAAACCAAACTGATTTCAAATGCTTTGTTGCTATAGATCGCCTTAGAATTATTATTGACTCCATTTATGTGCAGTAGTGTTTTTAAGGTTGCAAGCAGTTAGGAAACTTCTCCATAAGCAGCATTTAGCCTGACAAATATCTTGTCAGTTTTCTCCCAGTCACTTCCTAAGAAACTCTAGGAAGTGCAAAAGATTTTCTTTCAGAGGTTGCACCTCAGTGGGAAGTTATCACCACACTCATGGCCACAGCCTCTGTAGAAATGTAACTCGGCCAAGTGAAAATACATGAATAAAATGTAGGGTTGGCCTCACTGCAGCATTACTTGTCCATGCAACATTCACTGCATAGCTAGGCCTCTGATGTTGTTTTCCATGCAGCTAATATTTATCCATGTTAAATGTGGAGGACATGCAACTGTAATCTGATTCCACGGTGGAAGGAGATCTGGAGGGATGTACCAGCAACCCCTTGTCTTCTTCCTTGCTTTGTGGGGGGCAGCAGGCAAAGGACAGACAGGAGTGATGCAGCTCAGTAGCTTAAGGATGAAAGGACCACTATGATCCTTGCAGATGAGCTTCAGCTGCTCTGGATGAGTGAATATACAGACTTTTGGCTCACGCTGGTGGGTTCTTTCATATTAATTGTAATTGGAGGTCATACTGAAGGGGTTCTCCACTTCTTCTGGAAGAATCTCCCATCTCTGAAACACTCATCTATCCATTCCCTTCTCAATGAGCTTTTCTTACTCTTTTCCATTCCACTGCGGGGCTTCCTTTTGCTTCCCTCCTTCGCTGTCCATTCCTAGCACACAAATAGAACAGCACAACAAAAGCAGAACAGGGTGAAACCTCCCTTTCCTGCAGACAGTTGAAGCCTGGTTGGAAATTCCCACGGACCTCCAGCAAGTATTCTGCTGAGAAACTCCCGTGCCCAGTGGGCTGCCTTGCTAACACCGCACTAAAACACACCAGCAGCCACTGCAAAGCTTTGTGATGTTCTGCCTTGCACACCAGTTCCTACACTGAGTTAAAAATGTGCCAGCACTGGCCTGAGAAAAGTCATATTCTAGCAGTTAAAAAATGAAGCCATATCTGTGGAGTTAATTTTAAGTGAGTAATTCAGTGCTGTCTCTGAACTACAAGAAAGAGATGTTTTCTCTCTTTTAGTCTTGTGTTTAGTTATTATTGAATTTATAACTTTCTTTTGGGCAAACTCTACTTTGAAACCAAGATTTCTGCAAGTTACTTCAGTATTGCTCAGCATCTGATTGATGGATTCATTTTTTTACCTATGCAACAAATGAGTGTAAGAACTGGTTCATGTTAGAGGGTGGATTATTACATGCAGGAAGAAATGAAGGGAACTAGGAAGAGCTTCAAATAAGGGATGGATGAACACACTAATGACAGAGGGCTTAGTGTTTGCTGCCTGCTAGTCTGAAAGAAAGGAAGATCATTTGTGCATGTGTGTGACAAAGCTTCTTTGGTCTCCCGAATTCCAATTTGTCAGCTATTAGTGCATTCCAAAAAACCTTAGCCCTTGTAAAAAGGATGGAAAAGAAGCTGTGCATGGATAAACCTAAAGTAATTTTCCATTATTAGTACATTTTTATTTTTTTTTTAATCTATAGCATTTAATAGCATTAAAAGCAGCATTTCACTCTGTGTGTTTCTGTTGGAAGGCAGCTGCTCATGTTCTGCCAGTTCATCCTGTTCCTTTGTGTACTGTAATTATAAAACATCGAGCACTGTGGTTGACTGCTTCTAATAAATTAAAAATATCTGGGTAAATAGGGAAGTGTTGTTGTCTACTAGGTGCAATATCCGGGTTTGGCTGAAAACAGGAAAGCCTGCTGAAACCCTTAATGTGGAAGGGTTTTCCTGCGTTTTAACACCAGTGTAAATGACATGCTCTCAGCTCTAGCAGATACACCTAAAGTGTAAGGATACGGGAGGCTATGTTCAAGGGCAGAGGTAGTCAGCACACACAGCATCAGAGTTTGTCTGTCCAGACCTCAAAAATACTGTTGTTAATTCTACATATGACTGTGAAAAGTGCTTTGCAGGGTAGTGACAATTTATATTTTCAACTCTGTGGCGTCTAACCACAGGCTTAGTAGATCAGAGAAGAACAACCTATTTATGCACCCCCCAAAAGCCAAGGTTCTGCTGCAGAAAGGTCAACATACCTGTGCTGTGACCAGTTTCAATGCTTGCCTCATCAGTGGTGCTGCTAGTCACGCTGCAGAGTCAGGGTGGCTTTCAGTCACAGCTGTTTGCACTAAGTTCAAATAGCCTGAAGCAGCAGCTCTCAGGGCCTGTTTTTTAGCCAGTTTTTCTGCGGTAAAATTTAGATGCTTGTAGGTATAGGTGCCTCCATGGAAACTGAGCTCTTCTGTGTGCCTGATGATGGTTGTTTTGTGTGGCCTGGTCTTCCTATGTCTGCGTAACCATCCTGGAGACCTCCTCATTGCAGAGATAAATGAGCTGAGGGGAAAAAAATAATCAGGATAAAACATACTACTGTAATCCTTACTAATGAATGAATGCATTCTCATGCATTCTTCAGGTATCTGCTTTGATATCCAAGTATGATAGAGTAGTATGTCATCCAGACGTACGCATATCATGTTGACTGATAAAAGTTACTATTATGGAGGAATCTGTCCTAAGAACAGTGCCTTGAGCAATACCCAAACTTCAGGGAACTTTTATTAAGCAGGTTCCCAATAGCACCTGATTTGAGTTCTCCGTGCATACAGGGCTGCTGTGCATCTACTCTGAGCAGATGAGAGGTGTGAGGACTAACTGGCTTACTGAAATAACTGTTTGACCTTCAAGCCTTTGCCTACCAAGCACACTGAAGATAAAGTGATAACCATATACAGGAGCCCTAGGACAATTAGGGACCCAGGCTACTGAATACTTGGAAGGTCAGAGACATGGGCTAGAGTCATCAGTTTAAAAAGCCAAAGAAGGAAGGTACTTGTCATAGCCTGTGGTGGTGAGGAGTGCCACGGCCTTCTGCTGGAGTTTCCTAAGGATCTATGGCTTCTTGCTCATAAATGTGGCATTGCTTTGGTCTAGACAGGAGCTGACAGAAACATGTATAACAAGGAACAGATCACCTTCTGTGAGAGAAGGGAGGAAGTATTGAGAACTGGAAAGCAGCAGGGTGTGATAGATGGACACAACTCAGTGCCCAAACTTTGTTTGTAGTTTCAAACAAACACAGTGGGAAGCCCCTGAGAGTTCTTCCCATCACACACCACCAGAATATCTTTCTGTTGGAGGAGCAGCTTGTAACCATCTTCACCAGCTCTTCTGAAGTCCCAGGAATAAGCTGATGGCAAAGATGTTGTAGAGAGGTAGAACTATTTTACATAAATCACTGTTGACATGTAAGTTCAAGTTGGCACTACTCTCCACTTGCTTGGAGAAGAGAAGGCTTCAGGGAGACTCATTGTGGCTTTCCATACTTGAAGGGAATGTATTAACAGGAGAGAGAATGACCGTTCACAAGGGTGGCCAGTGATAACACAAGGGGAATGGTTTTACACTAACACAGGGGAAGTTTAGGTTGGATATTAGGAGGAAGTTTTTCATGCAGAGGTGGTGATGCGCTGGAACAGGTTGTCCAAGGAAGCATCCAAGGCCAGGATGGATGTGGCTCTGGGCAGCCTGGTCTGGTGGCTGGCAAACCTGCACATAGCAGGGGAGTTGAAACCAGATGATTGTTATGGTCCTTTTCAACCTAGGCCAGTCTGTGATTCTATCCAGAGCTGGATAGAGCTGTGAAAACTGCAGTGCTCCAAAGGAGTGGAGGCAGACAAAAGGCGGCCTAAAAATGGTCACATGAAGATGGCAAATCAGTAGGATCCCAACAATGCCTGCTAGCAGAGATGGAAAGCAAATTTCAGCAGGCTCATTGTGACTAGCAGTCACAATAAGCATTCAAATATTATACCGGGCTGCTTGCCTGTTTACAAGCTGGATTTGTCACTGCACCCATAAAGCAAATTGGTGCTACTCACTGAGTGCATCCTCCCCTCCCACACAGATGAGAAATATAACGGGTAGCAAATAATACCTCATCATATTAAAAATGTATCAGTTACAAGGTACTGAGCAGCTTTGGCACTGAGGCAATATGGAAGAACGTTGGCCCTGGCCATCAGCTCTGTTCATTTCTTATAATGGTGTTTTGTTGGGTGGTTTCGCCCAGGGTGACCAACACTCTGCCGACAGATCTCAGAGCTGGCATAGTCCAGGTCCACTTCTTCGGTCACTCTTCAGCATCAGGCTTAATCTGATCCTCACTCTTTGAAGGCAGTTGAAGTGGAAGCTACAAAGTAATAATACAACTGGCGTTGGAAAAATATTTTTCTGAGTGATGTTTCTGAATCACGTAGTACTGCCATTTTGTTGGTTAACACTTTCTTTTTTCCCCCAATTAAAACTGCTTTGCTTTGCATGAAACTCAGAACTTCTCTGCTTTCTTCAGAAAAAAAACCCACAATTGTGCTGATTTGTGGTTTTTCCTTAAATGGGCTGCATATGTTTGCACACAAGATGCCAATAATGAAGGAGTCGACTCAATTCACTTGGTGAAATTCTTTGGGAGCTTGTGAAAAACAAAACAAACAAACAAAAAAACAGCCCATCGAGTAAAAATGGCTTGATTGATGCAAAAGGAAGCACAGATGGAGGTAATGGGGTTTCAAAAGAGGAATTAGAGAAGATCTGAACAGAGGCTCATAAATCTGCAGCAGTTCAACTTTGCCAAGAACTGCAGTGGGAAATCCTCATTACGGGAGGTATTTCCACACCATGTGCACCCATGAGAGCTTTGCTGGGGCAGCTGTGGGGAAAGCATTATCTGGTGGTGACAGGAAGACCTGGCAATCAGCATTCCTGAATCTTGTTGGACCGCGGCTGCTGACTCACACAGCGGCCTTGGGTTAGTCATTCAATGCCAGATGCTTCGTCCTGACCTTGTCAGGGTGCCACGAACAAGGAAGCAAAACAGACTTACCTTGGGCAATGCTTGCAAACAGGTCTTATCCTGCCGTGCTGCAGCTTCACTTGCGCTGGTGGCTGAGCAGCGCGGCAGAAGAAGGAGCTTTGGGCCACACTGGGCCATTTTTAGGACAGTGGAATTAGTGAATCCTTCAGTGAGGCTGGAAAACTAGGGGATTTTTCTGTCTTCTTGCAGTGGTTTCCCACTGGTAGGTGAGTTAGAGTTGATCTTTTTTTCCAAGCCAGATGTTCATTTCAGAAGCAGATCTGCTCTGGTGGCTTATGTCCTGGGCTGCACCAAAAGCAGAAGTCTGAGGAAGGTGATGTTTCCCCCCTATTCCACTCTCAAGAGACCACACCTGAAGTGTTGAGTTCAGCTCTGGGACCCCCAGTACAAGAAAGACATGGAGCTGCTGGAGTGTGTCCAGAGGAGATCACAAAGATGATCAGGGGGTTGGAGCAACTCACAGAGACAGGCTGAGACAGCTGGGCTTGTTTAACTTAGAGAAGATTCTGGGGAGATCTTACAGTTGCCTGCCAGAACCTAGAGGGGTCCACAATGAGGAGGGACTCTATTGTGAAGTACAGTGGTCGGACAAGGGGTTTTAAACTAAAAAATGGAAGAGTTAGATTTGGTATAAGAAAGATATTTTTTCACTATGAGGGTGGTGAAGTGCTGGTACAGGCTGTCTAGAGAAGCTGTGGATGCCCCATCCCCAGAGATGTTCAAAGCCAGGTTGGATGGGGCCCTGAGCAACTTGGTTTAGTGTGGGGCTGTATGGTTTTAAGTCCCTTCCAACCCAAACCATTCTGTGATTCCATGGTTCTATGGACTTCAAAGCCTCCTTTGTGCCCCAACAGAGAGAAGTGTGTTACCATGTGATCGCCCAGGGAAGCAGCTGATGTCCCACCAGCAAGGTCTTACACCAAAAACACCCTGTAAGGAGCTACCCTCTATCCACAGGAGTAGATGCCTCAATGTAGTGAGTCCCTTTCTTGTTTGTTCTCTGTGTCTCTATTGGAAAACCAGGCTAGTGGAATATATTTGCCAGGTTTAATCCCCTGATAGCATAGCAAGCCCTTAATTCCTTTGTGCTGCTTCCAGGCACAGCATTGCTTTGCTAAACATATTAAGTGTTAGAATTTTTATACTCTCTTGGTAGAAACAGATAAAAACAATAATTCTTATGAAGCCGGCCTGTTTGAGTTGGTGAAATGTTGAAAATTCCCAGTTGTCTTCGAATAGATGTATTTCGAAGTATTGCTCAAATAGTTTGGAACAATATTCAAACCGTGGCTTGTTTATGAAGTATTTCATTTGATGTTTGCAAAACATTTGATATCTGCAAGCTATTGGATTTGACACTCAGCTCATGTGGAGTGCTAAGCAACAAGCTTCACAACGGCAGGGCTGAAACTTCCCCGCCGGCAAAGGGTGAATTGCGCACCTCTGCGCTCCTTTTTTTGACATTTCTGCAGATAATTCATGTAAGTTCCTAAAGCCTTTGCAGAATGGCTTCTAATCTCTGGTAGATAACATAGTGGTTTATCCTGCAAGCTGCAGTAAATTGTAGTTTTATTCACGGCGCACCTAAATATCTTACTCTTTGAAAAGGCCTAAAAGCTAAACTCTTCTTTCTGGAACTATTTGTTGGCATATTCGCTGTCACAGCCATAGTTTTGTATGTGTTGCATGATGAGCCATATGGTTGAATTCCTTTATTCAGTGGGTAATGCATGTACAAACTCTTGTGGGGTCAGTGGGAGCAGTGAGTGGACATCTGAGAGCTGAATACTGTTGAGTCATGCTGCACAGACTGTCAGATGGTCCAAGTGGTGAAAGATGTTAAATCGTGGTACCATAAAGACACTGGTGTGCTGGAAGGATACGGAGGGACATGCCTTTAGGGACACAGCCGCTTTCCAGAGAAGAGGAAAGCAAGGAAAAGTGAGGATATTGAGAAGCTGGCAAAGAGAGGGAGTAATGGAAGCTAGTGGGAGAGCATGACTGTACCCACTGTCAGAGTTTCAGTGCACCAAAACCAGCATGCCTCACCCCGTAATGACACAGCTAAATGGAAAGATTTTGTTTCTTTTGTCTCCACCCAGTTAGATAAAAGTATAGCTAATGAAAGCTGGGTCACACCTGTCTCCTGGCATCCTTTCCTCTCTCATTATGCGTGTTACCTTCACAGATAAATATATCTCAGCATAGAGATAAAGCAGGTTCTTTATATTTGTTTTCTGTTTTCTCTTTAGTTTTAGAGGAAATGTTTCATATCTGAAAAGCAGAGATTACAAATGCCTTTATTCTCTATTAGTTCAGCCTGGTCAGTGGCAGGATGGGAGCTTCAGATTCTGTACATTTGATCCATAAGAGAATAAATATGTAAATGAAAACTTGTGCAGCACAGAATATAGCCCCCTGTAAATAGTCCATCAAAATCAGGATATTGTAATTAATTCCACATGATTAAAAGAAAAAGATGTATGGTTTTGTTTTCAATATTTTCATATATCTTTAAATCCCTTTTCAAAGAATTTTGATCTACCTCAAAATGCTTGAAGTAAAGCAAGCACTTTAATATTTAGTATAGTTTGTTCTAGACCTGCTCCTTTCATCAATACCTTCCCAAGTGAAATCCTTCCTATGTCTAGTAGGCAGCCCAAATCCAGATAATAGAGGTGGACCTACAGTGTATTAGGGAAGAAGACATGGCTCAGCACGTTAAGGAAAACAAAGGTTTCAGTTAAGCTTGGAATTATTTGTCTTGAAGCTGAAGTCCTTCTTGAACATACTGTGTATTTAGATAGGATATTTTCTCAACTTCACGCCTCTAACAGAATGATAAACATCCTACTGTTGGAACATTTACAGGTGCTTCACGCAGCCGTGTAGCTTTGAGTCAATTGCTGCAGAATGAGTTTGGCTGGGGAGAAGTGACAGTACTTTTGTTCATTGCACAAGCTCCTCAGTCAGTCTGTCTGCTCAGGTTTCTGGAAATCTCCGTGGTCTGATTCACTATTTCCTTACTGTTTGTTCTGGGACTGGGAGTAACTATGCAAACACAATGTTGATGCAATATTGTTGGGAGTATCTGGGCTAATCTCTTCCATTCAGCTTCTGAACATGGTTGTTGTGAGCAAGGGCTCGGATTCCTTACTGTCTTCTATCATGCGCTGTCTGTGGGCCTCTGCAAAATGGAACTATATCCACACCATGAAGAGTTTGGCTAGGAGACTAGCATAGGAGTCAGGAAGGTGCTTTTTGATATCTGTGCCACTTTTTGTATGCATTTCGGATAGCTTCCATCTCAGCTAACATTATGTTCCTACAGTGTAGACATCTACAGCTGAGCTGGTTCTCTCTATCCTCTCTGGTAAATGTGAGAAACATCCAACCCTCTGTAATGAAGAAGGGAACTGCATGCCAGGAAAGCCTCCATGAGCTGTGAGGGGATCCAGGTAACGTGCTCAGATGTAGAAGCCTACAAATCACTTGGCCATGGTCTTCCCACCCTTTGTGGCTGAGCAAGAAGCAGGGTTTGTTACAAGAATTAGCTTATTTACAGTAGCAGAGTGCATGAAGAAAGTAAAACAGCAGACCTTCGAGTCCTGTTTTCCAGTTCCTGATTCAGCAGGGAGTGTTATGTTGTTTTTGGAGATGTTCATAAGGGAGGAGGATCTAAATTTTCCTATAAGGACTGAGAAGTTTCTAAGAGTGGGGTGGATGGTGGTTGGAAGCCTTTTTAGGAAAGAAAAGGTTGACTTCTATCTCTCTTTAGTTGCAAAACAGCAGCACGGAGATCACAGTGGTTTTCTATTTCATTTCCTATGACAGAACTACAAAGATATGAAAGATTCTCTAGAAAAACAGAGCTAGAAGATTGCATTTCCTGACACTGGCTGTTCAGAATGAATTTGTTAGGTGGATAGAGTATTCCAGTATTATAAAATGTGCATGATATAACACTTAGCCAAAGACAGGCAGGACAGAAGTCCACAGGACTCAGGATGCAACTGAGTGTGCTGAGGGAGTCATTGCAAGGCTGTTTTCTGCCAACTTTGAAGGGCTATGGTCATGGGGAAGGTTTCCAATGAATGGAAAAAGGAAAATGATGAATCTGAGAGGCAAGGAAGGATGCAGGGAACTGCAGGCTGGTTAGCTTAACCTCTATCCATGAAAAAACAGTAATTCTGGAAGCCATGACTAGACATGAAGAACAATGGGTCTGAAAAGGACAAATCATAACTTACCAACCTGACTGCCTACTGTGAGATAATTGGGTCTGTGAACAAGGGGAGAGCAATGCTCACCAGCAGAGATGTTATGCAGCACTGACCATAAGGGAGGCTACTAGCAACCAGTTGCTTACTGCATTTTTACCTCCAACCACAAACCTTTAAGCTCAGTGCTCCAGCCAGCTTTCCACCCACATCACAGTCCAGTCATCTGACAGACAGTTCAGCAGTTTGGCTCTAAGCATCCTTTGAGATACTACAATAAAGGCTGAGTTCCAGTCAAGAGGCAACTGGCACATTTTGCAACAGAGAATATCCCAATCGGAAAAAAAATGGAAAAACAGGTCATACAAGGAAGGTGGTAAGTGCTGGAACGGGTTAATTGGTTAGACTCTGGAATGCCTGTCCTTGGAGATGCTCATAACACAGCTAAACAAAGCCCTGAGCAACCTGATCTGAGACAGCCCTGTTTTAGTGAAGGAACAGCAGATGAATGATAGGCAACTAAACAGGCCACCTCCAATCAAATTATTTGGTGATCCATTTTGTGGTGTATGTGTTTATACGTAGGTGTATGAGAGACTTTCAGAACCATGTCTAGCCTTGCGTGGGTGGCTAGTTAGTACCTTAATTCAAAACAGTCTCGTCTAGCTTTCTCCAAGAGAAGAGACAACCCTGCAAGAGCTGATGTTTTCATTCCTAGTTCTGTTATGGAGCTGTCAGGATCACGAAAGCTACCACTGCATGTAAAACTAATTACTGCCTATTTGAGAAAAGGAATATGTATAAGGCTGTACAGCCCTCCTTTGAGGACAGGTGTGGAAGCTGTTTGAACAGTGGGAGGGTGCCTGAGCTATCTGGCAGAGGAAGGTCTCTGGCACAGAGCTGTCAGCATGGGTCATATCACTTCCAATACACATCTCTGTTACTTGTGTGCTTGTAGTTTATTATGTTATAACATACAGGGTAGTAGGAGTCTGTGAAAAATATTTCAACATGGCCTTGCCATGCAGAATCATCTAAGAAAAATAGCAGCAAGAGGAGACCCAAGGGAAACAGCAATGAGAGGCAGCAAAAAACCTCTGTGTGCTTTGGACAGGAAGCAGAATAAACTTTAAAGGCTCAGACAGATATCAAATATTTTCATGAGTATCCAATCTAAGAAATTATGTTAATATTGACTTGCGTGTGGCAATAGAGATATCAACGGATAGGAAGACTCCACATTATGGGTCTGCATCCCTGTGTGCTTTTTCCATTTGTGCTCATTCTCATTCTGGCTCATATAGTTGCATCAGGCAGTGTTCATCTGACCCATTCTACAGCACAGTAATTTATACTGAGATCCTTCTTGTGGTAGAGGAGATATACGGGTATCTCCAGGGCCTGATATCTCTCTTTTTGATAGCACACCTTCCAAACAGATAATACAACTTCCTGGCAGTCTCTGCTTCTTTCCAGGTACTAGAAAGGAAGTGTGGGTGGCAGGCTTAAGTGCAGATCTCTGCGCTGTATAAACATCAAGGTTGAAGATTCACCTCGCTCTGATTTGCTGGATGTTAGGATACTGCAAAGGTTGTAACCACTTTGACCAGCCTCAGGGGCTGCACATGAGCTCCGATCCTGGCATCAGTCCTTGCTCCAGCTATGCTGTAGATGTACCCCCCATCCCCTGCTGACCCTGACTTGCTCCTAGGCTCTCCACGTTGGCTGTACATCCAGCTCCACTCCTGCTATTCCCCACAGAAGGGATAGATTCGCCATTTTACTTAAGATCTCCTACTTAGCTCTGAGCTGCCACACCAGAAGTTTCTCACAGGACCTCCATCTGCCCTGTGGAGATGTGACAGCTACTCAAAGGGATGTAACATGGTGTCAGACACCTGTTGGCAGGCAGCTGAATTTTGCCTCTAGAGTTTGCATGGTAGCTAAGTGTCTAAGCTCCTGTTACAGTCAGTAGGAATCTAGGCCAGGATCCAGATCAGTGGAGCCTGCGGAGCAATTTGGCTGACAAAGGTTAGAGGTTCACTTCATGAAGAGCCGAAGACCTTGGCTCCATTAAACCAAGAGCACAGTCTCCCATGGCTGCTGTGGCAGTGTAGGCAGTACCTCAGGTCCAGGCACTCAAATTTAGGCAAGCTAAATCCCAACCTTGGTGACTAAAAGAAGAATGAATATATACATACATACATATATAAACAAGAAATGTGGAAGTATAAATAATTGCTAATATTTCGTCTATGGTTTTCTGTATTCCTGATTCTATCTCTACGACGGGTAAATGAAATTATTAGTAGTGTATAATAATGATTTTCTTTTTTTGCAGTCTTCTCTGCTCTGTTCTACAGTATTGTTACATCCTCGCCTGTTGCCATAGAAATGATTGATATGTCCAATCACAGCATTCTTGCCATACCCTCGTCTCTACATATTGTGTGCCTTGCTCTTTAAGCCAGACTCTCACTTGGCTTTTTGATATTTTGGATTATGCTCTGTAGAAAGAAAAAAAGATTGAGAGGGGGATGAAGGCTGTAACTAATCCTAAAGACAAAGTGACATATTAACAATGTGAATCCACAAGATTTTACTCTAAATCTTGTGACAGTTGGTTCTTCTAATTACCCCTGACTTCAATGACTCTGGGAGGATGTTAGCATCCTTTTGTTCAGTATTGCATGCTGTAAACAGTACATGGATCCATAGCCAGAGAACTTGAAAAATCAGAAGTAAATTTGAAGAACTGCTTTTTTGGGTGTAAGCTGATTTTAGGAGGAGTGAATCAGGGGTTTTTGCAGCTTTGGGTTTCCCTCTTGAGAAAGCAGAAGGGAAAAATAATTAGTCAAGATATTTCTTGATGTGATGTAATGAGAAGCGAGCGGCCAGAACAACCAATTTAATTTAGTAATATGGGCTGGCTCCTTCCAGGCTCAGATGTCCATTCCACAGCAGTCTATCACCCTATGGAATACCCCAGGGCTGCCTTTGCTCAATTTCTTCATGGCTTCCCCTTCCCACACAGCAGTGCCTGGAGGGATATGGCACCAGACAGAACTCCTTTTCCCCTGATGCTGGACAATAAGCCTTTTTTTCCCTTTTAATTCCTTTGCTGGCAGCCACATGAAGGCAGCTACGCAGTCCCCTGGCTCCTTTGTATGGGCAAGAAGACTGTGTTCATCTAAGGCATTCACAACATGTGAGCATCTTCAGCTCTGGGCAAGGAAACCAGCAGC
The DNA here is from genome assembly GCF_054131305.1 of Coturnix japonica. NCBI lineage: Eukaryota > Metazoa > Chordata > Aves > Galliformes > Phasianidae > Coturnix > Coturnix japonica. The sequence continues at coordinate 122,214,261 of NC_140663.1, forward strand.
AGCCGGGTCCCAGGAAAGGGTTGCGCAGCTTTCACCCCCTGCTTGCTGCTCTTGCATTGATACTCAGTGTTTGCTCCATGCCCCAGTGGGTGCCTTAGCAACAAAAAGGACTTTCCCATGCAATTCGAGCAGAGCATGGAAGGGCTATGTCGCTGCCAACAAACTTTTTTCCATCTCCTGCCTTTTGGGGGGCTTTGTGGCCTGATGTTGCCTGCCTGTTTCCTACCAAATGCCACTAGGTGGCTCAATGCTGAATTCATTCCGGGCAACAACTTTCAGTGGGACGTACGGGGAGGTTGGGGGGGGGGGGGGAGGAATTTAGGAATTATCCTTGGGCGATGAGCACCACCCTCATCGCTACGGTAATTTTCAGATCTCGGTTGCAGATGCTGGAGGAGGGAAAGGGGCATCCCAGCAAAAGAATGAAATGGGAACGAGCTCATTCTCCTTTCTCACGTGAAATGAAATGGGGAGTTTTCTCTTGATTTATTCCTTGAGAATTGGGACAAGGGATAGCCTGGAGCCTAGTAGTCCTCCCTACAATACCAGTTACTCCTTTTTTTTTTCTTCTTTTTTTTTCTGATAAAAGATGTGTGTATTCTTCTTTTCTTTTAAGCTCCACCAAAGGCAATTGTTACCATCATTAAGGGCTTTACTTTGACCTGAGTTTGCCTTGAAAACACGTAGTTGATGAGAGGTCTATCCAACAGACTGAGGAGAGAGCTTTCACTGGCCCACCACATGACAAGGCTGATCCCCACAAGCTTTTATGACTGACACCCTCCTGACCTCTATCCAGGCATGCCCTGGAGGTATTGCTAACTCTCAATTTTCTTGCTTCTCTCCATCCCAAAGCTCTGATTTCCTCACATTCCTGTTTCCTTCTCTTCCACAGCACTCCCTGGGTTGCCCTTCACTTTGTGTGTAGGACTTTGTGTGATTTCCTGTACCAGGTAACACTGCACCCATTTGTTTTTCTCCTCTCCCAGGCAGTGCAGTTCCACTTCCCAGGAAGGCAGTGTCCCTTTCCCTGTCCCCTCACTGGTACTTGTCCATGCAACAATCATCTGGCTTGGTGCAAGCTTCATTTGGTGGTGACAGCCAGGGCATCTCCCAGCACTCCCTCCCACCTTCTACTTGGGGTGCTGCAGCTTGGAGTGTTGCTTGGGGCAAGTCTGAGTTTGTTAAGGTGTCAGCACCTCAGGGGCAATGAAGAGGAGGAGGAGGAGAAAAGCTGAGATGGAAGCATTGTTGAGCAGGAAGGTGCAAGCTGATGCCATCAGCCAGTTGTTTGAACTATGAATAATTTCAGAGATGCTTGGATCTGAAGCCATGCTAAACAGCTGGCCCACCCCCCTGCTCTGGCTTTCCCATTCCCTTTTCCTTCCCCCACAGTCAACAGGGTTTTGGCCAATGATACCCTCCTGGATGTTTTGGATTTGATTAGAAAACAACCATGTGACATGCAGGCAGGCGAGCACAGAAACCCTATCAAGTCAAGCATGTACTTTCACAAGCTCTGACAACAAGTCAAATATCCCCTCCTTTCCCCCTCTCATGGGGCTTGAGAATTCCCCATTTAGGGCCACAGAAAGAAATGCAAGGAGCACCAATGCACACCAGGGAAAGTACTTGCCTGTGTCTGCAGCTGAGCGTGGGGAGGCTTTGGTTTCTGCAAAAGGAGCTTCTGCTGACTATTGACAAATTAGATGTTCATCTCAGAGTGTAAAAATATACTTCTTCTGAACTGTGCTTTTATTATGAAAAAAATGGATGAGAAATGAATTTGAAAGCCCCACCTAAAAATTCATCTCTCCTTTAGCCCCTGTCCCCACAAACACTGCTTGCCTTCTCCCCAGAGGGCTCCTCCTGTCTTCCTCATTTTTAGGGTGGAGTTAATGAGCCTCCCCGGCTTTGGTAAGTCAGGATTAATTAACCTGCAGATCCCTGCAGGCTCCCAACACCTGCTAACTGAGAAAATCCAGTCAGTCTCTCACGGTGCTTTTCAGCACGCAACAAGCTTTAGCGCCTGGGATGAGGGAAGGCTGCAAGCTCTGCCTGGATGTTTTTATAAAGGGAAAAAATAAAATAAAATAAAATAAAATAAAATAAAATAAGAATAAATGGAAAAGCAATCAAACAAATAACCAAACTTCAGAATATTTTGCAAGATATATATATATATATATATATATATTGTTTAATTTAGATCTGCAACTTTTTTTCTGCATGGGAGGAGGAATCTGCTAGCAGGCAGCTCTGTCTCTCTCCATTCCCAGGTTGGGGAGGCACTTCTAGCTGAGTTCTGCCTCTTTACTAATGGGCACCTCTCTCTGCTGTCTGGTGGCTGCCATCTGTGGCAAATGTTGTAGAGGATGTAGTCATTCATCGTGGGATGCAGTTATCTGATGCAATGGCTCTCTAGGGACTGATTCAGGACCACTATAGTAAGGACAGTTGGAACTAATTGGATATTTCCCCCCCCTAACCCAAGCTGGGTTTCCAGATGTGACATGGCAGCGTTGCTTTATTAACCCAGCAATGCCCACTCTCCCTGTTACAGAGGAATGGATTTATTTTTCTCCTTTCGTGTTGAATCACAGTGTAGTGAGGGTGTTTCCTGCCAGGTTCTGAGCAAGAGCCAAGCGGCTGTCCTTGCCTGCTGGAATTTTACAGCAGGCACCAAGCAGGGCTGCCACCCTGCTGAATGTTGGCATTTAGTATTTCAGGGAATACTTTCTGTTATCTCCACTTGTAACTGACTCGTTTCAGCAGACTGGGCAAACCAGAAATAAAAAATTCCCAGCAACATTCTTTGGTGACTCATTCAGGTGCATAAAGCCTTTCCAAATGCTCCCCCATAGCTAACAGGACAAGGGTTTTGTCTGTGTTTTGATAGCTCCCATCCCACTGGAGCCTTAGCCAAGCTACTTGTGAACTGCCACCATCCAGTCCTCCCCTGCTCTGGCCTATGTTCTCTGCTCCAGGCCTTGGTGCTCCAGGGCCCACCCCACAGATGTTTTGTCACCCTCACCCCACAAAAACGTACTACTGGTTTCCAATAGAGCCTGGGCTGAATGTGGCTCGGAAGCAGTTACATGGCTTTGGGCTGACATGGAGCAGTGGTCTTGTTCCATCCACCCATGCTGCTCGCTGGCTGTTTGTTCCCTTCCACAACACCTTTTGGAGAGAGATGAAAGACAGAGGCCCGAGTGGAGACAAAGTGATCTGCTGGAGGTTGTCATATAGCAAGCCCATCTTCTCTCACATTTTTGCTCCATGTTTCTAACAAAATTCTCCAGGACTCTCCAGAAACTTGCAAACAGCCTTTGCAACGGCCTCCATAAATGTTGCTCCACAGCAAGAAAAGCCACGTGCAATGACATCTGCATCAATGTTAGAGGCTTATCTCCTTAGGAGACCTTATACCTGTGGATGCATCTGTTTTTGTCAAGCCACCCTTATTTTTCTACCTCCCCCCTCTGAAAATTTACCTCTTTTCTATATTGTTCCCCATCTGTCAGCAACAGGACAAGCCTCCTTTAGCATGGAGAGCCAGATGGTGCTTTGCCCCTATACTCCCTCTTCTAGTACCAAAATAGTGGTCCTTCTTATGATCTTCCAACCTGCCTTCCCACACAGTTCCCTGTGAAGCATCCTCCTAGCATGCTGTACTTGGCTTGCCTCAAGGCTGCAGCTCTTTAACTAGAAGACATGCTTCTGGCATTCCTGGGAACTGAATTAAAGTCATGCTGGCAGCTGCCCTCTGCCCTTGTCTATTGCAATAGCTCAAAATGATGCCAGCAGCCCTCTGGGCTGCATTGTGAAGAGGGTTGCCAGCAGGTCGGGGGAAGTGATTATCTTCATCTGTTCAGCCCTAGTGAGACATGTCTGCAGTGTTGGTCCAGTTCTGGGCTTCTCATTCTGTACAACAGACAGAGACGTACTGGAGCAAGCCATAAAGATGACGAAGGGACTAGAGCATGACACATGAGGGAGAGGCTGAGAGAGCTGGTACTGTTCAGCCTGAAGAAGAGAAGACTCAGTGAGGATCTTATCCACGTGCACAGATACTCAATGGGGTGATTAATTTGTCAGACTAAACAATTCCTAGAGGCACCTTCCAGCCTCAGCTGTTCTGTGATGCTGCTTGCTGATCTCCATGCCCTACAGTTAAGTCCCTCTACCTTTACTCTTTATCCCTTTACTTTATTACTATTTTTATTACTTTATTACTATCTACCTTTACTTTATTATCCCTCAACCATCTTGATGGTGTGGTGTTTGGCGCTCCTGGGGGAAGTGACAAATTAACTCCTCTGCAGCAGATACTTAGAGTTACCTGAGTTGTTGAAAATGCACACCTGGCTTAGGAGTAGACGAGAAAAAAGAAGTCCTCCCATTGGGTGTTAAGCACATGGGATTCATCCCATCTAACTGTGTGTTTACAATACAAGCATTTACGTGTGAGTTGTGCATCTCAACTCCCTTCAGAGTCAGTACAGAGAAATAAGCATTTCTTGATGGTGATTTGTGTGACCTGTTTTATATCGTATGATATGTGTGGGATTTTAGGGAACACATTAGTTGCTCAGTCCATATTACAATCTCTGAAGTGAACAGAAGAGAACTGTGGAAAACTGCAGCCAAGGCAAGGTGTTTCAGTATGGAGATATGTTAGCTCCTCCTTTGCAACTGTTAGCTCAGGCTTCTTTGCATACATGCACCAGGAAGGATCTCATGAGGACGGATGATCTTCACCTCATCATGTTGTTGACTGAACTTCTTACAAGAACAAGCAGCAAGGAGGTAATGTTTATCCTCGGCAGTGTTAGGCCCACTCTGGAGTCTCAAGTAACTGAAGGGCACTGCAAGATGGCGTGGCCTGTATTATCTCAGCACTGAAGTATGTAGAGGCAGCACAACGTAAAACTGCTTTTTGCACTCGCTGGCACTTATCTGAAGAGCATCGATGGAAATCTGATCAAACATGGCAGAAGTAGTTTGCCTATGCAGCATGATGCCTGCACGTTCTATAGGAAGCCAGATGAATAAGCGTGCTATACATAAGCTGAGGTGGCAGTGTGGTGGATGGGTGTGTGTGTAGGGTGAGCCTGGGTGCCTTAGCCTGTCAGAGTTGCCGCAAGGGTTCTGTAAAAAGACAGCATAGCTGCAGATTTCATTAGGCAAAGTCCTCTTTGGGCAAGACAGTTTGCCCCAGGATTTTTCAAGGGAAGTGACAACTTTTAGAGATCTGTATGCATTGCATTAGCGGGGTTGGAACTAGATAATCTTAAAGGTCTCTTCCAACCCAAACCATTCTGTGATAACACAAAGAGTCATCATCATGAATGGGGGGCTGGAACTACATGATCCTTGAGGTCCCTTCCAACCCGGGTCATTCTGTGTAATGCAACAGTTAATCTCAAGTTAGGTACCTAAAACTCCCTCCTGGTTTAAAAGAAATCGTGACCTGTGGTTTCTTTGCATTTGGATACAACAGCAATCTTTTTTTTTTTCCCCCAAAGTGCTTGAGATCTCAGATAACTACATAAGATTTGGATGATACCAAGCGTAAATATTATCTATTGTCCTGTAAAATAGAGTATGTGAACATGTTGGACAATGCTGTGCGATGCAAGGAAAGATTTTATGTCTAAATAGAGCAATATTTTCTTGTCAGCGTGAAATTTAATCATCGAAAAATTATAAAGTATTTCCATCCTACACTATTTTGGTGGTGAGAGGAAAGTGGCTTGGAAAAAATGCTTGGAATGCTTGACTCTAGGGTGCTGGAACCTTGTGAAACTGTAATTTCATCTATTTGGTATTGAATGTTTAATGGTATGAAAATGTATCTTCATGCTGTTTCCCAGCAGAGCTGAATGAATGACGAGGCTGCACCTCTTTTTTTTCCCCCCCTCTGCTGCTCATGTGTCCACCCTGGCAAACCAAAGGGCCAGTTCTAGTGCTGGCATGACTCCATGGGGTCAACAGTGTTACAGCTACAGGGGTTTTTGTCCCCAGTCTTGTTAAAGGTCACAGAATCATAGAATCATAAAGTTCAGGTGCAAGAGAAAAGTAGTTTAGAGAGCTCACGCTCTGACTCAATGAGAAGAATTTCAGATCTTGACAGTAGTAAAAACATGTCCTTAGTCTACTGGAGGAAATCAAGGACTCAATCAGGGAAAGAATAGCAGGTAGAGTTTAAGTACATCTGGCAGTATCCTGGGGAACTCTGCACAATGCTCTTTCCAAGTGCTTAGGAAATGACACAGGGAAATGTCCTTATGCAGAAGCATGTATTTGCATGCCATTAACGTCCCACTGCCCCCGGTGCTTAAGCTGTCCTCTAAACTGGACCCTTCTCTTACGATGTACATCTTCATCTCATCATTTGTCCTTATGTGCTTCCACCTTCCTCGAGTAACTATTCCACTCTGGGCTTGTGAGGGCAGAGAACAAGAACAATCAAAGCAGCATAAGCAATTTCCAAGTGCTGTTGGGAAATCATGTGCTGTTTTTCTATTCTTTGTATAAATTTTCCTGCTTTTTCCATTTCAAAGCAAACTGAACAGAGGGCAGATTGCCTATTCACTGCCTAATGGCACACTTGCTTCTGGTGGTGAATACTTGCAGTAAATACACTAGTCTTAAGTGGGGGAAGTTGATCAACAGAACTACCATTGAATTTCACAAGAAGAGCTACACTCATTTGCAGCAAATAAGTATCTTACTCATTGGCTTCACTTTGCTAGTCCAATAAGTAAATGTTATTTATCAAATATTCCCAAATATGCAGGACCTTGCAGCTGAAAATCTTAAAAATTAGCATTGAAAGAGCAGGGATTGATCTCTCTAGCCTGAGTTGTTTTCAGCACAGACTTCAGCATGTGGACTCACCATGTCAGACCCTTCCATGTAGTCAATGCTATGACACCATTCCTCTATCCTGCTTTATCTGTGCCCTGGAAGTACTTACTTCTTTCTGTCAGCTGTTAAAGGTGGCTTAGGCAATCAGCTTAGACAGACATCCGAAATGCTTACCATGTGTGGACAGGTGAATCACACAAGTTTTGTCCTGAGACGGTAGTTCTTTGTGAACCTTCTTTATTCAATAATAAATAAATAGTGTTTCATTTGTGATCAGAAGGTCCCCTAAAGCCTCCACATTTCAAAGGACAAAAGGATTGCATTGATTGCAAAGTTCTTGTCCTAACAGTTATAATGAGGCATTTCTGTGTCACAGCATCTCTGATATTCGACTTTCTCACAACCAGATCACAGAAGGTAAATGTGTTTTACAAAAGAGCCACCAGGTCAGTCAACAAGATCCAGAAGGAGAGGAACAGAAATTGCCATTTCTGGCTAAACTATAGCTAAATTCCTCACTCAGAACCCAACAATGCCCCATAGCATCCAGCCTTTTGCTTTATTTTGATTACAGCATTTTGTTTTTAAGAAAATAATACCTGGAGGATTACCCTGTGTCAATCACCATCCCAGGGGTGACTAACACCTTTCATTTCAACCATCTATTATGACCACTGAGTGTCTTCTGTTAAATTACATGCCACATGGTGATGCCTGAAGGCTTTTTCTCTTCCCACAGACCTTTTCCTGACATTTCTATTGATATGTCAGCAGTAGCGTTGTGAGAGCTTGCCTTTGACATCAGAGGTAGCTCACAAACTTTCCAGTGCCATTTTGCCATCTCAGTCTCTCAGCACCCATATGTTCCTCATTGCCTCCACAGTCCCTTTGGTGACGACACTACAGTTTTCTGTGGGACCGTACCAGAAATCAGAAATGATTCACACTAAAGATCGCTTCCTTATTTCCAACCTGGTTAAAAACCCTGAGCCACGTACCTTGCTCTGGAGATGGGAGATGCCCATGGAGAGGGCAGTGCTCTGTGCTGGGAAGCCAGCTATGAGGCACCAGGGAAGGGATGAGAGGGAATGTTTAAAGCCAGCTTCCCTCGCAAAGCCAGAGTTTCATTAAAGTGTGGCCTCTGTGAACCTTGTCCTGTATCAAATGAAAATAAACCAACTAAGCCAATAATTTTTTTTGTTTTAAGTTTCTTTCAACAGCTCTGGGTTTTTAATTTTCCATTTGAGAGGACAGCCCATTCTCACCTATTTGTTCTTTTGTTCCTCCCTTTCTTTTGCATTTTGGACATCATCCAGGCTTCATTTTTAGAGTTACTTTCAGAATGTAGCTCCCTACTCATTGTGTTTTATTGCACTAAATAAAAATCTCTTCAGCATTCAGATAAATGTCACCTGGAAATCAAAGAAGAAAGCTTTCAAGGAGCAGATTTCAGTTGCCTTAATTCTTGTTTAAAATACATTCTTTATACTTTAATTTCTATAATTTACCTTGCTTAGGGCACAGTCCTCAAAGATTCATGAATTCGTAGGGAGTTCATACAATGCATGAAATTATGCGAAGGGATAAATTCGTAGGATTAAAGGCAGCCATACACAGAGCAGGGGCACTGTGGGACTTTATGCCCTCACAGGTTTCCTGCTGAAGTCTGCTGCTGGCAGAAGTGCATCAGCTTCATCTACTGTTGCAATGGCTTCTGTACCAGCTCAGGTCACGGTGACAGGATGGTCATTAGCAGATCTGTCAGCTTTATGAGCTCAACTTGCTCTGGAGCAGCTGCAAGCATACAAGAATCTTCTTTCTCTTCAGTTAGTCCAGTACACAGAAATACTCCTGTGCCAGCTTTCAGCTTTTTTTACCAGTTTTACACTGGCTACGGGGAAACTGACAGAACCTGCTCCAACTAAAGGTGTTATGTGATTAAATGAGTCCTTCACTCACACTTGAATTGACACAAACTCCGTAGAGCTCAGTGCTTTGCGTCACATCTGACTCAGCACATGGCACATAAAGACTGCATTCAGACCCACGTCAGAACAAGGCCTAAGTTTATGAGAATGAAACTCCGCCTACCTCGTCAAAAGCCTAGTGGACTTGCAAACTCAAATTGAACTACATTTATATAAGGTGCAGGATTATGACAGAGCAATCCAGCCATCTCCATCTGGTCTTCCACCGCAATGTGAGCACAACTGAGATGTGTCTCAGCAAGGGCTGGGGAAAGGCAGGCATGGATAAGGTGAGACCCATTCTTCCAAACAGTACAGGAAGCACATGTCTAACACTTCATACTATCACCAAAAACAGGAAAAAAAGGGGGCTATTTCCAGCTCTGGTAAGCATCCCCAAGTGCTCCTGAGTGAGATAAGGGACATCAGGATGAGTGTGAGGAGTGACAGTGCTCCCTGAGGAGGTCTGACTCAGAGAGAGGAAGTTTGGTCAAAGCATCTCATGGCCCTGTATGAGAGGTGTGAGGTGCCACAGCTGGGTCATGGGGAGATAACAAGGGGGCAGCCGGGCTGCAAAAACAGAGAGCCTGACTCAGCCAGCCAAGCTCAGTACTGGCATGCTTTGTGTGATGGACAGCAGGATCAGAAACAGCTGGCTGGTTAAAACTCAGCGAGTGAGTAGTGTCCGAAAATATACCCAGGACCTTCTTAATTAGCCCAAGCACGCAACAGTATTTTTTCTGCCAAGTTTACGCATTGTTGCCAGCTTAAAGCTTGGCTGCAGGACTGGAATCGCCCTTCCTTGCCCTGTTCTGTTGGAGGGATGGGAGCAGTCTCCTCATATAGGCTGCAGCTCCACTGGCTTTAAATCCTGTGTGGGCATGTTCAGAACCAGATGCAAAAATGCCCCAGCTATTTGATGCAAATTGGTAAACTTCACTCCGCTGGTTCAGATCTGCTCATTGATTTATCTGGGAGCACGGCTGTCCTGACAAACTTCATTTCAGCCACCCATGTCCTACAGCTTGGATGGACCTCTAGCTATAGATGTCCTTTAGATTTAGATGGATCAGATACCATCTTCACAGGCTGCATGAAGGTGCTATAAACACTGTATTACGTGCTCTGGTTTTGGTTTTTTTTTTATATGAACATTGTCCTATACTCGTTTATGATCAGGATAAAATCAGGGCTGCTGGGTGCTCCAGCACTGCACAGATGAGATATCAATTTTTACAGGGCTAAGGTTACTGCGCCTCCTCAGGCTACGCTGCAAAGCCATTTGAGGTAACACTTTCACCTGAAAGTACCTTTTAGGATGTAGCTTCACAATACCTGTCTCTTGCGATAACAACTGGAAGAAGTCCTGCTTCACCTTGCTGCCCACCATTCCTTCCAGGCAGGGTCTTCACAAGAGGTATGGCAACCTCTTTTTTAGCTCATATCACTCAGCTACCTGACCACAGCAGAGGGGATCTGCACTGGCATAATTGAGAGAGCAGCAGTGATGTAGTTCCCAGCAGGGGTTGAGGACAGGAAGGTACGAATGAGGTGAGAGCCGTTTCTCCAGACAGTACAGGGGGCACAAGTCTAACACTTCATGGTATCAAGCAGGTCAAAATCACTCCCATTTTCCAAATAGTGAAAGGGAGGGGAGGCAGGAAATGAGATGCCCCAAGGCTACAGGGTGAATCAGTAGTGGAAACCAAATGAAAATTCAGAACTTCCTGTCTCTTTACTCATCTGCTTGAGTACTGTTGATGATTAAACTGTTAGAATATTAATGTAGTTGGTGACCTCTAGAACTCTGGCCAGAGATCAGGACCCCAGTGTATAAGATGTGGAAAAGAATAAAACAAAGGCAACTTTAAGGAACTAGAGAGGAAAAAAAAAAAGAAAACCAACAAATAAAAAAGCAAGGAATTTGCTCTGTGACCAGAAATGAATGTTGGGCTTCCATTACCCCACAGTGCCTCTTCCAGAAAGGAAGGAAGTTTCTCCAGCTCTACCCCAATGGATCTGTTGAGAGTTCACATTGCCTTCAGACGCAGAGACCTCCCCAAGGCAATGCGATCTCCCCTGCACACAGCTCTGGCCCCCTCACTGCCCTCCCTCCTGTCAGTGGCTGCTCAAGCAGGCACTTAACATCAAAATCCATTTCCTTTCCTTGCTTCACTAAGAGTAAGCCCCAGCTCAGTGCACAGCTGTAGGAATGCTGACACAAGGGATGAGGTGCCAGAGGATAAGAAGGAACGACCAGGGACTGGGAGGCTCTAGACATGGATTTTAACCCCATTGTGGTTTTTGATGGCCATGCTACTTCAAAGAATCATAGAATATCCCATGTTGCCGTTCCCTCGGGCCCTGTCGCTGTCACAAAGAGCAGAGCTCAGCGCTGCCCCTCCTCTCCCTGTGAGGAGCTGCAGCCGCCATCAGGCCTCCATCAGCTCCTCTGCTCTGTGCTGAGCACACCTAAGGGCCACAGCTGCTGTTCACATCTTCCTCTCTAGAGCCCTCACCATCCCTATCTCCTTCAGCGATCCTGGTTTTACTGTGTGAGCAAGAGCTAAAGCAGACTGCTCATCTTCTTCCCATCGGTTTCAGGTCCTCATTTAACCTTTACGCTTTCTAAACTGGGCAACCTCACCATGCTGGTGAAGAGCATGATAGACATGTGAACCAAGTGGTTCTGGACACGGCCAAAGAGACTTCTTCCTCAAGAAAGCAGCCCTTTCATCCCTCAGCTTGTGCAGGGAGGAAAAGGAAGGTGAGGGGAAAATCCATAGCTAATAGCAGTGGTTATGTTAAAAAATAGTGTTTCGTAGCTGAGATTTTGCTCTATCAGACAGTGCTGTTGAGCTCTTTGTATAACTTTTAGTTTCCATGGAAATAAATAGGAGGCATTACTTTCAGAGAGATCTATGTATGTGAGGGAAAACATGTATTTGAGTTCCACAAAACTCAGTCTATACTTGTCAGGAGCATGAGAGAGGTGTTACACATTGGGGTTGGGATCCATGAGTGCACAGAGACAGCTTCTGGGGTAGCAGCCATCTGCCCTCGGCCTATGTTTGCCATCATGTTGGTAACGACACTCAGTGAAAATACAGCACACCATTAAACCGTTCCGGTAATTTCACCTCACACTTTCTGCTCAACAGGTTTGCTCTGTTTTAAAAGCGCGTTTCTGTGATAGTTAGAGCTATGTATATGTAATTCTGTGGTTAGAACTGAAGAGACAGGAAAACCTTGGTTCCCACAGGAAACACGCCCCAACCTCTCGCAGGCAGGTAACATTTTTGCCGTATCAGTGCGATAAAGAACTTCAAGGGAAGCTGAACCCTGCCAAGCTTTACACCTGCGTGCGACTGCCTGCTCGGGAGGGGTTACGGGGAGTTTTACACGTGATGCGGCTATAGCTGGAGGAGATCCTGGGAGGGAGCGAGGCCTGAGCCGGCACCGCCTGCCAGCGAGGGCGGCTGGGAGCAAGGAGCTGGGCGGGGGGCTCGGAAAGGTCCCCGGAGAACACAGCGAGGATCGCGGCTCCTCGGTACAGCCCACGTCCCCGCCGTGGACACCCGCGGGCCGCCCGGGTCCGGCCTTCATCGCCTGCGGGGCGGCTCTCGGCCGGGCAGGGCTGCTCCTGGCCGGGTAGGGCTGCGGGGCCGTCCCCGCCCCGGCCCTCGCCCTCTCTCTTTCTCTCCACGAATTTACCCAGAAGTGCTTTGGTGCGGGCGCGTTTCCGCCGGTTTTTCCTGTTGGAGAAGGGAAGGGGGAGCTGTTTTCTCTCTCTCTCCCTCCGCTCGCAGTATATTTTGTATCCCTTTTCTCCTCCTCCTTCCTCCTCCTCCTCCTTCCTCCTCCTCCTCCTCCCCGGCTATCTTTGTCTGGCTCGCAGCACCCCGCTCCCGGTGCCCGCCGCCGTTTCATGCCAGGGCAGCGCAGCGGGGTCGGCTCGGAGGCGGCGGCAGCTCCATCGCGGCGCTGGGCGTGAGCCCCCCATGCGAGAGCGGGGCCGCGCCCGCCGCTGCCACCGGCTGCCGGTGTGAGCCGTGCCGGGCCGAGCCGTGCCATGCCCGGCCGCGGGGAGCACCGCGACGCTGCCACAGCCTGCCGGCCCCGGCGTCGCTCCTGCCGCCGCCGCCGCCGTGACATGGTGTGAGCGCCTGTCCGGGCAACGACCGACCGACTGAGGGACCGGGACACCGCCGTCCTCCTCGGAGAGCCCGCCGGACCGCAGCACCCCCGCTCCCTCCCTTGCTCCCTGCCCGCCTTTACCTCCCGCCCCCCCTCCTCCTCCCACCCGGCAGCCATCCATCCATCATCCCCCCCCCCTCGCCAACCCCTCCCAATGCTGAAGAGTTTCAACCCGCCGGGGCTGGAGTGAAGAAGGGAAGGGCAAAAAGGAGGAGAGGAGCTCCGCGCCATTCGCATCGATCCCGAGGAAGGGGGGGGAGGAACGGGCGGCCTCGCTCTTATTTGACAAAAAAAAAAACAAAAACAAAAGGAAAAAAAAAACAAACAAAAAGACTGGAAAATGGCGAACGATTCTCCTGCAAAAAGTCTGGTGGACATCGACCTTTCCTCCCTGCGGGTGAGCGATGGGGCGGGGGCCCCCCGGGGTCGGCGGGGCGGGGGCCGGAGCTCCCCGGCGTTGCGGCCGGGCCGGGTGCGGGGAGCGGGGCTGGGGGGGAAGCGGGAGCCGGGGAGCGGCGGCCGCGTGGGGGGCGCCCGGAGGAAGGGGGTGGGCTGGGGGGGGGAGCGCGGCCCTGGGCCGCTTTCCTTTGTTTGCATGCGTTGGCATGTGCGTGGAAAAGCAGGGCGCAACAGCTGCACGCCGCCGGCTGATGGGCTCGTTGGCTGGCTCTGGAGAGGGCTGGCAGGGTTGTGGCAACAACCATCGGCTGGCTAAAATGTGACCCCGCTTCTGTTCTGTCCATTTCCTGACCCCCTTACCCCCCCCTCCCCACTGCAGGACCCCGCCGGGATTTTTGAGCTGGTGGAAGTGGTTGGCAATGGCACGTATGGGCAAGTCTACAAGGTTGGTGGCAGGATTTCTCTTCTCTCGGTATTGCTGTTTTGTCCAGACGGAGCCGGGTCCCTCCGCTGGGCTGATGATGAGGTTAAGGTGACAGAAAGGCTCTCCTTGTCACTGCTGCAGCCCGTGACAAGTTTGCCGGCCTCTTGGCTTGGCTTTCCAAAAGGAACACCCATCCTGAAACAGTGTAATAGCCCCTCATGTCCCCCAAGGAAGAGACCAAACCGCTGTCATTGTGTCCGAGCCTTGTGCTCATTCAGAATTGCTCAGATCCTCGTGGAAGTTACAGCTGCTGCCGTGACGGGAAACAAAGGCTCTGCCCTTGGTGGGAATTGTCACCCAGTTCCTTGTTGGGAAACCTTCTGGGTAGCCCGGTGTGCTGAGGGCTGCTCTGACAGAGGGCACACAATGGCCATCAAATGTGGGGGGGGGGGGGGGGAGCATTATTTTGTGACAATCCGGATTCCCAGCCGAACCTGTTTGACAAGTGTATGCCTTTAAAACACAGAAATAGGAGAGTGCCCATGTGGGTGTGAAACTAGCCTACTTTGTGTCTTTTATTGATTTTATTTTCCCCTTTGCCGTTCAGTCAGTGGAACAAACAAATCTCGAGATTGCATGACTTTGCAGTGAGTGGTAGCGACCAGGATGACTAATTATTCACACAGTCTTAATACTTGGCTGGAGGTGGAAGGATCTCGCCTTCAGCAGTGCAGAAATGCAGGCAGAATGTGCAGAAGGAGGGCGAGATAACTGGAAGAAGCCGAACATGCCCAGCTGCTTGGGTTTTTGTTTGGGGGGGGAAGGGGGAGGGAAAGGGTGTTGGGGTCGGTTTCTTGCTTGTGGATGAGGCAGTGCAATTTTGAAGCATCCGTGATGGCGAGATGCTGCTGAAAATGAAACACACGTTGGTTTGTTTTGAGGGCGTGAACCTCACTCAGCCTTTGTGCTGGAGCAGGCAGAGCACAGCATGCGCCGTGTGAGTGGTGGGATGGCCGGGCTGCTGCTCCAGGCGAGAAGCTGGGATCTCCAGGCTGAAGGAAGGGGCAGTGGGTTGGGGCGGTGCTCTGGCACTGCCTGCTCTCGGCAGGCTGGGTTTTTTTTTGCTGCAATCCTCCTGCTCCGGAGCTTGCGTCACCTGAAGCACTTATGCAAAAAATAGTGGGGCACAAAAGGTGTGACTTTATTCTCTTCTGTTAACGATTGCGATTCGGTGCTTTGTTTTCACGGTTTGCTGTGACTTGAACCAGCCATGACTTTGTTACTTAACTGGCTTGAGCCTAGAAATTGTGAATTTAGTTTCTCTTAGCTGTGCTACAGCTCTCCCAGTAAAGTTACTATAGGAACCACCCTCAGCACGTGTGCTTGTTGCTGTGGAAGAGCGACCAATAGCTAGAGGTGCTATGGGCATCCGTGGCAGAGGCAGCGGGCGGCTGCTGTCCTTGCCATGATTTGTGCATGAGTCAGACCAGATTTCCTCTGACCTTAGAACCATAGAATCACTAAATGGTTTGGGTTGGAAAGGGACCTCAAAGCCCATCCAGCCCCAACCCCTGCCATGGGCAGGGCTGCCCCCCACCAGCTCAGGCTGTCCCCATCCAACCTGGCCTTGAGTGCATCCAGGGATGGGGCACCACAGCTTCTGTGGGCAGCTGTGCCAGCACCTCACAGCCCTCTGATTAAAGAATTTCCTCCCTCCCTGTTTAGAAAGCAATGAGACTGTTTCCTCTTTCTTAGTAACTGAGGACACGGCATTCTGGGCATCAGGAATATGGGAAATGGTTAATACTGATATGCTTGCAGCAGTTGCCAGATGTTCCTAAGCTCAGGTGTGAAAGTTTGGATTTGCACAGCCACTTCTTTGCTTTGTACGTATGTGTGAGGTATGTACACATAGCAGGGTAACACATAAACAAAATCTTCCTGATTCATACTCAGTTCCTTTCTTCCTCCCCGCACCTCAAGCTGGGAGCCCCACTCCAAGCCCTCGCGGCCTGATTTCTCAGTTACCAGTGGGCATTGGCATCACTGGCATGGCTGTGATGTCACAAGTGCTGGCAGCAGGATTGGCTGGCAACCTGCCACCCAAGGATGATGGGGGCAGTGGTGACGTTATTTCTTTGTCTGGCCATGTGGCACCAGGCTGGCACTGGCATTACCCAGCCCTCTGGGGCCTGCAGGCTGATGGGAGGCTGCCCTGACCTGGGGGGAAGGCCATACATGGGCAGGCTGTTCCCTTCTGTGCCTTTGCTGGGCCTACTGAAGCTGATAGCTCAGCTATTTATTACCCTGAGCTGAGGGTCTGTGTGCCTATAGAGCAGTGTCAGTCCTTGGGTGGGAGGGATGCTTGATGCATCCCTGAGCAAAGCTGGGCCCTGCAGCTTGCCTTTGCAAATCCTGGGCAATGGAAACGCAGCTTGGAAGTGGTTTGCCCTTTTGGAATTGGTTCAGAATCCGTGAATGACAGCACAAAGGGAAGAGGGAAGTTTTTCAAAGCAGTGTTTATTTTAAGTTAGACAGCAAGCGGTTGTGTGGGATGCAAGCAGCAAATTTACCTTGGAGTTGCTGCAGCAGCGAGCGAGTGGCCACAGACCCCCGATAACTTTGCTTCTGTAAAGAGTCAGGCTTTGATATTAGCTGGAACTGTTCACTCCGCTTGGTCAGAGCTCAGTGGGGTGCTCCTGGGCAGGGCTGGCTGCATAGGGATTCCCCTTGCAGCCCTCCTCCAAGCAGAGGGATGAGACTTGCGATATACAGCTCTGAACTGCGAGCAATGGGGGATTGTGCAGAAAAACAGCAGTTGGGCTTTTGGTGCCTGTTGCTGTCTGGCAGAACAAAGACCGTGCAGGCAGTCATGAAGTCCTTCCTGCTTTATCGCAGCACTTCAGCATGACTGTAACTTGCAGCCAGCTTGCCAAGTGATTGACTCTCTTAAGGACCCTTTTTTCATCTTTTGCAAATAGAGAAGGGGCATTTTTAGCATTGCTGTGGTTGAATTTTATTTTTCCTCGCGCAGCAGCGAGCTTCATCTGAAGTTCTGCTCACACAGAACGAAAACACGCCCAAATTTTACCTTGAGATAAAATTTGAACTGGTTATTTTTTCTTGTTCTCCATGCAAAGATGTGGATTAAAGGCATTGATTGATATTTTGCACTCGTCAAAATCTGTACCATCTCATTGTTCACAGAGGTGTAGGGCTTATTACTGTTGCTGTTGAGACCGAGCCATGTTGACTTGCTCAGTCGCTCTTTATTTACTTTTTTAGTGTGTATATGTTTTTAAGTCAGCTGACCCTTCTCATTAGCTGTTCTGGGTGTGCTATCAGTGGATAGACACCATAATTCTCCCTTAGCAGAAGTGATGGGGGAAGGGTGGCTCCTTGGGAGCTCTTGAGGCGTGTGGCAGAAGTGCCCTAGAAAGCTCAGAATGAGGGGTGATGTTCCTGATTTGCAGGCTGGTGTGGCTCTCTTGAGAGCCTTGTAATAGTTAATTCTCAGTGAAGGCTTCTTTTGTTGATTTATGTTGCAGCCTTCCAAAACTGCATGTAAATGATGCGTATTGTCTAACTGCTGGCGCATAAAAGGAAATGATGTAAGATGTGATCGTTTAAATGCTGATTCGAAAAGAAATTATAACTCGGATAAATATTTTCCCACGGTAAGGATACTCTATTTTTGTCCTAGTGGACTTTCTGTGCTATAAGGTGGCTGGAAGGTTGGGGTAGGAGCAGTGGACAGCGGTTGGTATTCTGCATGAAGTCTGAATTTTTTTTTCCCCCTTCTCCCCTTTCTTTCACTGCTGAACAGCCATCATTGTGGATTGCAGTGATTTTGTTAAACATGAATACAATTCCAGCCTTATCGCTATAAAGACAAGCTGTGCTGAGGAGCAGTGAGGTCACTGGCTTTCAGGAACTGGTCCAGACCAGCTCACTATGAACTTCTCCCCTTCCTTATTTTTTTTCTGGGGGGGTGGAATTCTGTTGCAAAGTGGGAATTTGCTGTTGGCTGCCTCCAGAGTAGGCTGAATCGCAGCATTTCTGTGCATCCTATGGTTAGATGCAGCCCTTAGGCCTCTAACTCCACCGTCCTCCAAACTGGCTGAACTTTAGACCAGTTCTTCGTCACCCAAATCCTTCTTAATTAAATATACAAAAGCCGGGCAGGTGGCCAGTGGGGATTACTGATTCTTATTTTTTATTAAAATAAAAAGGAAAAGAGATAAGAAAGCAACCTGCCAATTGCGGGTAACTGTGTGTTCCTCTCGCTCTTCCTCCCCCAACCCATCTGTCTTTTTGTCAAAATGGCTTTTTTTTTTTTTTTTTTGCACCTTGTCTTTAAATCCAATGGCAGGCTCTTGGGGCAGGGACTCTATTAACGTAATTAGACCAGGTTCCAGTTCTCTGGGAAATGGTTGTATGCAGCGCTTCAAGGTGATGGATTTAATAATACACAGCCCAAAGTCTTATTCTAACCCATAAGAAGTTGGTTTTTTTTTGTTTTTTGGTTGTTTTTTTTTCTTCCCAATTTGCTGTTGGAAGATTCCTCAATTGTAGTGGATAATAGCAGAGCTGAAATTGCATCACATCCTTTCTTCTTTGTGTACTCTCCCTTTTACCAGCTGAGCTGCTGCTGGCAGAGCTGTTCCTGCTGCCCAGCTGACCCCCATTGAGATAGGTAGGGGTTGTGCTGGTAATGGAAATTTTGGTGAACTGTTATCAACTTCCAGGCACTGGGGCCTCCATGGCAGTGTGCAGAAATGCATATTTGCCTCCGAGGTGATGACAAGTCTGTGCCTTTTGTCCTAGGGGACAGTATAGAGGAATGTTCCTAAGAGAGATCCTGCGTTAGAAGAGCTGTTCACCCTTTGCATTTCCCTGCCTTCAGTGTATACACTTTTTAATGTAAAGTTTCAGACCAGAAGGTTAGCAGATTTTTCTAGTGTGGTCTGGTGTATGTTTGCGAGTCCATGTTATTTTCCAGGCATTTTCTTTTCAAGTTGGTACTTCCCTTGCAAGCTCTACTTTAGCCTGGTAGGTTATGTACCTACTTTCTCAAGATATATTTTCCGTGGAGGAAAGTGGTATTTTTATTTATCCCTTTATGTGTTTTTTGTATGCTCTGGGTCCTTCAGAAGTATTTCTGTTTGCCTTTGGCTGACATTGATATTTAAGCTCAATAGCGTTGCCTTGCACAATGCGAGCTTGACTGTAGTCAAAAGTTACAGTAAGATCCTTATCTATGGCATTATTTTAGATCCCTGTCCAGCTCCCACTGGAGTTAGTGGAAAGAATTCAGTTCTCTTGAACAAGAGTTGGATTTGGGAGGGGATCTCGTAGCTTTGCACAGTTTTCTTATCGAATGCCTTAGGTTCATAGCAGTGTGGGTCCCTGATTGTTTCTCAGATTGGCACAAGCTCAAAAAAAAGATACCGCGGTCTCTGTAAGTAATCAGCTACAGGAAAGGGGAGGGAAGAAAAAGCAACTGCTTGGGAATTTTGAGGTAACTCTCAATGTAGGGAGCATGGAGATTTTGACATTGCATCTCAACGCAGGCTGGAAACACAATCGTTCTGCAGCCAAATGAAAGCTGCTCTTCTGAATGTGAATAACAGCTGTGATTTGGCTTCAGTGGCATTGGATTTAATGTGATGCTAACTGGGAAGCCTTTGAAAATCACCACCGAAGAAAGCTGAAATCCCAGCAGCTGGGAACTGGAGGTGCCCACTCCTGTGGAGAACTGGAACTTTCACCATGCGTAGGGATCAGGTGAACGTTGGAGCAGCTGTGGTGCCCCATCACTGGAGTTGCTCAAGGCCAGGTTGGATGGGGCCCTGGGCAGCCTGAGCTGGTGGGGGCAGCCCTGCTTATGGCAGGGAATTGGAACTGGATGGTCTTTAAGGTCCCTTCTAACCTAAGCTGTTCTGTGATATGAGTTGGTTTCTCTCCATTTCATTTAGAAGCTGGTGCAACTGAGGCCTATCTGAAGTTCCCCTTGCAACTCATGGGAGTGGGCATGAAAGGTGTTTGTCTTCTCCCTGGGGTTTTCCCATACTTTCCTCCTGCTTCATCTTGCCTCCTACTGACAAGTGGGACAGCTCAAAGAAAAGCAACCTAGCAAAGGTGAATTTACAGAGGGAATTGGAGGGTGTTGAAGGAGATGCTGGCTTGAATGTCGAGAGTGGGATTAGTAGGCAGTTCACAGCTTGGGAAACAAAGGTACTGTAGAGTCAAGAAAGTGGTTAATATAAGTAAAAAGGATGGCTTCACTGTCAGTGGAAAGGCATTAAAAATTATGTGCATTTCCATATTAAGAAGCAAATCAGCTTTTACCTCTGGTCATTCAAGGGTCTTTTACTTTCACTAGCCTACCAAGCTTTGGGCTTATGCACCTGTGGTGAAGCTTTATTTGCAGATATTTTCCTACCGACCAAACCTCTTTCATGCCACGTAACTACATTGTGTCCATGTGCCAGAAGGAAAGATGCCTTTGAGGAGGTGGTTGAAGGTGTTGAAATGCTGGGTTCCCATGAAGCCGCACCTCCCTGGGTTGCTCTGCCACCGTAGCTGTCACAGTAGGCATTCAGACAGGACACTGCAAGTGCCAGCAAGCCCTAGTAATAAAGCAACTGATGTGGTAAAACGCCTTACGTGGATGCAGTTTTACTGGTCTTGTAGAGCTTATCTGGTGTATTTCAGTCACCTCCCTTTGGAGCTGCCACATTACATGTTGATAAGAGCTTCTCTCTGCAGGGATCACGGTGACTCATGGGTTGGTACCTGTTGCATGGGCTGTGGATGTGTGCATCCTTTGGGAGGCCCGCACTGGGTTGGGAACTGCAAGGAGAACCAGGCTGTTTCTGAGTTTCAGTGGATGCTTGGTTTTGTGTATCTTAAGAAGTCTGGGACCCCACCATCGTGATTGCAGTTCATTAGTTTTCTTAATTTTTTTTGTGCTTCTCAAGGCAATCTCTATTGAATATCTAAAAGGGAGGCACAGATGTGCTGGTATTGCAGGGCTGTTGTCAAGAGAAAATACTTGTAGCTGAGTTATAAACATGTAGGGGTACAAAAAGGAAGGAGAAAAAGCTGACAGGCCTTTGGCAATAGGGCTGCTAGCCTATGCAACTGCAGTCATCAAACCAATTCACAGGGGTATTGGCATAGTGGTGTCTGAATGTAATGATGAGGTATTTCCTGAGTGGAAGATTTAATTGAATTTCTTTTGTGCTTCTCCAGGAGCTGATAGTGCTGTGTATCTCCAGTTATTTTATGGCGGCCTCGTGGGCAAAAAATGCACTCTGTAGTGAGAGCTGTAGATGCGCATGACCTGTTCTTAATTTACAGCTTGCTTCTGTGCACTGGGATTGGAATGTTTCTTTGTTGAAAGGTGCTTGTGTTGGTGGGCTGCCTACTGTCTTTTTGATGCCTGAAGCTGAACTGTGAACTCCAGCACTCATAGAGTAGAGAAGCAGAGCAGAATGGTGGTCCCTGGAGATACGTGCCTTAGGATGAGATAAACTGCTCTTTACATGAAGCTGCCTGTGCCCGTTAATTATAATGGGAGCCTAGGATGAATGTCTCAGATACAAATCTTCTGTATGTCTGAGGTCGGATGTATTAACCCCTGTCTGTGCCATGCATGTGGTAGCTCCTTCTTTCTGCTATCTTTGAGGGGTATACGAGTGAATATGCCTTTAAGTGGATACATGAAAGTGAATGAGGTGTAAAAGCCCTCTTTTCCATCACTGGAAGCATCCCTTTTCCCATAAGTAAGTGGCCCATTTTTGCATATGTCAACCAAGAAGTGAGTGTGTTTACCCTCACTATCCATCTCCACTTCTATACAAAGCTGAGGAACCTGAATTCGGGGATATTGCTGCTGTCTCAGGCCTGCAAGAAAAAGGTTGATTCTGCACAACTTCTCATGTATCTGGCTGGGAAGAGCAGTCATGGTGAGAAGTGGGCAGTGCCTTGTGTCTCTTTGTGCCCTCAGCAGTAAGCATTGGCATCTTTTCAGATGGATTACATTGCTATAGAGGTTACTGTTTTTCAGGACGCAATTACAGAAATCCTTTAACTGTTTTGATGATGTTGGTAAGGGTTGTAATTACGTGCCTGACACCCATGTTGCTCTCTCTCCTTCTCTTCTCTTCTCTTCTCTTCTCTTCTCTTCTCTTCTCTTCTCTTCTCTTCTCTTCTCTTCTCTTCTCTTCTCTTCTCTTCTCTTCTCTTCTCTTCTCTTCGGCTGTAAGCTTGGCTAGTAGGATTCAATCTGGTTGTGAAATCTTATTTTTAAATCTCAATCTGTTGTAAATCTGAGTATCTTCTCTCTAATTAACACTTTCTTTTGGAGGCAATCTACGTCATGTTCCTTCGTGGAATGGAACAGCAGACGTTCCTGCGCTGTTTGAAATTTCATATTCCGCACCATTTGTTAAACTGAGCTACCAATTGCATGGCAGTCTTGGTTATAAACATAGAAGGAAGTGGTGCTCTCTGGTGCTTCCTTTCTGATATTGAAACCATCCACTGTGATTTGCTTCTGAATGAGGATGTGGGAGGGAAGTACAGCCAGGAACTGTGTAACTTACTGCAAGCCACCCAGGAAATACATAGCAGAGATAAGAACCAAATCTCTGGCTATGAAGTTGCACATACTTCAATCACATAAGATCCCTTCTTTGTCTTAATGATATCTATGGTCTGCTTTAATACTCGCCCTGGCCTAAGAGAGGGAATGCTCTGTATGTTGGTCTTTTGGTCTCTTAAAACACCCAGAGAAAGGCCTACAGGTTCTTGGCACTGGACAAGCAGATCTTGTTGTCCCCCTGCATTTTTAACCTAGGTTTGCAGTACAATTACTATGTGCTACCGTAAAGGTGATGGGATTTATATATATTTAAATGACATTTGCAGGAAACCTTGAGCTGAATTGCTCACGTTTAACTGTGCCGCTGTCTGTAGTGGGGGTGGGGCAGGCAGTAGGATATTTTACCATGACTAAATGACAGTGTTAATACCTTTGGTATACCTTAATATACTTGGTATACTGATGTTTATGAGCAGATACAGCATTACAGTGATAGCTTCAGGGGCCTTCTGCTGTGTATGAGAGCTCTTGGTTGATTTAGAGAGCAAATGGATAAAATCTGAAGGCCAGCCTAAAAGACAGACACGCATGCTAAGCTGAAAATGCAAGGTGTTGTTATACCCTGAGCTTACCTTGCACCAAGAGTTAAATTCTGGAGTGATGACAAGTGAATATCAAGAATGTGTTTCAAGTCATGTGAAAGAAATTTGAGTTTCTAAATAACTTGAGTGTTAAAAGGGGTGGATGGGAAAAGCTTTCCTTAGCCTTTGTGGGAGTCTTATATGGCAAGGAATGAAAATCTTTAATATTGACCTAATTTTATTTGTATTTAAGATCAAAGAGCTCTTGTGAATGAGTTGCTTGTTTTATATGTCACCGGCTTTATGGTTTTATGAATGGCTGGAGGCAGTAAATCAGTCCTGAGTAATGCTACCTTTCCTTAAGTTTCCTCTGAGGTAATGGAAGAGGGCTCTGGTTTCCTCCTCAGGAATAGAAGTCTTATTTAGTTATTGACCAGACTTCTTTCTGGTTAAGTTGCTGAGTTCGGAGATGCCTCCTCATGGGTGAAGCATAGTCGTAGCCCTCATATTTGACATTCAGATGGGGAAAGAGAAGTGGGCAACAAAACCACTGCTGCTTCAGATCGAGTCCTCAAAGTGTTAAAGGTAGCATCTGGGATGTGACTTTGGTCCTCTTCTTTTGCTGCTGTGTACTTCCTACTTCCTTAATAACAAAGCATGTAGTCAGCATGTGCTGTTGCTGCAAAGGAATATATTTTGTGCCCATAGTGTGGTTGCGCTGGGCCGTGTGGGAAAACTGTTGCACCGCTCTTAATATCAGTTGCAGGTGGGAGAGAATGATCTGAAGCTCTTGTTGCAGGGTGCTGTTGTCTGAACTCTTGGCTGGTTTGGGATGGCACATGGGCGTGATAGATGTGGTATGTGCCGGGGGGCAGCCGTGGACCTGCAAAACCACTGAGTGTTGGGGGTCTGGAGCTCCTCACTGCTGCACCATGCAGCCTGTGCTCCTTGTCAAGGTAGCCATCCTAAAGCCATTTGCCTTCTGAATCTTGTCAGGAGCTGGCTTTCTGTCAAGGCTGGCTGAAACATCCAGAGGATGTTTTCCCTCCAAGGGTTCTTGGTTTAAAGCTCCATTAACTGTACGTCAGTTGCCATATGTGTTATGATAATAATTAAGAGTGGAAAGGACTAGATTTATTTTGGTAAACATTTCACCTAGTAAAAATTTAATAGCTTGTCTGCCTTCAAAAGCTATTCCTCTTTTCCTGTGCAGATTGGATATCTCACAGCAGTGCTGAGCATTTACCAGGGACGCTCAGCCCTGGGATTTTCTGCAGGGCACAGATTGCTGGGCTGAAATCTGTGGGTTTCTTTTAATAGTGACTGCGAACAGCTTTGAAGGATGATAAAAACAACACGCTGCAATGACTAGGGACTTGCGTCTGAATCACATCCATCAGCAAAAACACCTAGTTTTGGGAATGGCTCTGCGTGATGGCAGGAAAAGTCTTTTGAGGGCCTGGGCCAGCCTTCTCTTCAACAAATAACTTGATTTCATGATTTGAGGTTTTTTGAGGGAAATGTTTTGAATGCTTCTGCTGCCTTAGGCCTGTGGAAATAATATCCTTAAGAGATTATGCCTGTGACTTAAGAGGCATAAATGTCATTTGAGAGAAAAAGAGGTGTGATGGAATAGGAGTATGGTAAAAATAAAGCTGTTTCTTGCAATGTTTAAGTGTTTATTGGTCTGATTTAGGGTATTTTTCTAAAGCTAGAAGCACATTGCACTGGTATCAGCCTGATTCTGCAGGTTGAAGTTGCAGCCATGGACAAAGGCTTGCACAGTTTTGACTGGAGTTCTCTCATTGGACTTGAAAGAAAATCCAGCCTGGCCTTGAATGCCTCCAGGGATGGGGCATCCACAACCTCTCTGGGCAACCTGTTCCAGTGCATCACCACCCTCTGTGTGAAAAACTTCCTCCTAATCTCTAACCTAAACCTCCCCTGTCTTAATTTAAATCCATTCCCCTTGTCCTATCACTGTCCACCCTTGTAAACATCCATTCCCCCTCCTGTTCATATGCTCCCTTCAAGTACTGGAAGGGACTGAGGTCTCCCTGGAGCCTTCTCCAAGCTAAAGGATCCCAGTTCAACCTTTCCTCATAACCTTTCCTTGTCCAGAGCTAGCAGGATGCTCCAGCCCAGTGCTGGATGTGGGAAGTTTGTGGATGCTGACTGAAGGACATTGAAAGCCTTTGTCTAGACACAGCAGGCTGCTCTCCCTTTGTTAAGTTAAAGCCTGGAGTGCTTAGTGCATGCTTACTTCATGTCTTGAAATCTGGGGCGAGATGAGCCCCTGTGCTGGAGGTGGGCGAGGTGAAGATTTCTTTGCATTTGTCTTCACTGCCATCTCAGCTGGTGCCTGCACTCCAAACTGCTCAGGAGCAGCTGTAAGATGTGAATGTCCTTTCTCTTGTCAGCTCCTGTTTGAATAGGGGCTTTTTCATGACACACGCTTGTTTACTCATGTTTCTCATTTAACGAAAGCAGTTAAAGCAGGCAGTAACCACCAGCAATTGAGTGCTCCATTAAGCATGTCATAAACCAGACCCCAGATCTTGAGCTGCCCTTTGTTTCTCTTATTTTGGGGGAGGAGGGAGGGAAAGCACAGTGCAGGACAAAGGCACACTGCCATGTTGCTGCATGGCTCATCTTGCAGGCAGCACCGATCCCCCTGAGCTGAGCACAGACCCGGGTGTGGGTTGAAGCGAAAGCTTCTCACTGCTGGTTGTGCTGCAGCTGCTGGTGTAAGGCATCTCTGTCTAAACTGGAGGTGGCTGTTAATTTTATTCAGGAGAGGAGAACGTTAGTGCTGCTGAGCTGGATCCGCTGTGGCTCAGCTGACTTGTTCTGAGGCTGGGAGTGGCAAGTGAAAAAGGCCTGTCAGGGAGACAAAAAGGGGAGGCCTGCTTTAGATTGGAGCGCTGCTCCTTGTGGATAACCTTCTCTAAAGCTGTTTCCTCCTGCAGCACATGTGCTTCACCACTGCTGTGCTCTGTGAGGGCACCGAGGCTCCCCTGGTCTGCTTTGACTGCTCTGTTTTAAACCAATGCTCAGCTCCTTTGGGTAGAAGGAGGGGCCTGGTGGCTCCATGAGCCCCAATTGGCAATGTGTAGATCTGCAAGGGATACGTGAGTGGCGTTTATGTAGGCAGGGCCTCCAGAGCTAAACAGGTGACAGAACTGCAGGAGATGCCTGGCTTCATATTCTTATAACAGCACCTGCGTGTTTTACCAGGTAAAGTAAAACGTGTTGTCTGCTCAGATTTCCCTTGCCTTGTGGATGAATTTGGGTGTGCAGAAGTACACCAGGGCCTTGTGCCATGTTGCGAGCATTGGGGGATGAAGAACAAGCTGGCGTACATCTCCTCTCCAGCACTGTGGGCTGCCGTGTTCTTATGCAGTCCTTCAGATGCTGGGTAGTATGGCACTGTGTCCTCCTGGTAGCATCCAGTAACAAATCAGAAAGACTCTCCCCACTTGGATGAATGTAACTTGGAGCATATTCACGTAGCCTTATTTCAGAAAAAAAAAACCAAACCAAAATTGTGTGTATTACTCAAGGTGTTTTTTAAGATTACCTCTTTGTCCCTTCCCTCTCACCCCCCATTGCTCTGTAAGGAGGTGACAGTTGTGGGAGGATTGAGACAAGTCTGTTTTTTAGGTATTAGGGGGTTACTTAGAGGAGTTTCTGTGGAGAACACCATCTGGACACGGAGATTCATTTGTTGAGGAGCTGAGCTGATCCCAGAGGAAAATCATTCAGATGCGGTGCGTTTATGGACCTTACTGTAGGCTGAGAAAGGACTCATGAAAGGTATAGGCTCTATATGGCTAGTGTAGGACTTTGTGTTTCTTGTAGAATTAAATGGATGAGAAATAGCAGGAATGTTAGGCAGATCTGTTTTTTTCTAGGGGGGACTGGTGCTAGCCAGCAAGCACTGAGTAGAAAAATCATTGTTGATATGGCAAATTCAGTAGTAATATTGGTGCTTAAATTCTCGGGAATCAATTCCCTCCTCTGATCTGGGTCCTGCCCTTGCAGGAATTGCTGAAGGTGGGTTACATTCTTGGGAAAAGTGTAAATTTGAAATAAAAAAAGCCCATAAGCACGTTTCTAGCCCAGCCCCTTTTAGTATTTGGATTGCCAGAGCAAACTCTGAAGGGAGACTCTTTTGCCCTTGGGTAGGAATCCTGTTTGTCCTGCTGTGTTTCATGTTCTCAGCGTGGGGCCTGGTTGCATATCGGAGTGGGGGCATGGGGTGTGGGGGGCATTGCACTGTTGGAGCCTCACGTTCAGGCACCAGGAGGATTAAAGGGCATGCTCTGGAAACAGACTGCTTCGTGTTGCTGATAAGTGGTGCTGGGTGGGGGGAGAGGAGGTTAATGCCCCCCTCTGCCCAGGACCTGGTTAAAGAAGGCAGTCATTGAGCTAAAATATACATCCACAGTTCATTTCTGTTTAAACTGAAATTACCGAGCAAAGAGATGCATCCTGGGAACAGATTAAGCCATATACTGGGAAAGAAGCAAATTTCTCTCAAGCTCAGTTGACAGTGGCATGCTTAAGGGTTTTCTGTATTAAATATGTGATAAATCTGTAGTAGACTTGACTTCTGCTTGGCTTTAATTACTTTTGATTTTTAAGCCTGCAAGATCCTGACATTTTTCTTCATCTTGCCTTTTTTTCTGCCCCCCACCCCCACGCTGATCCCATTTCACTTGGGAACGAGCGCTCAGTTATAATAGGACATGGTCACGTCCCGGCGATGGGCAGAGCAGTCCCTGTGGAGCTGGTGTTAAGGTTGAATTTCTGACTCAGGGAGGTCCAATGTCACTGAAAGCGCCGCTCTCGAAATTTATTGCATCAGAAATATTTGATTAACTGTATTGTGTTAGCACAGGTTTTATTGCTACTTCCTATATTTTATTAAAAACCTATTATTAAAAGCGCCTGCGTGTGTATTTGCTTCTAACGAACCGTTTCTTTCTCTGTTCTTGGCAGCAGTTTGCTGTGTGGTGTTGAGCAGTCAGAGCATGAAGGATGGTGGGGTGGGGTAGGGTGGGGTGGGAAGAGTGTGTGTGGGGTTGCGTTTGCTCTCCCTCTGCTTTTTGATAGTTAATTTTTTTCATTGCTTGTCAGAAAATATTTTCTTTGTGTTGGAGGTTGTTTGCATGTAGATGTCGTGCCTGTTTGCTTTCTTCTGGCAGCCGGCCGAGCAAAGGTCACAGCAGCGTTTACCTGCTTGGCACTGAGCAGTCCTGTTTCCAGCCTTTGCATCAGCCCCCCTGTGTTGTGTCCTGTTGTAAACTATGAGCAGCACAGAGTCGTTCCCAGTGCCCTGAATCGAGTGGGAGGTCAAGGAGAAAAAAAAGCCCGACCATAAGCAGTTGCTTGTAGCTGTTTGATTTAGTCTATTCTTGCTGCTGCTTTATCACTCACGTGCTTTAGTCCGGCAGACTCTGGACTGCAGAGGGTAAAAAAAAAAAAACAACAAAGCAACACGTTTTGTAAGCATTGGTGTGCTGGATGGAAAGTTTTGTTGTGAAGAATCAGCATGTTCCTGTGCACCACAGGGCTGCTAAATATATTTCCAGCCAGCTAGGGGTGCAGGCCAGGGGTTAACTTGGCAGTGCTTCCCCTGTTTCTCCGTTTTGACCAGGTCTGTAGTTATTTGTTTCTTGAGAGATCCTTCTTGGTACCCTCTTAAGATCTTTCCTTGAGTTGTTTTCTGTAATTCCATTTCCCACAGTGGCTTTGAATGCTCTGTCCTTTGGAATAACCGATACGTGGGAAATTTGTCTTTCTTCGGTCTGTTTTCCATAAGGCTGTAGGTATTTAAGAAATGCTGGAGACAGCTAAACCAAAAGACCTTAGCAGACAGAAAATATAATACAAGCCACCTGACCAGCCCTGTCTTTCCTGGCCTGCTAAAAGCCCTCATTTCCCCGTGTCCTACGGCCTGGGCAAAGCATCTCGTTTCTCTTTGCCAAGAGCTCAGTTATGTATTCATCAGCTGTAATAGAAAGCATGCTTAGGATCATCGGGCAAGGGCCTAATGATCCAGGCTGAATGTCTCCTTGGCTTGCCAATTGTGATGGTGGCTGGAGCCATGCTCACTGTGGTATGGGTCACTGTGGTGAGTGGTTAGGCCCTGGAACAGGCTGCCCAGGGAGGTTGTGGATGCCCCGTCCTTGGAGGTGTTCAAGACCAGGTTGGACGGGGTCCTGGGCAACCTGATCTAGTAAAGGTGTATGTTTGGTGGCCCTGCCAGGCAGGGGGGTTGGAACTACATGATCCTTGAGGTCCCTTCCAACCCGGGTCATTCTGTGATTCTGTGGTGAAGTCCCATAGCTGATAAGGTGACATCTACAGCAGGGCTTAGGCTGGCCACGGATGACCCTCTGGCTGGCGGCAGGTTTGGAAACTTAAACTGAGCTGAAAGAGCCTAGTGGTGCCACCTAGCTCCATCACCTGCCTCTGCTGCTGCTCGTCAGCACCTTGGCGTTGCCCAATGCTGATTTAACTCCTTGTCAATTCATCTCTGTTATACAAGTCATCTGCTGACAAAACAAAGATCTGGGTCACTGCTCTTAAAATAGATTCGGCATTAAGCAAATTGCTCAAGCATGTTCTCCTTTACTCTGAGAAGACAATGTCAACCCAACCTCACAGGGGTACCCCTGTTACAAGCTCATCATCCTGTTAAGGAGGCCATGTCAGTTTAACTACACATTCCTAGTATGCTTTTAGAGTGCAGCGTCCAGTTGTTTGCGCAGTTTGTCTTTTTCTTTATACTAATTCAAATATATGCATCGATTCAAGCTCTTTTAGCAGGTAAGTGGAAGATTTGCAAATCTTCTGTTTGTGTTTTTGTGACCGGTGCGTTTAGCTTCTGACTGTAAGGGCTGTGGTAAATCACACCCCTATGAGCTGCTTATTGCCCTTGCTTGTAGGCAGAGTTCAGTGGTGCCAATTCCATCTTGATAACAGTCATTCAGCAGCCACTTTGACCACATTGTGCCAAGCCTGTGGATGAGTGTGCAGCTAGTCAAGGCTGAATTACTCATGAAATCCATTTTTAAAGGTCATAGCTGTTGCTCTGTGGACTCTTTGATGCTGAATTTCTAGGACTTCCTGCATGACTTGCCCTTCTGGGTGCTGCCCAGGCCTGGGCTGTGAAACGTGCTGCCTGCTTGTGTCCTATTCTGCTTGTCCTATGGGTATCTTGAACTCTGAAGTGTGCAATGAGCTGGTGGAAGCGCTGCTGGAAAATACAGTTTGAAAAAGGGGAACTGGAAAGTAGGTTGTTGGCGAGTCTTGCTCATTAGAGTCAATTTCTGTCTGGGTATACTAGCTACTGCTGTGTGCACGGAAAGCATGGGAAGGCCAGGTAGAATTTCCAGTTAGAAGAAAGGCAAACTGTGGTTTGGTGTCTCATGAACGGGTTCCGTGCTTGACTGTGTAGCAGAAAAGTCCCTCTAATGATGAGAGAGGTAGCAGTTTTCTACTAACCACCATAGAAAATGTGGTTTGTTTTTGACGGTGTTTGGGCAATGTCAGCCCCATTGTGAGACTCTGGAGTTCTTTCCCCTGTCTTTTGGTTACATTAGTTGCTATCCTCTCCATTTTTGGGTTATACTGCCAGTAAACTCTAGGCAGCACCTTGTTATCTTCTGGAACTATTAGCACTAACCGTGCATGATTAGACAGCTGTGTATGGGCCAGTGAAGTGCCTGTGAAACTTGTGTTCAGCCGGGTTCCAACAGGAGCTAGAGGAGGCCTGGCTGAGCAGAGAAATTGCTGTTGGTTGGTACCAGTTTTACCCCCAGTGAGGGACTGAGGAAGAAGGGAGTTGAATTCTTCTGTAAATACCACGCTTGATGAGAACAGAAAGCTTGTTTGCCTCCTTTATCTGGCTTGCGTGTCCCCAGAGGTTTATAAGTCCAAACCATGTCTTATATCTCGACTGAGAGCAAATAATTTCCTTTCACAAGACAATGGTAACTTCTCTTAATGCTTTTCTTCTTTCCCATCCGAAGAATTACATTGAGGTGGTGTTTCTGTTGTCTACTTTACCTGGCTTATCAGGAATAGCTTAAGAAGTGTTTTGAGTTGGGTAAGAATTGGGTGTGCCCTATTATGTGTATATAGTGATGAAGTGCCGCATTGTTTCCTTTTTCCTTCTAAATCGTTGCACCTCAGAGGAGGCAATGATGAGAATACAGAAGTGCACAGCAGTGACTTTAAATGGTTTGAATGGTGTAGTCCTGTGAAGTGCTGGTTTTGACCAAGAGTTTCTCTCTCCACAATAGGTGAGGCAACGAAAGGAAGGCAAAAAGAACAGAAAGGTGAACCTCATGTAAAGAGTTTGAATTGCTATGTGGAATTAAAGCCAAATGTGAAATATTCCTATTCAGGCATTTCATGCAATTCCTGACTAAGAGCTGCTGCATTGCTGCTTGGTCTCCTCTGTGTAGTTAACATGAATTTTTCAGTGTGTGAGAGAACCGTGTGTGTTCTGCACATCAGAATCATATAAATCATGCATGTTAACATATTAAAGAGGTAATGCTGACTTCTGGCAGGCTGCTTGAAAATCAGGAGTTCCAATTGGATGCTCTCCCTGTTGCTTGGATATGTATGTATATTTATTTGTCTTTAGGTCCCTGTTTCAGTCAGTAGCTTTATGTGAAGCTCAGTCAGGTTGATAGAAGGTAAAAAAGGATCCTCTCTAATACAGCTTACGGTGAAAGTGGCACAGCAAGTTCCCACTGCATGAACAGCAGTTCCCTGCTGCATCAAGGAGACCTGATTACACAACAGAACTAATCAGCTGCCATGAATTATGGGTTGGCTTAAGTGCTGTGAATATGTGTTTCTGCCTTTATTCTGTTTTGCTGTTTTGCTTCCACTGTCAGTAGAAAGCACAAATGTTGACAGGGCTTATCTTCCCCAGGTATATTCAGGGTTAAAGAAGGGGTTTCTTAATGTAATTATAGCCTGCCTCTTCTACCCAGGCTAGCAAGAACAAACCAGGTTATATTGGAGCTCTACTGCATGATGTTACACAACTGTGCTTATTTAAATGTGGCTATTTTTGTAATGTGCTCAGTGCTTTAATGGGAGTAATGGACACAGATTGTTGACCCACTGAAACAGAGCTGAGCATAGAGGTGTGCACTGTTGGTGGAAGTTACAGTGAAATCTGGCAGTTTCCCAAAGCTCTTGCACTTAGTGCAGAAAGAAAGATGGAAACATAAGGAATTTTAAAGACCTATATAGATCATATATTTGTGATGTATTTATACTTGCATTTTTATCCTGTGAGGAGCCAATGATTTACTTTCCCCTATCTTTCATTCTTTAGCTCATTTTCATTCCTATTTTGCTAAGCATGGTGGTGTAATTTTGGCCCCTTATGCACAGATTCTCCTCATTTCTGAATATTGAGCACCTGCAACCTGCCTAAGGCTTATCTTTTTACTCAGACATTGTTCCACCTAGAGCTGAGAGAGAGGGATAAACAAATCACCCCAAAGGGCCTGACCTGACTCAGACCCTGATCAGAAGGTGGCTGCTTGAAAGGAGCAGTTTGATGCCCTGTGCTAGGATGGATGTGCTCCGTCCCTCCCTCCAGCCCTGTAATGTCATCAGCTCAGGTGGCTTTGTGCAGTTGAGGAGGAAGGGTCACTATGGACTGCATCAAGAAATCTGCCCAGTCACATTCAAAGCTGCTTGGTGAGGTGTAAAAGGGCACCATGCTGGATATGTGCCCATACTGGATACTTCGGACTGACTGGCTGTCAGAGATGCAGTGCCATACTGACTCTCAAGTATTCAGCTGTTTCTTAGATATGCAAATCCCTTGCTTCTGATTTGGCTGGGAGAGATGGATGTCTGGGTCTCCTAATGATGAGATTGTGTTTGTTTATCTGTACGGGGTTTTCAACATTATAAATTCCATGTATAATTATAATAATAGATTCCGTGGTTATTTCACAAGCAGTATTGCCCTCTGCTGTGATCAGCTACTCCATTCAAAGCTTACGTGCCTGTCCACAGCTTCCTGCCCTTCATGTTCCGGTTGTTCCAGCTTTCCCTTCCTTGAAAAGAGCTGAAGTTTTCAAACGTGAAAAAATCATAAAGGAGTGCTACAGATGTGATCTAGCAAGGCTCAAACTATTAATGCATTCCTAAGAAGCAGCACACTGTGAGTTACATAGCACCGATGAGGTGTGTCTGGGGAAGAGAGCTGCCACTTGCCTTGTAAATCAGGGCAATCTAAACAAGCTTAGAAAAGGGGCAGAGTGCGGAGGATGGTTTGGTTTGTGAGATCTTCGTTGCAAAATAAGGCTGACTTCACTCGGATTCACATTTGTTATTTCGTCTGGGGTTTTGCCTTTACAAAGTTTGAGCCGCAAGCACCAGCCCCGGGCACGAGGGAGGAGGGACACTGGGCTTGGCCCTGTTGCTGTAACAAGTACTTGGGAAAGGGTGGTTGAAGATTGACAGTTTGTGAAAGCTAGTTTTAAGGCCTTTCTATACCAAATCAGAAATACTAAGACCTCACAGTACTAACTCACTCTGCAGGTTCAAATCTATTTGTGGCTATTTAATATCTATTTATTTGTCTATCTGTTTAATGTGCTATGTGGAATTGGTCTTGCTGGGAGCCTTCACCCCTCCAGCTTGCTTACCTCTAGGGAGCATAACAGACTTGCCTCCTTTGGCTGGTTACTCTGTGTGGATGTGGCCCTGGCTGCCTTCTGCTGAGGCCTGGGCCAGCTGAATGCTGAAACTATCCAGATAGAGCACTGGAAAATATGCAGAGCTTTGATTAAAAACATCAGACCGAAGGGAGAATCATAGAATCATAAGACACTTAGTGTTGGATGGGACCTCAAAGCCCACTCAGTTTGTTGCCAGGGCCTCACTATCTCTGGGTAAAGGAGGTCCCTGCACCTTCATGTAGGCCAAGGCGGTAAACATTTAGGCCTCTTTCTCCTTTCAAGAGCAGTAAGAAAATCTGCTCCCTGCTTCTTCCCGTCTTGCCCTGTGTCTGTGAGGTAGCCAGCGTACCAGCCAGTGCAATACCAAATTCACTTTTTATTTTGTTGTTAGTGTTGTTGTTTTCTTGGTGGGAGATGAAATCAACGTGTAAAACCCACATCAGAAAACTGGTATATAATTTAGTTTTACCCCAAGGCTCTAGCATGAGTGTGCGACTTTCTTCACAGGTTTTTCACTGAGATTGTATTTTGACTGTGGAGCCCTTTTTATTTGTGTGAACTGGAGATGCTCTCTCCTTCTATTTATTGTTTTTCTCCATGCAAACTGAACATCCCTGAGGTGCGCAGCTGAGCCAGCGTCAGGTGGATGAGACTGAAGGCAAGAGAAGGACAAGTGCATGCAGGAAAATGAATAGTCTGGATTCCTGCTGTGGAGATGAGTAATCGCTGTAGGTTAAAGCAAAACAGGAATGCTGCAGATAGAGTTTTGTCTTTTTTCTTGCAGCCCTTTTCTCTGCCCGGGAGCTGCGTACCTTTTGGTTATTAAGTTCTAAACAGGTGAGATTGAGGGTTGCAGGAAAAGATGTGGGTTGTGGTTTTTGATAGTGTGGGAAAAAACTTCACAAATTATTCAGGTATTCTTTCTTTTTACTGTCAGCTTCAGCTTAGCCAAGTGCCAAATACTGGACTCTTACAAAAAGAATCATGTAGTATTCATCTAATAGTGTTAAGAGTCCTATGGCCTAGATGTGAGGATATAAAAATGCATAGTTTGCTTTTCTAGGATTAAATTTGACTATTTGTGTTTTGGGGGACACAAGGCAGAAATGGAAACTACAAGCACAGTTGTACACCCTGGCTGTGGTGAAGGCTTTATGTATGAAACCATGAACGATGGCTCTAAATGTGATGCTATTGATTTTCTTCCCCACTGTGTTTCATAAATACCGTGCAGTTTAACTCAGCTTTTAACCTTGTACACAGGTTGAGTGGTGGGACTTCTCATCTGTAGTTAAAAAAAAGAATGGCAGCAACCCTACAGTCCATATTCTGTGGACACATGAAAACAGTCCTGTTTGTCAGCTTGACCCCACACAAAAGCATCTGGGATCTGGCATTGCACTGAGATGGTGCCTGAAGGTCTTGTATAGCTCATGGAAAGGAGCACAAGGGATTCAAACTGGCCTTAACCACAGTTTGTTTTTCACCAAGTGGTTACAATTTCATTGAATGTTGTCTTGGATATTTGAGTGGGTGAGTTTCATTCTTTCTTGATGCTTTTGAAATGTTTCCGTTGTGCTAGATGTGCAGGTGTCTCATTTACATTCCTAGAAACACAGCCTTCCTGGTTTTATTTAAAGTCCAGGTTTCTGATTTGTTGTACCTAGTTACTTCAAGGCACTTCTGGCATCGCTTTTGCCTCGTCTCTCTCAGCAGTATCTTCTGGAATGGATTGTTTCGCAATGCTGTGACTGCAGATAGGGACTTAGCTGTGATACTGCCAAAAGGAAAATGATCAAAAAAAGGAAAACCCTTTGAGTGAGGTCTCTCCTGCAGTATGTCCCCTGTGGCTGTGCATGTGCTCCTGCACATGGCTGTGTATCTGATTTGCACCCACGTGGTGTGTCCGTCCGATACCAACCTTTGTGAGGGTTGATTGTGTAGTTCCCACTTGAAATTTCACAAATCTGGATTTGGTTAGTGCTGACCTCCCCTATCTGACTTACTGATTTCTGTCTCTTATGACGGGTCAGTGAGTACTGCTGAAAGATGTGCCTGAGAGTAATAGCAGGAGAAAAGTCAGTGTTAGTCTTGTCTGGAGGTGGAGTGACTACTCCTCATAAATAAGGTGATTAACACTCAGTCACACACGCACCAGAAAAAAAAAAGCTGAGCGAAAAAATTCCCCCCGAAATCCCAGAAGAGGTCTTGAAATGTTCCCTTTCCCTTATGCATCACTCTTGATTTGCTTAGGGCAGCAGCCCTGTGCTGGGTGACTCAGAGTGAGATGAGACCAAGCATCTGTTAGGAGTTTCTGGTTGCCACACTGTCACCCCCACTGCTTGTCACCTGCACCTTGTCATTTTAGCTGGAACACATGATATTTGCATATAGGTGCACTGCTTCAAGGTTGCCCCCAAAATGATTTAGATGCTGGACGAAGAGTATAAATGCAAGCATAGCTTTTGTTTTCCAGAGTAGTCTGCGTTGAACTTCGATGAGTAATAAAGTCTTTTGTAAAAGGGGTTGGAGGCTCTCAGGAACATTTCAGTGTAGGATCAGCTAAAGGTGAGGCTGGTTGAAGCAAGCACTGGCTAAAACAACTGCCTGGAAGTTTGTTAGTAACTCCCCCAGGCGCAGCACTGGAAGGGATAACGTTTGGAAAAAACAGTGTTTGGAGTTGTTGAGTCCTGACCTAATCTTTAATTAGAGGTATCTCAAAATGCTGCGCCTCCAAGTATGATCAGTGTGCGTGGGGGGCGGTTGCGATACATAAGATATATGTGTCAGAAACAGAAAGGCAAAAGAGCCCCACAGTGTGCAGTTATATGTCTTTGTGTTTTACACCCATGTCTGCTTGTACTTCTGCTTATGCTCTGGTTATCAACGCCAGCATTTAATTGCAGTCATTGCTAAAAGATCCTGGTATCGGATGCAGCTTTAAATGTTGAACTCTTGGGCTCAGGCTGTAAGGATCAGGACTCTGCTGTTGTGGAGGATATATAACAGTAGGAAAAAATACAGCCTAAATGCCTGAGATATTTATTTTGCCTTTCCATTGCACAGAGCTCTCCTCTGTCCTTGGGCCTGGGGTCAGGAGGTGTGTGGGGTGTGCTCTGGGGGAAGGAGCCCCCGCTGCACTGGCACCTGTGGGCCTCCTCTCAGCTTCTGCTCCTTTGTTGTTTTAACAATTAATCTTTCACCCGTTTATAATCCAAAACACTAATAAATACGCTGCTCAAACACACCACATTCTCAGAAATCCACACAGTCTCCTCCTCGATTACATATCTCCAAGCTTGCACAAATAAGTCCTGCAGTGGTATCTAGCCAAACTAAACCTTGAAGGGGGATGTGTTTGACCTTGGTTTGTGCATTTACTGTACCTTACTCACTTGATCTGAAGACCAAGAAGAATGTTGACATTCACAACGTGAAAATAAATATTTGAAGATAGGTTTTGGTCTGCTCCATTTGCTCTGTCAGCATAAACAAAATCTTGCTCTTGTTTGCATTTTAGGAGCTCTTATTGTAGCCTTCACAATACTAGCCTCTGTGATCTGCGAGTCTTTCATAAGGAAGCGTTTTAAAGTTAAAACAGAAAACAAACCAGAAATGAGACTCCTACACTCCAATTGTTGCTTATATTCCTTTCTTCCTCCTATGTTTTGCTTACATTTTCTCCTTTTTTTTGTTGTTTTATTTTTTGGATATTTCCACAACAAATGGAATGCTTGCTGCCCACTTACTATTTCAACCTCATGTCCCATACCTTGATTTCCCGGGAGGTTTTAATTTACAATTGAACGTCAGCATTTCTGGTTTAGGCTGCTAAAGAAAAGTTGGAGGGAGATACTTGTGGTAGAGCTCTCCCACCTTCCTTTGTAAGTATGGAAGTAAGTGGAAGACTTGTCTTGGTGACCTTGCATATACGCCTGGAAGCCTTCCTTTTCCTTTGGTAACGGAGAAGTGGGCTCTAAGAAGTGTAACAGAGCCATGGGGACCCTAATTTCCAGAGCAAGAATTGTGAGAGTGAAAGAAATGAAAGCCCAGTTATCTGCTTTTAGTTCCACACATGCGTGTCTGCTCCTGGAAAATGCAAGATGGGAAAAACTGATGGTTCAAGATGCTGGTTGGTAGTTTTGTTTTTGCATCCATTTTATGTTTCTGCTTGTTTTCAAGGTACTTCCAACAGCACTGTGCCTGCTGGCCCTCTTGCAGACCTTCAGGATTTTTTATTAGCTCCAGCAAGACCGGCCACGAGCAATTGTCCTTATCAGTTTCTGTTCATGCAGTGACCAGATTTAGTTTTGATCTGATTAGCTTGATTATAGCTCGAGGTAGAGGAGCTGCAAAGTGCCTGGAAGCCACTCAGCCATCCTTTGTTTTCCCTGGCTGCTTCACCATGCTGTTGCTTATTCTGGGAGTGTTTCTCAGCCTCGGTCCCCTCCCTGTTTGAACAGCATGTGCCACGTTTAGGTGGGACAGCAGCATTTGTGGAAAGTGTAATGGCAATAGACCATGATGTATTTAAACAGCTTTACTTGAAACCTCTTTGTCATCTTTGGACCTTATGGCAGGCTGACTGTGACTGCAGAGCAGACATGTGAGGTCACATTTCTTGTTTTGGTTAATTTGCAGGTCATTGAGTGCAAAGGGTAGTGTGGGGAAAAGGCAACAGGGCTGCCAGCAAAACAGGGCTTTTATCACTTGCTTTGATTTTCCTAAAGCTTATCCAGGGGAATGCGTTATGGGAGTTTCTCTTACAAATTTCAAAGGAAAGCACCCCATAATGTTTTGGTGAGTAGCATTGTGTGATTCCAGAGCCTTATATCCTCTTCAGGATGGAAGAAGACAGACTAACGTGTGAAAATTCCAGTACTTGGGTTTGATGAGAATGTTCTTCCTTGAGTTTGACCTCACTGTCAGCAGCGGTGCTGGAAGCCCCATGGCTTTGGTTCATCAGGGAAGATGCTGCAGAGTTTCTGTTGCCTCAGAAAAAAACCCTGTCTATGGATACGGGTATATCTTTATTGCAGGTAATTATACAGGAATGTTTGACTGGCCTTAAAAGAAGGAGGCTCTGCTGAGTAGAAAGCTGTCTCCTTTGAGACATTGTGTTAATGTGGGACCATTAGGCCAGCAGTAGGCCGTGATGGGATTTTGCAGTCCTAAAGGTCACTGCACTGTCAATGAAGAGATAAAACTGTACTCAGGAGACCCGCTTCCTTGTTCATATTTGATTATTTGAAGAGAAAATTTAATTCTTTTTAAGATTTAAGAAATAGAAGGCACTGTAACCCATGCCCACCAGTGATCCTTCTAGTTCTGCAGCGTCAAGCTTGTCCTAGCAGGACCCAACTAGAATTGTTCTGACAGGACTGAGACCATGGCAGGGTCTCAGAGCTGAAGAAAACAATGTAGAGTTCCATCTTTTCTGTTGCTATCTCCTTATATGATTCTCCATAGTGTAGGTCCAAGGGTAGCAAAGACAAGAGTACCAGCTCCTTTCTGAGTTCAGATCATCTTGCTGGTGAGGCGCACAACGCTGTAGATAGCAGCTCCTTAGACCCACACCATATGTTTTTGCTCCTTGGTGTAAGGCAAAAGAAAAAAGTAAGAACTGAGCCAAATTAGAGTGATGATCTCTGTGCCTCCCGGTGCAATATTAACCTCGTAATGGTCTTTCGGGTAAACAAGTGCTGGGTAAATGATTCAGAAGTCTGAAGCCTGATGACTTTAGCCAAATCCACAGTTAGAAACAATGACAGACAAGGGGATAGAGCTGTTGTTTGCTAAGCTGCTTTGTCCTCCTGGGGAAGGGCCTGGTTAATCGGTCACTGCTTGGGTTGTCCGCCAAGGTGCTTCTCACCAGAGTTGTCGATGAGCTGCCATGGCTTTATGTGAATCGCTGATGGGATAAGTCTGGAGCAGGAAAATCCTTGCTGGGTGCAGACAGCTCCTGAAACAGTTATATCAGGATGTCAGCGTCGGAGCAGTGTTGAATCATTAGCTTACTAATAAGGATTATGCTTTGTAACTGGGCAGGGGGAAGTTTATGTGATAGAGCACTGGTCGCAGCCATTAAGACGGAAAGGCTGACAAATTTGCCTCTAGTCATCCAGGGCTGGGGGAAAGGTCTCATTAATTAACAGAGAGAAGAACTGCATCTGTGGCACAGACATGGACAGGTCAGTGCCCCCACTC
Organism: Coturnix japonica; assembly: GCF_054131305.1. Lineage (NCBI taxonomy): Eukaryota > Metazoa > Chordata > Aves > Galliformes > Phasianidae > Coturnix > Coturnix japonica. The sequence continues at coordinate 122,254,253 of NC_140663.1, forward strand.
TGCTGTTGCTGGGGCGTCTCCTCTTGCTTCCACAGCATTGAGTTGCAAGCCTTTTTTCTCCTACTTTCTATTTTTATCTTGTTTTCTTCATTGGCATAACATGCAAAACTGGGAAGAATTCAGAAAGTGGTTTTTACCTGAAGAACAATCTTTGGACTACAGGATCTCCTTGTGACTTTTGCCCACAGGGGCTTTAGGGCTGTGATGAGCCCCAGGGGAAACAAACCGAATCAAGAACACTTCAGCATGCCTGAGTACTGTTTCAAGCACTTTTGTATGTGATTGTGATTTGCTTTACCAGAGGAGTAAGTGTTCATCCTGCTATTTATTTTTTTCTTTTGGTATAGTGAAAGCCTAAAGTTTCCAGAATTGAGATGAAAAAAAACCCAAACACGGACACAAACGTGAAGGAAGCCTTCAGCAGCTTGGTGCTTGTCTACATGGGGAAGTTAGTGCGCGGTAAGCTAGGGTGTGAGCTGACAGCACGCTAGCTGCTCTGCACTGACTGCCCCTGTGGATGCTGAGTGTGCACTGCGAGCGCCCACTGCGCCAGCTGGTTCAGTCCGCTGAAAGAAAGTGTGCTGAAAATTCACACTGTAGCTTCCTTCACCCTGAACTTTCCCATGTAGACAAGCCCTTAGTCAGCTGAGGATAAAAAAGTCCTTGTTGGGAGTTCTGGCTTAGATTCTTTTTTTAAATTCGTTTCATTTTCCTACTAGATTCAGTGCAGATTAGATTTTAATGGGGCTTTGTCATCTTCGTGGCTGGCCAAGAGTCCCCTGTACATGTAGATGTGGGGAAGGAAGGAGTGACTTCTGGTGGAGAGCTGATCATGCATCACGTATAACTGCAAAGTACCTCTGGATGGGGTGTGGAAAAGTGTTTGTCCTCCAAAGCAGCCTAATTTCAGCCTAAATGATGTAACCAAAAGCTGAAAGAGCATCATGATTTTGAGAAACGTCCTTACCCTCGCTTAGGCAATAAGGAGCTGTTTCTTCATTGAAGTGTAGGTTTTGTGCATGCATTGATTGTGTTCAATGCTGTAAATACGCTAGTAAATAAGCCCAGTCGTAGGGATGAAATGGGCCAGGTAGGGTGGTCCCACCTTTCTCTTTGGATGTGCATCTGAGTTCAAGGTGGAGTTTCAAAGAAAGCTTCTTTGTCCAGGGCTTGTTTGTATGTTACAGATCATCCCCTTAAGACCTGTCTGTGCTGTCTTAATGCTCCTCTGTTGTAAGGGCGGAGAGGTACTGCTCTGTGTACAATTGTAGTGTATCGTTGATGGATATCTTTTGTTAGAAAATTAAAAATCACAGCCTGGTGAATGCTCTCGCTGCGATTTCCCTTCCAAACTAAACTGATCTCATGCCCTTTTCCTTCTTTCCTCAGTTAAATTGCTTTGAGCGCTATTTTTTTTCCCCCGGCTGGTCATTTCCTTTCTTTTCTGGCATCTGTGGTGGGAATATGTCTCTGCCCAGACACCCCTCCCCTCGTTGCTATGTTTGGGGGACCCTTCTCCTCCAGTGCCCCTGGTGCCGGCTCCTGGCCATGCCAGGCAGCAAACAAAGCTGAACTTGAAGCAATCTCCTGGCTTGCCAGGCTCTGAATAGTGGCTGGAGAGACTGACGGGGCACTGTTCACTTCCCACTTGTCCGCTGTTGGCAAAGTGAGACGGGGTGCGGGTCCTGTGCCCTGGCAGGCTGATGAAGACATTAGTTGCCTTCTTTTGTCCTGGGTTTGGGTTTGAGAGGCTCTCTTCATAGCTCCCCAGGCACAGGCACAGGATTGTGCCTCTGCTGGAAGCTTGGGCCCCATGGTGGCTGGAGGCAGTTTTTTTTTCTGGGCTAGGAGTCTTATTCAGAGCATAGATTTTCAGCCTGAAAGGTCTCAGTGTAATTGCAGAGAGCCATCAAAAAGGAACAAGGGGCACCCAGCCCTGTTTTTCTCACATGGAGCTGGAGCTGCTGGAGATGCTGCGTGCATTGGGGCTGGGAGGCTTCAGAGACAAAGCTTGGGTGCGAGTAACCCAACTAATAAAGGACTTATTTCGGCCTTAATAAGCTGCTTGGACAGATGGATTCTGTTGGACAGATGGGTGTAATCTGGAGGAATGATTACATGGCTTTCATACTCATTAGCGCTTTCGGTCTTTGTATTTACATGTTAATATTCTTTTGGTGTCTTGGTGAAGATGGCTGGTGGGCAAACCTACACAGTTTCGTCATGGAGCAGCTGGGCAGTGTATCTCTATGCCCTTCTCACTCAGCAAGTGACAAACACGTGTGCCTGCCTATAGAGGCTCCATGCATTCGTGTGATTTTCACATTGCTGAGGTGGCAGCTTTTATTTTGATATTGTGCTGAAGCCATTCGTCTCATAGGCACAGCTGTAAATGATTTCCCAAACAGGACCATTTGCCCTCAGCTTGTGGGCAGCCACTTCTGCAGGAGTCTGGGCAGGTAGGCCAGATAGCAAGGAAGATCAAAGCAGGGACTGCCACTTTGCCCTGGGTGCCCTGATAACGTGACAGACAGCCCTGAAGCCCAGAGGAACATCACAGTGTCTGTGTATTGGGGCAAAGGGCTCGCACCAGGGTGGGCTCAGACAGCGAGCACTGATTGGCACCGCCTCTCCCTCAGGCTCAGTGAGAGCAAGGAGCTGCAGAAGCACAGGGGAGAAAGGAGGTGCCAAATATTTCACATTTGGATGTTTTATTTTCATTGACCTAAGCGAGAGGTGTTTAAGCACTTAATTTTCTAGTGGTGTCTGGGTGCCGTTGGCAGCAGTGAGCCGGACAGGGATGTTTGAAATAGCCCAAAGATGATGAAATGTTAAGTGAAGTCAGAAACCGAAACTTTCAGTGGAAACTTTCTTGTTATTTATTGGCTCTGAGGCTGGTGGCAAAGGGGTGGGGGCAGAGTGAAAAAGGGAAGAGTGATGCTTGTGAGCTGTTCCTTGAGTGTGCGAGTGGGTGTTTTAATGAAACAAAACCAGGAAAAGCTGATTTCACGGGCTTTATAAGCATTCCGAGCTATAAACTGAAATGGTCTACGCCAAATATTTATTTTATATCTACTCAGCTTTTCATTTTTCTGTGAGTGCTTTGCAAACACCACCTCTGGTGAGGATTAGGGTGGTGACTGTGGCCCCTGTTATGCAGGCTGTAAGGGAGCGGGCAGCGGTGCTGGCAGCAGCAATGCTGCAGGGGCACCAGGGAGGTGGATACTGGACTGATTGCCATGGGGATGCCTTCCTTTTAGTTTTAATACCAAGCCTGTCAATGCTGGAGTCAAGAGAGGAATCCTGTGGCCAGTACCTTCTGTTCTGGGAGGGTGACAGAGCACTGGAACAGGCTGCCCAGGGAGGTGGTGGAGTCTCCTTCTCTGGAGATATTCAAGACCCGCCTGGACGCCTACCTGTGTGACGTGGTGTAGGGAGCCTGCTTTGGCAGGGGGGTTGGACTCGATGATCTCTAGAGGTCCCTCCCAGCCCCTACAATTCTGTCATTCTGTGAAATTACTGTGCTTCCCATACTTAACTCCTGCTCTGTCGCATGGAGAAGTTGCTGGTGTGCAGAGAATGGTTCCTACCATAGGTCTAGGGAAGAGGTGTTGAGGTTTTTTGTTATTTTTTGGCAATAGTAAATGGCTCTGGCATTCCTTGAGATGAAACACTGTCTCTCAGTATCACTGTTAGACGCTTTTGTTTTTTCCTGGCCACTCAGCAATAATAATTCTTCAGGCTGATCTTGCTTTGAAGGCAAGCATTCGGTTCCTATCCAGCTCTGCTCTTGTCCGTATTGGCCAAATCCCAAATAATTCCCAGATTTAGTGGGATCAGAGCTCCCGTACTGGGACTCAGCAGCAGGTTAGGGGTCATGCACAAGCGTGCTGGGTGCTGGAGGGAGCTGGGGCTGCTCTTTTGAGATGCTGTGCTTAGCATTCATAAGCTCCTTGCCCCCCGACCCCTGCTCGCTGTTTCGGGGCTGGATGTACATTATCGCTCCCCTTGGAGATTATTTACAGTGCTTTAAGCTAGACTGATGGCTGCAGGTTGAGGCTGTTAGTCAGGGCTTTTATTTGGGGTGCTTTTGGAGCTTAAAAATAAAATAGAAATATTTTTATCCTGTTCTGGATTCTTTGGAACTGAATGCGCAATGTTACCCATCTGTGGAAACACCTTCCTGTAGCAGGCACGGCTCAGTAAAGGCTATAATCTCTCTTGAAAGTGGCAATTTTAGTCTCTTTTTCCTTCTGCCTTGTATTTCTCCTCCTGATGTTTGTTCAGCTTGATTGCTCCTTTGGGTGGCTGTGTGTAGAAGGCCGCGGTCTGAAGAGTTATCCTTGTTTTTTTGCTGGCTATACCAGAGTATTGATAGTGGGGGAATTACAGGCGTGCTCTTGAGTTTACTTTTACAAATCATTTCATTGACTGGGGGCCTAAAGGGACGAATTATTCCAATTTATTCATTACGTTTTTGTAATCCGAGGTTTGAAGAGTTTCCTGTTTGAATTAGATGCATCTCAAATGCGAGAAACCCGTATGCAGTTAATTTTACATAGCCGAGAATCAGGAACAGTTGGGTTTGGATTAATTAGAGCTAGCAGTAGTAAGTCTTTCTACCCATAGATCTCACATGTCTTCTTGAGCAGATTTGTCTCTTTGATGGGAGATGACAGGAGAATTGAGTCACAGACTTAACCTCATCTAGCATTTGCATGTAATACATTTTAATTATTCTAGCATTTGGAGAATAAAGCAAAGCGTACCCAAACCATCTCATGAAGGCCTTTATCTTTATGCTAAGAGCGTCATGTTTTAGTTCGAAGGCTGCACTTGGGGTGCATGATGTTTGAGGATTTTTTTTCTGTAAAACCTTCTATTTGTAGTTTGATATTAAAAAAAAAAAAAAGCAAAAGTTTCCAAGTCTTTTACTTGTAGGGTAACCTAAGAAAAAACTGAGTGTGAACTTACCTTCTCTTTGCAGCATTCTTATGCCTTATCTCAGTTTTGAACAATGCTGCCTTTAGGTGCTTGGTGAAGGTGGTGACAGGTCGCTGAAGTATGACGACAAAGTCAGGCTTATATTTAGTAGATTTCATGCTCAGAAGGTTCACCGAGTTCTCTTAGAGGCTGATTTAAATGCATCTCAGAGTTGCAATCCAGTCTGAAGTGGAAGGAGGAGCTTTATAGAGGCGCAGAATGTGTAATCATGGAAAGGGAATAACAGCATGTAGTGATGGAATTGAAACTTCTGGTGAGAATTTTTATAGTGGTGTGTAGCTTATGTTACCAGCCAAATTAACATTTAGCCGTCTGGGATTCTCTTCACTCTTACAGAATATATTTATGGGGGGTGGAGGAGGGAGAAACAAACCCCACATTAACCCAGCAATTGCACTGAATGTATTGCATTTGATCTCATCAGTCTTTTGCTGACAGTACTTTGGAATACGAGTTTAATGTGATGCATTCTATGGTTCTGTCAGCAAAACGTCCTTTCATTTGCACTTAGTGTTGGGTCTGACCTTTTAAGATACCAGTGAGCTGCTGTTCTTGATGTAGAACTGTGTTTCCAAGAGAACATCTAGACAAAAAAAATACATGTATTTGGATTTGCCAGTGAGCTTCTTTGTGGGGTCAGGCTTCAGGTCTGGGATAGTTGGCAGTGATGGAGAAAAGGGTAGAAAATTAAATACAAAGGAAGAGCTGTCCCCAATGGTGTATAACCATTTCTGGCAGCTGATAGCCTGTATATATTTGATGAGTGTTTGTTTTTTCTGACAAAGGTCACACTCAGTTTCACATGATCCATAGCTGTCATGGTATCATCATGGTTCTGTCTTTAGCTTTGGTGGTATCCTGTGGCTGTGAGTCTGGCTGTGGGAGAATGTGCCAGCCAAAACAGGCTGTCTGGTAGACAGTGGCAGAAACACAGCAGCATGGTTTTGCTGGGTGAATTTAGTTGGCCAATGCCTAGCATTACTGATCCTGTGGCCTCATGGAAAGATGGCACGTCTACCCCTGCACTTCTCTGGGGCTGTCTCCTTGTGTCACATTTCGCTTCTGGAGCTGTAGGCCTGTCCGGTAGCATATACGTAGGGTTAACAGGTTCTTTCCCTTCAGAAAGCTGTGAGAGAATCCTTCTGATGAGAATTTCTCTCTTAACAGGAAGTTTGGGGCTCAAGCAAATGCTATTCCAGCTTTTAATGTGTTCTTTTTAGCTGTGAAAGAGATCTTGATCCTGAATTTCTGCAGTTAATTTCACACTTGTGAACCAAGTATGTGATGAGGTTTTTATTAAGGGTAAAATCAAGTGTTAGGCATTGCTTTAGAATCAAGTCGCATTGCTGGCCACATAGTGATAGCTGCTGTTGGATATAGCTTCTCAGCTGTAAGGTGATCTCAGAACTACAGACTGGCTGAGGACAGTGGCAGGAACCCTGGAGCTCATCAGCTCAGCTGCTGTTCCAGCAGAGCCACCCATACAATGGGGTGCCCAGGGCCATGGCCAGGCAGCTCTTCAAGGAGGAGACCCGACAGCCTTTGGGCAGCCTGTGTCAGTGCTCCGTCACCCACACAGCACAGAGTGAAGAACTTAAGAACTTCTTTACAGTGAGGGTGACGGAGCACTGGAACAGGCTGCCCAGGGAGGTGGTGGAGTCTCCTTCTCTGGAGATATTCAAGACCCACCTGGACGCCTACCTGTGTGACGTGGTGTAGGGAACCTGCTTTGGCAGGGGGTTGGACTTGATGATCTCTAGAGGTCCCTTCCAACCCCTATGATTCTGTGATTCTGTGCTCCTGGTGTTCAGAGGGAGCTTCCTCTTTGTGCCCATGGCCTCTTATTGTGGCACTGGGCACCACTGAAAAGAGCCTGGCTGTGTCCTCTGCGCACCCTCCCCCTCAGGGATTTATGGACGTGGATGAGATCCCCCTTGAGCCTCCATCTCCAGGCAGAGCAGTCCCAGCTTATGGCTTTAACCCATGAGAGTAGAGCTGCTATAATTTTCTAATTTGGCCTTCCCAACTTTACTGTGAATTTTATGGGTTTTGTTTCATAGATCTGCATTCAGGATTTCATGTGTGAAGTTCAGTGCTTTAGACCATTTTTTTTTTTTACCCTCTTTGCTATATTTAGGGAGAGGGAAGAACAAAGCAGAAGCTGCACAAATAAACATTTCACAGTGTCTTCTTACATACTCAAACTCAGATGTGCATCGGATCAGTAGGGAGCAGGACTTGTTCTAATTATGCTGTCCACTAAGAAATAGCTCAGCAAATTTGAATAACCCAAGAAGACAGGAACAAAAGGATGTGACTCACACAGTTTGTCTTCCAGGGAGGCCAACTGAAAATGTGAAGGAAGAATGTGAATTTTCGTGCGTGTTGCTTTTGGCATGTATTTAGACCTGCAAAATAGACAAGGAGAAATGCTTGCAGATATCTGCCTTCTGAATACTCGCAGCCACTTTGGAAACCAATACCAATACATTTTTGTTCTGTTTATATTATTTTGCTCTTTCTTAGTACATAAGGGCATCAATTGTTGTGATTTCATGTGATAAATATTGGAATGCTTTTTTCATATTTTTTTTGGAGAATACATAATCCATTTTTGTTGTTGTTGTTGTTTTTTCCTCGGGATGGGGATGTTAAAAAAGCCTATTTTTCCGCAGCAGCACTTGGTGACATAGTTTACAGAGCATGCAGAATATAAACAGATGAAAGCTATTTTTGATGTGTCATTGTCTCAGCAAGATGGGAATTGGCAGCACTGATGAAATGACAAGTACTTGGCCACGTTGGATTTACCACATGGCTGTCAGTCTAGCAATTAAAAAGAACTGGCAGGAGCTGATTGCTGTGGTTAAGCGCAGAGGCTGATTTTCTATCTCAGCCTGATTCTGCACATTTTGACTCATTCTATACTTTTGAGACATGTGGCTTATTCGGGTGAGGGCCACAAAGATGGTCAGAGAGCTGGAGCACCTCACCCAGGCTGAGGGTGTTTTAGCTTGTTCAGCATGGAGAAAAGAAGGCTGTGGGAAAGACCCCAGTGCTGCCTTACAGTACTTGAAGGGAGCTTATAAGCGGGAGGGGGGCCAATCCCAGCCAGGCCTGCTGGCACCTTCCTTGTTGAATGGTGAAGGGGGAACATTGTGGCCTGAAAGGATTTTTATTTCAGTGTCACAGTTTAAAGACTAATTGGGAAGATGCTGTGCAGGAATCCTTAAAAGGCTCCTTGTGGACTTCCCAGCAAAGGCTTTTTGTTTGGCCTGTGGGCTCTGTTTCGCTTCACGTGATCGCTGCAAGGGGATAAATAACGACAAGCCATGTGCTAGGCAAAGGATTTCCTTATCCGTGTGCCTCCCCCCCATCTCCTCACCCTGCTGCAGGCCCTTGGCTCCTTCTGTGACTGAGTGGGAATCCAGCACTGTCTTCTGCAGCCTTGGCTGGGGCAGGAGGACAGGGAAGCCACGATGGGGTTCGCCATGACTTAATGCGGCAGAAAGCCCCGTTCTCCAGACATCTTTAGTATTTTAATGAGCATAACTGATGCTTTGGTTAGGGCTTTGCTTTTCCTTTTCTGACAAATTGCTGATACTCGGCCAGGAAAACCTCAGTGCTAAACTCATTCGAGGTCTCACCACTCTTCTCCTCCTTTCCAGCCCAGCTGTGCTCAGTCCCAGCCTGCTGCAGGCAGAGGATGTTGGTGGCTGGATTTTCCCTCTTCGGCTGGATGCTGCAATCACTTCTGGCCACAGCCACACTAGGGACCCATCAGGAATCAGCCTTTGCAAGCAGCTGCCTGCCAGCGATGCTCACCCCATATTGGAGGAGGTGTCGCAGGGGTGCAGAGCACACTCCTACCAGCCCCATTCACGAGCCATCTGTCTTTAATGACCTCTCCAGCCTGTTTTTTTTTTTTTTTTCCCTCCCTCTCAGCAGACAGGAAAATTTTCAGCATCGCGCCTGATGGTTTTGTGTTACAAATCCTCTCAGCTGGCTTCTAATTTTATTGGCCACTTTGCTGACCACCTTGGACTGGCAGCAGAAAGCTGAGGCCGTGCTGTTCCCTGGGGTGTTCAGCGCTCCCTGTCCTCCTGCTTTTGAGGCTCAGGTTTAACTCCCAGCTGGCAAACACAGAAATGAAGTTCCAGGGCTTATTCAGACCTGAATTTGCTCTGGTATTTTGCTCTTATCAGAAGGATTTTGCACATATTTCAGAAGTGTAGCCAGTATTAATTCCCTTGGCTCAGTCATTAATCTTTACAGAGGGAGCTGAACTGCTGCACATTCTTGACCTGTGCTCTCTGTACCTAATGAAGGGAATAGGAGGTAAAGCACAACACTTGCTTAGTTCAGGGTCTCTTTTTTGCTTTGCTTACGTGAGCTTCAGGAAAAGAGAGGAGGTTGGCACTGAAACTTCTTAACTTCTGGAGGCTGGGAACAATTGGCATGTGAAGGGAGCGTGAATCTTGGCATCACCTGGCTCAGGCTTTGGCTGGTAATTTACAGAGTTTACAGCATTTAAGAAAAAAAAAGGGGGGGGGAAAGCTGAGAAAAAACGCATGTTCTGCATTATGTATGTGTTGGTTTAAATCCTTTCTCTAAGACATCTTTGCTTTGTTTTACTGAATACAAAGAGTAAACACCAGCGATTAGCCTTTCCCGTGCTTTATGTCACTTCTAGAAAGTTATGTGAAGCTCCTATTTATTGTCGTTTTACTAGAATGGAGGTCTGACCACCTTCCCCTCCTGCTTTGGCCCCCAAGTTTTTTGGGGATTTAGCGAGGTAGTACAGTTTAATGGCTAGAAATACAAGCCAGGCTCACTGCCCCACTATGTAGGGGAACTGTGGGGTTATTATGTTCAGCTCTTCTGTCTGGGGAGCTGGGCTTCAAGAAGGTCATGAGCTCACATAGTTCAACACATCCTTGCAGCTGCTGCAGCTTTTAAAGTGGGGGGACCTCTTTCAGAGCTTTTCAGACTAAAGTCAAACTTCTTGCAACTTAAGCTTTCAACGTCTGCAGTTCTTAGCTGAAGCTGTTTGTTTTCTGGGGGGAAGCAGCCTGCTGACCCTGGATGTTGTATGAAAGTGCTGTCCCGAGGGAAAATTCTCCATGTAATTTTTACCTCGGTATGGCCTGGAGGCAGTTGTTACAAATGTAATATTACACATGATTATTTTTTTTTTGGTGCTCTATAATTGTTACCCAAACTGCAAGTGTCAGGGACTCTGTGGTGGGGCTTGAAATAGCTCCTGGTGGTCCTTTCCCCCTCCCAGCTCAGTCTCCAGCTATTACTGCATCACGCAGCACTGCCGAGGTCAGCAGATTTTGGCATGTGTGGTCGGCTGTGTCCATGGGAGGCTTGGGAAGGTCGAGTTTTTAGGGCTAAACCCAGGGAGGTAGAAGCAAGCTGCATTTTCTCGGCCTCAGGCTGCTCCAAGCCAGCATTTAGGAGGCCTTGGCTTTCATTATGGGTAAATTCTATTAAACACGTTCTTTTCACCGCTCTCTTCATGTTACGGGAAGAGCAAATTTGTGCCAGTTAAAATAACTGTTTTTAGAGAGGAGTGAAGGAAGCCGACTGAAGTAAGCATGGTTTGTGTGTGCTTAGCTTTGAAACCTTTTAGTCTCTCTCTTAGGTTTCTCTCTGTGGGTTCCTCAGTCTGTAGCATTTCTGCAAGCTCTCAGGCTTCTAGCAGACACTTTCTGTCCGTGTTTCTTATAATAGCCATCTAACCTTCCTCACAGATCGCTCAGTGGCTTAAGAGTAAAAGTCTGGCTATTGTAAAAGAAAATGTGTTTGTAGCGCAACCGGGTAATTATCTCCTAGAGTGTGGCCTTATCTGTCCCCTGTTCTCAAAGGATGCAATGATACCATCGTGCTGGCATTTCCTCAGGAAAGCTGGTGACTCCCCACTCCCTGTTGCCACCTTGGCCCTGCTGGCAGCATCGGCCCCACTGCCAAGAAGGGAGTGTGAAATGGCACTTCTTCCCCATGGGGAATGAGACAAGTCAGGATTCACTGCCTTATTCCTGAACAGGCTTTATGGAAGAGGCCAACATTTTGGACCACAGGCCTCAGGCATAGGGCACGTGGCACCATCCTGTATTGTCATTTCTTTCCTGTAGGTCATTCTAAGGCAGTTGTGCCTTGTTCTTTCCTTTTCCCAGGTAAGATGGGTCAGCTGCAAACCCCAGTTATGAAAATACACATGATTTCCAGCTGATAAAATGTTACCGCTGTTGCTTTCCTCTCTGGGGGACGCCTTGATACTTTTTATTTTATATCTGCTTTTGTTAATTACTGCAGCTGGTAAAATCAAACACATCCTTTGCGAGCGATCCTATACGTTTTGAGATTAACTTATGGCAGACGAGACCCTTGTTTCCTTACACATTAACAAGGGTGACTCTCTCTTCCCATAAGCAGCACCAACCTTTTTATTTCCTCAGCTTTAGAATAAAGGATGAAGTCAAGCTAGGAGGAAAAAGGCCTGTGTTGATCTGGTTAGGGTGAAAGAGCCTGCTTTCAGAGAGGCATGTTTTCAGAAGGCTTAAGTTACTCTTACATTGTCCTCAAAAGCAAGGATTTGTTTTCATAGCTGAGAGCAAAACAAATGGATTTCTTTAAATGACATTATTTTTAGTAAAAATGTGGGGAGTAGAGGAGCAATAAAATTGTCTGCAGCTGAGATAACATTTTATTTTATTTACTCTTCTGATTTTTTTTTTTTATTATTATTTTTTTCTTTGCTAGTTCTTAGCTAGCACGAGGCGTTGCCATTGCCTGAGTGCAGTGAAGGGGTGAGGTGCTAATTGCAGTCCTCCAAGAAAAGGACAACAGCTGGAGTAACTTCACTTTGTTGTTAATCTCCTGGTATTTATTAGCAGCCAGTGAATTAAACTGGTTGCTTGTCTTGGTGACATGGATCTGGTCCTCCTTACCGAGGTAGGAGGTTGGCCATCCATCCATCCATCCATCCTTGAAGACCATTAAGTGCAGTGACGGAAGCAAAAGTCACGGAAGCAAGGCTTTGCCTCAACCCTTCCAATTTACTTCTCCGTTCCTTGGTATTTTACTGAATACCCTCTGAAAAGTGTCTGGAGAAAGGCAGATATTTTTATTCCCTGGGCAGGGTTGATCACAGCTCCAGTCACATAGCACAGCAGTAGTTAATTGCAAAGCTGTGCTGAAAGTGATGTCCTTGGCAGCAGTAAGTTTTTCATGTTGAACTTGTTGGCATGGAAGTGGCTTTTAGCAACCCCGTACTCATGATCCTACTTCCTTAATTTATAAATATTAAATTAGAAGAATTAAATGTCTTCTGATTTCAGTCTTTAAGCTAATGAAAGTGAAGTAAATCATGGTTATGATGAACTGCTATGTAAACTTGCTGCCGTAAAACACCCTGCCAAGTAGGATGCTATAACAAAATAAATCCTATAAGCCCAAAGCTTAATTATTGATTTGATTTAGGCATATATACAAGGGCTAAGAAAATACTATAAATTCGCCTTCCCAGTGTAAGTTGTAATTCAAGTTGTAAAACAGTTTCTGTTATGAGCCTCGCACTGGAGACCCTCAAACTAATTGATTTTTTTTCCCCCCTGTTTTGGCCAAAGGTTTGCATCTGGCACATTTTCCCATAAGACTGCTTGGAGTGCTTGTGCTAAGTGATTTTGGTAGGGCCTTTGAAATCAAGAGGGTGATGGGAGGAATTAGTTCCCCTTGTCTGATTAAATTCTGTCCTTTATTTCACAGTGGGCTAGAGAAAACATTTTAAACTACGGGCAGATTTTAACTTTGAGTTGTGGAAATTTTCACGTATTCCGAGCAGTCCATCAGTTTAAGGAATGAGAAACTGCCTCCACCAAAATCTCACAGTACTTTTTAAAATCCAGGGGTGTAAATAGTAGCACAGACCCACCGTGGGTTGGTACAGTGGTGGTCTGAATGAAATCCTATGCATGGGGAGATACATAGTCAAACTTTGACAGTAGTCAAAGTGTTGGGCGCTCAAAACTGAGCCCTAAAAGGTGGGGAGGAAGACATAAAGCTGGATGAGAGCTGGATTGTTTCTATCTATGCTTCTAGGAAAGGTTTTTTAAATGCCGTGTCCTGTTTTTGAATGCCATAGCTGAGTTTTGCCTTCGCTTCAGAAAAGTTTTGACTGAACCTTTGCAGCTGCCTGAGGTTTTCCTTTCCAGCTTAAGGAGTGATTGGCAACTCAGAGGTGTTGAGCATTAGAATGTAGCCAGGATGAAAGAGCTGAGTTTACTGCAACAGTTGCTCAGTTGTTTCCAGACTGGCATTTCTGCACAAATCAGGGCAGGATTTAGCTCTGTTAGCTGGGGTGCGCATACTCTTCTGAATCAGGAGCGTAAGCTGGTCTAAGTGCTTTGTGTGTGGGGGCGGTTGAACGGTATCTGATACAATGATGCTTTGGTTGTGATTTGAGGCTCCAAGTGGTACTGCAGCATAAATAAGAAATAAATTGTCACTGAGCTGCACTCCCACGCTGAGCCTCTGTAAATCCATTCCCAACGGGTTGTTGTTCTGACTCTAATTAGCCTTTGGTGCAAGCATCCCGCAGGAATCAGGCCATGCCAGTGGCCCATGGAGAGGCTGCAGCTGTGTCTCCACAGGTTTTCCTTGCAGCCTTAGCTCCTCGATTGTTTCATGCTCCCAGAGCATGAGTTCCCATTGCATTCAGTCCCTCTACGCTTCTGTGTGCATTATTGTGCTCCTGCCCCAGCCAGTGACACAACATGTACACTTGGTGATACAGAAACACAGCCTGGCATTCCCCTAATAACTCGGACCTTGAAAATAACCTGCAGAACATCTGCATGCAGGGATGCGTTTACTTGTGCTTTAGACTGTCCCTAGCAGCTGCAAAGTGCCTCCCATCTGTGCCTCTCCCTTAGATGACTTAATTTCATTTCTGGCATTCTGCAGCCGTCTATCTGTAGATCTGGTAGCCTAACAGTTCCGCCTAGATAGCCAGGGTAAGCTCTCTCTCAACTTCTGCTCCTTTTCCTAGTGTTTTTTTTCTTCTTTTTTTTCAGCCTCTGAATCCACTTTGATCCTTCAACTAAGAAGAATGAACTGTGTCAAGCTGAAAGTTGTGTGTTGTTCTGCTTAAAACAACAAAAAGACAAACACAAAGCAGTACCTCTGTGCCTTTTTTTGTTCATCTGTTTGTTTTAAAGCAGTTTCATTTTTCCAGAAGAGAAAGTTCAGGGAAGACCTCATTTGGGCCTTTCAGTACTTGGAGGAGCTTACACGCAGGAGAGAGACCGACTTTTTACATGAGAAGATAGTGATAGGACAAGGGCAAAATGGATTTAAGCTAAAAAGGAGGAGATTTAGGTTGGATGTTGGGAGGAAATCTTTACTGAGAGGGCAGTGAGGTGCTGGCACAGCTGCCCAGAGAAGCTGTGGTGCCCCATCCTTGGAGGCACTCAAGAGCAGGTTGGATGGGGCCTGGGGCAGAAGGTTTGGAACTGAATGATCTTTCAGGTGTCTTCCAACCTAAGCCATTCTATGATTCTGCTTTTGCCATGAGTTTTTCCCTTGCTTTGTTGTAGCCGTTGATGTTTAGACATATTCATATCAAGCAGATAACCTGCAGGTTCTACAACAGCTATATAAAAATACCACACGTGTAACTTCTGTGTTCTCTTCCACATCTTGCTGCAACCTCGGAAAGGTCTTCTTTCAAAAGGCAGGAGACACAGCTATTGAAGGTAAATAAGTTAAATCAAGCTGTTGGTATCAGGACCAGCCTCGGGAGGAGCATGGAGAGGATCTGCACTGGGACTTGGCCTGCTTCTGCTCTGTGAGGTCAGGGACGTGCTTATTCTGGCTGGTGCTGTGGTGACCCCAGCTGCTCTGCTGAATGACTAATCACACAGATAGTTAAGTGCCCCCGCATCCAAGTTGTTAGTTGTCCTTGCCCAACAAAGAGAAGAATAACAGAATTTCAGCCCACTGTGCTGCTCCCTACTGTGCTATAGTGCTGCCTTGCAGAGAGTTTTATTTGAAGCTTGGCGTAGGGAGAAGATAATTGGAACGTTGCTCTTTTTATAATGTTCTGTTAAATTCATGTTGCACTTATGCACTTCCCTTTAACTGATACTTGTTATATGTAATCTTGTAAGCTGCCCTGCCAAGGGCGTGATTATCCTGAATTGGGCCCTAGTAATATTTTAATGAATCAGAGGCCCACAAAGCACCGAGCAGAGGGTAAGTTGAAGGCCTAATTAATGGCGCGCCGAATGTCTGCCGCTGCTTGAGGAGGCAGGGAGGACGGCTGCAAGGCCTCAGCGGATGGTGACAAGTGTTGAATGTGCTGCTCTGCCTTTAAATAGGTGCAACTCTTGCAGCTGAACAGCTGAAGAGGACTAGGAAAGCTGGCCACGGAAGGGTCACAGAGTGGTCATCCAGGCCGATGTGCTCAGCAGGGCTTGGTGATGATGTTGGTTCAGTCCTGCCTGAGGGATTTGGGAATCCTTCACTTCAGAGGAGATCCTTGGATCTCTGCAGTGATCGTCCTTCTGGGGGAAGTTCTAAACCTGTGGCAGGTTGTGGGGTGCAGGAATGGATCTTAAGCTTAGGAGCTGTGCCACACGGCTCTGGGCTGCTGCTCCTTTCTGGAACCTTCCTTCTTGGGTTTGCACGATTCTCAAATGATTTGGCATAGAGTGAGCCATCAGTGGAGGAGTGTGGGAGGAGTTGGCCCATGTTAAAGGCAGTCTTTTCTCGCCACCTCTGAAACACAGAGCCTTGGGAGGAGTTCATGATTCTTTAAATTTGGAAACGAGAACACCTTAGGTTTGGAAGTACACCAGCAGCTCCAGCTCTGAATGGAGCAAGGTGCAGAAGTGACAGCGCTGAAGCAGCTGAGTTCTGTCCTGAAGGACAAAATACTGCTGCAGAGAGGGAATTCACAAAATTACTGTATTTTGCTTTGCTTTCAGGCTTGCAGATAAAGATCTGCGTTTCCTCTGCATCAGCAAATCTCGGATTTACAGTCTCTTGAAGACTTCCAAATGATGCTCTTGATGTTTATTCAACAGATCTTTCTTTAATAAAATGCCTACTTGCTCTAGAGACTGTCTTAACCTGCTCTTTCGCTTTTGCTGTAACGAAGGGCACGGGGAGTATTAACAGTAATTCCTCCTCTAAATCCTTTCTGCTTTTCCAAATTTAACATGGAAATCACTTAATATCTGGAAGCTGAAAACTGTAATGCATATGTTCCTCCTGGGTGGGAGAGAGCTGTTGAGATCAGGCTACCTGGCAGTGGTACTTCATGGGTGATAGGATGGAACCTGGCACTTGGTGGTGTCTTGCTCGTGTCGTCTCTGCTCCTCTCAGCCAAGTGTGGCTTTCAAGGAGGAGCTTGCTTGCATGAGGCTGTGGAAACGTACCATGAAGCTGCTTGGGATGTCTTCACTAAATGGTGGACTTCCTTACTGCTGCCTTTCAAGGGGATGGAAGTGCTGGAGTCACAAGGAATTGCTTTGATTGGGCAAATGCACTGGTTTTTCTTCTAATGCATTCTACCAGCACCACAAGGACACAGATTTGTAATAAATCTTGTTTTCTTTCTGCCCTGGGATGTCCCACCAGCCATCAGTCACCCATATTTAGGCCATGTGAACTGAGCTACAGGATGCTGGCAGTCCGGTCTCAGTTGCTCGCTGGAGGAAAGGGAAGTCTGACTCTATTTCCTTGCTTTTCCCTGAGCACGCGTGATCCTGTTACTTTGCTTCTGTTGTGTTGGCTACTCTTGTGCCCATCTTGCAAAGCACTGTATGTGCCTGGTGCTTCTGCTGGAAATGTTGGCTGATGTTTCTTGGTCTCAAATGGTTGTTCAGTACAAGGAACAGCAAATACTTGTGTTAGACACCGGTCCTAGTAATATTTAGTTGTTCCTTAATATGTGATCTATCTGTAGCAGTTTTTACCCAGGAATATAAAAGCTTTTTTTTTTTTTTTTTAATTTTTTAAAATTTTTTTTTAATAAACCATAATTAATTATGCTTGACAAAACAACTGTGAAGTCGGTTAGTATTTTTATAGATAAAGAGCATAGGAAATTGATTTACTTGTTTAGAATTGCCTGGGAATTTAGTGGCTGCAGAGGAAATGTGTCATCTGCTTTCAGACCTTTCTTTGCGTGCATTTTCCCACCTCCCAGTGTTCTGAGGTGACAGCCGTCTCAGATCAGTGTGTGTCCTTTGTGTGTCTCAGCTTCCCCAGGATAGCAATTTTCCTGTGAGCTTTTCTTCCTTGGATGGTTTTAAAGCTTCTGATAATTTTGAAGTGAAAACTTGTTCTTTCCTCATCTTTGGGATCCCCTCTCTCTTTTTCTTTGGCTGCCCCTTCCACCTTCCCGGAATGGATGGCACTTCTCTGCATCATGGTATATTCACTACATGTATTTCTTTGTCTGCGTCAGGAGTTTCATGTTCAGAAGGAAGCTCTGGTTACATTCCTTCTAGGTTTTTGGTTGATTGTCACTACTGGGTGATCCAGATGGCAGCAGGCCTGTGCATGTCACACACAATCCAGTATCAGGTAATCGTGATTAAAGAAAGAAAGGCTTTGCTCATCATTTGCAAGGTGATTCCAGCTGGGGGAAATGAAACCCTACCTATACTTGAAGTTATTAGTTCTCTCCAGTTAGGATCCTGCTTTCTGAGAAGAGCCAGAGGTGTTGTCAGTGTGAGTGCTTAAGGTCTGATGAGGAGGAAGAGATGAAAGATAAGGCTGTACTTGTTCCTACATGTCATCTTTCCAGCTCTGCTACCATTGACCCATCCACCATTCAGATACTTTCGTTTGTTTGCAGTCTTTACTCCCTATGCTCTTGAGCTCTTCCAAAACCATAGTGCAGCTTGTTCCCCTGGAAAAGCTGTTCTGGGTGGGACATGTGGACCTCCATCCTGGTTCCTTGCTGGGGATCACCCATCCTCTGCCGTCTACAAAGGGACATCCTGGGGAAATGCAGCCTAAAGGCTTCCTTTTGAAAGTTAATTTCCTCGAAAAGAAATCAGACTTGATTTAAGCACTTGCTAATTTTGTTAGAACAGAGTGTTAGCATTTGCCAGTAATTTGCATTTGGTTGTTTTCTATGTCCCAACCCTTTGCTTGCCAACTTAGGAACCCTTCTTTTGTGCTTCCTGTGTGAACTTGGGAGTTCGAGTTGATCAGTTTTAATCGTTCTGGTTCATGTTGGATGGTTTTACCTCTGATTCCCTTTGCCTTCATCCTTTCTTGGATGAGTTCAGAATTTGTGGCAGAAATGGGAGCAGGAAGCCCCTGTAGCTTTCCACCTGTGGGAAGTAGGAGTTTTTTCCTGCATTCTTTCAGTACCGGGCATCTTTTATGCTTCCAGTTTTGAATTCTCTTGTTTATTTGAACTCAAGCCCAGCGCAATATCAAATTAAGGTTTTCTGAGTGGAAATTCATTGGAGGCTTTGGGTTTGTTTTTGTTTGTTTTCTTTCCAGGCATCTCTATTTGAGATACGCTGTAGCCATATGAGGAGTAAAAGTAGCACAAGAATCCTCTTATTTTTTCTCATTTTTGACTAAAGCATCCTCCTGGTCTAGAGTGAGTCCTTTGGGATAGGTCTCATGTGCCTATTGGTTCATGGCTGTCCTCTGTCAGGCTGTGTGGCTGCAGAGAGCAGGTGCTTTCCTTTGGGAGGAGCTGATTGTTAGAGCTTGTCATAGGAAGAGTCAAGCAGAGGTGAGTGCTGATGGAGAAAACAAGAACTTTTAGGATGTTTTTCTCTTTTTGTGGATGTGGAGCAGCATCTCTGCACAGCTTTGTCAGAGCTGGGATTGCTGGGATCACACAGGGCTATGCCTTGATGTTTCTGCCCCTCTCCTTCCCTTGGTACTAGATGGGTTCTGGACACGGGTAGCATCCCTATATGGCTGAGCACCCTGGGCTAGCAGCAGGAATATGCCTCTGGCTTTTCTCAGGACATCAGTCATCTTGGGTTGGTGATGCAGAAGTGTCTGGTGCCCAAGTTTAGAAAGCATAATTGCTGTAGTCCAATCAGGAAAAAATAGGCCCATCCCATATGTGTCATCCCTGAATTCAATGGTATGTTTGGGGGGACTGCACCTCACATGGCAGTAATACACGTGTACGCACTTGCATGTGTCTGCAAACACAGCCCGTGTTTGACAGCACGTTGTGCAGAATCTCACCTAGCGTGTGCTTCTCCTGGCAGCTCCATGGTTCAATGAAACTGCTTTAAGTGTTAAGTATTACTTTTGTTTGTGTTTTGAAAGACAAGCCCACAGATTTGTTAGGAATTCTACTTCGATGGCAGTTGCAATAGCTGAGCATTGTGTAATTGAGCAATCAATTCCAGCATGCTATATTGATGTTTTGAGTGCAGACACATGATTATAATAAACTGTGATGCTCTTTCAGTTATTAGACAAGTGGCTGTGAATTTTAAAGGCAAACTTTAAAAGCATTAGAACTTTAAAGAAATCCAATTTTATGTCAGTTTTTAAAGTAATTTCTTTCTCTTCAGAGTGCTACAATTTGAGAACTCCCCCCCAGAACCTCAGAAATCCAGTCCTGCTGGTGCTGCAGCTCTCAGCTACAGCATTCAGATGGATGGAAAGGGTTTAGGTTTGCTTCCCTGACATGGGGAGAAGGGAGGAGAAGCTGTAGGGTAGCATCGCAGCTGATTTAATTTTGTTTTCTGTGTGTGGCACTTAATTGAAAGATTGCTTAATTCTTGGAACTGCTGTTCTGCACCACCGTACCACATGATGTATTTAGGTCATGGCTGGAGCTTTTGGTCAGACTTACCTGATTGTTTAACATGACTGTTTTCCAGATTCAAATGGTGATTTGTGTAAATGGTAGGTAGCTTTTATGGCAGCAAACCACAGGCGTTCCTCTCTCAGTAAGCTTGCATACTTCCTGGGATGGTGTGATAGCACAAATACCTTAAAGCAAGTGAATGGCTCCTGCTCTTTTTCTTTTCTTTAATTATTATATTTTAAATTTCCACTTCCCCTTCCCACTCCTTTTTTGTGAGGTTGGAAGTAGTGGTAAGTAATGGTAAGAGATTTTGTGGCTAAATCAGTGGCACTTAGGACATCTGTGTTCACAGAAGTAGAAACTCTTGAGGCTACGTTCTGAGTGTAATTAACCATTTCTTTTCTTTAACCAATGAGTCCCAAACCAGAAGTTGTTCTCTTCTGGAGACTTCTTGGTTGTTCCTATTCTGCGTGCATCTCCAAGCTGAGCTGGCAAAGGTCATTTTGCAAAGACCCAAGTGACAGGAGATGATCATGTGAGGCTCACAGATATCCTGAGAGTCAGATGTGGCTGGGCGCATCCCTTGCGTCATCAGCCTTGCCTGCTCTTGGAAACACCAGGGTATGGGCAGATACGTGAGAACTTTCACAATTACTTCTTTGGAAAACACCCAGCTGAGTATGGAAACTTTGGGTGTGTAGGGGACTCCTGAGACAGTCTGGAGCAATTTGATTGTTGTTGTGGGACTGGGACTACATTCTGAAATGGTTTGGGGCTCCTGTTTTCCTTACCTGTAATTACTTGAGATGAACTAGTCGATCAGTTTGCTGTGGTTTTCGGGAGGGTCGCCCATTGCTTGCTTCTTTACATTGTGCATCCAGGGCTTCACAAATGGCAATGCCAGGATGGGCTGCTCCACTGTAATAGATCACAGCTGACTACAAAACATATTGATTGGCCTCCACGGTTGAATTTTGGTACTGTTTTTTTGCAGTTTGGGGCAATGCTGTGTCATCTTATTTGTTCCAGTTTGCTAAATGGTTTGCAACCAAAACTTTGGCCTTTCTGACTAACAATTTTTGTATTACATCTAATGGCAGTTCTGCTCCAGATTAGCAACTTGCGGTCTGCAGGAACAGATGGTTTTGGGTCATGAGATGAATACCACTTTTGTGCAGTGTCATGAGAAAAGATTTTGTTTTTCCCCAAGTGCAATTGTTATTAGGCTAAAAAAGTCTGCCTACAGCTACAGAAGGTGACTACGTTTGTGGCTATAATCTCACATATTTTTTGCACTGAGGAAAGACTTTTGCTTAATCTGCATTATATTTGCAGCACAAGTGCGCTGTGAGGGGTGGTCGGGGTGTGCCTGTTTTATGTCCTTCAGAGGAATTTCTTTCCCTTTTTGTTTGCCACAGCTTGGTCTGCTAAGGCCCATGCAGTGTTATTTCAGAGCACTGAACATGTTTTGACTAGTTTTTTTTTTTTGCGAGGCACTTGGTGCGTTCTTGAGCACTTGGTAAAAAGTAATAATTGGAGAATGCGCAGGCTCCATTTACTTAATGAATACTGTTCTCATCTGTGGATTAACCTGTAAGCCGAATATGTTGCATAATGGCTTTTCTGTTGAGTGGCCCTTTCAAATAATAAACACAACGGCCACAGGCTTTGGGAACGCAACTTAAAAACTACTCAGGTAGCAACCAAGAGGAAATTGTGTTCCTGTCGATCCGCTCTCCCTCCTTCACTAGATAAATAAATAATAGGAACAGAGTCTTTCTGAGGTTGGGGTTTTATTGTTTCCAAGTCTGGTATAGGAAGGATTGTTAGTATAGGCTGGAGTTTCTGAGTCAGGCTCTAGTGCTGACAAAGCAGAAATAGTTTGAGGCCTGAGAATACTGTGCGAGTATCAGAAAATAGTTCATGTGGACAGAAAGCTGTTTACAGATCGCTCTGGCTACCCGCCAGCTTCTCAAGGACAAGGTGTTTTTTTTTGCTTTAGAATCCCAGATGTACTTGGCAGGATATCAGAAAATTAATAAGAAAGAATAATTCTGGAAAGAGCCTTACGACATAAGTCGTTGTTTAATTAAAATACCTGTGACTTTAGGCTAAATATATGTTTTGCATCTTGCAAACAAGTAGTGGAAATATTTCTTCATTTGCTCGTGCATAAGGGTCACAGTATAAAGCACAGTCTGAGTCTGTATGGCTTCTACACTGGCTGGTGTGGTGCTTTACAAGAAAGCCTCCTTTTGTGCTTCCCCAGCTATCTTGTGCCCTGGAAACTGCGCTTCAGCTCCAGCATTTGATGCTTGGTGAATTATGTCTCCCTGCTCCATTAAGACTAGGAGATGTGACTAACAGGAAGCGGCACTGATTAGGTTTGTAACGACTGGTTAAAAACGAAGGAGATACCAGCTCGAGTCTGCTTCCAATATGAAATGCAGAAAGTCCTAACATAGTTTCCAGCCCTTCTTTATTGTGCCTTGTGGGGCAGCGGTGGAGTATTGACACTTGGACTGGAATTTCATTATACATATGTATTTTATATATTTAAGAGTTGATTAGCTTTTCCCCTTTAACACTAATGTTCTGGAATTTTTTAAATGTTGTGGATGTGACTTTTATTTTTTTTAAACTTCAGCTGTGTTGAAACAAACCTTGTTACAGAGTCTTAACTTGCCTGCTCTGTTTGGCTGTACTGTTCCACTGGGTGGTATAAATGAAAGTAGTTCTCCTTTCCCTTGCCCCTCTTTAATGTTAAGCTGGAAAATTACACGTTCAAATCCTATCTATAAAGAGTGTGTGTAGCATTTTACGTAGGGCAGAGGCCTCTTGGTGGGGTTACTGGGTACAGGGATATAGTGGGCACCTCCTTGTTGAGCAGGCTGAACAAGCAATAGCAAATCCATAGCATAAATAGAAATCAACAGATTTCTGGTGCTACTTGGGAGCGCTGTCTGGGAGGCTGTCACCTCCCGCAGCACCGCCTGAGGGGCTCCCTCAGCAGCTTCTCCATCATGGTGCACTGGGTGAATCAGGCCTGGGCCTGTCGGGCTCGGCACGGGGCCTCAGTCACAAGGTGTAAATTGCTCCCTTCGGTCAGAAAGCTCATATTTGCCCATCCAGCAGCGGCGAGTTAAATGTCGATATGAATTCATTTTAAAAACAAACAAAGAGAAGAGGCCTCGGGCTCTTTCTTCTCATTCAGGCTTATTCTGCTGTCTCTCTGGAGAAGCGATTGGGAGGCTCTGCCTTCTGTCTGCCCCATCTCTCAGCTGTGAAGGTGTCCACCTTGTTCTGAAGCTCCCCTTGCCCACACGGAGACCCTGGTGGGTCCCTTAGGATAGAAGCATCTTGTGTCTGTGTGGGAGGTATTCCCCTGCTCTGTATTTTCATTCTTTAATTTGTTTTAGAGGGTTTTTAGGGTTTTTGTTGTTGTTGTTTGTTTCATTGGTGTCTTTTGATACTGACCCAACTTAAGTTACTGAGATAGGTTTTAAAATAAGGAATAGTAAGGTTAGAGGCAGAGAAGCAAACATATGGCAGTTCTTTTTTCTGAGAGGATGGAGGGATGCAGGAGAAAAGGAGAGGTAGCTTGTTTGGTGAAGGTCACTGAATCCAGGTATAACCTGGTGGTAGCTGTGAGAGGAAGGAATGTAAGACTGTTCTTCAAGAGGGTGTTTTCCAGGTTGTGTCCTCAAGCGAGCAAACTCAAGTGTTATTCACCTATTGCCTGGTCAGCTAGTAGGTGTCTCAGTGGCCAAGAACTAAAACAAGCATAAATGTCAGCCTTGGGCATATTACAGAGTATTTCTTGCTGGGTCCTGGGATGCATTGTGACTCTGATCTCTGCCTCTGACCTGCTGCGATCCTGGGAAAGTCGGAGGATGGCTTTCTGCCATGGTTTTCCCACCATCCGTTTTCTTCTTTTCTTTCCTTTTTGCCTATTTAGGCAATGAGCTGTTGGGAGAAGGAAGTGCCTGTGGTAATGTACATCCAGCAGCTTTGGGGGTGGGATAGCTGCCACAAAACTAGTAATTGAAGTAAAAAGTGTATAGGGCTCTCTTCTTTGTGTGTGTGTGTATGTTGCATTTTCCCCCTCTGTTCCTGGAAGTACAGAACTGATAGCAACTGTGTCTTTCATACTTCGTAGAATGCAGTACTATGCACGAGTAAATGGTCATTATTATTTCTTCAACAGACTGCTAGGGAGCCTGTGGATATATCTAAGGAGGGATAGAGGGGGTGGTGTGTTCTATTTTGATTTCCAGGCATTTGATGTCGAGTGCTAGACGGAGGGAAAACACAGAACCTTGTCCTGTCTTTTGTCTTAAACAGTAGGAGTCTTTAATAGCTTCTGGTTGGTTTGGGCTTAATAGTCATCTTAACAGGAAAAAGGAACATTGATTTTGGCCTTTTTTTAACGCTTGTACTAATTTCTGTAGTGACGTGCCAGGCCTCTGTACTGAGGTTGTTTGCTGATTTTAATTGCAGAAGGAGCTTCTATGCCAGACAAACTTTATCTCTTTTTCACAGATTTATCTCCATAGCTGGAGCCTGTCATTATTTAGGTTGCAAAAGGCTTTATCAGAACAGCATTAGTTTGGCTACCAATGCAATGAGGTAGACTTCTTGCTTAATGATGTTTCATTTTTATTTATTTATTTTAAGTGAGGAGTTTGCTTTTACTTTGTTTTGGCTTTTTTTACTCCCATTAAAATGCACACTCTGTGTTCTCTGCAAGCACCGCTCTCGCTGCTTCTCACAGGGTAGATCTGGTTGTTTTTTGGGAGTGGGAAGAAATGCCTGACAGAGCCTGGGTGTTCACAGCACGGAACTGGTTGCTGTGAAACTGCCTATGCTGGCGAGTGACAAAAAGAGCTGGTTGTAAACATGTGTTGGAACAACATGGTATCATTTACTGCACCAGGGTGTGCAACCTAATAGCAAAGCATTGCTCCATGGCCTATTGCCTCAGGCTGGTAGGAGCTTAGAGTCAACCAAGTGAGAAACAAATTGAAAAGTTAATTTTGGCGTGGGGGCATTGTACTGAGAGGTGGTGGAGCAGTATGTTTTTACTTGCTAACATATCTAAATCTGGCCTGCTGTTTATGCATACATCACAGCAACTGAAATGTGAATTAGTAAGGTTTTTTTCATAGAGCTTGCTTGTCTCTTTGTCAGCATAGAATAATGAGAGGCTGGAAGGGTTTTCCAAAGACCTAGTGCTGTGTAGTGCACAGGATCATATCCAAGTTTGCTAGTTATGAGTTACGCATGCTGTCTTCCTTCCTGAATTTGTCATGTTGCTCCATATTCTTCTTTCATGCCATTCAGTTGGGGAGCAGATTTCCAGGAACAGTCCCCCAAAAGGCACATTGATACTCAGGCAAGAGATTGTGTTAATTGGAGAATTACATTACTGTGGAATATGCGTCTTGGTTAACTAGAGGGGAGAGAGAGTAAATGAGTTGATAGCATTTCCTTTGCATTTCATTTGCATAGTTCTTTGATAACATTAAGGCATCTGAGAGGGAAAAAAAAAACACCCATAGCAGCGTATTATACTACTTCCCTTTGAATCTTTCACAAACAATACAGTAATAATGCGTGGAGGCAAGAAGTGGGTGTATGAACTGACTTGGAGAGTGTGGGTAGGCTTGGAATTTATAATGTTCTGCAGATCTTGGCAGTTGACCAAGGATTCCCCTTGTCCCCTCTGCTTTTCAACACGCAGAAAGCCCACTGAGATGAGAAATAAACAGCACATTGCTATCAAATGTGGCTGGGAACATGCATGGATCCAGTCTAACATCCAGTTAAGTGTTGCACTGCTGATGAGAAGAGCTGGATTTCAAAATCTTTTGTGTGTAAATGAAAATCCTGTCAACCCCATGAGAAGATGCAGAACAAGGTTTGGGGTCAGCAAACTCAGCTCCATTGACTTGCTCATCCCAGTTCTGTGTTTGCCCAACAGATCATTTATAAATAGAAGGGAGCAGTAGTTGTAAAAATATCTTGACATTCCTTCCTTGGGAGGATAAGTAAGTGCTTTATTATGAATAGATGGTCAAGGAAAGAGGGAAGGGACTGAGAGGAGGGTGTGCTTAAAAAACAAAACAAAAACAATAAAAAAAACACATACACACAAAAACAACCAGCAAGGAGTTTGGAAATTCTGGCTATTAAACTTTCTAAGATGGCCTGAATGAAGGAGATACATCAGTGTGCTCCTAGCGGTAAGGGTGGTGGCTGGCTCAGCTGGCAGTGCCAACATAGAATGGCTTGGATTGGAAGAGACCTCAAAGATCATCCCCTCTGTCATGCGCAGGGCTGCCAACCATGTCTTCCATCATCCCTATGGAGGGGTATGTGGATTTAGGCTGCTTTAGGGCCAGGGTTGCACAGCACAAAATGGCGTCCTGCTGTTGGATCGGCTGGCTGTGTCACTGAGATGATGCGTGGCTGGGCCTTCGTGCCTCCCACCTCTGTGAGGTGCTTGAGGAGATGGCTTTGAGTAAGTTCTAACCCCTGGAGATCGAGTCCTGAGGGTGTCTCCTCTTTGGTGTACTCAGCCAATTAGCAATTCATTTATTGTTTTTGTTATTAACATAGACAAGAGTTTTCCAAAGCGAAAGCCAGCTCTGAATGTCAGAATACCAGTTTCCAGACCAAGCTTACTTAGCCATTTTATCTTGCAAGCAAAATTATACCAGCATGCAAATAGTTTTGACAAGTCTGTTCTTGAGCAGAGCTGTTAAGCGGATAAACAAACAAACAAAAGCTCTACTCCTGCTTATACGTTTTGCCTGTGATGCTTTTTTCCCCCCCTCTCTCTTTACAAATGTTTTTAATAGAAAGAATATGACTTGAAAATGTCCTTTTACTTCTCAAATATAAATCAATTTGTCATGCTACCCCCCCGCCCCCCAGTTTATGTTGTGGATGCTTAGTGTATGAACGCTCCATACGTTGTGAAAAGGGTATATGGAGTAATTTTTAACGATGCTTTGAAATGACCAGGCTTTAAATTTGGCCTGGGATACTGAGAAGCCCACGTTTCCCACAGTCTGCAATTCCCCGGCTTTCCAGTCCCTCAGGAGGCCATGGGGAGGCTTTTCCCCTCCCTGCTGCAGAGGCAGTGAAGTGAAGCACGAGTGATGGCCATGCTCTAGGTTCACTCTCAAGGAGGAGTGGAGGCACTGGTGGGATGTTAGGAAGCTGGGAGAGGGATGGTGGGGTTGGGGCACGGCCCATCAGAGTGGAATGTTGTCTGCAGAAAGCTGGGAAGCTGAGCCTTGGGAGGTTTCAGGCTCCTGTCTGGAAATGGTAAGCCCAGCAGTAATTCATAGGTTTAAAATGACAAATAAAGCAAACTTTTTTTTCTTTTCCCTCATAAAATAAACGACACCCTGAGGATTTCTTGCTCCTTCCTTCTTGTGTGCCACTCTTGCAGTCTGGCAAACCATGTTTCACTGTTTTTCTTTTAAAGTTTCCTTTTCCTTAGTCCTTCTCAGAGATGTCCTTGTTCCACTCTTAGCTTTAGCGTGTTCTTTTTGTACCTCAAACTGTGCTTGCCTGTATCCTTGGACCTTTTATTTCTCTGCACAGAGTAGCAGAGAACAAGGGCAGAGCTGGGAGAGGAGGCGTCTTTCCAGCTCATTGTAAGGCATTTTCCCCCCGTCCCTTGGCAGCACGGTAAATCTCAACAAGACCACCATGGCTTTTGTCATTAGGCAGAGGTCCAGGGTGGGGTGTTGGAGTTGCAGATCCCCAAGGCTTGCTGAAAGCCTCAAGAAGTAGCAGGGTCAAAGGGAGGTCAGTCTTGGCCATTGCACATATGTTATAATCCTAATTTTGTTTCGAAATCCAGCCTAGCTTGAGAGCAAACTGTAAAAAGAAATGTGTGTAATAACAAGACTTTACAGAGCAGGCAGAATCCCGAGTACGGTAATTTATTTATAGAAAACATGTGGATTGGTTAATGAGGGGAGAGTGCAGCGCAATGCAAGTTGTAAAAGAAGCTGGAGGCTGTAAATTCTGCAGCATTTCATCTGAGTCCTTTGTCATGCAGCAGAAATACCTGGACATTACCTCTGCAGAGGGCATGGCAAAGTATGAGGGGGCTGAGATTTGTCCAGAGGGACTGGTGGTTTGCCTTGGTGTCCTTCTGGGGTGCCGATCTTAAATATGTAAAGCACTGCTGGACTGTTGAGCTGGACATCCTCAAGCAGACTCAGTGTTATGTGAAGGGCTGGAACCATTGCTAAAGGCTCGTTAGAAGAAAAAGAAGTAGAGTTAATCAATATGGCCCCAACCTCTGCAAAAAATGTACCAGGGAAAAGTGGTTTTTTGTCGCAAATCAGCTGTGCTGAGTCGCAGCTCAGCGGAGCTGGAAAGGGGCTGTTGTGCTTCTGTCTCCCTGCCACGTGGTCTGCCCTGTGCCAGCTCTGGTTCTGCTCTGCTTGCAGAGCAAGCCCATTTAATTTCCTGATCTGCATCCCTCCTCCTCCCTGCCCCGCAGTTTGCTTTTTCTGTGTTAACTTTCTGCCATTTCAGTGATCTAAATCAGCTTATCATATGATCTGATGAGTGCCAGAATGAGCTAGATGCTCATGGGAGAAATATGTGACAGGAGGAGGGAGGGAGGGAGGCAGGGGAAGGAGCTCCCCACTGCAGTAGCTGGGATCTATTAATTCAGTTCAAGCTGTACAGAGGAGCCGTACCCTTATGGTGCTGTAGCTGAAGGGAGACATCCTCTTCATCATCAAGAGACAGACAAAGAGAGCTCTTCAGGTCCAGTACATCACTTGAAGAAACCCCAGCATTTTATATCTTTAGTTTTACCTAACAGTGAAGACCAAAGCAAAGACAAACATACTTTTTTGGTCACCCAGCTTGTGTGCATTTACCCAGTAAATAAAGCAAAGCTTACAAATAAAATACGTGCTATATGGAGTTGAACATTCTGATGCGTTAATAAATGATCCGTACTGACTATGAGCTTTGCTGAAGTAGAAAGAAAAGAAGCAAACGTAATGTCTGTGCTTAATCTTAATGATCATCCTCTTAATGTGGAGATAAAGACCTAACATTTCTAAAGAACATTTTAAAAGGAATCTCCTTTAGCTAGCTAGTGTATGTGTTGCTTTTCAAGTGAAATAGTGGAAGAGTCCAGCACAGCTGGGCAAAACCCAGCAGCTGAAGATCTCCAAATGCTTTGCTCTGTGTGTGCTCAAGGGATTGGTGAAGTGCTGGTGCTGATGCTTCTCTCTCTTTTCAGGGTCGACATGTCAAAACGGGCCAGTTGGCAGCCATCAAAGTCATGGACGTTACTGAGGTGAGTAGAGAAACATTCTGCTTGGTTAGTAATGTGAGTAAAATTCGACGGCAAGAGGCGGCATACGGTTTACCTCAGGTTTATGTGGAAGGGCACGGTCCTTGCAAGTGAACATTTGCTTTCTGTTTGCAGGGCCTGACCTCTTGAGCCTGTCTACCCATTATGAGATGTCTGTGTGCTTGTGTGGAGGGGCCTCTGGCCTTTCGTAAATTGCCGTGGCTGTTCCCAGGAGCACATGTAGGAAACCTGCTTTGGCAGGGGGTTGGACTCGATGATCACTGGAGGTCCCTTCCAACTCCTACAATTCTTTGATTCTGTGTAGCACTCCCTTACCTGAAACTTCTCAGAAGTGGGGAGGAAAGGAACATTCCCCACTTCCTACTTTTTTTTTCTTTTAAATATATCATCATACATCTGCCTTACCAAAAAAAGAAGGTGAGGAGGCTGCTTGACAGTAGTTTCCTTGGTACATTTGCAGCCTAAAAAGGGCGTACATTTATTCAAAGGAAATGGGTCCAATAAAGTTCCCAGAAGCCTGAAAGCAGAAACATCTGCAGGAACGATGAGCAGATTGCTGGCAGAATTCAGCAGTGTAAAGTAGTAGTTGTAACTGACCCAAGGGGATTTACTGTGGAGCTTTAGATGAGAAAGACGGGAAATTAACCCAGCCACAGAAATAAAAAATATACATCCATGCTTGAATCCTGAGCTGTCATGTAGTTTATACTGTTCAAAAAGCAATCAGTTTAAATTAAGACTTCAAAACAGACCAGAAAAAGCATGGCTTTTCCCTGTTGATTCCAGTTGTGTTTTACCAAGTTACAGCCTCGGCAACGGCTTGAGATTTAAAATCGAATTAGATCCTTTTGTGTAGTATCCACAATGCTTGACTGACACTGCACTGTTTGAAGTTCATCCTGAAACTGAGCATCTTCATTTTCTAAACTTCTCAGCTTTGCATAGACGTTAGGGGAAAAATCAGGTTAATGTGTGCATACATTGCATTAGAGCAGGGGTCTTTGGCAAGCTGGTTGTATTAAGCAAAAAGCTCTTACAAGGGTATTGCTGCAAAATATTTTCTATTTTGATATTGTGTGTGTGGGCCCTGGCAGATCAAAATGGACAGAAGCTGCCTGGCAAGTAACTGAGGTGTGATGGGTGATCAGGCAGGACAAGGAGGAAAACAAGAAGGCAGGGATGGGTCAACTGATAGTACTTCGGTCCTATCTCTTGATCTCCCTGTGATCGATGAGCAGCGTGACTGCTGATCTCTTAACTGAAGCAGTTGTGTCTGCCAAGAGCTAGACATTCTTGCTTTGTAAGATGGCCTGATAAAAACTGATGTTCAGCTGGAAATTTTCAAAGGTTGCCTTCTCAAGAGGCAGCGCTGTTTTTCTGCAGTTAATATGTAGACAAAACAGAGAGGGATGAAGGTGCGATGACATAAAATGAATGCTCTTTGCTCAGCAAATGTTTCCATTTATGCAGCAGTGTGAAGTAGAGCAGCTTGCTGGACTGTAGCAGTGAAGGTTTCTTCTATAACACTAAGCTTGGTTGTATTGCACACTTCCCTCTGTTTTTAATAGCATATATTAATCACAAACAGTTGTGATGGAGAGGTTGCACAGCAAAAGGCAAACAATTGAATAATGCTGGGTATAGCGTGGCTGAGCTCGTGTTGCAGGAGATGGTTTATGTTTTGAAACTTGCTGCAGATTTGGGCTGGTTTTGAAAGTTGTGTATTGGCACCATCTTCTACCTCACAAGCTCATTCTTTCTTAGGGGCTGCATAGCAGTCAGAGGGAGGATTGGGAGATGTTAACCCCACACAGTGTAAAAGCGTTGCTGTTCCTACAGTTGAAGCTCATGTGTTTTTACTTCAAAGTAATGAGCCTTTGGAGGCCAAAAATGCGGTGTAAATTCTTCCAAGTCATGCTAAGTCAACTGTACTTTTTAACACCAGGCATGGATGATATTCCCATAGGATATTCCTGTCCACTCCTACTGGAGTCAGTACTTGGCTCCCTGTCTGCATCCCCGTATTTGTGCTGGCATCAAGGCTTTGGTCCAGGCAGTGACTCAGATCAGTGAGCAGCCTTCAGTTCCCCTAAAAATTCCCTCACTTTTCTCTTCCTGCTGGTTATTTATAACCTGGATAAGTTTGCTGCTCTATTTTAGCATGTAGTCTTTACTGTGATGAAAGTGGCATGAGACTGGGAAAGAGCCATTGATGACCATGGGGAAGAAAGAGCTCAGGTTGGTATTGCTGCCAAAAATGGCCTTGCCATCCAGGTATGGCTTGGTTTCCTCAAGGAATGGTTTTCTGAGCATCTCCTTTACTGGCAAATCACATTTAAAGCAGCTTCATCATCATTCTAGCTGACAGCAAGATGGTTAAGAGCAGAGAATGTAAGGACCTTCTCAACACAAGGATCTTCTCCACTTGCTTTCCTAGCTGTATTTTCATGAGCTGCTCTTGTGAACTAATGGTAACTATCATCTGTGCATATATGGGGGAAAGAGACTGGAATGGACACTCTCCTAAAAAACTGAAATTGTGATGTTTTTTTTTTAATGAGCAGCTATTGAGGCTGTAGATGATTCGTGCCTTGGTACGTGTATTGCTGGCAGTACTTAATGCTTAAGTGGTGCTGTGGATGATATCTGATTGTTGTGTTTAACTGGTGCTGAGAACACACACAAGACTTTCTTTTTTCTCAGGTACCTCTGATCCAGTGCTTGCTTTGCCAAACACTTAAAAAATTAGAAAGCCTAATGTGTTGGCAAGCTCTGTAGACACGCCTCAGATTTTCAATTTTCAAGGCCCGGTTCTGCAGTTCCTGCACTGCTCATGATCACCAAGGTTACATCAGCTCTGTAAAGCTTTGATGACCTGAACAGAAGGAATGTCCAAGTCAAAGTGAAGACTTCCCTTAGAAAGTTTTGGTTGGCACAAAGAAAATGAGGTAGTGTAACCTCCAACTAGCAACGCTGGAAGAAACATTATAGCTCAAGCTGTACATGGTGTTTTGGAAATGCTCTTCATCCTTCCCAGCTTTTCTTGTGGTTTTCTATTCAGATTTTAATTTTGAGAAGAATGGTGGTAAGGATGAGAAAAGAGGAGGTGGGCTGAAGATATCAGCTTGATCTTTGAATATATTATGACTCGTCAGTACTGCTGCCTGAAATGGTGGGGGATGTTGACGTGCAGATTTGCCGTCTCTTCCACTTTTTTCTAAACAAATTAGGGAAAGCTCTGTAAAATCGTGTAGGTCTGTATAAATGCACAGATCTACAGCACTCAAGCAAGCACTGAAAGGATCTAAAGGTCTGCAAGCCTTCTTATAGTCTGGCATTCATGTAGATCATGCTGTGCTTTTTGGGGATGAATCTGGAGCACATGTAAGGGTGAAAAAATGTCACTGGAGCATAGAGCAAATAACAGCAAAACACCAGTCTTCAGCAATTGCAAACTGTTCTGTTGTTGGATGAACTATAAGCATACACGCACTTGAAAAACTGTTTTCCACACTGAACATCTGTAGGCTGAATCTCAGGCTGTGTGCATGTTGGTGGGGAAGCTTTATTTGAGAGATTCTTGCAGTCTGTCCTGAATCTTTTTATGTAAGCGACTGTTCCTTACGGGGTATTGTTTTGGAAAAGTCCATGTTGAGCGAGCGTTGACTCCTTCCCAGAGTTCCTTTACTCCCTGCCCGTGCTGCTGGGTTTCCATGGGCTGCTTGCTCCATACCGTTGTTCAGCTCTGTAGCACATCAAGTGAGCCGTGACTGATGTTATCAGATGCTACACAAGAATGCTGTGAGATTTGGCAGCAGTCACTGGTTAGTTAGAAGAATTCTTTTATTTTGTGAAGCAAAAAAAAAACACCTAAAGACCTTAAACTGTTTACAATCTTAGCAAAGCTTACTTGGCAAATCTGTATGCATCTGATCTTGTTAGCATTCTATCCTAAACACACAGCTTGACTCTGCTCCACTCTTTTGGAGGCCTCACTTGCAGCTGCACGGTTGTTTCCAGTGTCAGTCCTGTGTTCCACTTCCAGAGATGCTTTTCTGTTTGAAATCCTCAGTAGCTAATTTTGAGGAAAAAAAAAACACAAATGGCTTTTTCACTGTTTGTTATAACCCCTGACGCTGCTGCTTCTTCCTCCTACCTCTTCCCACACATGCTCTTGGCATCCTCTGGGAAAGTTTTCCGCATGCCTTTTTAATAGCAGCATTTCTCAGCTCTTGTGCCCAGTGTTTCATGACTTGTCCAGTCTAGTCTGTGTAAGATTATGCTAAGTAAACAACTGGGTACTGTATCCGGCTGATTTATGAAAGAGGCTGCATTGCTTTTAGTGCTTGCCTGTCTTGCCCTTTCTGTACATGGGATACAGAACAATGAAAAACCCCAAACCAAAACCTCCAGGCCTGCACAGAAGTATGTCTCATCTCCTGAACCTGGGCAGGAGAGGTTACCAGAATTACTCATTGTTGCCTTCCCAACTCTGCTGAATGGCTTTTCTGTTATGGTAGGTGAGTCACTTTGAGTCTTGTCTATCTCTGTCTGATGGTCCATACAGTGTTGTATGAACTGTGACATTACGGGCTATCTACCCTTTGTATTTAAGGCACTCCAAAAGTGGTCTGTGGAAAGACTACAGAAAATAAGTGTTATGTGTGCATGCAGGAAGATCAAATGAGGAGAAAACAAAAACAGTATCAAAAGTTTACCCAAACTTCTGTTATTTTTAATGAAAAAGCAAAGATAGTCAGCTGATTTTGATCTCTTAGTATGGAGAAAAAAACTAATAGTTGATGCATCACTCTAAAAGACCATGAATGTATGGATCTTCATGGTAGCATGCAATGGAGCTAGGGCAAGCCAGTCTCATCAACTACTCCATTCCACTTCCACTGTGGAAGCTGAATGTGGGTTGCCTTTTGAGCATGGAGGCAAGAGCACATTGATTTCCCTGGCCTAGAGCAGCTTCAGAGGAAAACAAAGCTGAACTGTAATAACTTGGATTGGAAGAAGGTTGAGAAGAGCTAAGATAGTCTTGCAGGCAGTGGGGCAGTCACTTTGCAGCTGCAAAGAGTATTTCTGGACATAATCCAATAAACTTTCCTGATGCAGTGCTGGCATCAGGTTGTAGAGAGGGCAAACTTTCACTCTGCTTATCCAAGTCCTGGAGTGGTAGATGAGACTGTCAGGCTGGAGAAGCTTATTTGGGAAGGGGGGGAAGATGTAAGAGTTGGTGCTGCTGCTGCAAGAAGGAGGCTGTGAACATACTTGAAGTGGGGCAGGAAGCCCTGGGTATTATTAAGCAGTTTGGGAAACCATATACAACGTGATTTGACTGGAGGGAGCTAGCACCTAGCATGACAGCTCCAGTAATGAGCAACTTTACAGTGGTACTGTGTGGTTGGGTGGAAAATTGGCAACAGGGGAGAAGAAAAGAGATGTGAAATGTTCATACACGCGTGTTGCTCTACTTGCTTTTTCCAGCACATAGTTTCTTAGCGCAAGATTTCCACCTGAGCAAAAGACTATTTGCAAGCATGGCCTGCTGCCAGCTGTCCTTGCGGGTGGATCTCCCTCTATATATTTTAACGTGCTTGTTTTGGAACCTGACTGTTTCAAGGCTGGAAGAAACAGATGTTTTCCTTCTGCTATAAAGATCCTTGAGGGCACCATTGCTGAAGCATCTATTACCTGTTAACAGCCAAAGAGCTCTGAATATGAGCACTTAGTGTGGCGCATCCAGTAGCTTTCCCATTGGATCGCTGTATTAAGAGGATGTAAAGACAGCTATGTTGACTCTGTCTTCCCCTCATCTCCTCCTGCTTATGGTCTAACATGCAAGGCCTCATCCTATCTAGCGGAAAATGCTTTGCTCCTGCCCCATACATTGTATACAATTTACATTATAAAGATGGCCTGGCTGTGTTTATGTCCACTAAAGGGAACTCTGCTGTAGTTTGCAGTGCAGAAGAATCTCCTCTCTTAGGGAAGATGTTGTCAAATCCTGCCTGCCCAGCCATAGGAGAACCAGGTAGCACCTTACTGTAGCACTGCGAAGTGGCTTCCACTTGTGTATGAAGGGAACGAATGTTAGCATCCGTGGGAGGGAATCCTGGGCTCTGATATATACCATGATGAAGTCTCTGTGTGGCAGCATACATCTGCTTTCACTACCACAACATCTAATTCCTGGTCACACCTGTGCTGACATGAAGCTAAGTACTGCTGCATGCAGGCCTTGCTGAGGAGGGAGCTGACCTGTCTGTGTTACCAAGTGCATATTGGAGCTGTCTGAGGAGGGTCGGCTGCTATTGGGAAACAGAACTGTTCTGTGTGCAGATAACAGCAAAAAGCACGGGGCTACATTTGGAATATTTTCTGTCAGATACGCAGCACAGCAGCTCAATTTACCACCGGTGAATCAGACACACTGTCTGCTCAGGGAAAACAAGACAACTCTGTCAATGCACTGTTAGAACATGTGTGCTCTTGTCAGTCTGGGCTGAAATAAAACCCAATGAGAGCTGTGACAGAGCACTGTGCTTTAATTTTAGCAAGTACCCAGGCTGAAGCGAGCTCTGCAGCAGATTCCTACTGCCTGCATAGGCGGGCGAGAGCACAGCTCCAGCTCCCGTCTTTTAGGGGTGAGCTTTACATTTTGGCATTAGGATCAAAGACGGGAGAATTAATTTGCTGTTTATGTTAAAGGGGATATATCTCCTTGAAATGTAATCTTTCCTGACTGTGTTTAATTGTAGTTTCATCAACCCCACCTGCCTGGGGGGCTCCTCCTGTTTCTGCTGTGACATTCCGTGTTTTTATCTTGACTTCCGAAGGAAATGAGGCTTCTCGGTGATAGCACGTGTGCCTCCTTGCCTGCTTTTCCACCCACTGCTATTAAGGTCTGCTGGCCAATTTTGGCCAAGCATAATGAGGGAGAAATTCCAAAGATATGAAATCCCGATGAGTTATGTGAAAGCTGGCAGGCGGCGCGGAGAGGAGAGCGGGTGGAATTTACATCCTTTGCGCCAGGTATGGCAGGCAGACCTCAGCCACCGGCCATTATCAGATGGCTGGCCACTGTTCTGTAGTAAATCAGGAGGAGAAAGCAGATAGCTTATTTTAGAGAGAAAGTTCTAACGCTTGGCTTTCAAGTGAATGCTGCAGCTACAGGAATGCATGCAGGGTAGCGCATGCAAATTGCTTTCAAGCATTTAAATATTTCCCTCTGATTCCGTTTTTAGTTTACCGGCCTACGAATAGAAACTGTACATTTGAGATGATCCCATGTGATTTCTCTCTTGTGCTCTGTTTTTAACATGTGTGTGTGTATATATAACCACAAAATAGCGATGTTGTTCTCTAATGTTTAATGGGAGAGAAATGTTTGCTCAGAGTCTCTCGACAGCACTCCTTTTGCAAGACAGAAAGTTTGAGTGATGTGCAGGGAGTTGTTGGCCAAAATACAGTCTTAAAACCCAGCTCCTAAAACTGGAGATTATGGCAGAAAGTGCTAATGTGCAAGGACATGGGAATTTGTTGTACTCCAAGCTGGCTTGTAACCGTGATTAACACCCCCCTCGTGCCTGAGAGGAAAGAATTCTCTCCCCTGATGCCCAGTCTCTTAAATATGCAATAGGAAGCACATGGCTGAGCTAAGTGTTAAAAGAGCCATGAAGATACTACGCAAACTATAGTTTAGCTGATTGCTCTAGAATCTACTCTTTGTCTCCTGAGCCTAGAAACAGCTTTTCTAGTAAGGGGCTTGTGTACATTCCTGTGGATAGGTTTAATCCAAAAGGGATTAAAGCCCAGAGTGTGCTTTGCGTAGTCTCTCTGACGGAGAATATTTTCTACTGCTAAATAAATCCACAGAGGTGTTGCCATTAAATTGCAGATTGCTTCTTCATAATAAGCACGTGCAGTTCAGTTTTGCTCTCCTGTCTTTGCTTTCTCTTTTTGTAGGATCTTGCTTCAAACAGGAATAAAATGGTGGGAATCTGGCCAATTTTTTGCGTCTTTTTATGCTGGCTCCCAGTTATCTCTTCCGTGTCAGGCTTTTCTTCTCATATATTTTGGTCTGAAAAAGATACCTCTGAGAACAGAGAGAAAGCTGCAGAAGGAGCTGCTGTTCCTATGTAGGGAGCACAACACTTGTGCATTTTGCATTGTGCCCATAAGGTAAAACGTTAGCTTCTCTACCCAGCAGCACTGATTCAAAAGGCATGGTGAGAGTTGAGCAGCCTGGTTGCTTTCGCAGAGTGTTTCTGGATGACGGAGGCCTTTCCCTCTGCCAAGTGTCAAGGTCAGTTCCAGAAATGAACTTTCAATTTTTTGCATGTCAGTGGATGGATGAGGTGTTTTTGCAGTTTGTCGTTAAAGTAGGGATATTTTCCACTATAGCTCTTTCTTCCTGAACTGAGCTTCAGTGTTTGATTCAAGTTTTACGTGAGTTGGTAAGAATTAAGTGGAAATCCCAGTGTAAATGCAGCAGCCCCTTTACCTTCAGATAACTGTTACTAGCCTGGCAAAGCACCTTGGATGAGCATGTGAGAACGAGATGAGAGAATGCCCGTGATTGTTGAAAATGGCTTTCTGATGTGGAACCTTTGACCAAATGGAAATGTAATCGGGAGAACAGACACGGGGCAGGAGGAGGAGTGAGCACCCCGGCTGCCTGCTTGACTCCCCCTGTGAGCACAGGCAGCTCCGCTAGGGTAAGATTTCTTTGGCATATTTTACTTTGGTGGCCTTTTCTCTACCCTATAAAGGTTGGATGTTTTCCAATCTGGGAAGTGTATCTAGCCTTGATTTGCAACACAAATTGTTAGCGTGTTGCCATTTGCACGGTTCTGGTAGAAATGGAGGAATCAGCAAATAAATTGCAAACTCTTTCCCTTTCTCCATGCATACCAATGTAAACAAACAAACAAACACCCCTGTATAATGAATGAAAGGATTTCTACTCTCAGGGAGGAAAGGAGGAACAGTTTGTTTTCTATTTATAAATATTCAGATAGCTTGGTCTTTGCAGAACCACTGGGTGGCTGAAGCTGGCGGAGACCCCTGTGGTCCAATGCCTGCTCCAGCAGGGCCACCCAGAGCAGGGTGCCCACACAGCTATATGGCTTTGTGATGCCTGGAGGAAAGCTGGTCGTGCTGTCTTCCTGAGGGCCTGACTGCATCCTCCGCAGCCACCTGCGATGGCTGTGAGGGAGGGTTTGCAGTGCTGCGCACCTGGGGGTTTGGGAGAGAAGAGCCAAGATCTTCTGCAGGGATTCCCCCACCCTCTGTTTCTTTCTGTTGTGCAGCAAGCTATTTTTAGGCTGCTTGCCTGCTTCAGAAATTACTTCACTTTTTTGTGTTGGACCACTTCCATAACGTTCGTTGTGATTCTGAATTCCAGTGTTCAGGATAATGTTGGAGCAAAAAGTCGCAGGGTGGTGAGTTTGACTCAGTGGTAGAGCCTGAAACCTGCATTGAGGCAGTGTGTGTGCCAGTGGCCTCTGAGCTGGTGACTCACAGGAGCCTGGCCTTGTGAACCAGTGCTCTGTATTTGCCAGCAAAGGATCTCCTTAATCCTGGGTTTAATGGTGCCTTTGCTGGCAAATGGCAAAAGAAAGTGACCCAGGAACAGCTTGAGCCAGGTACCCAAAGCAGATCTACCTCTGAAAGGCACCCATTTACTTTAAGGACAAAATGAGAAGCCCAGGCTGCCTTTGCTGTGTATGCTTGTGCAGTACCATTGCTAATGCACTGGACATTGTTCTTTCTCCCTCCAGGTGTTAGATAGATATGACTTAAATCATGTATTTATTTGATCGTCCTGAGATAGAGCAGA
This sequence comes from Coturnix japonica, assembly GCF_054131305.1. Lineage (NCBI taxonomy): Eukaryota > Metazoa > Chordata > Aves > Galliformes > Phasianidae > Coturnix > Coturnix japonica. The sequence continues at coordinate 122,293,289 of NC_140663.1, forward strand.
CTGTAATGTGGGAAACAAGGCCTGTTTTAACATTGCTGCATATAATCGTTCTGAAAATACCCATATATCAGTAGCCTTCAGAGTGCAAGTGACTGCTTAGAGAATGGGCAGTTTCTGATGCCCTGCTTAGCATGACTTCATGAGCTGTTGCGTCCTCCTTGAGAAATGGCCATCTCAATTGTCCGGAGAGAAGCGATTTCTTGTGCAGTCTTTTTGTTTATCTAAATTTGTGTACTTGTTTAGCAAAAGCGATTGCCTGCGCGACTGCTGTACTTTGGGCCATCACTAGAGGGCTTCAGATTGAGAAAGTGATTTGCTTTTCCATGATGACAGAAGCCAGAAGTTTCCTATGAAATCTGGTACACAGCAATGCAGTGCTGACCCCTCTGAGTTAACGCTTACTGGTGTTGAGTGGTGTTTTTGTCATCTTCTATTCAGATAAACTAGTTTAATCTTTTTCCCCCCCTTCTTAGCCTTGTTCGTTAACCATCTTTACAGCATGAATAATCAAACAGGGCCTCAGCAGCCCTTCCATGTGTGCGGCAAGTAGGACTGTGATTAGGTAACAGCAGAGGAACAACCTCCCCAAAAGGAAGAGGACGTGCTGTGGAGGTTGTCAGTGTGGTACACACTTACTGTGTGGTACGTGCTTACTCTGAAGGCTGGTGCTGCAGAAACACATTGTGTGGTGGTGCTGGAAGCTGGGTTGTGACTGTTGCCTTGCTATACATGCTGCAGCAAGGTACGGCTTCTGGGGAAATGGTGAACTAAAGGGGCGAGGGAATAAGGGCTGTATTGTGTGAAAGAAAACTCGAGCTGGATGTCTTGCTTTGAAGATGTTTGCCAGTAAGTTGGAGAGTTGCCCTCAGCCCAGCCTACTTTCAGTGAGGAAGTTTTATAGGGTCATGAAAAGAGGCAATGTCCTTTTTTCTGCAGCGCCTTGTTTTTTGCTGAAGCAGCTCTCATGCACTGTCGTCATCTCTCGCGCTTTGGATCGGAGACTCAGTGTGCACCCAAGGAGAGTTCCGACTTTCTTCGATCTCTCTCTGTGGTGTGTGAACTTTGGAGCGTATAATGGGTGCAATTCAAAGCCAAGCGTGAGCTCTTAGCTGCTGATCACTTTGGCAGAAACTTCCAGCTGCCTGGAGACTGCAGATGGAGCTGATTTGGGGAGAAAGATTTTTCAAAACAAGGAGGGGAAAAAAAAGAAGCACCCACAGCCTTCAAAATTCTCCTTTTTTGTACCATTTTGCTGGCTTCATAATAGCCTGCCTGTTCTTCCTTTTCCTGTTCTGCACCCCTGCCCCTCACTGTGGCATTTCATGCTAGCCGGAGTGCAACCAAAAGCTTTTCCAAGCAGAGTGCCATTTGGTAATAAACTGGCAAAGACAAGCTTTACCAGTTTAACCAATGCTTTGAATGAAGCTTTCCATTTTGATCGGGCTTTGGGATTTCTACGTGCTCCTGTTGGAGTGACAACATCACAGGAGTCCCTGGCCGTGACGGGCTTTGTTTGGATGCCTGTAGTCTGGCAGAAGCTGACCTCCACAACACATGGTCTTTCACTTAGCTGCCTCTCCCCGGCTATTGGAAAGATGTGATTGCTGTGTGTGGGATTTCTCCTTCCGTAATGCTTAGTTATGTTTCCAACCCGACTAGCGGCTCCGTTCCTTGGTGGCAGAGCTGGAGCTGGCACGTTTGCTGTGGTCGGTCCCTTTGTGCATGGCTTCATTGTCAGACAGCTCCGCTGTGAGCAAATCCAGTGCCTTAAAGCACATCCTCCTGAATTTCTAGGCTCGGCACACAATCCAGGTTTCCTTGTTCAGATGTAAATGGCTCCCTCCCCACCCCCCAACGTTTTGGCTGGGCTAATTGCTCTTTGTTCCATCTCAAATCAGTGTGATTAAAGAGATTTTTCAGACTGTCACTTCATCATGTTACAGGACTAGCATAGTAAAAAAGTTGTAATATCTGTTAGGGTGAGTACCCCAAGCATAGAATTACAGTCCTTTTCCTGCTTATGAATCATCTTCCCATGAGACCCTGTGGTGATAGCATTTCTTTTGTTTTAAAGGAAAAGTCCCTGAGAAGGAGGCCATTTATTCAGACAAGAGAGGCCGTCTGCTTTTGTTTCTTTTTAAACATGCAAACTTTAAGATTTGTTCTGTGTCTGTTCCAGACTCTAGCCTTGAGCACGGCTCCTGTGCAGATGTCAGCAGACTGGAGATGTGGCCACTGGGGGCTGAGGAGATGCAGCCTTCCAATACATAAAGGGAGCTTCTAGACAGGAAGGGAGACTGACTTTTTACACAGTCTGATAGTGATGGGACAAGGGGGAATTGTTTAATCTAAAAGAAGGGAGATTTTGATTAGGTATTAGGAGGAAATTCACTATTCAGAGGTTGGTGAGGCGCTGGCACAGCTGCCCAGGGAAGCTTTGGTGCCCCATCCATGGGGGCACTCAAGGCCAGGTTGAATGGGGCCCTGGGCAGCCTGAGCTGGTGGGGGGCAGCCCTGCCTAGGGCAGGGGGTTGGGGCTGGGTGAGCTTTGTGATTCCTTCCAAACCAGTCCATTCTGTGATAGCCTTTCCAAGGATGTCAGATTGTTCTGGTAGATAAAGATTTCAGTGAAACACATTCTTTTGTGGCCAAGTTGCTGAGTGTCACTTTTTTACAGTGGAGATGAGGAGGAGGAATGAGCTGGTGACTACATCTGAAGGCTGCAAGTGCTGGGAATGAGGGCGTGAAGCTTCCTGCTTGGGAAGTGGCTTAGCAGATACGTGCGTGTGTTCTTCTGGTGTGAGGACCAGCAGGCAGCCATGCTGTAAGCCATCATGACATGTTGCTTGCCCGTCAAGAGGATGCTCTTTGCTTCTGGGCATGCTGTAAAGGAGCAGGCTGCGCAAGGCCTAGCTGCCTGAAGGATAGGGAGAAGAGACCAAAGCTCCAGCAAACCTGCTGCACACACAGCCTCTTTCTGCCTGCCTTTTGTTTTGAATACCTGGAGCACTTGGGAAATGGAATAACCAACCAACCAACCCATCCATCTACACAACACCCAACTTGCAGTGCTCCCTCTGCCACAGGAACAGCCCCTCTTGGTGCGGTTTTTTGTTACTGCATGGGGTGCCCCAGACTTAGAGTTTCTTTTAGAGGCACTGGGAATGACTTAGAGCCAGCCTCAGGAGGGGGATTTGGGACAAGAGCTGTTGGCAGCTCTAGTTTTATAGGAGGGAACAGCAGGGTGATGCAGGGGCTGGTGGCAGGAGCTGGAATGGGGAGCTCCAGTCTTCCAACTCTGCTGTAAGCTGGGGCTGTCAGGAACTCAGCTCAAAAGAGAGAGCCTTGTGCTAGGATCAGGGATATTTGTTTTTAAACTGGAGAGAAAGATACTGTAGCAGCTCTGATTTTTGAGATGAAATACTGTTTAATAATCGCAAGCTTGTTTGCAGCCCAGCAGCAAAAACAAACCCGTACTGTAATATTAGGACCCATCTATGTTTGCTCCAATCCTATTTTCTTGGCTTTTAATCATGGTCTCTTTTTCACCTGCCCAGCTAAGGGTAAATGCAGCTGAGGTGTGATATTTTCTGCCAGCATTTATTGCTTTTATTTATCCCAATGGAGGCAGAGGGAGTATCCTTCTCAGGCAGGTAATAATTAGCTGGTTATCAGCAGCTTCCTTGCTGGAGGAGGGGAGATCAGGAGCTGCGCCGCCCTGTCTGATAGATGGACACAAGCATCTTGTGGCTCTGTTCATTGTTAATTCACTCCTGCAGCACCGCTCAGCTGTGAGGTTTCCAGGCGTGCTTGGCAGCACTGACAACCAAAACATCTGGTCCAAGAATATAGTTCCCTTCTGCTGGCAGCTGCATGAAAATGATTTTGTACATAGCGGCGCCATGCCAAATGCACTTACTTGTACACTAAAGTGCACAGCCTTTATAGCGCTTTGGCAGCGCAGGGTGGTTTTAAATACCGTGCGTAAGTCAGCATGAATCTAACCAAAGAAAATCAAAACCTCAGCAATTGGTTTTTATAAAGAACTCACTTATCAAGTGTGCACAGACACGGATCTACCTCCGTACCTGCCTAGCAGCTGCTCTTGTCCGATTACAAAGGAAAAGCCTTTTGGTGACAGACCTGGTTGTCATCTGTCCTCTGGAAGGGTTTGGCATGAGCATGAAGGGAAATGTGCCCCTCGCAGATGTCCCTGAATTCCTCTGTCGGCGGTTGCTTTATTTGTTGCTGATAGAGATAGTCTGTCTCCTCTCTTGTTTTAGAAAAAAGAAACGTTAGCTGTGAATTGAGTAGTTTGTGTGTCTGCTGGTAAATTATAATTTGAGTGATTGGACCTAATAATTACAGAGTCATCATCATCATCTTGTCAGTCAGATGAAAATTACTCTATAATGGATTTCCTTTTTGAAAAGCAGTGTTTCTGAGTGCGAATATATTTTAGAGTTAAAATTTTAACACCCTTATTCCCTCCTGTCTTTAAAACCTTGATGGTTAGAAGTCTCCTCCTTGTGTAACCAAGCAAGTTACAAACAGATCAGTGTATGTGTGCTTAGGGCTGTCTGTCTCATGGCTACAGACCTGCTCCTCTGTGCTGAAATTTCTGGGGTGACCTGTTCTTACTCAAGGGGAGAGTGAAGGAAAGTGGAAATAGGGATGAAGAAAGGAGGAGAAAACTTGCCAGGTGGTCTTTGCTTGTAGTGTTTGTTTTATTTTTTTCTCCTCCATACCTGGTAAGGGTATTTTCTGTAGTCATTTTTAAGGGGAAAATGGAATTAGTAGAATCACTGGATGGCTCTTGCTTAACCACTGTTCCAGCAGGGCCACCACAGCAGGGTGCCCAGACACATGTCCAGGATCCTTTTGGAGATCACCCAAGGAGGAGACCCCACAGCCTCTGGGCAGCCTGTGCACAGAAGTGCTCCTGGTGATCAGAGGGAGATCCTGTGTGACAGTTTGTATCCGTGGCTTCTTACTGTGACAGTGTACACCACTGAAAGGAGCCTGGCTGTGTCCTCTGTGCACCCATCCATTGGGTATTTGTGGAGATTGCCCTGAGCCTCCTTGTGACCAGGCTGAAGAGTCCTCTCAACCTCTCCTCGTAGTAGAGGTGCTCCAGGCTCATCATAGTGGTGGCCCTCTTGGACTCTCTCTGGTATGCCTATCTCCTACTTGCACTGAGGGCCCAGAAATGGATCCAGTGTTCCAACTGTGGCCTTACCAGTGCTGAGAGGAATTTGACAAGGCTTAAAAAGAAAGTAAGTAAATAAATAAAAGAGTGATTTGGTGAATTTGTGGCCCATACATCTGATCTCCGTAATTTTATTGCTCTAAGTATGGTCGTGCTTTCAGCCCAGATATAAATTGCTGGTCACTTCATCCCCTCCATGCATTTCCTTCCCTGTGCCAGCCTGGCCTTGCCAGAGTGTTTTTTTACCAGTGTCACCTTGGGCAGGTTTCCCAGCATCCCTTCTCTTCCTGGCACACAGTGCCTGCTCAGCCTGCTTCACACGCTCTGCCTCCTCCTCTTATGAGAAGAAGGGGCACTTGGCCAGCCTAGGTCCTCCGCCCTCTGCTGTCACTCATCATGGCCAGCCCTGTCCACACGTAGAGCAGAGGAGGAGGCCGTGTGTTACCTGTGCAGGCTGAACAATGACTAATGCTGGTCCAGGGGAACTGAGGTGTTCAACCTTCAGGCAAAGATTACCTGAAATTAAGACTTGTGAAGGCTTGTGAATTCTCACTGTGTCATTCAAGCAGGTTTGTAAGACACATGTACAGATTGGACGATTCATTTTATTCCTGTGTAATTTACATATTTTGGCTGGCTCACAAAAGAAACCTTATGTTAAATGTCAGATCATGATCTCACACCAGTCCTTGCTTACAAGAAGATTTTTGGAGGCTGTGCCGTAGCCCAGATTTTGAAGTTTTCCTTTTCTGGATGTAAAACAGAGCTTAGGTTAAGGGTGACATGTACAGCAGCCTTTGTGGGTATGATGTGTTCCTAAGCCAATGCATGACCTTTGATGTTGGGAGATATGTGATGGCAGTCTATTCAATGAGGTTTTGTCTGACAGGTGTACATCAGGCTTCTTTAAGGAAGAATTGACCTATCTATTTCTTTATAGCGTGGGCTCAGTGAAGTGTTTCGTGTTGTACAGGTGGATTTGTGGGCTACAAAGAACGTGCAGTAATTCTTTGATTAGGGCTCTCCTCAGTACTTATTTTCTGATAAATTGCAGGGCTTTTTAGTGTATCTCCCAGAGCTTTAAATATTTAGAAGGAAAAATTGCAGCACTTGCAACATTTTAATGAGGAGGGTTTGCTTAATTAAAGCGTGGAAGACTTAGGGAATGCAGACAGCTGAAAGATCAGCAGCGTGCTATGAAGTTCTTCCACCTACCAGTTGATTTGGTTTCAAAAGCCAGTCAACAATAAACCTCACAGTGTTCCATTACCTGTTTGCTGGCATTTCAGCAAACAGTTGATATTAGTAACGACCAAATCCTGTGTACTGAATGAATCTGTTCAGTAAGGAGATCAGTGTGTGCATTAAAATGTAGGTTATTGTGATGTACTTGCTAGAAGTGTATTTGTGTTATGCCAAAAGTGCTGTTTATCTTCCCATCTTAAATTTCTGTTAATGTAACTTCTCTTTAGTGTTTTGTACATTAGAAAAGCACTTTCAGTTGTTTCAGCCTTTTGTTTTCTCTCCTCTCCCAGATGTTTGCCTTTTGCTCACTCTTTTCAAAGTTAATACCTAGTTTCCAACTAGAACTTTCATTTATCATTGAGTCTCTTTAACTGTATGAAACCTGGGGGACTCAGGAGCCTTTCCCAGGTCCAAGCTGTGCCCCAGCAGTGTCTGGACTGCGCACCCAGGGGAGGACCCATGTGTTGTTGCCCTTTCAGAAGGAGACTGGCTGTCTGAATCCGGGTGGGGGGACAGCAGCCTCCCATGGCTCCGTCATCACCCCAGAGATGCTGCTTTCCTTGTCATCAAATATACACTGAGATGGGAAGCAGAAAAGCCACGCAACCTTTTTGTTTTGCATGTGAAACCTTTCTCTCTGGCATCTATGTTTCTTGTCTTTCCCGGAGCCCTAGGCCTTTGCATAAAGCAGAATGTTTTAACTTGTTTCCTTTGCAGACAGACTTATTTTTGATACCCGCTAGCAAGGATTTAAATCTGAGACTGGATGTAGAATTGTATGGCAACAGGCCTTTTTTAGCATGAATTATACTGGGAGAAGCAGGGTACTAACCCTTCCCTTTTTGGTGAGAGCTCTAGTGATGTAAGTACAAGGACAGGTTGTTGCATAACTTCTAAGTAATTCAGACTTGATGAGGATGGACAATTCTACATTGATATATGAGAATGCAGCCTGAGCAGAAAAAACTCTTAGGGAACAATGACCAAGGATCAAGGGACCAGCCCTGGAAATATTTGCAGGATTTTGCCCTTAGGAGGTTTCTCTCTGGGCTGCCTTCTGTAAAGCCTTTGGTGCCTTGATGTTCTGCTGGGGGAGGTCAGCAGCAGCGCCTTCGCTCTGTCTTTAGCACAGCTCATTCATTGCCCAGCAAAGTCACCAGGGGCACATCAGGCAAGAAAGGAAATATTGTTGTCACTGTGATTGGCAGAGGAGGTGGCTCTGGAAACAACAGACAAGTATTGTCTTCATGTGGCTCTTGGCTCCTTCCCCTTTGCACGTGATTCCCTCTTGTGCTCCTGCACAATACTGCTACACAGGCTCCTTCAGGCAGCGCTGGGACCCAACTGAAAAGCTACCCATCCCTCGTGCTTCTTTGTCCAGTTAACTTTATTGTTGCTTTATATCTGCATCCTCAGCGATGACACTGTTGCAAACAATTTGGCTCATTTTCTCTCTTGTTTCAGATGATGCCTTTAGAATGCAGTAGGGAGAGCGTTGTGCCAAGGGGAGATGAAGCACTGTTTGGTGTGGGTTGTGAAGTGCTTTTTTGACCCCTGGGAGAGCAACCCAGGTGTCTAGAGCCACTGCAATTCTCAAGCAAGGTGTTACCAGTCTGCTACATCTGGCAGCTTGGAGGCTTGTGTGCAACTCACAGCAACAGGGTAGGCTCTGGGAGGTTTCTAACCAGCAAAGACTACAAAGGGCTTTCTCTACTTGGGCTGCCCATGTGAATAAGGGACGATGTGACAGCGGTGGTGGGAGGGTGCTCGCCACCTCCACTATTGCTTGCTGGATGTTCATTGCTCCTGGGGTATTGCTGAGCATGTGGTGTGGCAAGCCCTTGTTCTTAAGCACAAACAGCTTGCTGCTTTGGAGAAGTGCTTGTTTAGGAAAGACTGGAAGGATGATGCAGAGAAAGGAAAGGCAGCGATTCCAAGCTGGAAACAGCCTGTGGGTGAGGGGTCTGTGAAAGAAGGGCCTTGCGCATGTGGTGGGACAGGCACAGGGAGTGCTGGGGGTGAAAAAGTAATAGAAGAGGGAGATAGAAGGCAAACAAACTTGCACGAAGTCTTTACCTTGAGGGTAGCAAAGCTCATAGGCTCTGTAAAATGCTCTAGGAGAGAGAGTCATAGTAACAAAGTTGGAGGCTCTTTGTATATTAAGATTTAGGAGGCACTGCATATGGACTTGTAAATGTTTATTGCATGTCTTGATTAAAGTCTTTTCTATTCAACAGCTTAGGCTTCCCCTCCCAAGAAGCCAGTGCTTTTTTTATTATTTAAAAGAACTATTTTGTATCTTATTCCCAATTCTGACACAGTTTGGGGGTTGGAAAGGATTGCGTTACTCCACGTAGCATTCTCAGTACTGCGAGCTCTTCTGCTTTTCTCTTTGTATGAACTTCCTACCTTGGCAGGCTCTGGCAGGGACTTGCCCAGCATTTGGAATCTCATTTCTGTTGTGGTTAGATTCCTCCCCTCCCAAAATTGCGATCTCCTTCCCGTCTTGAAGGCAGTACCACAGCTCCTGGTTTGAATACTGCTCTGTGTGCAATACTGCCCCAGCTCCTCATGCCAAAACTTCCCTCTTGTGTGTAAAGCTTTATTAACGACTGTATATATTATGGATTCCAGTACCAGAAAAGGTCACCTATTGTGCTAGGCACTATTCAGATTCTCTCAGTTCTGGACAGATCCTTCTTCATATGGGTGCAAGCCAGACTAGGGGTGTGGGGAGGAGAGAGGATGTGACACACAAGCAGAATGGTGGTTTGCAAAAGTTGGCGTTGTGATTTATCCTGTCCTGTTGCCTTTTTTTGTTATGTTTTATCTCTTACATCGTGGTGAGTTGGTGAAAGAAAGGATGGGCTGTCATCTCTGGTGCCAGCTGAAGGCAAAACAATTGCTACCATCTTGGGGCCCATGGTTCTCCTTTTCTTCTCTCCCAGAGAAGCTGGGCTGATGCTGCTCTATACCTCCCTGCGTGTGCATCTGAATTCTCTGATAGTTGAAAGATTCCCAAAGCCCACAGGCTGCTGCTGGAACTTGTGGTTCATTGCCAGCTGAGCTCATTCTGAAGTCCTGAGTACAGTGCAACCAGCAGCTGTTCTCCAGGCAGTGCAGCCCCCTGGATATGGCTGGCAGAGCTTTGTGGTGGCATGGGAAAAAGCAAATAAAAAGAGGTTTGGAGACTTCCTTTCCCCCCTTGCCTGAATATTTAGGTTTCCACTGCTGGGTAGTGTTATTAATTAAAACACTTGCTTATAGCTTGACATTATTGCATGACATTTGTAAAGGGAGATTTTTTTATTGTCTCTTCTTAAATTGAAAAAGAAAGTTGCTGAAGGGATGCATTTGTATTCCTCTGCAAAGTTAAGTAGGACAGTATGAAAACTACTTGGAAGCTTAGATAAACTTGGTTTTACTTTTGTCACAAAGCACTGTTTTGCTGTAAACTTGCTTGGCTATGTTTCTTCATTCGTGTTACCCATTGTCTTACACTAGGGTAAATTTTTCTGTAATTCTTCTGTTTCTCCTCCCCTACCTATGCCATCCCTTGAGATTAAAAGTAAAGCCTGGCAAACACCACAAGCTGCTTTTTTGAGGCAACCACAGAGGCAACTCTTCTATCAAAGGGAGAATGAATGGAAGACCACATTGGGGTACTTCCTTGCTGTACCTTTAGACTGTTGCCTTCCTCCCAGCTCCTGACATACTCTCCTTGTATTATAGAGAATGGAAAACAGTGCTGCTGCCCATCATCCCCAGGTCTGTTTCTGAAAGACAGTCTCTCCTGGTTCAGTCTGCTGGTGGCCTCTCATCAGCTGTGGAGCAGGAACAGGCGGGGGCTCTGCCTTCTTTAATATCCCAAGGTGCCTGGACAAAACGTTTGATTATGGAACAAGTTGCCCAGAGAGGTTGTGGATGCCCCCTTCCTGGAGACATTCAAGACCAGGTTGGATGGGACTTTGAACAACCTGGTCTAGAGGGAGGTGTCCCTGCCTATAGCAGGAAGGTTGGAACCAGGTGATCTTGAAGGTCCATTTCAACCCAAGCTAGTCTATGATTCTGTGTTTCTTTCTGGAGTTTCTGTTCCAATCTCTTGCCTCCCTACTGTGGTGTCCAGTAAAGTGCTTATGAATCTCTCTTTCTCGCAAGATTAGTGTTAATAAACAGAATTTTCATGCAGTAATGAGTAGAGTAGTTGCAATGAGGGATGATGGAAGAATGAGCAGCATCCTTAGAGAGCAGTGTCCTGGTGCTGCAGGAGCAAGCAGGCTGCGAGCCAGTAGGTGGCACAGTGAGGGGTGGCTGGCCTGCTGCTAATTGTGGTGTGGTAATTCAGGTGTTCAGGAATGAGCCCCGCACTCTGTGGTGGATTTCTGTGCATGTGGTTTGTAATCTGCCAGGTGAGGGCCTTGTGATAAAAGCAGCCTTGCTTTGAGAAATTCCATGGTGTTATGCTGGTGTGGCCATTGAACTGTGGAAAGGAAATAAATGGAAAAGGAGAGGAAATCCACTCCAAGCCTGATTTAACCACGTGACTCCTGCAAAAGTATAGCTTTCTGCAAAAAAATTGCTGGTAATCAGACATGCTGTCACAAACAGACAGTGAATGTAGAAGTATAAAACACTCGCACCAGCCCCAGCGCAGACCCAGACAAAGAATGTTTCAATGGGAGTTTGTATCTGCAGATAATGGCTTAAAGTGGTAATTGATGCCAGCTGCATAAAATCACTAGGAAGGGCTCACCAGCTGCCTCTCGCCTCCAATGGAAAAAAAGATGCAGTTTTGTATCCCTTCGTGAGAGTGCAGTCTCTCCTCAGTCGGATTTAATTCTTCCCTTTGTGATCCTAGGCTATACCAGCAGGGACGGCTTTGAAGGCCGGAGATGAGGGAGCTTCCTTCCCCCACATTGGCCCCTGTGTCTGAGTCCCGGGATGGCCCCGTGGGTGCTTTCCTTGTGGGGTGGCTGCAGGCTGCTCTCCTTGCCTTGCACGTGGCTGCGAGCGGAGCTGTGCGGAAGTGCTCTTATCCGGTGACATTTTTGGGTGGGACTCATCTCACCCGAGCGAAGACATCTGCAAAGTCAGTGTCTGGATCTTTGCTGATGACTTCATCCTCCTTTTGTAGTTAGGGGGAGAAGTAAACACCCACAGGGTTCATATTGTTTGGCCTTTTCAGATGTCCAGGTTGGAATGAAGTCAATTCTACCCTGGAAAAAAAAAAAAATAAGGTCCTGAATCTGGAACACAGCAATTTGTGTCTTTTTTATTTGTTATACCAATTCCTGGCCTATAGCAGTACTGCAGCAGGGAGTTTGGACTCAACGATCTCCAGAGGTCCCTGTGTGATTCTCCACACTGATTAATCCTCACTTTTGTCTGCTGCCTCGAAGTCTTCAGGACTTGGTGCTAGGGAGCTATGGATCCACGCTAAGTAAGCAGAGTCCAGCAAAGACTGGCAGGGGTTACCAAATCTATTTAATTCTTTAAGCTGGAAATCAGACTGGACTGAATCCGTAGGTGAGACGTTTGTGCTGGGCACAAATGCTCAGTGACAGCTCAAGTAGCGCTTTAGCACCATTCCTGATCTTAGCTAAGGGTCGCCGCAGGCTGTGATGTAGATGCTTTGACATGGCCACAAGGGAAAAGGGACAGAGCAGTGACAGCCTGCAGTCTGCTTGATTCCTAACAGAGCTCCCAATACAGCATTTTTTTGTTTGCCGAGGTTCAAAGCTCAGAATGGCACTTCCTAACAGTGCTCATGAATACTTCTAGCATTTCCTATTTATTTATTTTGCATATGGACTAAATAAAAACAACTCACACAACAGCAGGGACAGCAGAAACAGCTGAGGAAGCCCCAAGTTAAGCTTTTTGGCTCAACAAGCCGTGCTGATAATAATGCTTTCTCTCCAGGGCTGCTGTTTGCTTGGAACTTTGATTTACTGGATAATATTACCGTTCTGTTCAGCGTTCCAGAAATGCGCAGTATTTTACTTTAAAGAAGCATCGTGAGAAGATTTAAAGATAGTTTATCCCTGGTGCATTTTGGGAGTTCTCTCACAGTAATGTATGAGTAAGCACTGCATCCCAGTGCTGGTGTATTTCAAACAATTGTTTCCTTTACAGCACGCGGTGGTTTCCTTCGCTAAAGCCACGCGTACCGACACACATAAATAGTTAACGCATAGTATTAACATCTGCGTCTGTTGTGGATGGGATGTTTGATTGCTAGCGTGCTGCAAATTGCAAGGAAGTTTAAAGCTTAAAATGTAATCAGCTTTGACATACAGGATAATCAAAACACTTGCTGCCATCTTAGCCAGCCTGCCACCCTAGGGAGCAGGGGTAACAGCTTCTTCCTGGAGTCAACTTAAAGGTAGAAAGGTGGCCCCTGGGTATTCAAAGCTAGAAGGTTGTGGAGCAAATACACACCCCGACTAAATGGGGAAATCAGCTCTCTTTTAATTAGTTGCCTTGAGTTGGGCTAAGTGAGGGCTCCCACTATCTAAGTGTGCTTAAAGAAAGGCTGGGGAGTGCATTGGTGGTGGAAGAGTGGTTCCTCCTTCTCCCCTGTCTACTGTCTTCATGCACGTACATCATTGCTGTTGCACTGTTCCTGCCTGGATCCTTCCATGTAATGCACCTTGCTATTATTTAAGTTGCATGTTGTTGGTGCTTTTAAGAAGTGGTTGTGTAGCATTGCCCCTTCCAGACAGCTGTGTGGTTTGTTCCAACGCTGATCTCATGTATGGCGAGGACAGCCTCCTCTCACCTGAGCTGCTCTCTGCTTGGCACCACTCTGACAAGGGCGAGCAGGGGGAAGTCCTTCCTCTGCCTTTGTATTGCAGCATCCTGTTTACGGGTTGGGCTCCCAGCCCTCTTTTCCTGATGCACTTGCTTTTCCTCTGTGGAGCCGGATGGAGGAGGAGGAAACCTGTATGTGAGGCGTAGGGCTTGTTCGTGCAGGGAGGGGAATTCCTGCTGCACTGAGCCCGTCTGGTGGTATTTAAATAGAATTAGGTGAAATCAACACAGTCAAACAAACAAATGAACAAAAAAAAAAAAAAAAAAAGGAGAAAGAAATAATACTCCTTATTACCTTATTAATTAACAAATAATACTACTAATAAATTAACAGATTTTCCAGGTACTATAGTTGTGTTTTGGATGAAAACCAGTTTATCTTAGGAGGAAGTTTTTCACCCAGAGGGTGGTGATGCACTGGCACAGGTTGCCCAAGGAGGTTGTGGATGCCCCATCCCTGGAGGCATTCAAGGCCAGGCTGGATGTGGCTCTGGGCAGCCTGGTCTGGTGGTTGGTGACCCTGCACATAGCAGGGGGTTGGAACCAGGTGATCATTGTGGTCCTTTTCAACCCAGGCCATCCTGTGATTCTGTGATCCTTCACTTGTACTACTGTAAAGTTAGAGAAGTATTGGCCTATTAGAGGCAATCTCAATAAAAAGTATTTTGCTGACATGAACATGGGATTTGTTTATTCAATATGATGCTGATATAAATTCAGCTTTTTAAAAGCTATTTGTAAAGAAGAAAAAAGAGCATAACTTATGCACGTGGTATATTAAACATACATTTTTTGTTTTTGTTTTTCCAAAGGATGAAGAAGAAGAAATCAAACTGGAGATTAATATGCTTAAGAAATATTCTCATCATAGAAACATTGCAACGTATTATGGTGCTTTCATTAAGAAAAGTCCTCCAGGACATGATGACCAACTGTGGGTAAGCAGATGTTTCTTGAGCATGTTCATAAGCCTTTCCCTTTTGGAAATCATTTGAGGATGATAGAAATATCATTATGGAAAGGCCGCCTAATAGAATTTGGTGCTTGCTTGAACAGATAGGGAATTGAATAATGTAGGCTAATGTGATGGCTGAACTTAGATTTGCTATTAGCAGTGTATTTGCTCTTTAAGTAATTTTTCTTTTCCCTGTCTCAAAAGTGGATAGTAACATGTTTCGTGGGAACAAGGCAGATGAGCTGAGCAGTAGGAATGCGTGGCTGTAAAAGTAAAGCTGCTACCCGTTTCTCATCCCATCTCATCTGTTCCCTCTAGAGGACTGAAGTTTGGGTTTGAAACGGCAGCATACAGACGCAAGTACATGCTCTTGCCTCCCATAAATAAGTGGGAATTATAGATTAAGATGTGTTGCAATGGTGTGGTCAGCTTGATTCCTTCAGCACTGGATGTGCTCTTACTTCTGCTACTGCTAATGCATTTTGCACAGCTGAGCATATCCAGATTCCCAGTATTAAGTTACAGTGATTAAATCAGTCCTTGAAAATGTGGTAACTAATGTGAGACATATTCCATGTTTGTCTGACACACACTGGAGACATTTGTTTTGGATCCACTTTCAAGGCAGAGAGGTAAAATAAATGATATTCTGTGCTTCACGAGGGTTTCCCAAATCAGTGCTGCAGCGTGATTATTTTACTTTGCTAGACAGCTGGAAACTGTGTTTAATGCTGATTGCATGCTGGTATTTCTTTTGCAGCTTGTTATGGAGTTTTGTGGAGCAGGCTCTATCACAGACCTTGTGAAGAACACGAAAGGGAATACTCTGAAAGAAGACTGGATAGCATACATCTCCAGAGAGATTCTCAGGGTAAGGAAAATAGCTCACTGCACTCAGAAACGTGGAAGCAATCTTGCAGATGTAAGTTAGCTTGTGGTTCTGCAAGAAACTGTTCCTATCAGTCCTGTTAGCCAAGTCATTGTCTGAAGAGCATGTAGGAGTGGATGGATGTCTGCTGTGCATCGTTTAACTTCCACCTCCTACACCGGCAGTGAGGACAAGACTACAAATGCTCACGCACTGTGTGAGTTGTGCTGTACTGTAAGAGCAGCACTGCGTGAGAAGGCAGCATAAGAACCAGAGTCCTTATCTACTGTAGGAACTGAGAAACAGTGCCCATGTGCCTGTAAGACGCTCTTTTTAGAAGTGCCTCAGAAAGAGGGATGCCACTTACCAGTTCTTCTAAAACTGAAGCTTTTAGCTAATTACGCCTCATATTTGATTTCCAGTTGGTACAGTTGAAGTGTTTTTTGAATTGGCATGTTTGCCGTGCTAAGTAAATCTGGTATGATTTCCTCTTGCTTCTTTGTAAAACAAATGGCCTCCTACCCACTCCATTACACAGTGTGTCTATTCAATTGCCTCATCAAAACTGAAGTTCCGAGGGCTTTATGTTAAAGGAAACCACCAGTAGCTCTCACATAAATCAATGCCGTTGTTGTTTGTATTGCACATTGAATCTGTCTTGGTAATATTTTTAAATGATGGAGACATATGATTGTGGTCTCTTGCTCAAACTCTAGCTGCTAGGAGAGAGTTTGGCTGTTGAAGCTTGGGCTGGCACGTTTTAAGTTGTTTACTAGAAGGAATAAAAGTCACCGTTGTGAATACCTGCTGATGGTTATATTTCCTATCAAGTGGATAGCATGCTTTAGTGTGAGGAAAACTAACTGCTTTATTACAGAGTACCAGTCTTGTGCTTGACTTGAGTACAGCTGTGCAGCCCTGGAGGTATTGCATGTTAGATTGCCTTCATCTTCTTAAGGTGGTAGGATCATGCTCGCTGAGAAGGTGAAACAAGGTTTTACTTCAGAAAAGCGTTACACCTGTTCTCTCACTCTATTGAGACGTTTCTAAAAGGGGCCTTAATTGTTTACTAGCAGGAACTGGATTATCTGGAAAAAAGGAATGCAAAATTCACATTGCAATCAGGCATTGCAAAACCTGATTTGATGTTGAATTTGTCAGTGATGAAAGAGAGAGCTTGTGTAACAAAAAGCTGAACGAGTTAAAGTGCCTAAGATTTGTGCAGGTTGAGATGCAGGAGAGAGCCTCCTGAATGCCTCCCTATGCAGTCAGAGGGACCTCAGAGAACTTACATGGGAACTGCAGGAGGGTCGAACTGTTGCCCCTTGGTCACATCCTAACCCTTCAAGAGCCTGAATGTATTTTTCCAGTAAGATCAGATTGTACTCTAGAGAGAACATATGATTCATATGATTATCTTCCTGGCTGAGGCAGCGTAGCATAAGGCTTTGAAAAATATCCTGTGCGAAGCCATAGAAAAGCCTTCATTCTTGCAAAAATTAAGGCCACGCTTAGTGTTGAGAGCCAGTGAATGGTACCAAGGACATTAACCGTTCATTTTGTTACCTTGTGACATGAGCAGGGAGGAGCTGTGGATGATGTATATTTTTTGTCCTGCTCATTAAGTGATTTTAAAAAAAGAAAATAGCCCAATGGTTATGTAGGCAAACTGATAAATGATCACTTAATGAAGAACATGTGTTAGAAAATATTTCTCTACAGCAAGCACTACTCTCTTAACCTTTTGCAGCTGTAAAGGTTCTATTGCTTTATTTTTCATAAAACATTAGAAGGCTGTGAGGGCAGTGCAAACAGGCAAGATGATCCCACCAGAGACTGCAGTTTTCCAAGCAGAGTGCCGAGGAGAAACCAAAATACAGGCAGTTGCTAAGAGGGTTGCCTATTGTTTTACCAATTACATTAGGGAGTAGAATGCAACATATGTCTTCTCCGACCCTCCCTCCACATGGCTAACGCTTTGGGGCATGAATCCAGGTGCTGTCTCAACAAAAAACACCGTATGCCAGGAGGTTTTGTTTCCTTTGGAAAGTACAGTGCTCGCTGTTCTGGTTTTTTGTTTTGTTTTTCTTCCATTTATTTTTTTTCTTAAGGAACAATTATCTGCCTTCATATTTATGGAAGATAGGTCAAGATAGATAAGAGAAACCCTCTCCATCAGTATTCCATCACCCTCCAGTATAAATGCCAGCCTATTGCCATCCCTCCTCCATCTCAGAAGACATACCTGCATCATGCTGCTTCCTCCTTTTTCCTTTCTGCCTCATTCTTGGACTAAATTTTCCTTCCTTTTAAGTGTGATCCAATGTATGTTGGATGTCACCAACTACACTGACACCACTGTCAATCACAGCATAATTGTACTGAGACTTTCTGGTTGCTGAGCTTCCTCCAAGTGACAGCTGAAAAGTGTTTGCACAGTGTAGATGCTGAGCTGTGTGTATGCACAGCGTGGGTACAACCTGGGGCCTTATTCCCTGCTCAATTATCGAGAGCTGAGCGGGTGGTGTGCTGCTACAAGGCTCCTGTGGATTGCATTGCATGTATCTGCTGAGCACAAAGCCATGCACCAAAGCACAGGCTACAGGCATGGATTGCCTGCTGTTGGACGAAGAGCCTAACTCTGAATGTTGTCTGCTTCCTCTCTTTTCCCTACTGCAGGGGCTGGCACATCTTCATGCCCACCATGTGATTCACAGGGATATCAAAGGGCAAAATGTGTTGTTAACAGAGAATGCAGAAGTGAAACTTGGTAAGTAGGCAAGCACAACTGCTTCCTGATTCATCTAGCCTTTGTTGTTCTTCCTGATGTTCCCAAATTAATTTCATTCTTCAAGAGCCCTGTAATGTGTTCTTTTGCATGTACACTCTGCCACTGCTCTCATTTGGATTGAGGCTCCGGACATATTTTCTCCTGCAAGATGTTGCATTTCACTCAGGGTCTTCCTACCGGAATTAACGAGTGAATGGTTTTGTGTCTACATTAAGTTTTGTGTGACACAGGTTCATTCTGATTCCCTTCGTCCTGGACTCGGGAGGTGATTGGAATCACTCCTGTATTTGGTTTTAATTAAAACTAGCACCTGCTGTTCAGATTCTGGGCACAGGAATGTGACCTGGATGGTGCTCTTGAGGGAGCAGTGGCATGAAGTTCAAAATACATTTCCACCTCTGCCATGCCTGGAGAAAACCATGCTCATTCCATGGCTCTTTTCTCCTTTGCAAGTGGACAGTCTCCTTTTTCTTTTTCTCTAATCTGCCTCTTCCAGTTACTGCACACTTTAACCTCCTGTGTTTGCATCACACTGCATTCACCACCTTTTTTTTGGTTAAATATAGAGCCATGCTGTAGGCCTCCCACCCAGCCCACATCCCTTCTGTTTTCCATTACACCTTCCTGCAGCACGAGGCATAGAAAGATGTCCTGGCTGCTGGAAGAGGAAGTTCTCTGGAGAGCTTTCCTCCTTTTGGTCCAAAGTGGAGCACTGTAGCTCCTAAGCCATTGCTCCCACAGAACTCATCTCTACCACTTTGTGTCACTCAAATGATGGATTCTGTGAAGTTTACAGCCTTCCTAGTGAGACAGTTTTTCTGGTGTGGAAAGGCATATATCACTGTTGTGAATGTGATCCCACCAGTGGAACTAGGAGTGAGGAGAAGTGAAGGGAGAGAAAATCTCCTGCAATGAGATAAATGTCTTTGTAGCATCCCATGTGCAGATGTGCTCAAAGTTATCACCTCCAGAATAATCATCATCTTTCCTGCCTATGATGCATCTGCTCTGTGCATTATGGAGCAGAGAGCAGTTCACTGAGCAACAAATTATTTTTGCTGTCCAGCTTCAGAGCAAAAAAGGTGGACAGCCAAAAAGGAGACTCATTCACACGTGGTTTTCCCATAGCATGGAAGGTACCTTGGGAAGCCAAGTCTGCCTGTGTAGACAGCCTTGTGCTTAGCTTCACCAGTTAGGAAGGGAATAGTCCTTCCTCAGCCTCCAAGGTGGTATATTTTCAGCCATACATTCCCTTCTGGGGATGTGATGCTTCACAGACAGATTGGAGAGATCTGTCCTGATCCAGAGAGCTTCTGGCCTGAGCACATTGCAAGTGAAACACAAGGAGTCGGCTGTCTTTGTATGAATCATCATGTTTCTCTTCAGCATGGTCCTCCCACGTGGAATATCCACCTGATTTTATTTCCAAATCATCATACAAAAGTCGTCACTGCATTATTTTTCCCTTCTGATTTGATTTTAATCTTTTCCCACTCACAGTGGATTTCGGTGTGAGCGCTCAGCTGGACAGGACAGTTGGCAGGAGAAACACTTTCATTGGAACTCCATACTGGATGGCTCCAGAAGTTATTGCCTGTGATGAAAATCCAGATGCTACGTATGATTACAGAGTAAGAGAGTCATGTTAACAGAAAAATAATACAGAAATGAATACACAATAGCTTAGTACTGCGTTATGAACATCCATGAATGCCAGCAGTATTTGTGACTTACGCTTTGTAAGAGTAATTTTGTTTTGTGTAGGTACATTTTTGCTATGGGGGCACAAGGTATGGCTCATTGCTATGCCTTGTACTATCTTAACTTCATAAGGTATAGACTTCAGTGTGTAGTAGGTACTCAGGGAAGGCCAGAAAAGAAAGAAGAGTTTAACTGAAGGTGCTTGTGTTCTCAATTTGTATAAATGCTTTTACTATAAACTGTGTTTGAATATGCCCCAGTTATTGTAATAACCCAGAACAATGCATTTTAGGTGTTGCCTTAAATAGATGCACCGTCTGGAGAGCTTGTGAAAGGCAAGAGGAGGTGTTTACACTGTGTCTGTTCCTGATTTCTAGATGCATATGCATCTTGATAAAAGATTTAATTACTGCAAAACCATTAATTGGCCTGATGGTATTTGCTTTACCCCTAAGAATATTACATATATTACATATGTATTTAGAATATTACATATATGTATTCAGAGCTTAAAATTCTCCAGTCAGAGCATCCTGTAGTCTTAAAGATACTTCTCAGCTTGCTTTAATGAAAGCAGAAAGAATGAAAAAGAAGAGAAAATAAGGTTTTTAAAAAATCTTCACTTAGATTAATGCTATTGTTCAAACTTTTAACCAAGAAAAACAATGAAGAGATTGGAAAAGCAATAATTAGGCTCTTATACTGAATATTGGGGCTGAATATCAACTTGCTGAGACTGATGTAGTGTTAGATACTGGTATGTGTAGACTTATTAAAAAGAACAAATGAAACACAGGAGGTTTGATTTGGTGTTTTTATGCCTTTTGATTAATTGCTCACATTGATCGTATTTCTCTTGATTTAATCACTTTTTACATCTAATAGCTCATTGAAATAAAAACAGTGCTGTAGATCTTTACAGATGGGATTATTAGATGATCTAGCAAAGGAGAAGAACTCTCTGCTGAAGTCGTTAGTAGAGCAGCAGTGTGAAAAGGGATTCCTTTCACACCCATGTATCATTCTTGATGGACCCTGTAGGGGTCCTTTTTAGTTATTTATTTTATTCTTCCCTTAGAAAATTCATGGTTGAAGCTTCCATAAGACCAGGAGGCTGTGCAGTTTTGCTTAGATTGAAGGTTTGCACCAAGAGAAATGATTTTCCTGCTGGGCTTGAAAGTGAAATTGCCAGACCGTTAGAAATTCTCTGCTTGTAGTACAGAAGAGCTTGTTTGCTCATCAGTTTTCACTCATTTGTTCAAAATCAGTATTGTTGCCAGGAGTAAACACTGCTTTTCATAAGAGCAGGTCTTTCATGGGACTGGCTGTACTCCTTTCAGAAACCTCCTTCACTGTTTTTCCCCATAAGGAATCTCTTGATTTCATTCCTTGCCTGGACTTTTCCAGCTACATTTGAGCCTCCTGGGTCTCATTCAGGAGCAAGTGCAGTTAGCTTCCAGCCAGGGGCACTCTCCAGAGGTGATGCCTTGAAAGACTCTCACTGAAGGATTCTTCTTTATGTTTCAAGCAAAACTGATGTGACAGGGAAGGAACATTTGCTTTGGCCACAAATATTGAGGCAAACAGAGGCTTCTTTTTAGCAGTAGTGGCTATTCCTCTATGTAACATTATGTGCTTATATTACTATCTGGTTTCCAATAACTAGAAAATAAGTCAAGGAAGGACTATGTTCCACTAATCTGTACTCGTTTATTTGCTTATTGTGACAATGTAAAAGACTTGCTGTGTTTTGGGGTTCTGCTCCACATCCTTTCTGGTCCTTCGTTTTCTTTGTCTTCTGCTTGGGGGAATGTCAAGTGTGTATTCTGTGAGTTTATTACAGGGAAGTGTTCAGTCCTTTGTAAACAAGGAAGGAACAAGGAAAAATTATGTTGTTTTGTAGACTTAGACTTAGGGCAAATGTATTTTTGTTTGTCCTAATGCGAATATATTCATGTGCTATTAGGAAGGATCATTTGCATGCTCTGTGTGAATATGCAGATGTGTTTGTGTATAAATGTGTATGATATGGCAAGGAACATTTTGTGATACCGTTAAAGAAAAAAGAAGCTTATTACTTAAACAACCGTGTTATTTCCTTACAGCCTCTCCTACAGGGCCTCTGCAAGTAGCACTCTTACTGTCTGAATGAGTAAATCCACCTCCTAACATATGGTGTCTGTCTCTCTTTATGCAGAGTGACCTCTGGTCCTGCGGCATTACAGCCATAGAAATGGCAGAAGGAGCTCCCCGTAAGTGATATGTGTGCTTTTCCAGTGGGCTGAATAAAGCTGAAATGTATACTTAAGAGATGCTTGTTGTAATCTAAACCTAGTTTTGGGGTTTCTCAAAATGTCCTCATGTTATTTCTATTCTCTTTGGTTTTGCCTGCCCTATAAATATAAAATCCCCTAAATAGCAACACTTTTGATACAGTGTTTAAGCACTGCAGAACAGACTGCAGTAATTTAATTTCTATAGCAGGAATCTTTGGAAGCTAATCAAACATCAGGCTTCCTTCCTACGGGTAGTATACTGTCTTTTGGAAGGATGTCCCAGCTTGTGTATGGTCTGGCCTGGGATACTGGAACCTCAGCTAGAGAGAGGTACAGTGGAGCCTTGAGAAATCTGACCGTAATGCAAAAAGCACCTGTAGCAATCTTTTCTGTGTTGCCTTTCTATAAGGCTGGGTAAGGAGAATGTTGCTTCTCCTTTTGTTTCAACTCATCAGTGGGCGGTGTTGATCTTCCTTGGAAGTGACATGACTTAAGCTGTAAATCCATCTTCAGCACATAATGCTGAACTTTATTTATTCTTACTTCTTGAGAGCACTCATGAGTTGATGTTGATTTTTGAGAGAGAAACCTGGAAAAAATCCTTAGTGTAGAGGAAAATATTCTTACCCCCACTCCCAGCTTTGGCTCTGGATTTAAAAAACGCAGCCGGCTAAAGTACTTAAGAGTAAACTACAATATTAATTTCCTTTTAAGTGTAAACAAACGCCACCACCACACAAGATCCCAGCTTGAAACCTGAAATGACTGCATTGAAATGAAGTATTGACATTTTCCTAGCAGAAAAAAAAGCAGTCATTTCATTTGCAGCCTCTGCCAGATCATTGCTGTTGTTAATGTAAAATTCATAAAATGAAGCATGACATTCTTGTTTGGATTCACGTTGTAGGAGGTCTGATGGTTTGGGTTTTGTTTTTTCCTTTCTGATGGTGAGTTTGCATGAATGCCCATATGAGAGCTGCTCCCAGGACACCTCATCCAGCCCTGTGTTAACAGCATTTGAGCTACCACTTGACCTCCTTTTTGCACTACCTTTTTGTTCAGAGCGTTGAGTTGCCTGGGAGGCTCTCAATTAATAGCTGTTTCAGTGGGTTTTGTAAGCCTGGAATTGGGCAGGAATATTTTTCCATCTTCACACTGAAGCAGAGCTTGGCCCCCTCTTCATGTAAAATCGGAAAAGGGACATTTGGAAAGTAAGCAAAAATCCTGTGTTAATGCTAAGTAGCTCTTGCTTTGGACTGTCCACTGGTATGTGGGGTCTGCCTCCTGCTCCTCGAGAGGCAGCTGAAAAGTCTGCCCTTAAACTTGGTGATCTAGTAAAATCCACAGGCATCCAAGAGCCTTCTCCACCAGCACTGTGGCCTCTTGTCTCAGAAACCTGGATTCCTATCATGTCGGTCTGTTTGTCCTGAATTTCTAATGCGTGGAAGACATTACCTCTTCCTGTAGTGATCAGTGGAGCTGGAATTCGTGGTGCAAGCGGTCAACCATTGGAAGATAATCAAAATGGAGGATTTGCTTTCAGTTTCCTTTCTTGGGCAGCCTCCTTCCCTGCTCTGTCAGCTCTGCCATGGCACTTTTGCTCCAGAGCAGCAGGAAATATTGTCCAGCAGAAATTCCAGACTCCGATTCCATTCCCTCTGAATTAAGGGAGTTCAGGTTTACATTGCAGTTCTGAAGGGAATATTTTCTATTTATTTACTTTTTTTCCCTATATTGACACTTCCATGTTTCAAAATCTGCAGGTCTGGGAACACAGGAAAGCTTCAAGTCTGGAGAGGGAAAATGGGGCATCCTGCTTTAATTGTTTGTGTAATGGGAGAGGAGGGCAGTTGAAGAATTTATATGTAATAGTAACTGTTTTACTTCCTTTCTGTTATCATTGTCTTTTAGTATTCTCTTGAGCAAAACTTAAGTTAGATATCTTGGAAATGGAGGAGGGCTGTGCACAAATGTTCCCATTGTGGTTTATTCTAAAGGTTAATCTGTGCCTTGATTTCTTGGGCTGCCCTTAGCACGTTGAGCTGCAGAATTGTTATTTTGGTCAAATTCCATCTGGCTGGGTTGCTATCTGCAATTCCTGCATGTGTGGTGGGGATTGTGGGAATGTCTTTGGGAGCTGAAGCCACAGTATTGACAAAGAGCAGCTAAGCAGATGCCTACATGTTCGTGTTTGGTTTTGTTTCCTGTCCTCCAGCACTCTGTGACATGCATCCCATGAGGGCACTCTTTCTGATACCCAGAAACCCTCCGCCACGGTTAAAATCCAAGAAATGGTATGTATATGTTGCCTCTTGTTTGTATCTTCTATCTATGTTTGTATCTTTAGGAAGCACTTTTTTACAGAAAGGGTAGTCAAGTACTGGAATAGGCTCCCCAGGGAGGTGGTTGAATCTCCATCCCTGGATGTGTTTAAGAGCCGTTTGGATGTGGTGCTCAGGGATATGATTTAGCAGAGGGTTGTTAGAGTTAGGATACTATGGTTAGGCTGTGGTTGGACTTGATGATCTTCAAGGTCTTTTCCAACCTGGGTAATTCTATGATTCTATGATTCTGTTGTAGCCATGGTATTTTGTCTCAGTGCTTACCATTCTGTTACTACTTCCATAGAACCATAAGGCACTTTATTACCTAAAATCACTCTGTTGCTGTCTCCCATGCCATTGAATCAACACGTACAATAAAAAGTATGCGTTGTTTGTTTAGTACTGTTTGTCCCAGAGATATGGTACCAAATTTTGTGAAAATAAGAATGAAGTGTTTTTGTTTTTTTTTTTTCTCGACAGAGCAGCATCAGTATTAAAGTGACAAATAGAACTGTATTTTAACAAATAAACTCCTGCAGCACTCTTAATAAGCACTATGTTTTCTCCGATGTATCAAAACACAGAAGCAGAGCAGCACTATGGCGTACTAGTTGCTAAGTTGAAAGGAGCTATTAAAAGTAATGAAGGCTTTTATTGTAATTATTGTAAACGATTGAAATTGAGTGCACACTTCTTGCCAGCTGAGAAGAATCCATTAGTATCGGAGGATTTCCTCACAGTTACTGGTTATAACTGGCATGTATGAAATGAAAATACTCCCTGGAAAGAGGTTTTGTATAGATTGAATGTGATCGCAGGATGCTGTGATCCTGTCAAAATAGTGATTTGCCTGCCTATTCAAAATCGACATAATATGAGCTTGGTTCGCTTGCTGAACTTGGTCTTTGCCTGGGTTGACTTATTTATGCACTTATGCTGTCAGGGTATCCCACTCCCTCTTTCAAATCTGGTTTCTGCAAGTGTTAAAGTATTTGTACGAATGTTTCATGAACCTTTTCATTCCTTTCTATTCAGAGTCATAACATTCTAAGTGTGAGTAATAACAGAGAAAAGTGAAGTTACCTTGAATTCAGCCTCCTACGTGGCACTAGGAAAGTGAAGCAATGGATGGAAACCATTGTTGATTTTGCATTTAAACAGTTAATAGAAGTATTTGCCACCCAAGCACAGGAGCACCATGCGATCAAGAAGTGAATCTGGCCAAATCCAGGGCTGCTGTGACTCAACTGCTGTTATTTACTGCAGTCAATATCAGGTTATGAGAAAATAGGCCAAATGGTGAAAAATACAGTTGTGAACATTTTCCTTGCTGGCATTTTGCAGAGCAGCTTGTTTGGTGACTTCTGTCTGGAGAGATCTTCTTTTGAGAGTTCAGATTAAGTGCAGATTGAGAATGGCAGTGCCCCAGCTTGACAGACATCCATTCCCTGTCATGTCACGCAGTGTGCAGGAGGAACTCAGTTCAGTTTATATCCCTTAAATTGTGCCAGTGAGAATCTGCCCCCAAGTGCTGATGTTGAATGGACAGCATTGTTCAGTATCACATGTTGTTCTGTGAGAACTGCTTTGTGTGGGTCTTCGGGTAGAAAATAAATAAGTTTGAGCTATTATAGACCCATTTCAGTGAGCCCAGGTGCCTGTAAAAGCAGCAGCATGCATGGTGCTGCTTGCATTAGTGCAGTGTTGGCAGCAACTCTTGCGGCTTTCCTCATGGCTTGTCTGAAGTAGACATGCCCTTAGATAGCATGGGCAGGTGGAGACACACCAGAGTTGCCCTGCCTGTGCTCCAAGCAAGCTGGATGCAAGCCAGCTTCAGCTCCAGAAGTAGCAGAGCTGGGTTTGCATGATTTGCTTTCACTAATATAGCCTGCATTTCAGGGCAATTATGCCTGTGAAAGAGGGCACATTTCTGCAAGGCTGTGCCAAAGCACTGCAGGTATGTTGGCATTGCCCTGTGTCCGCCCAGCCCAGTGTTCAGCTGGAGCATGCTTGGCTCTGTTTTGGAGGCACACTTTCAGATGGCATTTTTACCATCTTCTTGGATGTGATGCTCTTTGAGGAAAGGAGTTAGGCCTTGGGGAAGAATGGGAAAAGATGTTTGAGCTGAGTTGCAGCTGTAATCTCATTTTGTTTTGCTTTTTTTTCTCCTTCCTGCTTTCTCAGGTCGAAAAAGTTTTTCAGCTTTATAGAAGGTTGTCTAGTGAAGAATTACATGCAGCGACCTTCTACAGAGCAACTACTGAAACATCCATTTATACGTGACCAACCGAATGAAAGACAAGTCCGAATCCAGCTTAAGGACCATATAGACAGGACCAGGAAGAAGAGAGGAGAGAAAGGTATGCAGCTTCTAAAAGTCCGGTCTTGCAAATTAGTAAGAATAGGTATTTTTGTCTTGCTTTTTGGTCGAAATTTTCACCGCTAGAAAAGCTCAAAAAAAGCCCCATACCCATGAGAGGTTCTTTTTTAATTCATGTCTTGACTCTCAGCAAGTTCTTGAGTTTTTTTCTGTCACTACACTGAGAAAATACCAGGTGCAACCATCTCGTTTTCAGAGAAGTTGCATTTACTCCCTTATGAACTGCTGCCTCTTACATTAAAAAACATTCAGGAGGATATTGGCATATATGCTTTTCCCTTTTTTGTTCTGTGTTAGATTCATTTCTGGAATGATGCCATAACTCAAACTCAAGAAGTGATGCATCTTGAGACATATGAAGCAAATGTCTCAGGCAGCCTATTCTCTTTGTTCTGGTGGTGCCAAGATTCCCCAGCTGTTTAGTCTTATGTGCAGAACTTGGTGTCATTCAGACACTTCATGCCAGAAGTTTACTGCAAAGTACTGTGTTGCTGCTACCTGTGTGGGAAGGTGGGCTTGTATATGCATGTAAATGAATCCTGGGGTCTGAGATGGACCTTCTCACTTAAGGCGTTAGGAACTGGTTCAGTAAGGCACTGTTTCAAGTCTGCACTATCCTGAAATTAAAGATAAGCACTATAAAGGTCATTGTTTCTTTCCTTTAGATGAGACAGAGTATGAATATAGTGGAAGTGAGGAAGAAGAGGAGGAAGTGCCTGAACAAGAAGGAGAGCCAAGGTAATGATTGCTCTTTAGAGGGTTCTGAGCAGTCCATGCTAAGCAAGTCTAAATGCCTGTGACTGTAAATCAGGAGCATGCTACATTTCTGTATTCTATTAAATGCATGCACAAGCCACACAAACCGCCCAAAGGGTTTGAATGCCTCTTCTGTGACTGCTGAAGGTTTTAAAGCTCCCTGTTGTATGGCTTAGAGCCAGAGAGCTCTGTATGGAAGGAGTTTTATGGCAAATGTGATTGGTCAGGGGCTCCAGTATGTCAGAGTTGGTCCATATTTCGCTTGGCCTCATTTCACGCCTTCCACTGAGAGAGTGTATTTGATGTGCATCCAGTGTCGTTTTGAAAGAAATGAGATTAAAATTTAACATCATTATATATTTTATTAATGTTTCCCTGCTTTGGAATAGGTATTTAATGGCCCATCAGATTTTTCTTTTTTTTTTTTTGTATGAGAGGCCTCAACTTCCTTTTGTTGCAGTTCCATTGTCAATGTGCCTGGAGAGTCAACCCTCCGACGTGATTTCCTGAGGCTGCAGCAGGAAAACAAGGAACGATCCGAAGCCCTTCGGAGACAGCAGCTGCTGCAGGAGCAGCAGCTCCGTGAGCAGGAGGAGTACAAGAGGCAGCTACTGGCAGAGAGACAGAAACGCATTGAGCAGCAGAAGGAGCAAAGGAGACGGCTGGAAGAGGTAGAAACAGGAGACTGGAGCCTGGGGGCAAGAGCCCCTCTTCCACTTGTGTTTCCCATACCCATGCCCATATAGAAGTAGTTCTCTGTAGCCTCAGAACATCTCAGGAAAGAAAATGTACAAATCCACTGGCAAATGTAGAACAGAAGATTTAAACCTAAGTCTGCTTACATGAGTGTGAGCAGTACTCCAAGGTATTGAATTTCCAGGAGCTCCAGTGAAAGCAAAAGGAGTCAAAGTCCTAGTTGTTTGAAAGTATCTGGGGAAGGCTGGGCCTTGGTCTCTGTTCCAAAGAAGAGGCAACGTGTCTAGACTTAGGGTAGCTGCAGAGAACAAGAGACATCATTACCATGCAGATTTATTTTTTTAAACTGGGCAGTGCATCAAAATGATTTTTGGGAGGCCGTGATGGCTTAGAATTTCACTGGAAAACTTTCTCAAGCAGCTGCGTTTGACACTCATTCATGTTAGGTAGAAACCCATTTTTTCATATACCGTTCCCTCACACATAGTAGCATAGTGACTAAAAGTGACACAGATTAATAAGTATGATTTAAAAATCAATGCTAAATTTACGATTGTACGAAAGTTATTAATACTTCAACCACGCTTCTGTAATATGGCAAGTATTAAGTATGCAGTTTGCATATGCAACCTGGAGATTAGGGGAAAAAAAATGAACATGTAAAGTATTGCTGCATTGTACTTTTAGTCTCATAAGATCTTCTGTGTGTCTATATCTACACGGATGGAGTAGTCAACATGAGCTTCGCAGGTAAAAGATTTCAAAACAGCTCTTCAGTTAAATCTGGGCATGAGAGCTGCAGTTAAACCAATCATATGGCTCTGCAGGAAATGCAGGATCAAACTCCAGTTGTCCTTAAATGACCTCTTATTTGAGTCACTATTTCTACTGTTCACTTAGCAATGGTGAAAAAACTACACCCAGTCTGTTTTTCCAAACCCTGGTAATGCTTAACAAGGAGGCAACCAGTACCAAATGTTAATTTGCATCCCGACTTCAAATTTCATGTGATGTATTTATGTAACAAATAACAGAAAATTCCAAATGGCTTTCCAGGTCACGCTATGCTCCTTATCCCTCCTTTTTAGTGTGCCAGTGAGTTCAGTGCTTTTATAAGAAGGAACTGGTAGCAAATGCTCAGTCACACATAGAGCCAGGAGGAGGGAGAAGGGGGAGACATAAACTCCATTTCTTCTCTCTTTCTTCCCCACCCTTCTGAGACTGCCAAGATAAACATCTTTGCTCATCCAGCTGTTTTTAGACTTTGGCTGTGTAGCAGTTTTGCAGGGGAGCAGATAACAAAAAGGCACTATAAAAAGAAAACAAGGGGACAACATGAAAATATTCTTTAAAAAATGTGTATTATCAGGTGTGGGTGAGAGATACCACTTCTGCTCGAAGCTTGAGCTTAGTTTGGGAGTCAGTAAGTTCTTTTAAATGCCTCTTTAATGTCTAAGGTTCTCTGGGGAGTAGTTCTTTGCTGAGGAGGGGTATTGCAATTAAATTACCTAGGCCATTTAACTTTAGTAATCAGTACAGACTTTAAAATCTGGAATTTCATTTTAAAGTAAAGGAAATGCAGCTGCTAATAACAGAAACAAAGCAATATGCCTGTTTGCTGCACAGGGCTGAATGTTACTTGGGGGGTTGCAGAAATCATAAGTTACTGAGCATCTGAAAGCAAAGGCAATTACCTCAAAGTTATGTTTAAAACAGTCTTGCTGCTTCTTAAAATACAAGGCAGAACTAACAACTTAAGCAACCACAAGACATCATGTAATGTAGGTTGATGTATTACTGAATAAGGTTATACAGGAAACCACGTAGAGTTTGAAAGAAAAAAGCTATTACCTTTTATTGAGACTGTAACATCTGCCTGGTTCCCTTAAAGTCATTAATATGAGTGGTGAGCTCTAAAGGTTTCTTTTTATATGTGATGGTGGGGGAGTTCTTAAAGTGAATTAAAAATGGGTTCAGAACTTAGGAAAAAGAAAAAAAAAAATACCAGCTCACTTAGTTTGTTGGATCATCTGTTGGAAAAAATGCATGTTCCCCAGTGATTCTTAACAAAGCATCAGCCAAAACAAGCTCTTTAAGATGGGGGAAGGGTAGCAGACACATATTTAGATAAACATCAGTGTTGTGACACAATTGAAGGCCAAAATACTGAAATGTTGTCACTTTGTCCTTAACTCACCCAGTGTTTGATGAAGCCAGTAAACAATGAGAAGCTTGGTAATGTGAGTTATGATTAACATTGGTTATTGAATCTCTGGATTTGTATAAATTTTTGGATATTATTACTAAGCACCGCTTTCTTGTAATTTTTGGTTGCGTACTGCAAATGTTTTGGGTATACCTGTTTGACATTCTTTGGAAGGAATTCTATGCATTAGATAATCTCCCTGGCCTAGTTACTTGTCTCCCTCTTCCTAAATTAAAACTCACGGCTTGTTCTTACAATGCTGACACAGAGCCTAAATGGTTTTGACTAAGACTGCAACAGAAATGATGCTGAGGACACCTACTAAAAACTGTAATTCTCAGTAGTGTAAGAGAAAAAGATTTGCTTTGTAAATGGCATAAATGTGACTTAAAGTCACTGTTGCAGGGACTTTATCACTTATATATTAGGAGGAAGAAATTATACATAGTCAAAGTGCCGGAAATTACTTGAAACATTTTGAGAAGAGGATTGCTCTTCTTCCTCCTCACCCCACTTTATAATGTGCATGAAGCATCATTGCATAAATATCAGCTATATGACAAATGAGTACGTGGATGGTTAAAACAAGAAACCTGAGTTGTACTAGGCTGTTCTAACAGGTGTCTATGCTTCTGTTCATCAATATGGAGATACCAGTGCTCAGTGTGATGCACACAGAAAGGCACTGGAGTTTGTACTTTGCAGAACTGAGTTTGGTTTGATAAATTCAGAATTAGCCGTTCTGAATCCCATTCTGTGTGGACCTCTACAGGTAAAGATAACCAGATTAAACGGTATTCCTGCTTATGAGAACCTAAGATGGATGTTCTTGGGGTGTTAGGATATAGCTCCAGTAGAAACAGATTT
Source organism: Coturnix japonica (assembly GCF_054131305.1). NCBI lineage: Eukaryota > Metazoa > Chordata > Aves > Galliformes > Phasianidae > Coturnix > Coturnix japonica. The sequence goes on from NC_140663.1 coordinate 122,324,376, forward strand.
GTGAAGCTTGGTAATTAGAGTGCTAAGGACCCAAAGACTTTGCTACCAGTGTTTGAAGACAAGAGGAATTGCTTTGGATTAGCTGAGGTCTAGACTGCCTGCCTATTTGTGGTTGGAGCACATTTGCCCTTTTAATTTCATCCAAAAGGAGTGGTTGGCACTGAGACCTCTTTAAAATATGAAACAAAACCTACTAAGAGGAGACGATTGGATGATGCACTTCAAAAGAGCACTCCTGATTTGAACTAAGATGCTAATGTACTTATACCCGCAGGTGATTTTTGCCGTAGCTTTGTTTCTTTTACATAAGAGGAGATTATTCATATCTACTTCATTTGAATTGCCTGCACTTTGGACTGATACTGAGTAAAAAGTTCTACATCTAGCTTATCTGTTGTGTGAGCAAAGCGAAAGTCCCTCTATCAATCTTAATAAGCCTTTTCCTAAGCTGATACCAGCCTTCCCAATTCTCTGTGGAATAAATTATTAGCATATATATTTCTCAGCCTTACCTGTGAATAAGGCAGTGTAATAATATTCTATGAATATTAAATTAGGAGGTCTGTATACACCTTAGGCATTTCATAGTATGAACTGGGTCCTAGATCTGTTGGTAAATACCAACTGCGTATGTAGTTGCATTGCCCCCTCCTGGTAAATCATACTCTACTACATGGTCTTGCAGCATGGAGGTGTAGGGTACCGCTATGAGATCATCTTAAATGCACCCTAAAGCCAGCTAAAGAGCCAGAGCATTTACACTATGTTTTCTGTATGTTGTTTATGTCTCTGCATGTTTCTAGTGCCAAACTTTGGGGTTGCATGTGTTCTATAGAAAGTCTGTTTCATCATCTTTGGTATTCCTTTAAATAGTTCCTATACTTACCTTATGGGGGTAATGATTACTTTTTTGAAATTAAAATTTTCATCTGATGTGGGTAGGAAAGTCAGTAATACCACATCCATCTACAGAAGACATATGCATCCATAATTTCAGTGAATCGTGATATTTACTTGTTACCTATTCAGTATGGAGAAGAACAGTGTTTTGCACTAGAAACGCTGTAGTGTAGTGCTTCTGTAGCGTATGATAAAAATTACAGCATCTAAGAACCACAGTTACTAAAGTCAGAAGTCCAAGTTCTGGAAACAGAACTGACACTAGTTTTAACTCAGGCCACAGATTTTAGTGGTTTTTCTTTCCTCGGGGCAAGCTAAAGGAACTCAGTGGCCAGGGCTTTATATTTGTGGAAGGATTACTGAAGGCAGTCAGGTGTTGTGCCAACAGAAACATGGTAGGAAGTCACCTAAAGGTCTGCTCCTGAAGCCATCTTGGGTCAAAAACAGCTTGCAACGAACCACTTTTTCCATTACTTTTGACAAAATGTAGAGTTTGATCCAACAGTTGCTTGTCACCATGGATTTCCTTCTCCTGTGGTTGTTAGGTCAGTTCTGCTTTGTTAGCAGTCACTGTTCCAGTGCTCAGGTTTCAAGACAGTGCTCAAAGAAAGGGGAATTTTTCTCCTACAGTTGGGATTGAGAGTAAACAGATGGTGTAGGATATTTATGAATGTGCATGTGGTGCCAGGTCCTTGCTTTCCACCTGCATGGCACTGGGTTGAAGGGATTTCTGAAGGGAAGGCAGAAGCAATGCACTGAAATGCCATCTCCCTGCGCTTCTAGGTGTCTAGACGATAACGTGTTTGTATTTTGGGGAGCTGACTTAATTTCACATTGGTGGAAGAAAATCTGCCTTTAAAAAAAAAAACAAAAAAAAACACATTTTGCTGGATAATAAATATTCAGCTGCCAAGTTAGCAGTATTGTTCAAGAGTGGCTTAAAAATCTTATTTAATTTTATCAGTTTAACAATTGATATTGTTTTCATGATGCCGTGGGGAATGAGACTAAGCTGTCTCTTAGTCTAATTTGTAACTTGTTTTTATATCACTAAGTTCAGTTTATTTATTGTTGACTGTTCCTTTGTTGGTTCAAGAAGCGATGAATTTGTGTTGTCTGAAAGACCTAAACTCTGCCCATTTTCCTTGTAAGAAGAATGATGCCATCACAAGATGTGCAGTGTATCCACTAGACAACATCAGCACAATGTTGTTAGGCAGGCTTCATATGTTTAAGAAGTGTTTGAGTTGATAAATGTGCATATTAAGCAGCCAGCAGTGTGTTGTCTCTCACATCCGCAGGGCAACAGAATTATTGCACTTCGTATCTTAGTTTTCTTAAACAAAGAGCCTGTCAGACTTGATTAGCCAAGAGGCACTTGAATATGTTGACTTAAATATAGAAATTGTTTGACACAGATGTGTATACTCAGAAATAAAAGTGCCTGTTTAATCTCTTATACATTGAAATGAAGGAGAGAGAGCAGTGAAACCTATGAAATGCACTGTGTTTGACAGCTGCCTTGCAGCACTCCAACTATTTCTGTATCTATTTTCATTGAAGAGAGCTTCCTTAAACAAGAGAGGAAAGACTGGTAGGTATGTTTAGTTAGGAGAGGATGTGCAAGAGCACATCCCAACTCCATCAAGTAACCCAAAGAGTGTAGTTTGGCCTTTGCTCATTCAGTGAGCAAAGCGTGTTCAGTGGAAAACACACCTATAACGATGGATTTATGAAACCCCAAAAAGTCTTAATCAGAGTGCTCTTGCGAGACTGCGTGGAGTGCTTTAAACTGGTCAATCTGTGGCAGCTTTGTGTCAGTGAAAAAAAAGTGGTTATTGTATTAATCTGAATGTAAAAAGCAATAATCAGTGGGTTTAGGGTTTTACTGTTGGATTTGGGATTAAATTTGAGTGTGTTTTTTTTCTTTAAATGAATTCTCTGCTTTTTAGCGTACTGTAGAAATCTTTAATAAAAGAAGTAGAGAAATAGTTGAACAGGAGACAGCTGGGTCCTTTTGACACTCAGGCAGTTGTGGGAGGCTGCCTGGGATTTTGAGGTAGGTGGATGAACTGGATGCTTCTGCAGAAGCGCTGGAAGAGTTGGTCACGACTGTATGGACATTTAAAATGTCTTCTCTGAATGTCATACGTGGTTGTATCTGGATGTAAATGACTTGTTTCATGCTTTTTAGAACTGTTTTCCAAATTCTTTTCAGACTCGAGCAGACTTATGGGCACCAGTTTGCATTTGGGTCATGTGTGGAAGCTTATCTGTGGAAGCACAAAAGCTGAACTCAGCTCTTTTATGTCTTCAACATATAGGTGCTTTTGATGTTCTGGGAGGGGCTGAGGTGCTGTTGGTCAGCCTTCATTCTCTGTTGAGCAAAGTTTTGGGCAGTACATTAAATTGAGTTTGATTGTTGACCCAACACCACCAGATTCTTAGCAGACCATGCGCTAGTCTTTGAAAGAGAAGCTGCTTACCAAAAGCTCAGATGGTTCTCACTTGACTTTCAGTAGCGCTGATCGTTTCCTTCTAGAAACAGCTATAGGTAATGTGTTGAAGCCCAGAAAACTGTCCCTCTGCTTTATACTCAAGTTCAACAGCTCCTCAAAGATTGAGATTTCAGTGTGAGTCTCTGTTTTGATGAGCAGGGGTGAGCTTCCACACCACAACTGTCAAGAATAAAGTATGTGACTTTGTATATAAGGAACCTATGGGAGTAAGTGATGCTTTTAGAGGTAGTTTTGTGCTAGGTATAAGTTAGTTTCTTGATGGAGCACTTGCATAAGATGTTTTGTCACTCAGTTGCAGAGCTTGCCAGTCCTGGTAAATCCCTCTCTTCCCAGCAGAAAACAACCCCACCTCTTTCTTTGATAACAACAAAAGTAAAACTTTGTGGTTTCTTTTCCCTTTTTGTAGCAACAAAGAAGAGAACGGGAAGCTCGCAGGCAACAAGAGCGTGAGCAAAGGCGGAGGGAACAGGAAGAAAAAAGACGTCTGGAAGAAATGGAGAGGAGACGTAAGGAAGAGGAAGAGAGAAGAAGAGCAGAGGAGGAAAAGAGGAGGGTAGAAAGAGAGCAGGTGAGTCCATGATACAGATATATATGTAATAGCTTGGTTTCTTCTGGATTCTAATCTTATTTTCTAAAAAGTGATAAGGTTAAAACAGTCTAGAGACAGCCATATGCTGGCATTTTCATCTTTGTTGTCTTTGACAGCAAAGACACTAACACAGATTGTAGGGCTTTATGAAAAATTGTTGCAGCCTCGATATTCCCTCAAAAAAGACCTTTTGTTATGGTTGTTACTCTAAATTCAGCTCATGTCTCTGGACTTGACTAAAAACCATCAGAACTGGTAAAATTATCACCAACTGAAAACCATTTATAGATTCGTCTTGCTGTATCTGTGGTTCTTGCAGGACGTGCCCTATGTTCAAGAGGCCTCTGAGAGCTCTGTTGCCCGTCAATTTCTGGCACCCAGAGTGGGTCAGAGTTTCTTCATAAGTTTTGAATTCTATGAATTTGTGATGGAACCTTTGAGCTGCAGACGATTTTCCTTTCTAAAATTCATACAGTTAAATATGCAATCTTACTTTATTTAAAATCAAGTATAATAATCTATGCCGATTCAGGCAGCAAATATATCTTAAGTTGTCAGCGTGCTCTTAATGCATTGAAAGTACAGGTGAGAAACCTTTGAAACCATATGAAATTGAGCTGCTGAATTTATGCATGGAATCTTGGTGTTTTAAAAATTACTTTACAACTCTAATCGGGTTGATAATCAAGGTAATAATTACTCTGCATTACTGTGATCTCAAATAAAAAGCCAAAATTGCTCTCCTGGAGTCTGATCTTTAACTTTCCCATTACCTTCAGGAGTGTTGGTTTTGGCCTGACATACCTAATTTTTCTTACATAAAGTCATTGAGATCATTGATGATCACGTTACTGGGGAATTTTATTGTGTTTATGTGTGTTTTAAAGATTTTTTAAGTCAAAAGAAGACTAACCGATAGGAATTAATATGGAAAATCTTTAATTACAGCACAGCAATTTGCTTTTGGGCAGACACCGGGTATTCCCCCAGCTGCTTTTGAAACCGTTGAAATGCTAATTACGCACAGTGCCAATAATGACAAATGGTTAATTGATGCGGTCAAACGACTACAAATTATTTTTTATTTAAAAGAGAGAAGACGTGTCCTCTCTTAGAATTTTTGTTCCTCTAAATGACGGCTCAGCCAGTGTGCGTAATGACCATATAGTGGACGTCATCAGTCTGTCGCAAGACTTTCTATAGCTCCCATCACTGTATCTCTGAACCATTAATTTCTTTATGCATACACTGTATACATATGCGTGCTTGTGTGCGTGCGTGCTTGTGTGTGTGCGTGCATGCATGTGTTACGTATCTCCATTAATTGCATGATAGGATGTTACCAGCTTGGGTTTGGTGCTTCAGACTTTGAGTTGTGGTAGGGGGGTCAGGCAAAGCTGCAGGTAAATGTCTTGAGCTGTGAAGGCTGCAGGTGAACAGACGGCTAGATCGCAAGAGCGAGCGAGTTTGTTCTAATATCTGTTTCCTGGTGGATGTTTGTTTGTGTCATAACTCATCGCATAATTCAGCAAGGCTGGCAGCGTCTGCTCAGGAGAAGCTTCTGGTGAGGGCGGCAGGGGAGAAGGCAGGGCAGGGCTGAACTGCATTTGGCAGAGCCCCTTTGTGGGGAGCTTGCACCAGCTCTGCCCGCACTAAGCCTGGCTCTAGCTGTTGCTAACAGTTCATCGCACCGGTGCAACAAACTAATGTTTAATCCAACTTGCATGTGACTTTGTGTTGGCTGTGTTGAGTCAGACTTGCTGTGTTTTAACTTTACCAAAACCTTCAAGTGCATTGTGCTGCTTCTTGAAATCACTTCCAAAATATGTAAATGAGCTCTGGCTCATGCTGGCAACATTTGCAGGAATCCAAATTTCGGAATGGAAGGGGCCAAAATACGATGCTCAGGAGACAGGGCTTCCTAAATTGTTCTGCAGGCACTAATCCACCCTGAAGTGCGTTTCTCGTTAAAGCTGAACTGGGGAAGTAGCGTGCGGTGTGCCACCCAGGGGGTTCTGATGCATTCCTTTTGAATAAATTCATTGCTGGGTAATTTCTATGTGACAGGAGTATATCAGGCGACAGCTAGAAGAGGAGCAGCGGCACTTGGAAATTCTACAGCAGCAGCTGCTCCAGGAGCAGGCCATGTTACTGGTAAAGCACTGTATCTGTTTTGTTCAGTAGCTATAGGATCCATTTATCTGGCCAGTCCTGGGCTTCCCTCAGTCGGGCACAGCTGCACTGACAGTATGACAACAAAGGAGCTTGATTAAAAGGCCATTTATGCTAGCGTCGTGGGCTGACAGGCACATATGAGAAGTGCTGTGTGGTCACACTGCTTTCTGGGCTGTAAGAGGAGGCTTTATGTTAAAGTGGAACAGTTCTGGTTTGGCGGTCGAGTTTCTGAACAGACCTTGAAGAACTAGAGTGCTTGTGTTGCAGATCAAAAGCACACATGATATGTAAATCCACCCCAGGATACAATGGCCTAGTGTTGTTCTAAATCATTGTTTTATGAACTTACACTGAATCTAGTATAAGTAACTTTGTTCTTTTTTCTTTTAACAAAAATCAGTTTTGACATAATTCTCCAATCATGTGAAGCGTAGCAGTATATTCTCAGCTTTCCCAACATGAGACGCATGTCATATTGATCCAGCTTAGCTTTTGGTTACACTTTAAAAATGAAATAAATCAAAAAAATAAAGCAACAGCAACCAGAAATGTCCAGTTTTAATGGGATGGATAGGAACATGTCTACCATATATTCCATGCCATGTCTTGAATTACTCACACATTCTCTCAAAGGAATACAGATGGCGGGAGATGGAGGAGCATCGACAGGCAGAGCGGCTCCAACGCCAGTTGCAGCAGGAGCAAGCCTACCTCCTGTCACTGCAGCATGATCACAGGCGGCAGCAGCAGCAGCAGCAGCAGCAACAACAGCAGCAGCAACAGCAGCAGGAAAGAAATAAACAAAGCTATCATGCCCCTGAGCCAAAATCCCACTATGAACCTGCTGAAAGAGCGCGTGAGGTAAGTCCTGCTCATGGAGAGGAATATGCTACTTGCTCCCCCGTCCCTGCACCTGTTGGCATCGTGGTAGCTGTGGCTCTACTGCACTATGTATGGAGACCAAGGTGTCGTGATTGAGGGAAAGGATGTTTTCAAGTGTTGGTTTCTGGTTTCCCAACCCAAGGAATGCTTCTGGTTACTTCTGCTGTCATTGTAAGTGACTGTTTTTAGACGTAAAAGGTTGAAGGAATTTCTGAAGTGCTGCAGACTGAGGGGGACCTGATACTGGAAGAATCCAGTCAGGGAGGTAATCTCATCTGGACTTTATCAGGTGTCTTCACAGGAAGTACTAATGCAGTCGTCAGGCTGTGTTGCTGGCAGGTACTGAAAAGGGGAAATTTGGAGGGAATTGGAAAATGGAGACCCATAAGGGATGAATGCACACAACACCTGTAGATGCTTTAGCCCACGGTCTTGAAAATTTGCTTCAGATAAGTACAAGCCTGAAGTGAGTTGGTTTCATTTCTGATGAGTTTTACCTGCTGAGATCACAGCTTGCTTTTATGAAACTCTGTGGTGCTTCCATCTTTAACTTCAGGCACTCACAAATCCATCTGAAATCATCAGAGTACTGTTTGTCTCAGTGAATGGTCCCCTGGCTTCACTGGTCCATGGTCAACGTCACTAAGCAAGTAACTGTCTCTTTGATGCATACTTGGCTTTTTCAGCAGTCCTTTTCTTATGTTTCCCTTGGACATCATGCTGCCTGTAAGCTGCTAGATTGGGCAGCGCTGGTCAAAACTCTTAATGGCATTCATCACCAGTGTGTGGGTATTAGGTAAATACATTTTGGAACAAGAACAAAAAAAAAAATTAAATAGTTGTGGTTGTTGAACATTACAAAATAGCTTTCAGTCCACCTGTGTCCACTAGTGTTTCACTGCCTTTGAAGTATTGCTGCTGGGACTTGATGAGCAAAACCTCATTTTCTTAGAGATACTATTGTCCAAGTTCTTCATAAACCACAGTCTGCTATCTCATCTGCTCTTGGCTGAAGTATTTGGTATGCGCATTTCTCCTGGAAGAGGTTCAGACTCGTCCAGCATGTTGTGGTGCAGGTGTGGAACCCGCCCTCTTTTCCTCGTGCTCATTTCTGGCCTGCCTTGGTGAAAGCGTAGTGCCGGTCCAGCACTCCTGTCCCACCAGAGGGAGGGTTTTGGAGGGGCAGAGAACCATCTCCATTCTTCCTCTGCCTTTTTCCTTTCAGAGTTGAAAAGAAGAAGAACTAAAGATTCCAAGTCCTTTAACAGAACTGCTGACTCAGCTCTTTTAATGTAATCTTTTCCTATTATGATCGTGCTAGGTAGAAAGAATAAAGTGAAGGCAAAGGAAAAAATGTGTTAGTAGTCAGATTTTCTTGGAGACTGCTATGTAATATTCTCTTTTAAAACGTACAGTAGGAGTATAGCCATAATACCTTGTTGTCTGGCAGTGGGAGTGACACCAGTTAGTCTTAAAAGCAAGCATCAGCTGATGTAATTTTTAACATGAATTACTGACTTGGAGCAAGTATTCTGTGCCTCATACTTCCACAAAGATTTCAGTTCAGAGGAAGTCTTCATCCACTGAGATGCTGACCATCAAGATGATAATCCAGCATTAGCTAACTTTCGAGTTCTGGCTATGTCTAATGATGACCAGGGCTTTATTTTTCCTTATTCCAGCTCCAATGAGTATATAAGGAAGATGATTTCTAAAATTGGCTCTAGGAAACAGAAGGAAGCTTAGAGCAAGAAATGAAAGTTAATACTGTTTTCTGGTCCAGACAGTCAGATGACTGCAACAGGGATTATTTCTATCCAGGGATGAACTGTCTCTTTCCCATGTCTTGCCAGTCTTTGAGAACACGTGGCTTGTGCAGTTTATGTTCTTTGTGGAGGAAACCTCCTGTCATTTACAGCTAGGGACATGAAAGCCTGTTCCTTCAGACAGAAAGGCTTGGGGCTTTTCCTTATTCTGTTCCTAAGAAGGAGACTGATAAGAGGAGTTTGGCCTGTGAGACTGACATGATATTGAAAATGACTGTATGGTGAAGATACTTGACTTCATTATTGCTTTATTTCTCTAGACATGGTGTATTTTGTATGGACTTGGCAGAAGCTTGTCTGGTTGCTCCCATTGGCAAACTGTTATTGTCCTCTAATTTTGGAAAGCAGAGGCAGGTTGGGCTTGTAAAGCAGCCTTGTTAAGGAGTCCTGGAGACTCACATCTGTCTTCTGACATTGATATAGAAATATTTTCATCATGCCAACAGGCTTTAAAGAGGTGACATTTCTGCATGGGAAGCTTGCTTGATATTCTTTTGAGGGCTCAGCACTTTCTGATAAAGTCTTCCCTTCGCAAAACTCTCTGGGTTAGCGTACAGTCACTTCTGTGTGTCTCTGAGAACCAGAAGTAAGTTGCAGGGGCTGTTCTCTGCAGTCTGAGGTCAGAGTGCAGCTTTTTGATGTTGTTTCAGGACCATCTGATAAGAGAGAGTTTGAGTAGTCCTACGGCTTCATACCTAAAGCCGAACTGCCTCAAGTATTACCAGATAGAGAAGCATATGCATCTATCTCTTCTCACATTGCCAAAGGGACACACAGAGGAAAACATATAACTGAATAACATACTTCCCTTTAGGTTAGTGGGGCTTCTACTTGTAGCAAGGACTAACAATGGGAAAAGTATTTTGAAATTGTAAAGTTGTTTCTACTTTCACATATCCCTTTTGTTGTCTATGTCTGCTGATGGGTGCTAACTAGTCTAGACAGCAGGAAGCTCCCTGATAGGTCTTTCCTATTACTTCACAGCATACTGGCCACTGTAAGCTCTTTCCTAGTATGTATTTCCCATGTTGGCATGCTTGACATTTTGATGCAGTTCATTGTGTTTAAATTGCTGGTGAAACCTGCAGGGATGAAACCACTGCCAGGCCTCAAATATATTTCATTTCTTTATGGCAAAAGAAGAGGGTAGTCACCTTCTTACTTCTACTGCTGTTGGTTTTATTGACTCCAGATATAACCTGGGTTTTTTTTGGTATTTTTTTCTTAGGTGGAGGAGAGATTTAGAAAAACTAATCAGGGCTCCCCTGAAGCACAGTCTAAGCAGATGGGCAAAGTGTTGGAGCCACCAGTGCCTTCAAGATCAGAGTCCTTTTCCAATGGAAACTCAGAACCTGCTCAGCCTGCCCTGCAGAGGCCAATGGAGCCCCAAGTAAGTGCCCAGGGAAATATTGGTGAGCCTGGAGGAAGTGCAAGAAGTCCTAACATGTTTCCTTCATTTTTTCAGATCTTGGCACAGAGAAAGTCTTACTTAAAGAGTAACATTCTCACTCAAAATAGCTTATTTAGTAGATTAACTTTGTATGTTTTTGCTTACTGATTTGATAAACGGGTAGATTTCTGCTTTGTTTTTAAAGAAAACTGTTGTTCTGTTATTATCTGTGCAAGAGTGGAATAGTCAGCTAAATATTGGTCATAGGTGCAGTACACTTCTACAGTTCAGAATTTGATCTGTGCATAGTATTTGCTATCAAAAAGAATGTTGAGGAAAGAAGTGAGCTGATTTAGTCTTCTAAGCTGTTTGGGGAACAAAAAAACCAAACAAACATGTTTTTTAACAGAATAAGCATTGCTTTAAAGAAATCCACAAAACACGACTAAGAAAAGCAAGTTTGTTGTCAGTGGGCTTATACTTGCTAAATAAAGCTCTGTTACCACCCCTGGAAAATCAAAAAGAGGTTGGAACCACTGAGCTATGTGACTGCTGTCATCCTGTTGTTTGCTAATGAAAACCTCCAGAACTTGGTAACTATATCTCATAGGACTTACAGTATGAATTTAAAAAATAATCTGAAGTCTAAAACTTATAAATAACCCAAGCAGTTGAGATATGCTACATTAAAAGTGTGCTTCTATATTAAGTTTGTCTGTTTCCATGCAGAATTTCTTTCTCCCAAATAAGTCAGTTGATGACAGCGCAAGCTAAACCTGTTCCTGATTGTGACTAGGCATTGCAGCTCGTTTGGGTGACAGGAGAATTTGAGCAGACGAGAGAGTGGGAGAAATCAGGACAGAACTTCATTCTGACTCATTAATTCCTGGCTTTTATTCAAACCTCCATGATTATTTCAAAGTACTGCACTTGTATTTTTGTGCTCTCTGTGCCAGTTACTTTTAAAGTCTGGCCTTCCACTCACATTAAGAATAATCAGACTCTTCAACAGCTGTGTGTATAAAAATTGAGGAAATAATAACCATATAAAAATACGTACAGCCAACCTACTGATAATGACATTGAAAGTGAAGTTTCGATTAATTACTAGGTGCAGATGCAGTGTGTTCTTCAGTTTTGATCTTTTCTCCTCCTTGGCTTCAGAAATTAACTTTGAAATGTGTGCTTATGCACAAGGAGGGAGTAGGCTGGAATGGAGGATCAGTATAGATTTCAAGGAAAATCCCCAAGGGTTTTTACCTCTGGAGTCACTGCTGTGCCTTCTCAATATCTGTAATTGAATATGTGCATGTGTACGTGTGTGTTTAGTTTGTTTATGAATATGTGTATATGTACAGTATATGGTACATATATGGCATATGTATAATATGCATTGCCCATATGTATACTATATACAATAATACAATATATATTATGTTTCTGTATATATATTGCAACGACTCTAAAGGAATAAAGGCTTTTGTGTTATGGTCATTCTCCAAAAGTTTGGAACTGTATCTAGTTTCCAAATTTTTTTAGATAACATAAATGTCTGTTGGTTTGCACACTTTATGGCCTTCTTTAATTTTGCACATTTCTTCAATTGGATAACCACTTCAATTTTCCCAACCCATTGGTGCCACCATGAGATCTGGCCAAAGCCCACTGAGGACTGGGGAGCAGAAGGTGGCTCCTGTCTTGTGTGGCCTTTGACCCCATGCTCATGGCGCAGATGTTAGGTCCCCTTTTCTTTTGGGCACTAGTGTATGTGTATGTGGAGAGCGTAGCTCGCAAAAATGCATATGTGCTGTATTTTCAGTCTGTTGCGTTCTCTGGGCGCTTGCCTTGCTTTTAAGTGCATTGATTCCACCCCACGCTTACCTAATGCCATAACAATTTGTCTCTGCCCACCCCACCTGCCTTTATTCTGTGTTAATTGGACAGCCGGTTATTCTGAGCGCATTGAATGTTTTATGTTTTGTTTTCTTGTAAGGTACAGTGGTCCCATCTGGCATCTCTCAAGAACAATGTTTCCCCTGTCTCGCGATCCCATTCCTTCAGTGACCCTTCTCCCAAATTTGCTCATCACCATCTTCGTTCCCAGGACCCATATCCACCTTCACGCAGTGAAGTGCTAAATCAGAGTTCTGACTCTAAGTCGGAGGTACCCGACCCCACCCAAAAGGCTTGGGCTAGATCAGACAGTGACGAGGTGCCTCCAAGGGTAAGGAGTAGAAAGACAGATGTATGCTATTTCTTGATGATAATGATTTTTTTTTAAAGGATGTCATAGGCTGGGCACTGGGAAGACCACGCCCTCATAACCACGGTAACAGCATTTTAGAAAGCAGATCATCATGTAGGTGTTCATTCACTGGGCTAACAATAATGAACCTGAAGTACAATCTTGAAGCTGCATATAAAGTCGATAATTATTTATAGAATGCAGCTATTTCAGAGAGACAGTTGATTATGCAAAGTTAACCAATCATTGCCATCTTCCAGAAAGGATTTAAAATGTCCCTGAGGTTATTGCTCAGAGCTAATTTTCTTCTTCATCTGGTAGCAACCCAAACTATGAATCACAGGCATATTTAAAATTGAGATGGAACTGAACAAAAAGGAAACATTCAATATTTCCTCCTCCGCTCCCCAAAAGCCCCTTCCGTCCACTGGGATTTGCTTCTTCTAAGTATATTCCTGCTCCCCCACCAGTCTTTGCCTTCTGCTGATCCATTCCTGGGCATTTGTTTGGTTCCCCTAAGCTTATTCTCCTAATTCTCATGCTGTTCCAGCAAATTGCTTTGTGCCTCCCCTGCTTCAGTCAAAGTGCTGTATTCTTTTCAAATGTCTCAGTAGTTGGAAGGTAGGGAGGTGTGTATGTGTTTGTGTGGTAGCTGTTAAACATTACTTAAGATTATGATTAAACTTTGGAGTTCTCTTCAAAATCTGAACAGCATCCCAATTAAGGCTTTTGGTTTTGTGGGTGTTTGCTTTTGGTTGTTGATGCTGATTTGAACATAGTCTAAATGGTGTTAAAATCGTAATATATTCTGGAGCAGGAGAGGTCTAGTCTTCCTTTTCTTTCTCTCCTTTTCATGGATTTAACTCAGACTTTTTTCTCCCAAGGTACCTGTGAGAACAACATCCCGATCACCAGTCCTGTCCCGTCGTGATTCTCCACTGCAGGGCAGTGGGCAGCAAAATAACCAAGCAGGTCAAAGAAACTCCACGAGGTTTGTCAGCTTGTCTATGTCCATGCCTTTCCTGTGTTGGAAAGAAAAGGTTTTATGAGAAGCTGGGATCTTTTTTGGAGAGTTTTTGGCATATCTGTTGGATGTGAAAAGAGGAGAGGTTTTTATTTTTCACCTTTTCAGTAATGATTAATGTTAATTTCCATCGGTACTCCACACGTGCCAATGAACACTGGCTAAATTTCCTCTTGCCTCTCCTTTGAGTTGCCTGCCCTATGCCTATTTCCAAGCATCCTTACTATTACTGAAAAATGTGGCTATTGGTGAACATCGTGCCTTCTGGAACAACAGGTTATCTTGGGTTACAGTGGGGTCTTCTGGCAGCAGTAGTGTTTGTAAGATGTAAATTGAAGAGATCTGAGAAACTTTCCAACCTCTCAGCCAGAATCAGACTTGAAGAGAGACAGAAGCAACCATAAACTGTAACACAGAATGCTGGAGGTCAGGAGGGAAAAGAAAGGGATTGCTTCTAAATCTCAGTAAAGCAAAACTTACTTGCTGGTAGTGGGGGAGGGTATTCCAGGAGGGACAGGAATTTCCAGCTTTCTGGCTTGTGCTTGGGTGGCCTTTCTGAGCCAGTTTAAAACCTGCTGCATCCAGCCTGAGAGATCCGGTTGCTTTGGGTTAGATATGTAAGAATGCCAGGTGGCCAATTCCTAATAAAATGAATAGCTTATAACTGCCTAAACATTTTGGTTTGGGCCATTTTAAATAAGGCTGTCTGTATTTCAGAGTGAGCCATTGCTTGTGTTGTGAACTGTCGTTGATTTTCTCAGCTCAGTGTTATGTGTTCTTATAGATCAGTTATTAGCAGAACACTGTGGAAGAATGAAGTTTGAATTTAGAAACAGGAATCTGAACTGCATGACCAAGACTTTTCTCACTTCTCTGATACAGCAATATAGAGCCTCGTCTGCTGTGGGAAAGGGTGGAGAAGCTCGTACCAAGACCAGGCAGTGGCAGTTCTTCAGGTTCAAGCAACTCTGGCTCACAGCCTGGTTCCCACCCTGGCTCTCAGAGTGGGTCTGGAGAACGGTTCCGGATGAGATGTAAGTCCTTTCTCACCCATCAGAACATAGGGTTTTTAAACTCACTGAGCCATGTAATGCTCAGTAATGAAGGATTGTAGCTATCACTGGGAAAGGCCTTTGAACGTACAGTGCTGATGATAGCTTAGCTTTCAACCCACCTCTTGTCTATGCATGCCTGCTTGGGAAAGGTGGACAACACAAATGTGTTGGGGAATGACGAATCACCTTCATGACAACGTGTTCATTTACTGCTATGTCTCTTGATGCATATTGTCTGTCACCTTGGTGTTTGTTGAACGGGTGCAGTCCTCTAGGGATGGGTCTCAGATAGGGGCATATTGGATGCTGATGCACGTTGGCTTCGGTCAAATTATGGAGTTTCAGTCACCTGCAAACCCAATTCTTAGTGCAAATGAGATGGTATCTGCAACTACTTTGATTCACAGTTGTGCGACAATTTACAGTCATAGATCAGCTGCACCTGTAGAGATCAGAGTTTAGGAAGAATTTTTTATACAGTCCTTCAGAGAAAATGTGATAATGAACTAGTGAAACTGATGTATCGCTGTCACACACTGCCTTGATAGCTTTCACACCTCTCTTCTTCACTCCAAAGCGGGATAAGAAAACATATTTTACCTTCTTGTTGAAACCCCCGTTTTGTCTTGTTTTCCTTCTTGGAACATGCAGCATCATCCAAATCAGAGGGTTCACCATCGCAGCGTCATGAAAGTGCACCTAAAAAGCCTGAAGAGAAAAAGGAGGTCTTCAGACCTATCAAGCCTGCTGTAAGTTGCATCTGCTTTCTCCTGTCCTCCCTCACACTTAAGTAGTCCTCCAAAACGCTGTGTGATACTCCATTCATGGTGTCATTGGGTGTGAACTTCAGCCTGAGCTGGAGTTTGTATGTCTGTGGGCCTGGCAGTACATTCTTGCCTATGCAATTACCTCTATACATCACAGTTTCTTAAACAATAGAATTTGTTCTCCCTTGGGAATTGATTTCTGCTCTCTCATCTGCTTCCTTCCTAACCTTCACATTCTCTTTCTTTCAATCCTGTGTTTCCTTGCTGTGACTGGACCACTGATAATGCATTTGACCTGAATGTACCAATGCTGTGCTGAATGGTGCAGGGAGAAGTGGTAAGACCTTAAAATGTTGCTATTCCCTCTGAAAAATTTCTGATGTTTTCTTCATCTGGTCGCTGCTATGGTTAATTACTGTTCTATGTGTGCTGGGGTTCACAGGAGGTTTTTGCAGTACTTCCAGCTTTCCCTGTAACTTTTTTCACTTGCTGTCATGATTCTGCACTAGCACCCAAATCTTACAGTTAGAGCTGCTCTTTTAAAGAAACACAGAGGTGGTTCCTTCACTTCTGGTGCATGTTGTGTGAACTATTTGCCATCAACCGTATTTGTCTAAATAAATCATAGCTACACAGTTAAGAGCAGTGTGCACTGACTGCAAACCTGTTTTACCCACACCCTGAACTGCTGACAGAAAAGATGCTTATGTCCTGTACTGTTTGACAGTTGTGTGTGATGGAGTCAGTGCTAAAGAATCTGACTGCTCAGGTGAACTTAGGGTAGATCCATGAACCTAGACACGACTATAAAGGTTTCAAGGTGATCAACTCAATACAGCTGACCAGATACGCTGTGCCTTGGGTGGCTCAGTAACTCTTAAACTCCTTCTGCTGTCTCACTGCCAAGAGTATCTTGGTGGATGCTATTAGCCTGCAAAGTTCAAAATGAACTGTAGCAGTCAACCACAGAGTCAGAGTAGATCTGGGTGCTTATGTAAGTCTTTCATATGATATAATGGGATAAACTGAAGTCACGATCAGGATAGTCTGGACTCAGATTATATGATGATTATTTTTTTTTAATAATATTGTAAGGCCTTCTTAGGTTGACTCTTTAGGTGCTTTAATTTATCAGAAAGTACACTTTGATGACTGTTAGGAATTAATAAATCAAAGGAAACAGTGCTGCTGTGGAAACACACGAGTGAGTGAACTCAGGCAACTAATTCATTGGGACTGCCTTGCAAACTCTTCTCTGTTGACTACAACACGGTTTTCTTCCTGCTTTTCCCGTCAGGATTTAACTGCATTGGCAAAGGAGCTGCGAGCAGTAGAGGATGTGCGACCTCCACATAAAGTGACTGACTATTCATCCTCAAGTGAGGAGTCAGGGACGACAGATGAAGAAGATGATGATATGGAACAAGAAGGAGCAGATGAATCTACTTCTGGACCAGATGATGTCCGAGCAGTGTTAGTTCTGTGTTTTGCTTCTGTTTTTCCTCTTAGGGGGTTGAAAGTGGGCATTTTGGCTTGTGCATTAGTTCTGTCAACTTGCAGCAACCTGTGAACAAGTCATAGCGGCCTTGTGCACTCAAACTTCAAAAATCTTTTCAAAATCAAGCTGGGCATTTGGGAGCCAAGTTAACAGATAAGTCTCATTAAGTCATTTCTCTAAGTGGGTAATCAGTTTCGCAGCTCCTCAAGAAAGTGCCTTGGGCCCACAGTGAAGTAGGCTGGACAGCACTTGTACCTATAAATCATATCTTTTCCCTCTTCTCTGTTCGGATTTATAGTTTTAGTAGCATTTAACAGATTTCTAACTTCTTTCTTTTTTAAAGAGAGGCTTTTGTAGGCAGGTTATGTAAATATTCCACTCTGGTCACAATCTCAAATTAATTTGGACTGTACCTTGGTGTGGAGAGTAGAAGTTAGGACACAAATACTCTTAGCTCATCCTGATTATTTTTTTTTTGTCTGGCAAATAGGTCAACACTGAACTTGAGCAATGGTGAAACAGAGTCTGTAAAAACTATGATTGTCCATGATGATGTGGAGAGTGAACCTGCCTTGACTCCTTCTAAGGAGGGCACCTTAATTGTCCGACAGGTATTGCTTTTCCTTCTCTGTGCAGTGTTGCACCTTTTCTGTGCTCATTAACCCACTCGCTCATTCACCCATGCTGTTTCTACATTATATTCGTTGTTCGTATTATCAAGACACAGCTCTAGTCAATTTCAGATGAGCAAGGTGTTCGATGCATGCAAAGAAGAGCGTAGTCCTTCACCCTTTGCTACTGTTTTGCATGCTTTCCAGTGACACCCGTGGCAGCACCATGCAGAGTACCTCAAAGTCTGTGGGAGAGAATGGTAGAAAAGCCATAGGTGTGTGGAGCTGGTACCTGGAGCAAGAAATCTAGTTTAGTTTAGTTTTACTATGGAAGCAAATGTGACTTTCAGGAGTGGGGCTGGGAGGGAGGCTGGAGGGGAAGTATACAGGGCTGTAAAAGAAATTCTTCTGTAGTTGAGGGCAATACAGACCACCTAGATAGCACACTCACTCTCACACACACAAATTCATGTGGGGGAATGGCAAAGCAAGAAGATGGTGAGGCAGAGAGCGTGGACAGAGTTAGAGCGCTGTGGTGTTGCCTTTAATTGTGAAAATATTGCATTCGTGTGCCTGTGAAAGATAACAGTTCCCTGCTTTTAAATGAGCTTATGTTAATGAGCGTGTGAGCTTATGCGAGTTTCTCCAATAATCACATTATCTGAATTTCACAACTGAATGCCAATTTCTCCATTTAGTTCTCTGGTTTGAAAATGAAGGTTTCATGCTTATTGTTTTAAATAGTTAGGTGAAGGCATTCGACAGACAGTCGATGTTCATGTCTCTGTAGGATTGAAGTTAGTTTTAAACAAAACAGTAAGGGAAGAAATCCTCACCCCCCAAAATGTGCTTGTCTGCATTGTGGTGGAATTCTTACCGGCACAGTTCATTTCACATTAGTTTCTAGAACTGCCTGTGCAAGTTCACCACATGAACTAAACTTCTGCTGCCAGAAAAAGTGGGAATTTACAGAATTGAAGTGATGCTGCCCATTTTCCCCTTCAATCCAGACATCAAGGCATAGATTGTCAGCTTATTTAGAAAGAAAATGTAAAAAGGTAGGAAAGAGTGAGGGAGAGGAGAGAGGTTGTTAGAGATATAGACCTTTAAGCAGCACTTGAGCAAGACAAGTGTGCCTGTTTTCTCTACAGAGTACAGTTGACAAAAAGCGTGCCAGCCATCATGAGAGCAATGGCTTTGCCGGTCGCATTCACCTCTTGCCAGATCTCTTACAGCAAAGCCATTCCTCCTCCACTTCCTCCACCTCCTCTTCCCCATCCTCCAGCCAGCCGACACCCACCATGTCCCCACAGACACCCCAGGACAAGCTAACTACTAATGAGGTATGTCTTACACCACAGCTGGCTGCTTTCGTAGGGCTGTAGCAGCATTGCCTAGTAGCTAGTTTGCAAAGGAACTCCAGCCAATCTCCCCTGCTTTTTTTTCTGTCACCTTTATTCCCACCCCCAAAATAACAAATTTCAGTTCTCTGTAAGAAGCCCTTAACTCTAGAGCAGTCCCACGCCAAACTTGCCAGTTTACTATTTTTGCTTCCTCTTAGTGAGTCATTAATTGCATGGCGTTTGTTTTAATCTAAACTTGACTGCTGTATTTTCTAGACAATCTCCTTTATTTTTTAATTCTCTTTTATTCTGGGAGGAGGCTAATGGCGAGCAGTGTGCCTCTTAAAAATTAGCAGTTCATTTTGCCTTTGTCAATAGAGGCCGGGCTAATAATGGTACACGTATAAAACTGCTTGTGGAAACTCACCCTTTGGGAGAGGAAACCACCGTGGAAGGACTTTTAAAACTTAGCACGTGGGCTGGGGTGAACACATCAGGTGTTAGCCAGGAGCCTTTAAAATCCATATATATTATTGCTTTGAAATAATGAATGAGGAAAATGTTTGTGCTCTGAAACGCGGCTGTGTAAACGCGCCATCTACCAGCCCTGCTTGTGTCTGTTGGAGAACCAAGGTTTTCCTACTGGGGAAGCTCCCTCCTGGTCTTCTGGGCTAGCCCCAGGGCACTGAGAGGAGCAGTGCCTTCCCTCAGTCACCAGGCGCTGCTAGACAAGCCCAGCCCTTCACATGTGTATGGTCCCTTGCAGCAGGGGAGATGCAAGTATGTGAACAAAGGGCACTGTTCCCCACTTAATATGTCCAGCAGTCTGTCAGTCAGCCCACTTGTGGCTGCTCTGCTCCCACTGGATGGCCAGCCTGGCGTTCAGGGAGAATCTCTGTGTGCAAACAAAGGTGGCACAAGGGGAGGGAAACTTGTGGAGCTGCTTCTAAGTCTAGAGCCATCCTACCCTGTAGGTGTGGAAGTACTGGGATGGGAGTAATGGATTGCAGTGAGTTGGGTGGGCCCTTGGCATTGCACATTTTTACCATGGACTCAAAAATTCTTTTGAACCCCATGACTGGAGGGGGGGGGGGGGGGGGGGGGATTCCTCCTGGAAATTCAGTTAGGGCAGTATTTCATTTTCAGCTGTGCTTCATCCATCTTTGATCTATGTAAAAGCACACTCTTGTAGGTTACAGAGATCAGGCGATGGATGCACAGATATGCTTGTTCCTTCCTTTGATCTGAGCAATAACTATGCAGGGTTTCGTTAACTCAGCCTGGTAGGTGGAGGCGGTGGCAGTGGCTGGTGGTGAAGGAGTCTCTTGGTATTTAGCTGTGCAGGGGAGTGATGTGCTCATAAGACCCACTGCTATTTTTTTTTGTAGAGTAGAAGCTTAGAAGGATCAGAGGTTGAAGATTAGTTGTTGATGATAAAGTCTATAACTATACTTGCATAAGACTGAGCAAAAACCTTAGTACTGCTTGGTATAACTCACCCACATGTACACCTTTTATGTATATAATACATATATATTTTTACTTGTCCCATTCTGCTTCAGTGTGCAATGTTGTCACTATAATACTAAACTGGCAAGAGTCTTTAAGTTGTTCCATTTCCACTTTTAACAGTTCATTGTTTCACTTGTCTTCTTCCTTTCTTTATGTTTATTTTATTTTTCATGTTTAGACCATATAACTCAGCAAGCACCAGTGATTTTGTTCACTACACATTCATAGCTCCATATCACCTTTTGCTACACCTTCCACACTAATGAGCCCCTTTGTTCGATACAGGTTTAATATTTTGCTTTTGTCAAATAAAGGTGGAAGAACCTGCTGCAGCTTTCTGGCAAGAGGCTCAGGTTAAGCAAAATAGGGAGAGAAATTGCAATGGACAGTGAAACATAAACCATCACAGAAGTGAATGCTTGATTGCGTATGGTTCTGATTTTGTTGCACAAGCCAAGGGATCGAATTTCAGAACTTATTTCATAACTAGCTCATCTTAGGAGATTCCTCATCAATACTGGAGTTGAGTATAGCGGATAGCTTGAAGATCAGGTAGTGGACATATATTTAAGCAGGTTTTTCAAAAGGAGGCATTCCCTCACTCTGTGCCTTATCATAGGGGCCGCTCAAATCTTTGCTAGCAGCTGAAGTGACAGAGATGAAGACTTAGCTACTCGCATTTTGCTGTAACATGTGCGGTGTGTACATGTTCAGGTGTGGTGCCTGCAGTGCATTATGTATCTGTAAAGGAAGTGTAAAAGCTTGGGGAGGCTCTGTAGTGACTTTAAAATGTTGGTTGTTGTTGTCCTTGCTTTTTATTGTCGTTGATATTAATAAAGTTGAAATTTACATTGCAGACTCAGTCCGCTAGTAACACACTCCAGAAACACAAATCTTCCTCCTCCTTTACACCTTTTATAGACCCCAGATTACTACAGATTTCTCCATCTAGTGGGACAACTGTGACTTCTGTGGGTAAGTAAAATAGCTGAAGACGACAATTAAAAAGGGGTTCAGTTACTTCAGTGGCTCTTTAAAGTACTGCGAGTGTTACCATCATGCTTGTTATTTGATTTGCAGTGGATTGCATAGTTTCTTTCTTTTTCCATTTACATTTCTTACAAAAAGAAATTGCTTGCTCAGTAGTCTCATTTATCAATTTGGGTTGTTTGATGTGAAGAATATATGGCTAGAATCCATCACTTAAGGGATACTACACGCACTTTACCTTTCTTCTTTTCAGTAGGATTTTCTAGTGAAGCAATGAGGTCAGAGGCAATAAGGCAAGACCCTACACGGAAAGGCTCTGTTGTCAACGTGAATCCTACAAACACACGACCACAGAGTGATACCCCAGAGATCCGCAAATACAAGAAGAGATTCAATTCTGAGATACTGTGTGCTGCCTTATGGGGTAAGGAAAACCTCTTCCTTGCTTACCTCCCGCAGTGCTGAAGTGCAGACATGCTATTATGATCTTATGGTCTTTGAGAATCTCCCTCTCAAACCTTAGCTATTTCTTTGCATTTTTTCAATGCTTGTGTATGTCTTTTGCTGCAAGATCTGGTTGTTTTTATTACAGTTTTACAATGTGCTGCTTCAGCTTTGATACAATTTCTTACTTCTGTATAAATGCTTCCAATGGTGGGAAGGAAGTTAAGACTTCGCTCAGCTCTCTCTAACCCCTTCTACTGCATTTCTTACTCTCTCTTGGGGAGCTTTGAGGAGCCTGTGATGATCTTTGCATATTACACCTGGTATACATAGGATATTCCATTTCAAAAATAACCATCTTGATGCTGACACCACAGCACTTGATGAAGACGTGTTTCGTAAGATGACTGTCCACCTCTGTCATCAGTTTATGTTGGAAAAGAAGTGTAGGAGGAACACTTTGCAGCATGAGACTTAGCTTTGTCTCTCATAAGGTGGTTAGTGGCATGGAGAAGCTGGGTGTTGGGGTATCAGCTGACCAAGTATGTCTGACCTTCTTGTCACAAGGGCTAACTTTTAAGTTTCAGACAGTTAGTCAGTATCCTATGCTGATGAAAGGCTTAGGGCAGTGTTTCTTGCCTGCTACTATGTGAAACTGCTGCTACAGTGCCAGGCTGAAAGCTTTTCTCTGCTGGGTAACATCTCTGTGGGGTCACCTGAGGTTTTTCTTTACCTAGGCATTGAGAAGTGATGCTTGTATATGTTATGCAGATGTTTATATAGCATTCTTAAAGCTATAAATATATACACATGTAATTTTAAAGACTATGAAGAAGAGATGTGGCCAATCCCCAGAGTCACTTGGTGTGTGTATAGGTAGGACAAGGCACTTTTCTTTACATTTTCACAGCTCTTTGCAAAGTTTCACTTATCTTTTGAGGTTATTTCCAGCATTTCTTGTTTTTCAGAACAGCTTTATTGACCTTTCCCTGTTGCCAGCAAAGCCATGTCAGTTAAATAGCTTTTCTAAATACCATATCCTCTTCCTATCTGAGTTTTCCTTTATTTTCATAGTTTAATGGTAAGAATTTTTACCCCCATGCTACTTCTGCATGTATTCCTATGAATAATTTTCTGGTAAAACAAGGAAACTTGTGCAAGTGTTAGCTTTCAGACTCTAAGAGGCAGAAAGAAGTCATATAGGATCAGTAAAGATGACTCATAGTTTCTCTGATCTGGCTTGTTTTGCCAATAGCAATTTGTGTTAATGGTTTAATATTTCTTTGATCTATATATCTGATTGTTATGGTGATTTAAAATGTAGGTGTAAAATCTGAGATGTTTTACAGCTGTGACAAAGCACTTCCTTGTTAAACATTTATTGCTGAGCTGATGGTGGTCCAAGCTTGGTGCACATGCTCATTTCTTGATGAGTTTTAGCTTCCTTTTCCCTTAAGCAAATGAAGTCATTTTATAGTGATGTTTCTTATTTGAAAAGAAAAAATTTGCTTTGCTTTGTTTTCCTTTTCCAGTGTTAATGGCAGTGTCTGGTAGGTTTCTGGTTGTGTCAGTTCTGTGGCACTATTTCTAATGGCACTGAGTGGTGGAAGTTAATTATACAGATGCAGCAACATGGATTTTTACACCCAACCTCTGCAGAGACCCTGTGCCTTTTCAGGAAACATTTTCATGTCTGAGAAATCAGAACTGTTTAATCATAGAGTGGAGGTAGAAGAAGAGCTCAACTGGCTGTGAATAAAGACAGTGTCTGCATTTTAAAATACAGGCTCTGTTTGCCACCAGCGTGGTACCTCCTTAGTTTCATCTTGATATAGCTAAGGGGGAAGGAGTGAGGGATGGGCGCACGTGTCAACTCAGAGCAGAAACAACCGTGATGCAAAGGCTGCAGAGGAAGAGGTGAGGGTGGAGGCAGATATGCAAAGAGGGGAAGGGTCTGAGAGCCAGCACTTTGTGTGTGGTTTTGTTTTAACTATAAGCCACAGTGAATAAGAGTTAAAAATATGTATCAAAGCAACAGACCTAGAGCTTCAGGAAAGAGGCTGAGAGGTGGGCTCTTCCTTAACCAGTTTGGTGTCCCTTCACCCTGTGCCTTACTCTTCCTGTATCCTTCCTCCACTTACTGTTTTGAGGATGTGGCCTAATGTGAGAGATGGGAGATTTGTAATACACATGGGGGTGTGCAGTGGGAGCCAGCAATTTCAGACCTGCATAGGGGCTACATAGGAGGGCGAGAAGGAGACAGTGAAAGCATCAGTAGCTAAAGGAGAGTGTGGAGATAGGCTCTGTGCTGCTTGTGTCCATAGGCTCTCCTACCTTGGGGGTGGGGGGGCAGAGAAACAGCAGAGCAGCATGTTTGAGCATGGAGAGGTTATTGTTTCTGGGGACTGCTGGGCCCTCTGAAGTTTACTTAGAAAAATCATAGAATGGCTTGGGATGGAAGGGACCATTAAGACTGCCTAGTTCCATCCCTCCTGCTGTGGGCAGGGCTGCCTTCCCCCAGCTCAGTCTGCCCAGGGCCTCATCCAACCTGGCCTTGAGCGCCTCCAGGGGTGGGCCACCACAGCTTCTCTGGGCAACCTGAGCCAGTGTCTCACTGCCCTCTGAGTAAGCAGTTTCTCCCTAACACCCAATGTCAACCTCCTCTCTTTATTTTAACACCATTCCCTCTTGTCCTGTCACCATCTGTCTATGCAAAAAGTTGGTCTTCTTCTGTGTTTATAAGCTCCCTTTAAGTACTGAAAGGCTACAGTGGGTCTTCCCACAGCTTTCTCTTCTCCAGAATGAACAAGCTCAGCTCCTTCAGCCTTTATTCACAGAAGAGGTGCTCCAGCCCTCTGACTGTCCTTGTTTTGGTGGTCCCAGGCCTGGATGCAGTGCTCCAGATGGGGCCTCACAAGAGCAGAATATAGGACAATTACCTCCTGCTCCCTTCTGGCCTCATGTCTTTTGATATGGCCCAGGATACATTTGGAAGAGACAAGAGAGAGGAAAATGGAGATGGTTAATATGTGTCACTCCTCTCTTTCTTCCATCCAGAGGCTTTTGAGAGCGCCCCAGCACCATCATCACCTTCTGGCTGTGGCTCTGTTCCCCCATAACACCTCATCCGCCTTAGGAAATGGTGCACCATAGGATAGGGTGAATGTTCCCTCCTTTTTGCAGCTCCTCCAACATGTGATAGTAAGGATGATGTTTAGGTAGCTTTCCCACATTCCTTAGAGGTGGGCAGTTTAATGAGTAATGTGCTTCTTCCATGCTTTGAGAAGGCAAATAATCGCTATAGACACAGACTATACTCAGTAGCGGACATCCATGGGTCACACACTGTATTAAGAAGGATTCAGTTAGTGAATGGCCATTTGCACCTGTATAGCTTTGTCAGCGGACTGTTGGTCTAGAGAGTAAAGCAATAAGCGATATAATTAAGACTATCTTCTGTGAGTTTCTCTTTCATTGTTTCATTATTTCACTGTGCTTAAGGATAACAAGTTTTACACCAAGATTGCAACAGAGAAGTGTAGTGGAAACCATCCCATGCATGTGGTTTGCTTTCTGTTCCCTGTACTGTATTTGACCTACCTCGTCATCATTTGTGGACTGAAACACTATAATAATTATTGAAAGTGTTTATGAAGCACAAATGTAATTACATATTAACAAATTTTTTAGCCTTTTGGTATGATATATGTGTATACATATACACATACACATACAGAATGCAATTGGCTTTGAGCTCTAAGGTTCCATCTACTCATAATAAGGTTTCCAGTGGATGTGTGGACCTTTGTAAAAAGAAGCTAACCTTCTTCATTTATAATCACTTAACCTGTAGGAGAGATGGTTGGAAACACAATTTAATTTCTCTAGATTTAACATTCAGATGGCAAAGGTTGTTGGGAAGATGAGGACCAGCCCCATGCCTGTCTCTTTACCAGGAGGGCTGCACTACAATCTAGTCCTCCCAGTAGAGCCCAAACTCCTGCCAGTGCTTTTTTTGTCCTTATCTACATCATCCTGTTACCAGCCCCCCTAATCAACAGCTAACACATCCTTCAGAATATATAATCTTGGGTACTCTGTCGTGCCTCACCCCTCCATCTCCAGTATTGGTGTGACTTCTTGTTTGGAAACTGATGTTCCAGGAAGTTCCCCATAGTCTCCCAGTCTCTCATGCTCTTGTACACTGTAATTTGGTGTCAGCAGTCTCTGAGTGCAGGTAACGTACAGCAAGTCGAGATCATTCAGATTGATTAGACTTGCTTGAGACAAGGCAGTTGCTATGGAAAGGCATAATTTCATCAGAGCATGTAGAAAATCTGTCTACTAACTTGGATCTCTTTTTGTTTCATCTAGGAGTGAACCTGTTAGTGGGCACAGAAAGTGGTCTGATGCTGCTAGACAGAAGTGGTCAGGGGAAGGTTTATCCGCTCATCAATCGAAGAAGATTCCAGCAAATGGATGTACTTGAAGGGCTGAATGTCTTGGTGACAATTTCTGGTAATGTTAATTTTCTGTGTGATCTTTCCTCCATCTGGTATGGCATGGCAAAGAGCTTTTTTTGGCAGTCTGTGTGTTGAGGGGGAAAGTCTTGACTTGAATGAAGACAGTAGATTTTCCATCATTTTGCCTCTCTTGAATCTGCAATTTGTTTCTAAGAATGAATCATTTTCCCCATAGTACCCTGTGCATGCTTGCCCCCTGTCCTTCCTCCTTCTAATGTTTTTATAGGTTTGGAGGAAACTTTCTGTACGTTAATGTTTTGTGAAGTTTGTAGAAGTGACATTCTACCCTTCTGCTGCAGTTACTTGCAGCCTGGCCTCTTTATAACCAAAATATTATTTGCTTCTGGAATTTAAAGGCATCTTCTGTGTATAAAAATGTATAATCATAAATGCTCTTGCAAGGTAGATAAGAATGACGAGAGAGAGAGAGAATGCGCGTGTCTAACGGGGTGTGGGGAGTGCAGTATTTGCGCAATGTGGAAATTGCTATTGTGAGGAGGCAGCTTGAAGCAGCTTTTGGCCTTGCCTCTCACTGGATGCAACTGCAGACGACTCAGCAACAAGAGATGAAGGGCGGTGGTGATTGCTGTGTTTGTTTTGTGTGCACTGATGGAAAATGTGTTTTATAAAGCTCGAGGTTCCAGACTCCTTGGCTCCAAAGAGTTATTGCATAAGGTTATTCTGCCATTAAGTTACTTGATGTGGTGCACTGTTAATCTTTCTTCACAGGTGGTGTTCAGCCATTTACTTTATTTTTGATTTTGTTTGTTTGGGAAATGAGTCTTTGCTATGCTGTGCAGTTGAGAGAGAGAATGTTAAATGACGTTTTGCACAGTGATCCGTGTTATTCATTGCAGCCACTAAAAATTTTGTTGATGCTTCCGAGCTCATCTTACCCTGCTGGAGTCTCTTCAAACTCTTGTACAAAAGGACACGCACCTAGACTGTGTGTTAGATGTATTACATTAATACAACTGAAAAGGGCCATGCCCATGCTGGTGTTGTCACACTTAGTTCTCAGCTCCAGCAGTGTCATGAAGCATTTAAAAGGAAAAGATGAGTCAAGGAGGTTTTAAAAAAGCAACCTGTTGTGTGTCCACAGTGTGTTAAAAACATAAGCTACTTGAAAAGCATTATTTGATAGTTTATTCTATAGTCGACCTCATAAACCAAACTATTGTGTAATCCAACTTGTGCAAAACGTGTAGATTCAAAGCGTACCCTACACAAACAGAAGTGTCTGCGATTAAATCTTGTGTGTAATTGTTTCAGGTTTATTTATGTTTGCGTCAGTCACAATCTGAGAACCCTGACACATCCGTTTCCTTTGTTTCCTTCAGAACTATTGCTTCCTCTGTTGAGACACGCTACATTAACCCTTAAGAAACCGGCTGATCTTTGTTTTATGGCTTTGTCTCCGCCCCATATCCTGCATTTTATGGGAGAATAGTGAAGTACAAGGCAGGAAGGAGGCATTTCTGCTCAGTCTACGTCTCTCCCAGCCATATGTTCCCTCCTCTTTTTCAGGAATCAGTGTATATTTATGGTGGCAATACTCAAGATATGACACCGCACTGTAAGAAGTTGAGGTGCACTAGGGTTTTGAGGGGATTGTCACCTAAAATTTGCTTTTAGCATATACTCTTTTGAGTTTGAAAACATGAAATATTTGAAAACATGAAATATTGTTCCTGCAATATAGTTCTCAAATTCAAAACTTACCTTGACAAGGAAACTTTTGGTACTGAGCTACTAGAGCTGGTGCAAGAAAACTGTGGGTCAAAGCAGGGTAGAAGGACAGTTCTTTAGCTCATACCGTTGGGAGGCAAAACAAATAGTTTTGGATTCTCAGATAATATACTGTGCTGAGAGTCATAGAAGTGTTGAAAGAGAATAGTGATCTGCATACAGAACATGCTCTGTTTGTGGCTCCCTGAGTGTTTGTAAGCACAACTGGCTCTTGGGAATGTAGGGAAGGATGACAGTGTAGAACAGCTGGTTGGAATCTGCATGCTTGGTAATTAAAAACCACGCAACAGTAAAAACAAAACCTCAATATAGGAGAGGAGGCTTTGCATTCGAAATGATGTCTGTGGGAGAACCAGAGCTGGGAGTTTTCAGAGTCAATAATCAGCTGATACGATGGTTGGATCAGAGTTTTCTTTCTTATTTTATAGCCATAACAGTTAGTCAAGGGGAAAAAGAAGCAGATATTTGAAAGCTGCTAAAATTGAGTGTTACAGATTTACAAGCAAAAGGATCTAATTCTCCTCTCCAATATAAATATTAAAATCAGTGTAACTCTAAACACATGCACAACTATGTTTATTTAGCTGACCAATTGTGCTCTTTTTATGTCAGCCTGCTGGCAGGCTGAGGAATTTCCTGTCCTGTGACTTTCCTTGTGGTCTAGACGCTAAAACACAATGGGAACTCACTTCAGATATTTTTCTGTTGTTGTTTTGAAAAATGTTTCCAGCTGGAGAGAAATGCCCTGCTGCTCATCATGTGAGCTGGAAAAAAAAAGAAAATAGCCACGTGCTGGGAAATTCCCTTGTGCACTGTTTGGTCTGAGTCTTAAGGATTTACTAAGCTACGAGGAAGCTAAAGTCATAGAAATAACTGGGAGATGATTTATTCTCCCCATCAACTGGAACTAGTAATAGTTGTGTCCTGTGAACTCTTCCTTGCCCAGAAGCACAGTGAATCAAGAATCAAATCTGATCTTGTTTTCCATTCCAATTTTTTTAAAAGGACCTCCTTAGCTGTCATTTGCAGCGTTTTCTTGGGAGGACCTTACTTTGGTCCTAAGTGGAACTTGTAGGAGTAATGTTCTGGTCCTGTTTCCAGATCTTTAAGAGCTGTGACAACAGTGGGACTTTGTTAAATCCGATAAATATGAAGTCAGACAATAAATCATATGTTCCCTTACTGCCAAGTGGGCCATCATGTTTGCAGTGGGGATAAACAAATGTCAGCATGATACTGCTTCACATTCTGTTGGGTGCCATCAAACCAAGAGAGGCTTTTAAGGCTTTGAAAATTAAGGAGCAGAGCAGATCCAGTAGTTGGAAAGAAACAGGTCTTCAATCCCTCTTTAGGCTCAGTGAACAGATTTTCCTTTTTATAACTGCCTCTTCTTTTCCCCATGTCCTTCCCCATCAAAGCAATCCCAAAGAAGACTTTTCAGACTGTGTCTTTTATAAGGGAAAAACTGGAGTCAATGGCACAGCCTGTTTGCAAGCTGTGCATCTGCATGTGCTGCCCCAGCCTTCCCAGCTGCTTTTCCTGTGGAGCCTGGCTGTGTCAGGGGTCCTCTGCCATCAGGGCAAGGGCTTGGTGCCAGCTCTGGGATCCAGCCAAGCACAGCAGGATGCTCTCAATGCTCAGACTTCTTGTCCTGCTGTAACCTGTGTCCACTGATGCCACGTGCTCATCCTTATCAGCTGCCGGAGCACTGGCATGGAGCTACTCCACTGACAAGCTGGGGCTCTGTGAGCATTCCTTATTTTTTTTCCTCATACAGAGACTTCATGGAGCCTTCCATAGTGGTTCTCCATCAAAGCAGGGATGATCTCTCTTCCTTGCCTCCAGTTTCATCTGTCTTTGGACAGCAAAGCAGCTGAAGGAGGAAGAAGGGGGGACAAGCTTTGAATATTTGTACTAGAGCCACCTTCTTGTCAGTTCAGCCTGTGCTGTATTGGCTATTCATTATTAAAGAATCAAAGAACCATAGAATGGTTTGGGTTGGAAGGGACATTAAACACCATCCAGTTCCAACCCCTTGCCATGGGCAGAATTGCCACTCACTAGATCAGGCTGCCCAGGGCCTGATCTGATCTGGCCTCTCTCGGCAGTCCCTCACTGCCCTCTGAGGAAATAATTATTTCTGAACACTTAAGCTAGTATTCCCCTCTTTTAATTTAAAGCCATTCTTCCTTGCCCTATTACCATCAGACCATGTAAAAAGTTGCTCTCCCTCCTGCCTATGAGCTCCCTTTAAGTACTGAAAGGCTGCAGTGAGGTGTCCCCAGAATCAAAAAGAACTGTTGATAAAGTCAGATGTGAGCCTTGCTCTGCATTTGAGGCCTTCTCTTATTGTGAGTTACATTCCAGGCTGTGTGCAGTACTGTTCAGTACTGTTGTAAAGTGGTTAAATGCTGGAATGGTTTAGCATTGTTCTTGGTGTACTTTTACACCAGTTGAATGATAAACAGCCTTAGTAAAAACTTGATCACTTTGCATTTGGGGATGGTGTAAGTGATGGAAATGTCCAGGTTGCTACCTGTGCAGAAGGTGTAACATACGTTCCCTCACAGTATTCTTCTTTCCTGTTGCTTCCTCCTTTCAAACCAATCATACTCTCTTCTGCTTGTGCAGATTATTCGGAGCCTCAAATTATCACTTGCTGTTCTCCTTATGTTTTGTACAGATAAGAACTACTGAGGCTCATCTGTTATTTCAGTGCAGGAATCTGGTGTTTTTGTTGTGGGATAATAACAGTGTCCAAGTAGAAGCTTTGTCCTAAGAACCAGGCAGCTAAGGAATTCATCATTTTGGGTATTGATGTGGTATTACCATGCACCTCTGTCACTGGTTATCAGGAAAGTGTATCTTTGGGTGGAATCTGGAGTAAAGCTGGCATGCTCATAAATACTGTGGGAAATCTCAGTGGTTGCAGCAGTTTTATCCTGCTTTGTTCTTTTGGATTGTTCCGTGGGGCTTTGTGTTTGTCGGAGCAGGGGTTTTTAGCACTTATCTTTCTCTGGAGATAAACCATTATTTCTCCTTTTGTGTCTAGGTAAGAAGAACAAGTTGCGAGTTTACTATTTGTCCTGGTTGAGGAATAAAATCCTTCACAATGATCCCGAAGTGGAAAAGAAACAGGGTTGGACAACGGTGGGTGACTTGGAAGGCTGTGTGCACTATAAAGTTGGTAAGTTACAAATGAATTTATCAAATTGTTGGATAAGATCTAGCTGAGAATGAGAACGACAGTTCAAGATCTGTTTCTGACTATTTTCCGTATGGCTGAGGACAGACTTTTCATTTGAAGCGTCAGAATAGATGGCAAGCTATTGAGATAAACCAAACATGAGGTGCTGGGCTGTGAACTGGTGCAGGCACAGATCCTCCATCCCTATTCTTCCTGTCTCGTATACAACTTCCAGGCTGATAGGGACAGTAGGGGCTGGTGGCATTTCTCCAGCTCTGTTAAACCCTGGGGATGACAGAGGGACACTTGTCAACTAGCTTCTGCTATCTCTACCAGCAGGTTTCCCTGTTATTTTACCATGCTGAAGTCAAATTCTGGAGAGGAGTGAGAAACATCTCATTTTTAATGTAGATTTTTAAGACTAGCAGGGATAGGAAAAAAAAAAGAGCGTAGGAGGAAAAAGTAAGCCCAGCTAGTGCACGAGCTTTGGGGAGGCATCTGGGAACAGAAGCATATGTTTAACTTCAGGATGATTCATTGACTCCCTTTAGCTCATGAACTTTCCTAATGCTGTCTCAGATCCACTGCAGTACAGTTATGGGATTACGAGGATGAAGTGTGTTTTCACTAGGCAGGCGCCTTTTGAGTGCCCTTAGGTTGCTTGAATGGATTTGGCTGTAGAAGCTTCCACCACAGCTAGTCAAAGACATGCCGCGTTTTGGCCATGTGCAGTGAGCCTGCTGCCCTGCAGGTGGAGATACGAACTAAGAGCTCTTTCTTATGCTTCAGTGTCATGATGCATCTTAATGGACACTGGGTGTTGCATTTGGTTTTGTTTTCTCCTAAAAGTCAGCTCACATCAGTCAGTGCAGAGCAGCAGCAGTCAGACTGAGCTGTTTCTTTCTGTCATGCACACGCTCTTGCAGAAGAGCGCAATCAATAACCATCGCAGTAAGTGACTGCTGAACCTTGAGCTTGACCCCAAAAACAATTAATAATGTACTTCTCTGGTATCATACCCCAGGGTGTCAGCAGCATAATGAAGTGGCCTGTTAACAATACATTAACAGCTATTGAAAGGAGGCTTTCCAGTAGGGAAGCATGAGAAACAAAGAGCATTCTTTTCCAGATGAAGGGTGATTTGTTGCAGCCTGGCACTGGACTTCCCTCTGAACCAAAAACATACAGTAGACTTCTTCAGGTAGTGAGAGGCCCCTTTGACAGCTGTGCCTCAGTTCCCAAGAAGGATGAGCCCTGTGAATAGTTGTTCTGGAGGTTGCCAGTGAGGCAGCTGGCACTGATCGCTTCCTTGTCTCTTTGATGCAGTGGTGTTTCAGACGTCAAGCTGAAGTGGTATTTATGGATCTCAGTTGCTTCAGGCAACTTTTGGCTCCTCTCAGTGATAAATTGCTCTTTTGAAACTTAAGATTTGGGTGAATTCCCAGATAGCACCCAGAGCAAACAGTGAGGGTTATCAAAGGTTCCCTTTCACAGATAAGGTGGTTTTGTTCAATATCCCTTTCTTCCCCAAGAAAATATTCCAAGAAGTCTCACAAGCCAGACAAGACTGAACAAAAGCTCTGTTTTTCCATCGGTACAGCTGTGGAGGTTGAGAGGCTTTTTTTGTTTGCTGAAGTGTCAAGTCTTCTAACACTTAAAGCTCAGTATTCTTGTTTCCCTGCAGAATAAAAGGGGGAGCAAATAATAAGCTTTGTCTCCATACTGCCTACTAAGAGATAGCAACAACAGGCGTTTACCGTGGGTAGGATATCTGAAATACGTTAGAATAGTATATACTGAAGAAATGTTCTTCTCACAAGTCTGAGATTCTTCACTCCAGCCCTGTTTCAAAATCAATTTTGGTTAGGAGATAATAATGGCAGGTGGAGATGTAGGGATTTACTCATTGTTTTCAAAAAGCATTCTACTCCTCTAATACTTGAAGAGATAGATAAAGCCTCCTTAGATACATGTCATCCAAATAATGCCTTTTTTATTCTCCTTCTCCAAAGAGAGCACCAGAAACAGGTTAACAAACCTCAGTATTCTGAACGTCCCCACAATCTCTTCCTACACAAATGAAGATGGCAGCTGTGAATGCAGATCCAGCCCCGCTAACTGAATGGCAGTTTCTAAATGTTCAGTTCCCTCCTACAAAAGTAGCACTTCCTTGAAGCATTTTGTGTCTGAAATGCTACAATTGTTGCATTTGTCTGTCAAATGAGAAAAAAAGATTGCAAAATGTTGTTGGTTCTGAACTGTCCCTGAGAAACTCCTGACTCCTTAACACCGCTAACAACTTTTCCATTCCTCAGGCAGAAGGTAAAATTTGTCACCAGAATTGTCAGTAAGGTGACTTGAGCTCATTTTTTACTTGAGAATTAGAGGTAAGGTCAGTTGGAGACAGCTCAGGTAGTACAGCTTGTTTGCATTCGGTCAGCTACCTGTTTCCTTTAAACTATCACCCAAGGAAGAGCTTTTTGGCAGCCACTTAGTCATTTTCTGTGAAGTTTTTTGGTAACAGTTTTTCTTTTGGACAATAAACTAGAACAAAAAAGTTGCCTTTTGTTTTTGAAATGGTCTCGTTTCTCCACTTTTCACTTCAGTTCTCTTTTTCCCCTCCTTTTCTCTGGGGAATTTTTCCACCAGCATAAAATACCACTGTCAGTGCTGTGATTGTGACCGCCAATACAGCACCACTGTCCTTGGCTTCTTTTATTGGAAACATCCCTGCCTGAAAGCTGTTTTCTTGATGAGCTAGCACAGTCTAATGTGGAAAGAAAAGTGTAAATAAGTGTGTCCTGGCTGGATAATTAGAAGCGTGATGTCAGGTTCAGTTACTGACAAGAGTAATAATTTTTGTGGTACGAATGTGTCAAAATACTGAGCTGCTTAGAATTAGCAATTCTAAAATGAAGCATTACTAAAAACCTTCAAACATACATAAGCATGGGGAAATAGCGTCGCTTTCTGTTTACTGAATTAATTTTTTGTTTTGGTTTAATTTCAGTAAAATATGAAAGAATCAAATTCTTGGTAATTGCATTGAAGAGCTCTGTGGAAGTCTATGCATGGGCGCCAAAGCCATACCACAAATTTATGGCCTTTAAGGTAACAGTATATTTCAGCCATCTGTTGGGTTTTCACATATTGAGTTACAGTTGCCCCTTGTACAAAAGTGGTCTGAGGTTTTGTCATGGTTGTGGTACAGGTTCTTTGGTAAATCTGCCATGAATTTCCTATTGTATTTTCATTTATGGATGCAGGAGGGTTGGATCTGAGAGGCTTTGTACCTAGAATACTGAATTGCAACCAAGCATAAATGAATGTTCAAAACAACACAAAATCAGTAGTTTGTACCCTTGCTATAAATAAAACATGAAGCAAAGAGAAGTGAGCTGAGTCTGAGCATCTTCATGTAAGCAGAAGATGTCATTAGATTATGTTCAGCTTTGTTGTACTTCGAATTCAGCAAGAATGATTTTAGCTGCGTTGGTGTAATTACCAAACTGATTTGCAGACAATCAGTTACTGCTGGCTGTGCAGATTGAAGTAAACGCTACAGGAGTATCAAATTGCTTTCCCAAAAGTTGAGGGCAGTTCTTAGTGAAAACAAACAGACCGATGAAAATAAACCCCAGGGAAAAGAGTGTATAATACTACGTGATTGAAATGCAAGCATGGTGCTGAGCGATCTCTCCTTGTCTGTGGAAGATGTTAACCTCTAACTGCTATGGTAGAAGGAGGCCAAAGACTTGCTGGAGGAGTAGACTCATCAGCCTTGCATTAACATCATGCTTTTATATGACCCGTCGAGTTTCTAAACAGTAAAGTAAATCTCACTGATTGTTTTCTTGCAGTCATTTGGTGAACTGGTACATAAGCCATTGCTGGTGGATCTAACTGTAGAAGAGGGTCAGAGACTAAAAGTCATTTATGGCTCCTGTGCTGGCTTCCATGCTGTTGACGTGGATTCAGGATCAGTCTACGATATTTATCTACCAACACATGTAAGAGTTCTTCCTTGGGTGGGGAGTTTCTTTCCTTCTGGTTTTCCCCTCCCTCCTTCTTCTCAGATGAAAGATGTGTCAGGCTGTCCCTGTGGACAGAGAGAACTGGTGGAAGGGGTCAGATGTGGCTTAGAGCCTTGGGCCTTGTCCTCTGTCCTGTCCTCGGGGTCAGTGTATCTCCTTGCCTAGGAGCTGCCTGCTCAGATGTGGGTTTCGAGGGTGATAGGTAGATGTCTGAGTGCATAGCAAATGGTCAGCTGCAGGAAAGTGGCAGTATGAATGATATGACTGCCCTCTGATAATATTCAGCAGGCTTGGCAAAGTTCACGTGGCTTCATCTCTCCCTGTGGGCACTCCTACAGAGAAGCTAATCTTTCCTGTCTTATAGATGTCTGCCTTAAGATGAAAGAATTCATTCTCTAAAGTTTTCTGTTGTTGCTGCTGTGTAGGGTGTCTAAGTTGGAGGGAGAGCTAGCGCTTCTAGTGTGCATCCTTGATTGGCTATCAGACAAACATTGGCATTCACTTAGGCCTTTCTCCCAGCATGGACTCTTCAGTATTAAAAAATGACTTT
Source organism: Coturnix japonica (assembly GCF_054131305.1). NCBI lineage: Eukaryota > Metazoa > Chordata > Aves > Galliformes > Phasianidae > Coturnix > Coturnix japonica. The sequence continues at coordinate 122,360,189 of NC_140663.1, forward strand.
GTCCTCACTTCTGTCTCTTCAGATCCAGAGCAGTATCCAACCGCACGCAATCATAATTCTCCCAAATACGGATGGAATGGAGCTACTGGTCTGCTATGAGGATGAAGGAGTTTATGTAAACACATATGGAAGGATCACCAAGGATGTGGTTCTACAGTGGGGAGAAATGCCAACTTCAGTTGGTAAGTGTCCTGACAGAATCAAATGTAATGTGCTGTAAGAGAGTGGGAGTGCAGGGAGTGGGCAGAAGAAAAATGCATCAGGTTTTACCTCAGATTCAGAAGCAGCGAAGCTGTAATATTGCTGAAAAACAGCTGTGCAAAGTTCAGAGGATTTGCATGAATCCATTTCATGTTGTTTTTTAGAACAAGATCCAAGCAAAAGTCTTGTGGACTTCAGGAATAAAAAACTCCTTTATCGTACAACATGATCTTTGCAGACCATTACAGAATTTTTCTTAGAGAACAACGAAACTATGAAAACCATTAAGTATAAAGATATGTAAGGTGGCACACAAAATATTATTACAGGCTGATAACAGTATCTGATTTGACGGGTTTATTTTAATTCATCTGCGGATTGCTTATCTATCTTTGCATGATAGTGTAATCGCCTGTTGGTATGGGTGCTCTTGCTGCCTATGCTGCCTTATTTCAGTGCTAAGCATGGCATGGGCTGTGGTTACACCTTCGTTTTGTTGTGCAAACACATTGAGTTTGTATGTTTTGGGATGTATGTATGTATACTTAGGTTACTGCTCAGGTTGCTGCTGCTTTTAGAGCAACGTGAGCAATAACGGAGAAGGAAATTTTAAAGTTTAGTGCATGGCATGTTCACTCTGCTGCATTTAACTCTTGACTAGATCTGAAAGCAAGCAGATTATATCAACTGGCAAATTGTAGAGCCCTGGGGACTGAAGTGGCTGTGAAGTAAATGGCACTGAGGCAGTTGATACCGTCAGAATATCTCATCTGACAATTCTAATAAAACATTTGGCTCAGTTATCACTAGTGACATATGTGAAAATATTCTGACATGACGGTATATGTGTTGGTATAGACGTGTGTTGTACTGTAGCAGATAGTTTGGTTTAATTTCACTGAAAATTAGTGTGAAAAAAGATAACATAAATGGGGAAGTATTATGAAATTAAATCTTAAATTTTCCTGGTTAAGAAGTGTTGTGCTGCTTTTTATTTTTTTTCTGTTCAGTGTGCATACAAATCAGAGGCAACAGCTTATTCTTCGCCAAGTTCCCATATGTTATTTCTGGCAGCATTCCTAAGACCATCCATCAAATTGCTTTTTGAATATACCTTTTCTGGTGCCTTTCTCCTTCATTCAGTTTTTAATGCTAGCAGGAACAGATTTTTTTCCTCATGCCAGTACTAATCTGTTTCCCCCAGTGATACCCTGAGGAATAAATGCTCGTTTTCAATTTATTTGTGTGCGAAGGAAAGCAGAAGGACAAATAAGAGTAATTCCACTTGGAGAGCTTAATATGAACCTCTTTTAAAATATGCAGAGCACTTGTCAGGCCAGCTGGCTTTCTTGGGAAGGAAAGCAGATTTTGGAAGCATTATTCCTATTAAAGGCGGCTAACTTGATGTATTTTTTTTGCTCCTAATTTTCCCATTCTGTGTCATTTTCTTTTGCCAACAAACTCCTTCAAAGCAAGGAAGTGACACTGTAAGACACCAAAATGGTGCTGGGGATGTTCCGGAGCGGATAGGCTTTGTCTGTTTAAACTTTGGGTTCTGTTTTCTCCTTGTCAACACCTAATTAACCTGTCTCGTTGCCAAACTTGTGAGGAAAAATCTTTGTAAAACTCATTGTTCCTTCCATTTAATTGAAGGTTGGAAAGCTTCTATTGTGTCCTAAGTGCTAAGGCACATAATACATTACTAACATGGACAGCTCATGTGGTAATAAAAGGAAAAAAAAAAAAGGTATTTTGGGGGCATTGTGAAAAAGCTGAAGACTGAAATAGAACTCTAAGCATGTGTGTGTTTTTACAGTAAGCACAGGCAGGTCATTGTTAATTACAGAGTTTAAATATATTTCTCTGCTTTTCTAAAAAGCTGCTCTGTGTTGCCCTCTACCTGTCCTTACGGGCTGTGTTGTACTGTGTTTTCTCTCCACAGCATATATTCGATCCAACCAGATTATGGGCTGGGGAGAAAAAGCAATCGAAATACGCTCGGTAGAAACTGGACACTTGGATGGTGTGTTCATGCACAAAAGGGCACAAAGACTCAAGTTCTTATGTGAACGCAATGACAAGGTATAATCCACCCCCATCCCTGGTTCTTGCCGAGATGATAAATGTGTATTTTAAGCAGTTGCTTGCAGTGAGTTGGCCCCAGCCAGCAGCCAAACACTCCTTTCTCGTGTGGAACGGGGAGAAAATAAAAGGAGTGTGAAAGAACTTATGGATCGAGATAAAGACAGCTTAATAAGGAATTCAATAAGGAATCTTGGCTGTGCAAGCCAAGTGTAATAAGGAATTAATCAGCTTCTTCCCATCACAGTGATGTCCTCATTCCTCCTCCCTTCTGTCACCTTTTCTTGCCAAGCATACAGTATGGGCTATCTCTTTGGTCAGCTGGGGTCCTCCATCCAGGTGTTGTCCTCTCCCAGCCTTTGGGGGTGAGGAGCCTGGTAAAAGAAAGCATTGATGCTGTGCAAGCACCATTTGTAAGCAGCAAAAACACGAGTGTGTCAGCAGTGCTGTTCTAGCCATGCGTGCAGAGCTCAGAACCATATAGGATGCTATGCACAAAGTCAGCTCCACCTCAGCCAGACACAGTACAAAGCTGTAATGGCACTGCAGATGTCACAGGCAGCAGACTAAGGAAAGTCTCTGCTTCCTTACCTGTTGAATGTCTCTCTCTTTTCTTCACAGGTTTTCTTTGCCTCCGTACGGTCGGGTGGAAGCAGTCAAGTTTATTTCATGACCCTTGGCAGGACTTCTCTTCTGAGCTGGTAGAAGCAGTGGGCTTTGGCGAGGAATTGCTGACATCCAGAGTCTGAGATCTTCATAACTTGGAATTATTTTCAACTGGAGTACAGACCTGCACTAACACAGCATTCTGTGTAAATGTGTGTGCAGGCATCACTGGTGTTAGGTTTCTTTTTGTTTTTCAACTGAGGCTGCGAGGCAGCTGGTGCTGTAAAGATATTGCCATCAGGTGCTACAGTGTCTTTGAGGTTTGGGATCACGCTTGAAAGCTACAGGTCTATTTTTGCCTTCAGCTCCAGGATTCCTAGGCTTTGAAGGACTCTGTTTGTTAGTGTTAAAACAGAGGGGGGGAAAAAAAACAGGAAAACAAAATGGATTTACCATGGACACGCTGTTGAGTGGAAAGGAGGCAGGCAAGAGAAGGTGAGAAGTGGTGTAGAGAGACAGGAAGGCTGAAACAGAAGGGCAGATCTAGTCTTATCTAGTAACGTTAACAATGTATTTAATTGACATTTCCTTTTTTTTTTTTTTTTTTTTTTGTAATGTGACAATATGTGGACAGAGAGGAAGGTGCAGGTTTTAAGAAGTTAATATTTATAAAATGTGAAAGACGCAGTGACTAGGATGGAGAACTTCTTCTTGGGGACAGGGAGGGTGGGAAGGGCTCGGGGTGGAATTCTTGGTTTGGTTGGTTGTTGTTTTTCTTTTTGTTGTTGTTTCTGCAGTTTTCCTTTGACCTGGCCAATAACTTTAGTCATTTTTCTGTGTACCAGGTATTGCCTGAAACATGTGCAGATGGTTCAAAAAAGGTAAAAGGAAAAAAGAAAAAAAAGTAAAAAAAAAAAAAAAAAAAACAGAAAAAAGAAAAAAAAAAGAGAAAAAAAAGTTCCTTTTCTATAACAATTCTGTGTTAGGCCAGAACTTGGTTATGTCACAGTATTAGCACTGCCTCAGTTAAAGGTTTAATTTTTGTTTAAACCTAGAAGTGCAACAACAGTTTTACCACAGTCTGCACTTGCAGAACTAAAAGAAAAAAAAGAAAAAAAAAGAAAAAAAAAAAAGAAAATCCAAACTACATATGTTTATTTTTTTGTGCCTACCTCATTGTTTTTAATGCGTAAAAGAAAAGAGGTGGTTTAGTTTATACATTTTTAGATGAAAAAACCATTAATGTCTAATTTAATCTTAATACCAAAACTACCAGATTGGAAGGTTTCTGACTGTTATCGTGTAGCAAGTTTCAGCAGGAGGAGAGAGTGGGCCGTTGGGGCAATAGCGGTAGCGTTATGGCAGTGAGATGCTGATTATTGTAATTTGCTGACTAAATTTGGAAAGCAAGCGTTTTTCTAAACCAGTTTCATCCTTAATAGAAGTCTGAATTTAGCCTAAAACTGGAGGTTTCACTCTTCTAACACGTGGGCTTAGCAACAGGCAGGTAAATAACTAGGCTAGTTCTATAAACTGTTAAATGTTGTAGGAAACGTTTTGGGGCGGTGATGTTTTTCTTTTTTAAGAATGCAATGCACTAAAACTCTTTTAAGAATGTAGTTAATACTGCTTATTCATAAAAACAACGTATACTTGTGTTTAGATGTAAGATCCCAGCTCTGGCTTGTTTCTTTTTTTTTGTTTTTTGTTTGTTTTTTTTTAAGTCAGTTTTATTTTATGAATAAGTTCTGACATTTGTAATAAATGTCTTGAGAGTAATAATTTGTTTAATGGCTACATGTTCATTACTTGAGAAAATCTTGAGTGTACAATAATCCGTTGGTGATGTAATAATGCACAGTGTCATGATACAGCCATTTTTATTTGCGTTTTGTTTTTCTTTTTCTTAATTATTATTATAATTAATATTATTATTATTATTCCTTTGGTGGGGTACTTTGTTGACAGCTGCCTTAAGCTGTTCATTCAGTGAACAGGCTCTCAGTGTTCCGTGGGCTTTGTCTTCTGCTGCGTTGAACTTTCTCTCCTGGCATGGCAGGTAGGGCTTTTCCAGCACATGTGCTCCAGCCAGCCGGCACCCAGCCGCGAGCACGAGCTGTGCGGAGCTGAGACTCAGCCAACTTTCTTTTGATATCAATCCGACTGCTGTAAATCCTTCAAACCCAAGCAGCGTTTCTGCTGAAGGCTCCTTCGAACGTCACAGACAGTGTAAGAGTGAGTGGTAAACACGTACCACGAGTGCATGTACACACACCCGCACACCCCACACACCAAAAGAATTCAAACTCAAGAAAGCCTTACATTTGCTGGCAGAGGAGTACCTAGAAATATTTTTTTTAACCGTGTGACTTTTGGATAGCGTTGAAGGTGAAGGATGTGTTCTTTTCTTGCCTGGCGCGGTCAGCCAGAGGAACGATGAACCTTTTGTACTCTCACGAACTAAAGGGGACTCAGAGAAGCAACGTGGGTGTAATCGCACATCAGCCCTGTAGTGTAGCTTACCCCAGCTGATTTGACCCAATGTCAGTCTGCGTGATTTAACTCTTCCAGTGCTCTGTGCTCCAAAATCAATGTAGTCCTTGAAAGCTGATGCTGTTCTCCCGGAGGAAGATGTTCCAGTGCTGTTAGGGATTCCCGGGTCATGGATGCCTGCTGTTGGCATTGGGAGGCTCCTGGGGGGAAGCTCCCTCTGTAGAAGTGCCAGGACGGCGACATGGCAAGGTAAACCCAGTATTAGAAAACCACTCCGTATACAGACATCGAACTCTAAACAGTGCTTTTGTAAGCAAAGAAGAAAAGAAAAGCTCCTAGGTTTTAGTTTTAAGCTTTAATAAGTAATAATTTTCTGTATCTTTAAGTCAAAGTAACCCTAACTTGTATGACTGCAGTGTTTTTATTTTTTATCTTATGCACATGTTATGTTGGAGAAAATGTTTACAAAAATGGTTTTGTTACACTAATGTGCATCACATATTTATGGTTTATTTGAAAGTGATTTTGGTGGGTTTTTGTTTTGTTTTTTTTTTTAGTTTTTCATAGTAGTAGTAGTACACTTTTTGTGATTTATAACCCCAGGTTCTGCTGATGATAAAAGATGCTAAACGATAACTACAACATGACAAACTGCATTAAAATTACTAATCGTAGAGCTGCAAAGCAGACTGGTGACAAGTAAAACACTCAGCCTTTTTTTTTTTTTTTTTGCAGTGCTATCTAACTTGTCTTCTGTGTATTATGGAAATTACTGTTTTTTCCCCGTTTTTCCTTAAATAAAGTCAAATTGACACCTGTCGTATGTGGAAAGTATTTTGAATGTCTGCTGGCTGCAGAAATCAAGCTGCATGTTGCCCAATTGCGTGTATACAAACAAAAGCCTTATTGTTAAAGCTCTTTAATTTGCTGGAGACTTTGACAACAAACTTAGGCTTTTGAAGGCTTTTTAAATTGTTTTTTATTATTATTATTTTTGCAGAAAGCCCTGTTTTTGTGGTGCAATTGCTCTTTTGAGAATTAGAGTTTTCCTTTAAAGAAAAAAAAAAAGAAAAAAAAGAAGCAGCTTAGAAATGTTGGTATGGTTGCTTAAAGGACAGCCTGGAAGCGCTGTGAACATGCCGTCCCACCTCCCTCCAGCCAGCAGCATTGGTGGCTGGGATGGGATACTGACTGCTAAGGGAGTGCCATGAGCTGGAGACCCGGCCCAGGTTCTCCAATGGTCTAAAAGCACAGGTCCAAGAAATTAGCCAGGCTTTCTGAGCACCGAGCCGTGAGTACTGGACAGGTTTGATACAAGGCTGCTGCGTGTGCCAGCAGAATTCCCGTTAGCCTTTGTGCATGTTTTCCACCGTGGACCATGTCTGCTTTCCTCAGTGGAGATAAGCAGCAGATGTTTCCTTCTGCATAAGCTGCTCTGTGCTGGAGGAGGGGGCAACTTGCGTTCCCGGCCTCCAGCCTTCCCACCCACTTTCATCTCTTGAAGGCAAGGGGGTGTTGCGAGCTGAAAAACATCCCAGGGTTTCCTTTGCTTCCTGCAGACAAAGGTATCTGCAACCCTTGAGCTTTCCGCTTCTGCGCACAGCAGATACCGAGAGCAGCTGAGCTGAGAGAGCTGTCAGGGCCAGCAAGCCGCTCTTGCAGCTGCCAGCTTTCCTTCATTGTCCTTCACCAGCTGAATACTTCACTGAGTTAGAACACTTTTTGGATGGTCAAGCACAAAAGCAAACAGTGTGCATCTGGATCCAGCAGCCCTAGAGGTTTTCGGTGACACAGGCCATAGTATGCAACGCTTTCATGCTCCTGTGAAGGAGTATGCAGCAGGAAGATGGAGATTAAGGGTGAGGGTGTTTGAGCAGCTGATCTCTGTGAGGCTTGGGTAGGTGGCAGCGGTTAGACAGGCCCAAGTGAGGAACAGAGAATGCAAAGTTCATGAAGTCCCGGACCTCCCCAGATCAAATCACAAGAAATTCTGGAAAATCCACGTGGAAATTTTCTCCATGTTTCAGTAATGAAATTAACTGAAAGAGAAGAAGAGAGCATGAGCTGGCAAAGAGCATTAAAATGCAAAGTATGTAATTATAGACTCACAGTTGTAATGACTCCAATGGTTATCAGAGACAAGTTTAAAAGGAGAATAAGTTATTTCAGGCCATAAAGAATCAGTTATGGGTAATTAAGCTGCAATTATCATTACTATGCTGCTATGATAGGTTTTTTTAAAAGCTAATTTTTCTCAAATGGAGTCATGCAGGTTAGGCATGCATTCACTCACTGTCTGCCATTCCAATAAAAGCATTTTCAAGATGTGCCAGTGGAGGAATCTCAGGTTTTTTGCTAATGAAAGCACCGGGTTCCCATTATGAAGTGATTTGTTTCACATCACACGGTCTTCAGTGGCATCGTTCAAACTAAGGCTCAGTGAAGTGCATTAACTCATGCGCACTGTCAGGTGTGTAGGCCAGAAGCCAGCTTCAGTTGGGTTCTTCACATGCTTAACATGGAGTGATCTGGTAAATTGGCAATTCCAGTCTCTGAGAGCAAGGACAATATGGCTGAGAGTGGCTAACGGTGTCCTTAGTTCGATCTACAATGCTCAGGTAGCTGAACCTGGAAATCAGCCTGGGAAAAGCTTCAGTTTACAGCATTGCAACAAGCATTGATGGCCATTAGCCTTGAAAGGCCCCTTGGCAGGTAACAGCTGGCTCACAAGCTGCTGCCCTGGAGGCTAGTTGTGCTGCTGATGGAGCCAGAGACCTAGGGTGGCTGTAACTTACAAATGATGGGCCCAGAAGTCAGCAGGCCGCCAGGTTTTAAGACATCATCCATGAGATCAAAATCTTCGTTGCAGGACTTGCCATCTGTTTTTGTGTGCCACCCTGCACAATATAACCAGGGGATACTGCGACACGGATCTGTAGGAAAAGGATTTGTTAGTGCTGAAAATTGAAAGACACTGGGGTTTCGTGTTCCAAAGATAAACCTAACGCAGACCCCTTTACTACTGCTCCAAATTTAATTACGTTTGTAGACGTTTCCTGAAGTGTCATATTCAGCCTACAACAGATGGCCCTCATGGGAGGGATAAAGATTCAAAAACTCTTTTTCCTTGTTAATTAGTTTGGGAGCCTTATGTGTATCTCAATTGGCGTCATCCAAAGTGCTTGTTTTGTCATGCGATGTATCAGCTTAATGCAGTTTCCCAGTAGTAACGAACTACTCTGCATTCGTTTAAGGTAGGAGAGGGTTAACATTACGAGCACCTTTTTATTGGTTTTTGTTTTCATTGTTCACTATTTTTTTATTAAAGGTATTTTCACATTGTTTCCTACATCCACCGCCCCTAAATGCTGGGCTTTTTCAAAGCGCTTCTCTCACGGTTTGGTTCACAAAGTTCATCTTTGGAGGAAACGTATTACATGAGGCTGCATTTCTGCCTCTGAAGAGATGGGAATGGCTCCAAAGCCTGTGTGTGAAGCTGTAGCCAGCTGTGTGTGTTTTGAGTAGGTGCCTAGAAGTGATGTCTTCTGTTGGAACAACCAAGATTTGGATTTCTCCAGGTATGCTAAACACAAGGAGAGAACAAGACTTCTGCGTTCAGCCAGGCACATCTATGGCTCAGAGAGGGAGGAGAGCTTGTGATAGATGGATGGCTGTTAGAGGGGAGATAAACTGGGTGTTACCTAAGTGAAAACATGTTTCCAGTAGAACAAAGAAAGGTTTAGGCTGAAAAAGAAAAAAGAGCTGACTGTTCTAAGCTATAAAGTCAGTGTCTTCAGTGGGTGCCTGATTTCTAGTGTCTGTTTCTCAAGCTTGTCAATGGTAGGTGATTTATTGACAGCCTTTAAAGTGCGTCTTCTGCCCTAAAGTAGCAGGCACGTACCATGGTCTTGTATTTGTAAAGGCAGCATGAAATCATTTTTATCCACACATCCCTCACAGCATCCCTCATTCTTGTTGCCCAAGGGCTTTCAGAGAGAGATTCATTGCACCATTCATGACACAGACACGAGCCTCCGCGCTGCAACGTGTGGGCATAAAAAACAGATCCCCTCTGCTCCTTATTGCACATGTGTACAAGGCTACAAATCACACAGCATTATTCAGCACTGCTGTTCACACTTTCACAGAGAATGCCTCACAATTGTGTTTCTCAGCTGAGATCGATCCAAGATATTGCTCCCCTGAGCTCATTTTGCAGCTAAGATTCATTGCAGCAGAATTTTTCTTCCTAAAAGACCCGTCAGAATAGACAGTCTGGAGAGTGACTAGCAGATAAAGCATTCGCTTAGGCTTATTTCCCAATCAGAAATGCTGTCTCTGGAAATGAAATGTGCGAATCTGGATTCTGTAGAAACTTGGATGGAGCATGAACTGGGAGAAACGTGTAAATCTCTGTTCCTCATTAAAGTCAACCGCGTCCAAGGTAACTCAAAACAAGGAGAGTTGACTCAGGTAAGTTGTGAGGTTGTAGGCAATGAAGAGCAACCTTCTACCGGTGGGGGTAGGTGATGAGCCCTTCTGATGGGGCTGGCCAGGCATGGCACAACACCAGCAGGCCCTCCTTGTGAGAGGTGTTAGCCTGCTCAGGGTTGTAGTTGTCTCTGTACATGGGACTTCTGTGGTGGCCTGGGATGGAGGGAGCCCGTTCTCACTTGCCTCTCAGTGCCCCAGGGAGCCCATTCGCTCTTGCAACTCACCAGTGGAGAGTAGGAAGAGGAGAATGAGGTCATGACAACAGTCAAAGTGAAGTTGTTGACTTCTTTTTATCACCCTTCCATAAATAGGCTGCCCTTTTGGTTTCAGTTTTATCTCTAGTCACGGGGAGAGCACTATGCTCTCATTTCCACTGCTGGAACAGTTGGCTACCAGGCCTTCCTACCTTTCCTCTGTGGTAATAGTGCTGCCTGCATCTCCCAGTGGTCGGGAGATGTTTGCATGTACAAGTACACGAGAGCACAATTTCCACTCTCAGTGACTGTGGGGAAGGGAGGAGAGATGCCAGGGACTGCACACCTGTGTGATACTGGGGTTATGTTTCTGCTCTGCATGAAACATGCAAGGGGGAAGTTCTTTGCTATGAGAGTGGTGAGGTACTGAAACAGGCTGCCCAGAGAGGTTGTGGATGCCCCATCCCTGGAGGTGTTCAAGGCCAGGTTGGATGGGGCCCTGGGCAACCAGGTCTAGTATTAAATGAGGAGGTTGGTGGCCCTGCCTGTGGTGGTGGGGTTGGAGCTTGATGATCGTTAAGGTCCCTTCCAACTTGGGCCATTCTGTGTGATATGCAGCAGAACGTGCTATAACTTCATGTACATGACTTGGTTTCCAGTTGGCTGTGGTAACTCTAAAGTTTGACTAACAAAGTTTTGTAACAATCCTTTTCACTACTTACTCTGGAAAGCATTGCCTGTGCTAATGTTTCTCAAACACTGAACGAGAAGACCTCTGAGTTCCCTTTGGATTTGAAATAGGGTGGTGTTAAGCAAGGTTGTTTTGCAAGTTCTAATCTCACTCCAGCAAGCACTATTCTAATTAAGATGTGACCATCAGAGAAGCACATCCATTTTCCTTCCAGTAAAATATGTGCTGAGCTGGTGGTGTTCCTCAGCAAGGATGTTCTCACTGGCATGGAGGATGTGATCTTGTGGGAGCTTTATGCAATGGCAGTAGACATTAAGGTTGTCAACTTCAAGCCACAGACTAAACAGGATCACATTTCAGATTTAAAATAAAACACCCAGTTTGTTGCAGTTTCACACACAGCGCTTGTGATTTCAGTTCTGGTTTTCCCTTGGTAGAGGAGCTTTTCCTGGAAAGACCATTGAGGCTTCTGCTGTACTGCTACTTATATTATTAGTTTAGGCAGACTCGTGGAAGCAGAGAGCAGGGAGCGGTCCATTTCTCATTAGAACAAACAGTGGATTTTGAATGTAAAGTCTTAACTCCCTTAGATGGAATCTATCGGTATCCTTGTTACATGTCTGAGATCTTTAAAGATGTGTGTACCCAGGTAAGGCTGAAGGAGGCACTGGGGAAGGCTGTAGACATGCTTTACATTTATCCTTTAGATTTCTCATAGAATTAATCGTAGAATCATAGAAAGGTCTGGGTTGAAAAGGACCACAATGATCATCTGGTTCCAACCCCCTGCTATGTGCAGGGTCACCAACCACCAGACCAGGCTGCCCAGAGCTACATCCAGCCTGGCCTTGAATGCCTCCAGGGATGGGGCATCCACAACCTCCTTGGGCAACCTGTTTTGGTGATTTTTATTTCTGTCCTCACAGAAATGATACACACTTAAAAAACATAAGGCTTTTGTCTAGGTGGTATCACATAAATGTGTTCTGAACCCATTGTGATCTCTTTGTTGAGAGATTAAAACTCTCGCTTCACCAAACATCAAAGATTCAGACTTCTTCAGCTGAGTATGACTTGAGCGTGAGCTGAACCCATTGTTGTCATGCATAGTGTCTAATTCTGATAAGGAAAACAGGCAAGCTCTTGATCTATTGGCTCACTATGTTGTTCAGAACATAATATAGCACCTGGGCTCTTGCCCACTTGCCACGTGACAACTGGACTTGAGAAGCTTTGGCCTTGTTTGTTCAAGACTTGCCCCACTGACTGGTGCTGAGACTTGTCTTTCTGGAGCAGCATCAGGTTTGGATTTTGTCCTCAGATTTGAGGTCGTTTAGGCTCAATGGGTCCATTTGGGTTGTCTCCATTTAGCCTTTTTGCCTAATGGTGAGTATGTGGATAGGTGAATAGACTATTTTTCTGCATTCAGCCTGTGCTCGTGCATTGAAACTCAAACTAAGTGGACTCAGACTGCGTTACTTGTTCACTGTAGGGCAATATTTTTAAAAAGAGATGTATTTAAAGAAAACACGGTATCCTTGAAGTGCACAGTGTGTGATGAGAAGAAAGAACGAACAAGGATCTAAAAAAGGAGCTAGTCTAGTCAGCAGTGTAAGTGGCGTTATGTGGAGGCAGATGGGTTCCAGCTGTCTTTCTGGTAGAAACCAAGATATACTGCATGAACTGGGGAAGGAGAAGCTCCTTTAACTGCTAACTGAGAATACAAAGGAAGATCTGTAAGGAAGCCTCATGAAGCCTATACGTTTTTGTGTTGGTTTTTTTTTTTTCCCCTGAAATAATCAGGACCACATTTGCTTTAAGGTGTACATGTTGTTGCTTTGTTAATTAAGAAGAATGATATTAATTGAATAATAATTCAAATGGAAAATCATTTCCAGTTGTAAGCTGCCACTTTCTAGGGCTGTTGGAAAGCCTCTGGATGCATGATAAAATGAATATTTATTGTGTATCACAGATGGAGAAGGGAGTTGTTATTTTTGGAGCCGGACAAAACCAATGCACGGTTTATTTTTGTTGAAATTTGGATCACATCTTTCAAGAGAAGATAACTGGCAGTGGATCAAAGAAAAGCTCAAGACCAGCCATTAGAGTCTATTAGTTTTGTGTCACACATTCAAACTTGATAAAGTGGAGAGATAACAAAAATATATACATACAAATTAAGAAAAGGGCTGAGAGGGAAGGTAAGTTCAATATTGAAATGACTCCGAGTAACTGCCTCTGCAGCTTCTTTCCCTGCTGTACTGGAGTCCATAATGCAGTTATGTTTGCACTGGTGAGATGCTTGTGGACATCCACTCAATATTCTTAACCTTAGCAGATGGAGTCATTAGAGAACAAGTAATTCCTTCAACTCCAGCTGCTGGGAGGAAATGTTATACAGAAAACTCAGACAATAATTTTAGCAAACATTATAATGTTTGACTGCAGATCACCATGATGACCAAAGTCATCAAAAAGAAGCAGTTCCAAAATCCACCAAAATTGGAAGCATCCTACAGTACGGAACGAGTTCCTTGTCATATTTGCTAGGGGAAAAAGGTATGCAGGTAGTGCTAGTCATAGGAAGATGTCCTGCAGGATGTAATTATTTAGTAGTTTGAACCAAGATTTCCAAACTCCCTTACCCTAGAGAGTGAATAAAAAAATATGAGCATGTACGTCAACAGGACACTTTAAACTTTAAGACGTGAGTCATAATGGCCGTTTGGCCTGGTGTCTTTTAGGGCATATTTACAGAATGAAATTCTAATGGTTCTCAGGTGCTTTCGTGTCATCTCGTTCTTCAGTGTTTTTCACTCACACTGGTTGAAAATGGAACCTTGCCAACAGGGAGAGCTTCTCATTGCCAACTGAGCAGCAAACTTACCAGTCAGATTCATAAAGAGGAAGCGAGTTCGAGTCTCTCAGTGTGTGGCAATTCTTACGGAACAAGGCAGGCTATACGCAATCTGGGACAGCCCCCTGGCAGGCAGATCAATGAACACTTGCACAGAGATGTTGCCTAAGTAAACACAGTCACGGGGTCTGATTTCGCAAGCATTTCTTCCTATTGCTTAGCAGTAATAGGATACTTTTTGTTCAGTATACTCCAAGCATGTTACTTTGCACACCTAGAAAACCCGAGACCTACAGCTTTACGACTCAGAATGAATAGCATCATGTTTTGCTCAAAATGGATGCTGGGGCTGAATTATTTTCAACATGAAGTTAGCCTTATGTGCATATCTGCATTTTCAGCTGCAAATTTGTGCTGCAGCTCCATACGGTTGTATGAGTAGAGCACGTACAGTACATTCTGTTCTGCAATCTTTGTCCATAGGTTTCATTTCACGACATATACCTCACATGAATGTTCATTGCTGGTAAATGCTGTGAGTTCTGGTCAAATATTTCATGATGCATTGCTCCAGAACTGTCCTGGATACTTTCAGGAAACATGCAGACCTACTGCACAGAGCCCTGAGAAGCACAGGTCATCTTGGGTCCTATAACTCCATTGCTCCTGCTCTTTTAAACATTCTGCCTTGTTGCATGGAGAAAGCCTTGATGTTCTTTGTGGTCTTTGCAGCCAGGCAAACAAAGAGAGAGAACTGGTGAGCAGCTGAATCTGAAGGTAGTGGAAAAGTTGTAAGCAATCAATTCACAAGTCCTACTTCTGGAGAAGGACCAACCATCAGTAAGTCCAGGCAGCACGCTTGGGGGGCAGTGCCAAGGGCCAGACAGATGGAGTGGCAGGGAAAGACTTCCATTACATCAAATGCTTCTTGGCTGTACGAGCAGCTTGCTGCAATGGCCTGCCAGCATAAGGACCCCTGCACATAGACTTCACACTTGGCAGGGTTACTGTCAGTTGTTTGCTATTCTACTTGGTAGATAATTATGATATAAGACAAGGGGATGTACAATGCCATGATAAAATGACTTCACCCAGTATTAAGACTAAGAGGTAAATGGGAAGTTGTTAATGACTTGGCATGTATGGAAATCTGGGCCGGGTTTGAAAAGTAGGAATAGGACTGAGGGCACAAGGATGTGTGGCTGTAGCTATCCAATCTCCAGGGAGGCACAGAATTACAAAGTGTGCACAAATAGGCAGTAGAAATGACAGAGGATCTGAAGTTGAATCTCTCCATGGCAAAGTTAAATACTTGATAGCACAGGGAAGAGTCAGCAGCTGGAAGGCATGATTAGGGATGAAAGCCTGGGGTAGTATGGAGAGGTGAGCAGGTGGTTGCTGATCCTAACAGCATCTAATGGCATCCCTTGAAATTATCAGAAAGTAAGCTAAACATGCACAGAAAACAGTAATATCCTTCCATCGGGAGCTGTGAAACTCATTGCCACAGGGTGTGGTAAGAGGCTGGAAATATTCTTGGACTCAGTAAATTCATGGAGTCCAGATAGCATTGAGATCAGCCCTTTTTTGAAACTCCAAAAGACATAAATTGCTCGTTGCCACAAGATACAAGGGTGAAGGTCACACTCGACCTACTGTGTTCTTATGTCTTAATCTTCTACTACACATTACTGACAAGATCAGATTGTGGTTCACATGGAACTCCAGTATGAACAATGACTGACTGTGTATTTCTATGGTTTCAGACACCCCAGCTGGCATGGATATTTCTCTGTATTGTTTCAAGTCCTAATCTGTGGCTATTGGATGGTCTGTGAAGAGTCACAATCATCTTAGGAGATCTGAAGGTGTCTCCCAACACCTTGTTTTTTAATGAGCTTTTCTCCATATTTGTTTGTGTAAGTCTTCTGTCTGGAAGGTCTAAAATGCCTTTTACAGCCAAAAGAATTAACTATTTACTTGTTAAACATGCAGACAATAAAACAGAAAGTCTACACAGAAAGGTGAGAGCTATGAAGGGCAGCAGGCTGAGACACAGACAAGAGCCTTCATTAGCGGTACAGCAGATCTTGGCTTAGGGTGCAGACGACCACACATCTGCTTTGCTTCAGGGACACTGTCCCCTGTCTATGAAAATCTGTTTCTTAAATGGGATTGATAATGGTCATCAAATACTACAGGGTTTGCAAACACTGCATTGTGTTTGCAACAGGACGGACTCTTTGTCAGGACACATAGTGACTGGGCAGAGGGGAGTGGCTTGAAACTGAAAGGAGATAGGTTTAGATTAGATGTTAGGAGGAAATTCTCCACTCAGAGGTTGGTGAGGTGCTGGCACAGCTGCCCAGAGAAGCTGTGGTGCCCCATCCCTGGAGGTGCTCAAGGCCAGGTTAGATGGAGCCCTGGGCAATCTGAGCTGGTGAAATTTATTCCTACTTGTGGCAGGGGGATTGGAACTAGATGGTCTTTAAGGCCTTTCCAACCCAAGATGTTCTATTTTTTCCTTTGAATTTTTTTACTGTTGCAGAACTATGCAAATCAAATACGTTTCAGTACAGTCCTGAGGTTCTCACTATATTTGTAAACATTACTAAAATGCTGTTGTGTTGCAGTAAGTAACCTCCTGGCTGCTGTTTGGTTGTCAAATAGTTGGGAATTTCCCTAAACATCTGCTAGTTCACAACAAACAATTTTGGTCAGACTTGTCCAAAGTCCCCTGCTATGCGAAGCCATAATCCTTTAGCTGCTCTGCCTTGCAAGGTGCAGTACAAAAAGACAGCAACCCTGAACAGAAACCACACAGGGCTTTGGTTTTCACTCTTTTGAGGACTTTTTTTACTAGGAATGCAACTCTTTCCTCACAGCTGGTGGCAGTCTCTATATTTATCCATGGACAGATAGGTATATTTCTCTAAGTATTTTTTCTCTCACATTCTTCTGATCTATGTATAGAGAGAAAGTGAGATTCTTAACTTAAAAATTACTAGCAAGATATCTTGATCCATGAGTGCTGTGCCCTTGCCGTTCATAGCTGCTTGTTGCAACTTTCAGAGATCCCACCATGATCAAAGTTTCCAAACAGAGCTGCCATACCGTTGTAGCGTTACAAGGTTAAATTCAGTTCCCCATTTTGGTTTTGTTTCTGTGACTATGGTATCAAGCCAAGATCTGTATCAGTTATTCATACACTCTGCTGGAAACCACTCTCCCTGGAAAGACTGTTTATGAGAACTTGTACATTAGTCAAAATGGTGACTGGAGGTCCTGACATTTTCCAGCTTTCTGTGAAGTTCAATGTTTCTGAGAAGGTCGGGTTAGATGAGCTGTCCTTAAAGAAAATGCAGGGTCTGCTGGGTCCTGGTGAAGTAACTGCCCCTGATATATCAGCTGCTGTAAGTGACAGCCAGAAGGGCCAACTGGGTCTCCATTTTAGAATGAGAGAATATCCAGGGTTGGAAAAGACCTCCAAGATCACGCAGTCCAACCAACCTGGGGAGCTCTGAATACAGGGATGTCTTGGAGGAAAAACAAACAACAACAACAGTAACACAAAATACAACTCTAAGTCACTTTTTCCATCACGTGCAAAATCTTCACACAGTCTTTAAAAAGCAGTTGCTGAAATGAAGGGTTTGCTTTTCATCTGGGACAGAACATCATGTGCCGGAGAAGGCCTTAGCACAGTGCATGTAAAGTACGAACCACTGTAAGATTAGCTTTCCTGCCCCTTGTGTGTTTGTGTTCCTCTTATGTGGTTAACCGTCATGAACACAACAGAATCCTCCACACTCTGTTCATGTCAGCTCCTGCTTCTTAAAGAAAGTTACTGAACAGTGCTATAAAAGGGATATTAAAAACTAAGACAAATGAGAAAATTACTGCCTGTGTCAAATAAATATCTTCATCTTTTGGATGAAACAAAAGTTTCATTCAGGGGCATCTAAAAAACAATGCAAGGTCAGTGCTGCCCTCCCAGTGCACCTATAGCAATCCGTGATCAATACCAGGTCAGTTCTTCAACATTCACAGGACAGATATTATTTGTCACTGTTTCTCAGAGCTAAGAAATCACTTTTCCCAATTGAATTCAAGTTCAGCTGATGAAAGAGCTGATTGTGAACAACAATTCTGTTTTTTGTTTTGCTCAGCTTCTGAAATTCTCTGTTTTCTGGATTGACCACTTAAGCCATCTACTGTAACAGGTTTAAAAATCTTACATTATTCCTATTGTTCTGGCTCACATAACTCACGCTCCTTATGTGGACACAGTTCCTTCCCTGTCTGCTGTTGCCATGGGCTTTTCATAATCTCTGTTGTGGTTTTAAATTCCCATATACTCTTCACATGCAAGCCCACGGTGCACACTGTGTTGCATCATATATCAAAAACGGTTCATGATTGCAAGCACCACTACAGTTCTGGGAGAAGAGGGAAATAAAGTTACTCAGCAATCTCAGGTTTGCTTTGCTGTCTTTCAGCACGTGTCCCCTTCTGACTGAATGCCTGCGGTCTGAGAAGATGCCACAAAGGTGGGAAGCGTCTGTTTGCTGTTTTCCTTGGCGTCGTTTGCTCCACTAGTCATCCCCAATGCACTGAGTGACCATGGTTGTGCTCAGCTGTGCTTAAAGCCTTGCTCAAAAGCATGGTAGATGATATATGCTGTTGGCTTATTCCAGCCGAACAGCAGGGTGACTGGTAGATGAGTGAACTGCTCAAGCTGAGCTGCTGCTTGTGGCCCACTTGCCTTGTCAACCATCATCTGCAGCAATGCAGGTTACTCTCTACAACAATTTGAAAGGAGGTTGTGGCAAGGTGGAGGTTGGCCTCTTCTCCCAGATATCAGTAATAGAATGAGGGACAACAGCCTTAAGTTGTGATAGGGAGGTTTGTTTGGATAACAGAGAGACATTCAGATACAGTGATGGTGAGACTATCACTACTCAGCAACTTGGATTACCCCTTCCATTTCAGTGCACAGAGACACTTTACCTCTTCAGGTTTCAGGACTCTGCTTTTCAGCAATCCCCCTTCACTCCTTGCCCACATTGCATCATATGTTACATAGAGAGTGCCCTTAAATCCAAAGCCAGCAAACCCCACTTTTTAAACAATCTTTTCTTTATTCCATCATTCTCACTCTATGACTGTGTGTCTGTACAGATGATTTGACCAGGCCAGCGGCCTGCGTACAGCACCACTGGGCAGGAGAAGACCTCTCCATTTCCCAGAAGGAAACCACAAACCCAGGTATGATGTGTGCAGTGATAAGGATGGCCAGAACAGGGAAAGCCTCAGCTAGGCCTCCTGTGTTAGCTCTGACTCTGTTTGGTCTGAGGGCAGAGGAGGCACTGGAGAGGATAAACACAGCCTTCCGTTGTTTGAAGTCCTTCTGTCTTGTTGCTGCTGGCTCTGGACCTTTCCAGCCCCTTAATCCCTTGTTGCTTGTTAAGTTCTAGAATGAGGGTCTCCTCCTCCTTCTCCTCCTCCCCTTTCTCCCTTCTCTTTCCAACTCTTGCAGTGTAATCTGTCTTCTCAGGCTGCCAGGTTGCATTTGCAGTGAAAGAAGCTGTTGAAAACTCAGGAGCCATGGGACAGCAGGGAGGCAGCCTGCAACCAAGCTGTCACTGCTCTTGCAAAACAAGCACCCCTCCATGACAGTGTATGTTTCTTGGCCTGCATCTCCCAGTTTCTCTCATGTACCATTTAAGATTAGTGTATGAAAGCACTTATTTCTCTGGCAAATTTTTGTATTCTCGGCGTCTGATACAAACCAGGCTAGTCCCTCTGCTCAGTCTTACTCTTTCTGTCCCATCTATTTGGTGTTTCTTGGAGTTGGACAACTTTTCTTCCATCTCCATTTCAATGCTCCCCAAGAGCCCATCTGGGAACTATGCACAAGGACATTATAAATTATTAAAACCAGGTTTGCTCATATCAGTGAGACCAAGAACATGTGTTGGTGCAATAGCTGTGGTTTATTTTGTGTCGTCTTGCCAGTCAGCTTTCAGCATGTAATATTTCTTAATACCTCACCACCTTATTCTCATGTGAACCAGAGCAATTCACTCCTATTTTTAATCATGTAGAGCTGACTCAGCCAAGCCGGGTAACAGGAATAAATAGCAATATCCATGTGAGTGCAATTCCTGGATGCCAAATAGCATCAGCCGCAAAAGCAGTTGGACAAATTCCTCTATCAAAGACAGCAGGACTTGGGAGACACCAGAAAAACCTGGTGCCTTTAGCTTTCCTTACCACAGATAGTCTTATTGCTGCTCCATGATGCCTGAATTTCCATGAACTACAGATAATGATCAGGTGTGCCTTGCTTGTGGTGGTCTTTTGAAACACAGGTTGGAAGAAACTGCTAGAATGTTAAATATCATTTGAGATTTTGGTTAATTTACTATGGAGAAAAATCTACCCAAACGCCTCAAGGCAGCTGCACGTTGTGGGAAATGGTTATTTGGTGAGATGAGCAAGGAGTGAGACATATAGGGAATAGCCTGGTCTTTGAGTCAGGAATTTCACAGCTATGCTCCATCATCTCTAGCAGTATAAATGAATCATCTGCAGAGCAGAACCACAGAATGACACCAGCTTCCCTAAAAGTGTCTCTCTATATATCTGCTACACTTGCATTTTTCTGTTTATAAATAATAATTGACCGCAAAGTGAGATGGTCTTCTCAGCAGTCAGGTCCTAAAAAAATGCTTATCATATCTTTCAGCTTTTTTTGCTAAACTACTTTAAATTAGACTTTCATGCTTCCAGATGGAGCATTTTGACTTAAAGACCTGATGTGGATGTGTGAGATGACAAATCTTCTGAGATAAAAGGCAGCTAAGATCTTTTCTAAAGGATGTTGATTGAAATTGTTAATCCTTGTTAAAACTGAATCCTTGAATCTGAGGACATCACGTTACCTAAGAACTGCACTACTACTCAGTAGATATTTGGTTTTGGTTTAGTTTTCAGAAGCAGGACAGCATAAGTTGTTTCACTAGAAATGCGCTTTGAATCTTGTTGCCCAATTCATCTGTATTTTCCAAGGCACTGCATATTCAAATCACCTGGATTTATACATGTATGAGGAAAACTGGTCACTAATGGCATGTACAGATTGGAGACCCAAATTTTTACCTTGTGGAGGGAAAGTCAGGTAGATCAGGAAGATATGGAAACTCTAAGACCATTGGTTCAATATAGAAACTATAAGACCATCCCAGATTGAAATATGAAGTTTCGTCTTTCTTTTTCCTGTAGTTTGCTTCCTGAATTTAGAGTAATGTTGTGGATACTGCCTGAAGAAAAGAAAATGTGCAACCCAAATTTATGACATATCTCTGAAGCATGTTGATAGATGCCATCAGCTGTGTAGTACTTCTTGTAGAATATGGCAGTATGATCTCAAGTGGTTATTTTATTTTCATTTTTGAGTCATTATTTGGATAGTGAGAGCATGAGGAAGCCTTAATGTCAAGCTAGGATCCTGGTGCTCCGGGCCAGGTCTGCTCAGCTGAGGTTTGTCTGAGGTCTGTGGGCAGGGATCTGTGTGCCAGCTCTAGCTCTGGGAGGTCAGCCAGACACCACACACTGCCAGCAGTGACGCAGTGCATGACAGCCAGTCCGCCAAGGACCAAAAGACTGAGAGAAATACTGAATCTCCACAGGAGGCATCACATGTGTGGACAAGGCAAAAGTGACCTGTGGTACTGTTGCTGACTGAGGTCTTTCACTTGACTGCCCTCTTCTAGAAAGGTGGATGTCAACATTACCACAGTTAGTAGCCCTTATCTTACCATTCCAATGATGAGCACTGAGACCATGACCATGAATCTGTCAGTTCTTCATATTCTACTGTGAAGACAGCCTTCCATACAAAGTAAGACACTGAGACGGGTGTCATGGAAAGAAAGAGGAATCAACCCGTTCATGATTCACAAGCTATCTGAGAAATCATAGAAGAGGAAAAACCTGCCGTATTGTCCACACAAAAACTTGCATAACACCCTGTGTGAATACTGCAGTTATTTTGCTGCTGACTGTGCTGAAGGACACCTTTTGTTACCCACGAGAAATTTTATTTAAGGACGAGTATAAAAAAAAGTCATGTGAAGACATGAGTGTAAGCAAACTACCATTCGTCAGAAAAAGGGAAATTTAGTCATATATTTAGCAGTCATTTCCCCTTTTTTGGGAAATCCAAACGCATATTTTCTTTCTCTTGGCCTGTATTTCTCTCATCCTTGCTCTACGGAAGGAAAGTAAAATAGACCTAAAATGTCACTTGGTTTTGACACAGATCTGATTGGGCAATGGGGGGACAAATTTCCGCTGTGCCTTGAGCTGAACTCTATATAAGGTCCATTCTGGCAATTTCACTCTCACATCTTTTCATGAGAAACTAACGGTTGAAAGGATGCAGAAACACAGGTAAGTGAATCTTATGGAAATCTAGGAATAAATCTATCCCTAGAAACCCCTGTTTGTGTAGGGCTTATGGAGACTGATATTAAACTGAAGGGACTGAACTAAATAACCCAGTATTTTGATTAAGCTAAGGATCTAAAAAGAGAGAAAATCTCCTCCTACAGTATTTTCCATGCATACCTTGGGGACTGTTGCAGACCCAGGTGTAGCCCTGAGAAGAGATAAAGCTCCATGCCACTGTGCTGGAAATGAGTGAAGACCTTGTACTATGGGAGGTGACTCAGTGTTATAATGCTGTATTATTAAGTAAGAGATTGACTCTGTGCTAGCTGTTGTGCCCATGTCCTACAACAGCTAATGAAAGACTTGCAGCAGATAGTTTTGTTTTCCCCTGAGGTCACTGTGCCAGATACCTGGGACATGTTGTTCAAGGTTTTTGTCATCATTTGTTTGCACAGACCGTTATGCTGTTCACATAAGGAAACTCATGTGTCCCAACAGCAAGGTGGGTGTGCATATCATGGGAGTCAAAGCTGTTGTCCCAGGAGATAAATGTGTTGGAAACACTGAGAGCTTGGCTCTGGCTATATATTTGCCTGCAGATATGTGCTGCTTGGCCTACTTTGGTAGCCACAATGGAGAAGATAATGTGGCAGAGGATTCATGAGGGCATAGAGTCTTAGCAGAGACTTGAAGAGATTCTACTGCATCTTTTCTCCTGTGCTTATCCAAACAAGCTATGCTACAGCTAAGCTGAAGTGTCTGGCCCGTGCCTCAGTAGCAGCTTATTGCAAAATACACAGAGCTGTATTTTTCTACCCTTGTACCGTGGGGACAGCAGCATCTTGTGGTGTGTTGTTTGCATCTCCCAGACTGACAGGAAGATGACAGACAAGAAACGTTTGCACTAAGCCAGATGCTCTTGTTCCACAAATTATCATCTTCCTTCAACTGGGAGTGAAGAAGAATCAAAGCTTACCAAGTCCGCAGTTAGGAAAAGAATAGTTAACTATTTAGTTAATGTTGAGTATTTTGTTTGAATCTTCTGTCTCATAATAACTTGCCTGCAGATTTCAAGACATTTTCCCTCACTCTTCTTCCCATTTTCTCTGGGAAAGAATGCATGGGTTCTTCTTTGCCCTGGTTACATGCACAGTGTGTGCCTCTGCTTTCAAGCTCCAGCAAGGGAAAAGTACAGGTAAGAGCATGGGTTTGGTTGTTTTATTTCCTGACTCCCTTTCCTTCTCTGTAATATTCCCGGCCAACAGTAATGACAAAATGTCTCTGATTCATATAGAGAACTGCCCAGATCACACCATGTTTTTCCAATACTACTATGAACTGCACGGAGAACCTGTGGTTCTGAAATGCCCTTCTCCCAGATATAAACATGTGGATTTTTCTGCCTTGACACATAATATCACGTGGTACAAAAATGATTCAAAAACCATGATATTAGGAAGAGATGAAGATCCAAGAATCTGGGCAAAAGGAGATGCGCTCTGGTTTTTGCCAGCAAGGCAAGAAGACTCAGGAGTATATATCTGTACCAGAAGGTAGGTGTTTAAATGGAACTTCAATTCATTAACAATTCAGGCAGCATTCTGAGCTTCTTTCTTCTTCCCTGTTCCTTTTTCCCGAACTTTACTTTTCTTCTACTTCACATTTTTAATTAGAATTGGATTGCCTTGGCTTTGCTGGAAGATCTCACATGAGACCCAGTGTGCATTTATGGGGCTGGGATCAGGCCTGTGATACTACAGGGGGTTGCAGTGTGAGCCAAGGCTCTTTTCAGATCATTGTTTTCTGCATGTTTACAATCCGACAGCTGTACAGTTTTGAGAGAGGAATGGGTACCTGTGCTTATGGTGGAGTGAGGAAGGCAAAAACCACCAGTGCTACTGGGGTTTGAAAACCATATGATACAGAGTCCTTGTCCCCACTAGCTCCTCCTTCCTACTACCTGGCAGTGGGAACCTCACTCCACATTTAAAAGTATTCATATGCATCCATAGATTCCAGATGTACTAAAAAGTTGGGAAACCTATTTGGAAAAGGTATGCAGAGGCCAAGTACATTGCTTCACTGCTACCATTATTGATAGAATAGAAACAAACCCTATATCCATCTCATATCATCGAAGTAGAACATTTCTTCAGCATGCTGTGAAATGAGGATTGCAGTGGAAGGGGACACAGCTCAAGCACCAGTGTCCCCCAAGTGACTTGTGTGTATTGATCCTTCTTGTGGCTGGAAACAATTGCCACTTGGGACCAGGAGAAAAAGAGATGTACTGTATTACTTTGAAACCTTCTTCCCTGTGCAAAATATGTCCTCAAGGAAATAGCTGCTGTCTGCGCAGTAGCAACTGCAGGCATATTTTAATACATGCTTTAAGCTTTTTATTTCTCCCTTACATTGCGATCACTGGGGTTTTCACAGTCAAGACCATTTCCAAAGAAGAGTGGAGGGTTTGTGACATATTGGCTGGTATTTAGATGGATGTGTTGTCCCTCCTTGTAAAATCAAAGTCATGACTTAGTCTAAGGTGGCACAGCAACCTTAGTTTACAGAAGAGAAGAAAGCCTGGAGCTCTGAGGCAGACAAATATCAGCAACATGTGTAGGCTGTGCCCCAAACTTGTTCCATTGATTTTCCAGGATCCCTCTACACAGCACAGAGGCTGAGTATCAGGAGGCCTGGCTGTGGAAGTGAGGCCAGGTGGTTTTCTCAGGCGTGGAAAGACAAGCTTAGAAGGGAATCCAACAATCTAAGATTTAGTACTGATTGCAAATCTGCTTGAGCACGTAGCTGTCAGCTTTCAAGTTCATCTGCTGTAGGTTTGAAGGGTGTCACTCGAGCCCTCCCTGACCACTGTTGGGTGCTCACGTCTACCCACTGTCTGCAGGAACAACTCCTACTGTGCCGAGGTGTCCATCCACCTCACGGTCGTGCAGAAGGCAGCTGCTCGGGACATTGCCTATCCCCAAGTCCTCTTCACTTTCACCTCTGGAAAGATCATTTGCCCCAACCTGTGGGAGTTTACAACAAACAGGACAAATGTGGAGCTCCAGTGGTACAAGGTAGAATTTTTTTACAAAAGAATTTTTTTAGATTGTGATAGGACAAGGGGAACGGTGTTAAACTAAAGAGGGCAGATTAAGATTGGATGTTAGGGGAAAATTGTTTACTCAGAGGTTGGTGAGGTGCTGACACAGCTGCCCAGAGAAGCTGTGGTGCCCCATCCCTGGAGGTGCTCAAGGCCAGGTTGGATGGGGCCCTGGGCAGCTGAGCTGGTGGGGGGCAGCCCTGCCCATTGCAGGGGTTGGGGCTGGGTGATTCCATGATGGCTGAAATGTTTTTGTTTTAGAAGAGAACCTCTGAATATTGCTCTTATGAGGTCATGTATGGAAAACAATAATGTGAAAACCTTTATGATGACTATAATTTATTTTTTTCTTAGAATAATGCCTTATGTGATTGCTCATAAGAGGACTCAGGAAGTAACTTAGTATATTTTTTCCATCTTAAAATATGAGGCTTACTGGAAAGATATGTTAAAGCAGCAGTTCTTCGTACTTCACATAGTGCCTCAGAACCTTTTGGTGAGGAAAACATGTTTGTAGCACTTGCTTTATGGTGGGAAAGTGAAGCTGCCCAGGTTCAACGGTGATCAGCAAACTTTCTGTAACAGAGAGGCAAAGATGAAAAGTATTGTCTGGAGGTTACACAGGGTTTAACCACACCTGTATGAGCTGTAACGTCAGTTGTCCTTTCTCCAGGATGCTCAGCTTTTGGAAGATGACAGTGAAAAATTTGTATTTCTGAAAGAGTCGTCTTCTCTGTTCTTCACTTCTGTATTACCAACAGACTCCGGCTACTACACCTGCAAGATGGCATTTCCCTATGAAGGTGTCACATATGAAATCACCAGAACAATTG
The DNA here is from genome assembly GCF_054131305.1 of Coturnix japonica. Lineage (NCBI taxonomy): Eukaryota > Metazoa > Chordata > Aves > Galliformes > Phasianidae > Coturnix > Coturnix japonica. Next base: position 122,386,206 of record NC_140663.1, read on the forward strand.
AGCTGCAGACTGTTGGTAAATACTACCCACTGAGAACACTTAAAGCAGCTTTTGCATCAGAGGGTTTGCTGCTGAATTCGGGGAGAGGAGCTCAGATTTAGTGCTGCCAAGCAGGGGAGTGGACATGCTGGCTTTTGATGCAGGGGGTTTCCATCAGCGTGGCTGGCAGGGCTATTTGACTAACCTTAACCTCAGAGCTTGCCCTGGCATTCAGCAGCGCAGTTGCAGGAGGCAGAACTGGCTGTCGCAACTGCCTGCGGTTGTAAAACCGAGTAATTAATTTCTCAAGGGGAGGAAGGTCTCTACGAATGACTTCAGAGGGCTTAGGAAATAAAACACCGAACATTGGCCCTCGGGCTGGGGGAAAACCGCTGTTTCCCACGGCTTGAGCCGCTGGCCCGGCTGCTGCTGCGGGGCGCCCGGCGGGCACCAGGGGGCGGAAGGAGGCTGTGGCAGCCTCGGGATGGGTATCACTTAGGTCCCATCGCCATCCCCGCCTTCCTCATCCATCCCCCGGGGTCACGATGCCGGCTTGGGCCCGTCTCTCCCCGCTAACACAGGTCTCTGGATGGGTAATGTCTGTAATGGTAGCGCTGACTCTGTTCTCTCTCTGTGCAGAACAAGAGAAGAGAATTACTCCCATAATTGTGTATCCAACTCAGAAGACAACATCAGCTGCTCTGGGTAAGTACCAGCACTGTTTTGGAAGCATCTAATAAGGAGAAAGTTAGAGCAGGTTTGCTGATTTGTACCCTAATTTGTTGGCGTAAACTATTATGGTTCTTTTGGTCTCAATTATATTAACACCACATTGGTGCTGTAGTAGTTTTTCATGGTAGTTTTTCCTTCTTATTGTCTATGATGAGAAGCTATTTTCTTTACATCACAGAACAAGCAAGGTCAGAAAAGACCACTAAAGTCATGTAGTCCAGTCATCAGCCCATCACCACTGTGCTCACTAAACATTTATCCTTGTAGAAACCAAAGCAAAATAGCTGTAGATTTTAACAACAAAGCATGAAAAGTATATTAGCATCCTTAGATCAGCTGCTCAGAGTTCCCTCCTTATAAAGAACATGCCCTTTTCAACACTCCCCCAGTCAGCCCTCGGTTGTTGGGTGGCTTTGAGTGAACCACCCAGCTCTTTTGAGAGGAGACATTTTTCATTGCTCCTTAATGTTTGAACCAGACAGTTATCGCTAACTAGAATGTATCTTGTGAGAACCTCAATTTGTCTTCAAGGATGTTGTGACGATGCGTTTCTGTTGCTTTCCCCCATTTGAGAGAATGACGTGTAGATTTGACACTGAGCTCTCCTAACTTGGGTATTATACACACAGCTATGTGCTGTGAGCCTTAGTTTTCACTGCCACTTTTCTTTCTGTGAGTGTAGCATTGTCTTTATTTGTATCACAGAATCACAGATTATTATTATCATAGTCTTTATTTGTATGTGTCTGTCTGCCCCATGGAGCATACTGTATTCTCTTCAGCAGTACTGTACGGTAATTAAGCCATGTGTTTTCCATATAAGACAAATATCCACTAGTGTGAGAGCTCCTTATCTTTAGCTCAGAGTTGCAATAATTAAAGCAATATTTCTGAATTTTTGCATGGTCATGTTGTCCCTGGAGGTCTCATTTAGAACTGAATGTGCTTGCCCGCATCACTGTGGATTCAAGCAATTGCCCTGGAGCAACCATGCCCTTTGAGCTGTAAAACAGCAGAAGGAGCGTAGGAACACAGCTTTGCCTCCTGAGAAATATCTATTGTACAAGGACTGATCACTGATGGAATGGAAAAGTAATTTGCTTAGTAGTGGAAAGGACTGCCAAAATGAATGGTCTTGCTGCCAAAGAACAGGGGAGCAAATGCAATCTGGGGCATAACATCAGCTTTCAGTGTAGTAGCGCTCAACATGTGTGGTAACTCAGTCTCCCATCAGAGATGTTCTGTTCACCAGGAGAAAGAGTAGATCTTAATATGCAACTGAATGTTTTTTTAATCTCCCTCTGCCAACAGGCTCCAAGATGACTCTCCCGTGTAAAGTATTTGCTGGACCAAACAGCAACGTCTATACTGATGTGGAATGGTTAGCGAATGATACCACGATCGATGTGGTTTACAAGCAAAACAGAGTTATGGAGGGGGAACGACAGTAAGTCAAGCAAAAGTGTTTTCTTGTGGTTGTGGTGCTACAGGGGCTTTCAGCTGGATGCTGGTGGGAGGGAAAACATCCTCTTGCCATGGACCATTGTCTCTCCCTATCTCGAGCCATTCTCTGAGTTGCCTCGTAGCTGCATACCTCAGGACTTTTGACATTTTGCCCATGCAGTTAACAGTTAAACCAGTTCTCTCACCAGGTATGATCTTCCCAAACCTCTCCTGCCTAGGGATTAGAACCTAGCATGATTCAAGAGGCATTGACAACAAGCTCTGGGGATATGGCATCCCTGTTTTCAGGGGCAAGAGTGTTTAATATTTATGGATGTGGTCTGTTTTCAGCCTCAGGGCTATGTAACAACCTGGCCATGTTGAGTTTATTGCACAGTACAACCAGACGTAACACTGACAGCTGGGGATCTGAGCCTTTATGTGCTTTGATATTCCTCACAGCTTGACTGAGTACATTAATTTACAGTGTTGTTTACATGGATAAATGAGAAAGCCTTGAATTCATGGTGAGATGCCTTAAAATACACAGTGGAACAGCAGGTGTGTCTACAGGATTTAGAATAGAACAACACATATGCTTTCTTACTTAGACCTTTATTATTGCTACTACTGCTGCTGCTTCTGCAACTATTATACACTACTACATAATTGTATGAGGAGGGAGGCTACGCCAGCTAGGGATCACACAGAACTCATGGCATAAAGCAGCCTCAGTTCTTCTGGGTGCCTCCAAAGAGGCATTATGTCAAAACAAATCAAATACCACTGGAAAAGAAACCAAACATTCTTCACAGGGGTCTGTGTCAAAGCACCCACAGCCAAGTTGCTGCCTTCCCGTGGTACTGACCCAGGATGTGTGCACAGGCAAATCCATTGTCGTGGTGCATAGCAAACCCATGAACAAATCATTACAGAACAGCTGGATAAATTCTCCAGCAGTGACTAAAAGATATCCGGAGATAATGTTTGCATCTAGATAAAAGGATCTCACATTTATTTTGCCTTTTTCTTCCAGAGAAATGACAGAAAATGGTGAAAACTTCATTGAAGTGCCACTGATTTTTAAATCTGTGGAAGAAGTGGATTTTTACACAGATTTTAAGTGTCTGGCCCAGAACACGTATGGATCCCAAGTACTGCCAACACGTGTCAAACAGGAAGGTAACTAGTTTAACTACTTATCTAGGAGAGAAATGGGCTGCAATTGTTATTCTAAATCTAAATTACAATTGAAGTATTTTATGCTTTCTGACTTAGTCTTACAGTGGTAATCACTTGGGAAACATTGGTTGCCTCGCATATAGACTGAAAATGCACAGTGTTTTGGAATAGCCTGCTCATAAAGAACACTTTCTGTAGGTCACTTGTTGGCATTTTCCGCAGGCATAAAAATCTGTTCTAGTGTATCTATTCACTGGATGAGGCTCAAATGCAGATACATTCTGTGAAATGATGGCTCCATTGAGACAACTGGCAAACTCTCGCTGGGTGCAACAGGGCCAAATCTCACCCAGTTCCTCAACAAGTAGGGAAAAAAAAAGACAATTGCAGAAAAAAAAGATCAAAGAGTTCCATTTCCTCATACAAACTGCTGCCAAAATAACAAGAAATATAAATAATGGTGGCTGTTGTTATTTTGGTTCCTAGAGATAGAAAGAGAAGCTCTAAACTCAGTGCAGTTCACATTGTGACTGTTGGCTAAGTACCAGCTGTAAAAACAGTGTGAAGCAATGCTTATTGTTTCTTTGCATAACACTGATGAATCACCAAAGCTTGCTCACACCATGTTAGAAAGATACATGAACAATTACAGTCTTCATTATGAGTTATATCTCATGACTCACGCCAGCATCTTATGATGAGGGATTTGCATTCACTTATCTATACGATGCGCTGCCCAGGTCTTCCATGAACTACACAAGTATTGTTTGCTACAGAGAAGGCAACTCATGAAGCAGTGTAGGCCTGCATAATACAAAGCTGAAGACATTAGGTGTATTTTGGGGAGAAGCTCACAGTCTTTCCTCGATAGTTAATTTTTCAAGTGCCCTGCATGAGAAAACTGTTTACAGAGGTTGAGAGTGGACTGGCTATCATGTACTCTCTTTCCATGCAGTGCCTTTGTTTCCTGCTTGAAGCGTCACTGCTTTCACCAAATTAAGATGAAAAGTACACAACCACCCTGAGCACGGGAGAGCCATTTGTACACAAAATCTCTGGACTGTAAATTCTCATCCTCCATTGTTTTCCAATACTTTCCTCCCACCCTGGTAAACACATATCCCAGAGCACTGAATCCATAGACCTCTTCCTTTCAGAAGCAGTGAGCCCTGCTGAAAGGTTAATTTGCAGACATCCTTTTTAAAGTAGCTTCTCCTCTTCCTCCTTGAGCATAGAGAACTATGTTTTCTGATAATACATAATTTCTTTACTTTTCCAGCTGTTGGCTTGCCCTGGTACATTGCAACGATTCCAGTCACATTGGCTTGCATCATCCTGATGGGAATATGCGTACAAAAGCGCTGGAAGCAGAGAGCTGATAAAGGATACACAATAGCAAAGGTTTAAGATTGACTTTATTCTCTGCTGCCAACAGTGAAAAATTCATGCTCACATCTTTCATGTGAGACAGAGACATTTTGGACCAGACACACTTCTTTCCCAGCAAATGAATGTATATCAGCTTTTTCTTCTTCTCCGTGTCTTCCATGATTTGATTTTAGAAATATGTTTGTATAAAACGCTGCTTAGAAACAGGGAACCTACTTCTATTGTTTTGCATCTAAACTGTGACTTACAGCATTTTGAAATACAGTGTCCCATGTACATGCCCTTGTTATGAGACAGGTAAGGAAAGTTAGATGATCTTCTGCTTTGTAATTCCAATAGTTTTATCCTTTGGGGGGAAAAAAAGGGGTGTAGAAAAAGCTGAGAACCTTAAAAAAAAAAAATCATACAAAAAACCAAGTTCAGTTCAGTTTCAGTTTTGGGCACCTCAGTACAGAAAGGACACCGAGGTACTGGAGCAGGTCCAAAGAAGGGCAGCAAGGCTTGTGAAGGGCTTAGAGAATGTGCCCTACAAAGAGCAAACAAAGGAACTGGGGCTGTTTAGTCTGGGCTAGAGGAGGCTGAGGGGAGACCTTATTGCTCTCTTCCAATACCTGAAAGATGCTTACAGTGAGAGCAGGGCTGGTTTCTTCTCACTGGTGACAGGTGACAGGGTGAGGGGAAATGGCCTCAAGTTGCACCAGGGTAAGTTTAGATTGGACATTAGGAAACACTTCTTTACAGAAAGGGTAATTAAACACTGCAATAGGCTCCCCAGGGAGGTGGTTGAGTCACCATCCCTGGATGTGCTTAAAAACCATTTGGATGTGGTGCTCAGGGACATGATTTAGCGAAGGGTTATTAGAATTAGGGTAGTATGGGTAGGACTCAATGATCTTAAGATCTTTTCCAGCCCAAGCAATTCTATGACTGTGATTCTATGAAACAATAGGAAAGTTTTCTTTAAGAAGGATTTTCTGCACCAGTGTGAAAATGCAGTTTCCTTCTGCACCCAAACTCACTTTATGTTTGTTTTAAAAAGCCAGGCTTTCCTTTTTTCCAGAGCCTAATGCAGTTGTCATGTCAACTGTAAATCTATGAACTTTTCCAGAGAAAATAAAAAATATATATTTTTTTTACCATTCAGTTTGTTCTTTACATTAATAGGTTTTCTCAGAATATCCCTCTCCCAGGGATAACTAACTCCATGTAATGGAGTAATAATAGTGTACACTGGAGAATTCAGTTCTCTTGCATCTACCAACATCTCATAACCAGAGATTCATAAGCAGCTGTAATGTTGTTATCTTTGCCAAGAAAAGAATTAGGATGATGCTTTAGAGTTTGGAAAGTCACTTGACTGATACAAATAAAGTTTTATTCCTGGAAGTGATTGAGCAAATTATCAGTAATAATGGACATTCTTGTTCTTCAGTCTTCCAACTTCTGTTGCTGGCCTGCTCCTCCTCTCTAATACAAATGTAGAAGTCATTAATAGATTCCTGTAAACAATGGGTCTGCACCAGTGATGCAGTTTTGAGAGCCATGCGTCCTTTACTTTGAAGTATGTAGTCATGATGCAAAATACTGCCTGTTTAGTTTTGTCCAACTGGATTCAAGTCTTGGTAAAAAACAGAAGGGAGCAATAGATAATTAGTAACCACATTGCACTTTGAGAATCAAAATGAGTAGCAGAACCTGGTTGTTTTTTCTTCTAGGCAGTAACACAACTGGATAAGTAGATCCATCATACGCATTATTTTCATCTGCGTAGGAGGGGAAGAGATCCAACTTTAAAATCATTACAGATCTATAAATGACACCCCTCATGGACACTGAAGAAAAAGATTTATTTTGGTAATTCATCCCAGGCACTTTTCAAACTTTAAGGAAAAAAAAATAATGATCAGGAAAATGTTGGCTCCAAATAAGCAAATTTGTAAAGTAAGAATTCTGGAACTGCATGGAGTCCCACAGTCTACAGAGATGAACTACTCCCGTTCATCTGGGAGAGACCATGATCAAACTGCCTTCCACCACCACTCAGAGCTGGCTCTGACTTTGCACCCCAAAAATATTTGAAGCATTTCAAAGGAAGGATGTGGCTTGAATTAAGAAATCCTTAAGTCTATTAGCAGGAATTGTCACAGCTTATGAGATTCAAGCCAAAATTTCTCTTTAAGTATCCTAAATATTTTCTGCGATAATACAGGAGTTGGGATGCTGACAGTCTGAGTCAGTGACAACCAGACAAGACCACAGGATTTATAGTTTCCAAGAATATTAAAAATGATGAGAAAGAATACACATGATTTATGGGCAGATGTGAGAAAGGTGGCTGAGTGTGTTGGAAAATGTTAGTTCTCTTGCATGTCTGTTCTTTGAAGGAAGAAAAATACTGAACGTTGATGGAAGGATTATAAGAAAAGAGAAGGTTTTAGGTACATCAGGAATGCTCTTTTTTCAGTAGCTGCTCTTCTCTAACAAGAGAACAAATTAGGTTTGTAAATAAATGTAACCTTTCAAAATGTAGTTTGCTCTTCCCATCCATCTGTATGCTCTATGAGTAGCTTGATGACACATCTGTATGTGGGAGAGAGGTTGGATTTCATTCAGTAGTGAGAAAGAAGTAGAACTTGGTATATAGAGTGCTGGTGCCAGAGAAAGTTAATATCTCAGACTACTCTCCAAACTGGAGAAGGAAACATGAATGTGAGATAAGATTTGGACATATGGGGACGTGTGGTAACTCAGTAGTGCCTTGAATTTTCTCTGCATGAAGAAATTCAGTGACGCATCTTTGCTCCATTCACGCTTCTATGTCAGACACCAGATCCATTTGCTTGGATGGCTGTGATTGCAATTCTTAGGTGCCCACCAGAGAATTTTTGATGACATTTTTGCTCTTCCTGTGCTCCATCCATGAAAATGGTTGTTCACAAACCTATGTACTGCCAAAAAATGATGACACAAATAATGCGTGACTGTGAAGGGAGGGATGTCTTTCTTTGTCTATAAGTGAGGACTTTAAAAAGAGAGTCACACAGAAAAGCACAATCAGATTTTTGAGTTGAGTATCTGATTGCAATTCTATACACTCCTTTTGAAGATTTTTAAGTAATATATTTATGTCAGCTGAAAATGGAGTTGCAAATATACAAAAAAAAAAAACCAAAAAAAAAGATTTTTTTTTTTGAAATCTTGAGACTTATTCTCATATGCCTTTAACACAGTGGAAAGAACAGCTGCATATTTTTTGCTGTTCACAGGTCTGTGTGTGAACAATGTATTGTAATCCATAACATTCTTTGCTGTCTCTTGAGTTAGCACTGCACTGTGCCTTCCCCACATCTTGATCTCAGTTCAGACATTGCCAGCTGCACCAGCGTGTGGTTGTTGCTGGGCCCTTGGGCCTCAGGTTGGACATGCCTGGTCTAATGAAATCTGATATATTTTATATTTCGAGAAGAAAATATCTTGAGTCTCAAGGCAGACTGAGTCTGAGGACTTAGTTGCACCAGCTTATAATAAAGATTGAAAAGAAACACACTGTAAGAGATAGTCACTTCAGTTCCAGGACCTGGGGCACAACATTTCTTTTCAGAAAAGTCAGTGATACAAGAAGGGAGAGGCCACCTCATTCATGGAACTGTGTGGGTCTGCAGCATTTGTCAGTAGAGCTCTGCTGTCTGCAACAATTTCAAAGCAACCTCTATAGAGGCAAAAAGCCTGCAGCCTTCGCATGAGTTAGTTTCCAGGATAGCATAAATCCCCATGGAAATTTATTTTCCTGTTATTAATTATTTTTCCTGTTATTTTCAGGAAAAGAGAGTTTAATTAACAATAATTTTCTTGTGTTACTCACCGTACCTTGAAGCCAGCTGTTCATTTAAATAGAAAGTATAACTTCTGTTTCATCTAAGTAGCAACTAAAACAACATGAACAGAATTTGGAGAGCACCGAAGAGGTCTGCTGGTTCTCAGGCAAGGCCCTTGAATGAACGTGGGAGCCAGTGGAAATAAAAATCAGGCCTGTGCACAAAGCCAGTTGTGGCAGATCAGGACCAGAAGTTCACAAATGTTAATTTCACAAGCTGGAGAGGGGATGTAAGTGAGAGAAAGCACAAGAAATGTGAACCACCATTGACAGTAATTAGACTTTAAATACTAGAGTAACTAGACAGTGTTTCATTATTATTTCCAGTTTGCAAAACAAGAAACCCAGGAGAGCAAAACAAAATAAGGGATTAATTTCGTAGCTGAGAACTCCCTGTCCTCTCCTAACGTTGGTTATTGAAAGAAACAGTAGATCTAAGCACCCTTTCGTGCAGTCAAAGGTGATGGACTTTCTTTGGAAATGACTCTAATGCTGGCAGATCCCTGTGCAGAGCAAGAACGTGAGCTCATGCCAAAGAAAAATACTACAAGAAATTGGAAGGCAGGCACAGAGAGATGTACCCAACAGAAAAAAAAAAAAACAGGCTGAAAATGCCTGGTTGATGGAAAAATATTTGCGGCTCATGGACAGTGGTCCATGGCCTGGAAAGCAGCCATAGCTATTACAGGAAGAAAAGAAAGAGCCACAGTGTGTGGGGGGCAGAATTAGAGTCTCCTTGGGACTGGAAGGTCTGCTGTGTGATGGCAGGCAGCCCAAGGGCTTATTCTCCATGGCAGTTTACACATTAACTGGTATATGTGGTGTCAAGCTGTTCAATAACACAGATCAAAGATAGCACAAGTCACTTTTCAGGAGGGACACACTGCTGTCTTCTTGAAGTTCCTCAAGGTAGAGCTGAAAGCCTAACAACAGTGGGGACACTTTCAAAACCTTACAGAGATCAAAACTTGGGACATTCACTCATTACTGAATCCTTAATGGCGAAGTATAGTTTGGTTCATTTGATTGTGTGTCCCTCCTCCCAGTGTTGGGTCTTTACACAAACTGAAATTATCTCAAAATCTGATTATAGCTTCAGGCAACGAGCTCTTTTGCAATGTGCTATCAGGCCCTCTTACTCTCAGTCCTGATAAAAAGTGCAAATCCTCTCTTTCCATTCTATTTTTCTCTCTGTTCTTACTGTTTGGTCATCTGATGCATAGCACGGTGAGAACTTTACTTCTGTAACATCTGTGCACTTAAGTCTAATAGACCTGGTTTCTTTGAGGACAGTCTTATTTTGCCTTGGTTACTGAGGATTCATCCATCTGCTTAGCTGCGGGCTAAATGAATCATCCTTGTTTTGCCTCCTAAATACGCTTTGTCGTAAGTGCTAGGCAGGCCAGACTATGACTGGAAATAGTTGATACCATGTTAGTTTACTTAGAAAAATTCTAATTCTCTACTAATTTGTGGTTTTCAGTCTGGGGATAGAGATGAACTGAGTAAACAGAGAGCATCATTACAAGTATCCTCAAAACATTGCTACCAATCTTTTCCTTTGGACTAGGACTTACCATGACTGGTTTTCAGTCAACTCAAGTGCTCTCCAGAGGAGAGAGTCAGCAAACAGAGATGGTTTCTCAGCTCTTGTCACTGTGCCCTATCCAGACTGTGAATGGTGAAGACAAGAATGGTGAAGGGATTATTGCCTATGCCTAGATATTATTTTTAAATTGAATCACAAAACAGAATGTTCATTTATACAGATGTAACACTGGCCCTTACTTAAGTCAAATCTGTAATCATCAGTCTACTCAGTACAGAGCACACTGGCTATCCAGAAGAAGCCTGAGACTTGATGTGTATACCACTCATCAGTTTTGCAGGTTAGGTATAGTTCTTGAAATATTTAACACTTGCATTCTTTTTATTTCCTTCTGCTTGAGAAAGCAAATTACATCCTACTTCTAAAATGACTTCTATATGTGTATCATGGGACTTTAGTCATGTTATTCTTAAAACCCAATTGCTATTATGCAACACTTCGAGGAAGTCTGAGCATGTTACAGTTTATTTGTACAGGCAAAACATAATCTATGGAGATTATCCTTCATGTCATGTCTCTCTAGGGAACTGGTCCAGTTTCAGTGCTTGCGCTTTTTCATCTTCCTTTCATCTGTTATTTTTGTAGCATGTATTTCAGCAAAGAAGATGTGAGGAGACCAAGCACATGAGGAAATAGGCTCATTCTCTCCAGCTGTATACCGTCATCAGTGTTACAAATACATGTATCTCCCCTTTGGGCTCATCAAGCCTTGCTTGCAGTTCTGACGCCACCCTTACATGGTGAGGTGTGTGCAGGCCTCTTACAGGTGAGCTCAGCAGGTGTAGGGATCCCTCTGAGTGGATGCTACCCCTATTAACCCACCTTCCAGCGGAGAGAAGTCATTCAGGGCACCCAACAGATGCAAACAGGACTTATGCTCTCTCATGGAGAAGGGGCAGAAGAGCAAAGAGGCCTGTCCTGGAGCAGCTCTTCTGTAAGGAGTATTTTTTTCTCCTTTCCCTCTTCCCAAGACATCTTATCACGTCCTTCTGGATGTGGGAAAATCAAACAGAACAACCTGAGTGGAGATTCCAGGTCTTGGTGTTTAGTGTGCAGCAGAACAGGACCTAGGAGTCCCAAATTTGGCAGCTTTGCTTGATAGCAGTCGAGAGCTTCTGGGCACTCTTGCCTTCAAATGAAAGCAATATGTTCCATCACTGAAAGGAATACTGGAAGGGGAGAAAAAGCATTAAAAGAGTGGCCTGCTTTCATAGGTTTAGTGAATCAAAACGTAATTGTAGCCTGAAATAAACAAACAGGTTTTTATTTAGGGAGAAGTGCAACTCCTCCAGCTCCTATTCTCTTAAAATGGGAATTCTAATCATAGTGGCCAGGTTGCCTAGCCTTCCTGCCCTCCATACCCTGCCTCTCATATTTCCTTTTGTCAGACAGGAGAAAGCCTTGTTATAGCAGCAGCTTGTCTACCAGTGTAATCTCCGCTTTGGGCCGTTTATTCTTTTCTTTCTATTTAGTTGAAGTCCCAGGTGATGCCAAGTCTGGCTGCTGCTCTGTGCACATATGTATTTAGACGCAATCAGTTTGGCTTCTGCCTGTACTAGGGTCTGGTATGTTTCTCAGGTCTGAGACGGTGCATGTTGGGTTTTGAGATGGGAGCCTTCAACTTGCTGTTTATCTAATGTGGAATTGGCACATAGTTCAATTTTCCAACACAAAACATAACATGTCACTGAATCACAGCTGCCTGTGGCCATATCCTGTCATTCAACCTTTCCATGTGAGTTGAGTGCAGCTTTAATGCATGTGGTCAGAAACCACAAATTATTTGTGGATGACTACAGAACACTGTGAGCTGAGGTGTATTTAAAGTGTTGTTGTTGTTGCTTTTTAAACACAGTTGTTGATAGTACTGTATTCTCAAACTTTTACACTTCTCATGTCATTTTAAACACCATGGTTGTGTATGTAGTTAAATCCCAAATTTGTCATGAAACACAGTGTGTTGTCAAGAAGTGACTAATATAATTGCAGTTCATTTAACTCAGTCTGAACTTGTACGTTCAGGACTATGTGTATATTTTTGTTGGAAAAAGAGACAGTTTTAGAGTTGGTACATTTGTTTTTTTGCTAGATGTAAGTTGTTTGCTCACCTTTTGACCTCTTCATGTTCAAAATCTGTTGGCTTTGATTACAGCTGTTTTTATGCACAGAAATAGACTAAAACCAAACATTAATGGAGAGCTTGTATCTTACACCTTGGCGAGCCATTAGTCTAGGGGATGTATGCTTCCCTCTGACGTATTTTAGACTTTCACAACTTACTATTCGACAGTTTCATACATGTTTACGGGATAAGAATAATAATAAATGAATAGGAGTTATTTGTAAACTTAAATTACTATGATATTGGAATGCAAGATAACACAATATAATACAATCTAATTGAAACTGAGGCTAATAAATCAAGTAAAATAAGTGAGAGACAGAGTTTTACAAAGACTGAGAAGTCTACTTTGAAGTTGAAGGCGCCACAGCTTGGAAGCACACCCACATCTGCTGCCAGGCAGTGAGAGAGAGAGTGTCACTTCCATGACGTATTTTCCTCTCTGACCATGAGGTCCTCTGGGACGTGTAGTTCTTCTCTGTGCTCCACATGATGTTATGATGTGCAATAACCAATAGCAAAAATTACAGAACCATGACAACCATTTATTGTGGGTGGACACAGAAGGATAACACCTTTCAAAATTGCTGTTTGTGGTTTATGGCTATTTCTACTGCTTACCACTTGCGTGACTACTACTTCTTAATTCCCCCAGCTCCTCCCCTGTTGTTTGTGACTCCCTGGCTCAGTCCCCTCTGGCTACACTCAGGCACAGTCTCTTCCCAGACATTTTTCACTTTCCTGTTACTGGGCTAGTTTTTTCCCTCGCAGTTTGGCTATAAGGAGGTAAAATATGAAATCATGCCATATGTCCTCACTCAGTATCTCTCCGCTGCTTTCTTGGATTCAATTGAGAAGGAAAACTTTTCCACAAATATCTGCCAGTTGATGACTGCTTAAGCTGGAAGATATCTCCCCGGTTCCCATAACGAGGTACTTTTTCTTCCTTGACTGAGAACAAACCTGTACTTTTGGTTTAGGGCATAAGCTACTGTTGAGGGCCATTTGGTTCTCAAGCAGTTTTGCAGAAACACTGAAGTGTTTTATGTCTCCTTTCGCATCCTTCAACAGTGCATACTGTCACATCTCTGATGAATCAGGGTACAGAGAGCAGAGACTGCACTTAGCTTTGAAACGCACCCTCCCAACCACAACTTAAGACAAAGGCTATCTGCCATTCTCCTTTCAGACTTGAGTCAGGAGCCACAATCCAGAAAAAGTATGGATTTCCTTCCAGATACAAGGATGATCGCTTTCTTCAGATAAAAAGGTTTCTCAATTTCCTTCAGTTTGCAGGGCTGATTTATGTCATTCCTGATATATAAAGACACCATCAGGAGAAAAAAAAATAATAGAAGAAATGTGAGAAATATGTTTTGTGTTAGTTGATTTCCTGTTCACAGATTGTGTCAGAGAGATAAATATGTTCCACATTACAAAGGTCTTCCAAAATAAATATTAAGAAACTCAAGTAGTTAATATATTATTTTGAACTAATATTTGCTGTTCTATTATTTTAAATAGATTACTTCTTAACTTATTCTATTTGTTCAATTACACATATACTTAATATACACATTCTGTTATATATATATATATATATATATATATATATTTATGTATGTAAGATGTGATTTTTCCCTTATAGTTTTATCCTATGTTCTTTGTTACATCATGCTCCATTTTCCTACAATTCATTCTCTATTCTTTTTAATATCATACTGTGAAATATCTCAGTGTAAGTGGCCACTTAATAACATTGCTACATTACACTGGATTGCTGATATATGAAGATACAGGGGAGGCCGAGACAGGAGCAGGAGACGTCTGCACATTCAGGTTGTCAGTGATCTTCCTGAAGTCCAGAAAGAGATGGAAGAGAGACTTGTCCAGTGTTTTCAGGGAAAAGTGAAAAGGGAAAACAATGGATTCAGTCTCACAGTAAAAGCAGAGATAAGGATTTGCTGGCAGAGGAGGTCTGACATTTCAAATATCTCTTGAGAAAGAAACAGATGAGAATACGGGTGATCCAGCAAGTTCTGGGAATGTGTTAGTGGCAAATTTTTATTGTAGAAACAGAGGAAGTTAATAGATAATGGAAAGTAGTTAAATCTGTTTGAAGTTCAGGCTGAGGTTGGACAGTAATCTGAATGATAGGAGGCCATAAAACAATAGCATCATAAATAAAGGAAGGAAGCCTTGACTCAATGCAAGACAGACAGGTAGCATGTCTTTGGAAGAACTTCCAAGGAATATCTAAGGAAAAAGAACACAAGTAAGAGATAAAATCTGACTAAAAATAAGGTCATGTCATATCAATTCAGTTTCCTTTTTTTTTTTTGAGAATAAGTGGCTCCATGTTAAAAAGGAAACAGCAGCTGGGATGCATTTTGTATTTAATAAAAGTTTTGAGGATTGTCATAAATAAACTAGAGAAACGTGGATAAAATGACAGTAACATAAGACTGATGCTCAGCTAGTTGGAAAACTGTTTTGTGGAATCATCACCAAAGAACTTCTGCCAGAATTCAAAGCAATGTTGTAAATGGTTTTATTTTGCCTTATTTTGTGGACTAGAGGATAGCTTAATGAATTTATGTGCCAGATAAGGTAAGATAGAGTGCAAGCACATTGATGTCAAGCAGAAAATGTAAAAATTATGCTGACTGGTATGTGGGGTAATGGTACAAGACTGATAAGTCCAAGAAACAATTTTGTGGTATCTGGGAAACTGATGAAGCAATAGCAACTTTACAAGACATATGGAAAACTAAGTTCAGTAGTAAGTTGAGTAAGTCTAAATGGGTCAGAAATGCAAAGCATTACTGTTGCAACTCAGACAATCTGTACTAGCAGGTACTAACAATGTTCTTTTTAATATAACATGAGAAGTATTCCATTCTATTCTTAGTGGGAAGACTTCATCTGACATTCAAATTTAATCCAGTTTTGGAATCATGCTTTTAGAAATTTGCATGTGAATGGAAGACAATCCAAAACAGAGATCCATGAATTGCTATGGAATGTAAGATCTACTGGTAGTGAATTTAAACAACCAAATTTGTTTATGTAAGAGAACACTGAAGTCAAGTTGATGACTTGATAACATGCTTCAAAAATGGCAGGAAGATAATACACAGTTATTTTCCATGTTCACTGGGTTAGGACATTAGTCTCTTCAGTTTAGCATCAGAAAATAAACATTTAGGGATAAAAGGTATTCCTGAAGCATATTTGGTGGGGGGCTTTTTCAGATATGTGAAGAAAGACCCTATGGTGCATCAACTATGACATCATTATGAAAAGTTCAATATCCCTTAAGATGCTACAGATGTAGTGGCTTTGCTTTAGGATGAACACATCAACTACACAACCTCATGAAGTCCTACCCCAACATTTTCATCCAAGTTCCCGTGCAGGGTTTGTAAAGTAAATGGCAGCAGAGTACCTGTGCATGAGTTTAACACACCAACTCCTTCTTTGACAGGCTTCTTTCTGTAGGTACAACACCTTTATCAGAGTTGTTCTAGTTTATTTAAAGCAAACCTTTTCTCTGGGTGCACCTGAACAGAGATAATTTTGATTCTTTGTTATCCTGTTATCCTAGGAATCCACCTGAGTTTGCCTACTGAGCTGGAAACACTCCTTAAACAGAAAATTTTAAGTGAGCTAAAATGATTCTAACACTGCAAGGCAGAGCTGTGTACCTTTCAACAGCCTCAGTTTTCCCATTTGTTCTGGCGAGGGATAGATGTATGTTAAATCTCTATGCAGAAACTTCTTGCTCATTTTCAGCAATCTAAGACTGCAGTTTGCTGCTGAATGTTTGATCACAGCATGACTTAAAATCCAGTTCTTCAGGAACCTTCAAATGACATCTGCAAATACAAATGTACAAAATCAATACTACTGCCTTTTCTGCATGGGACTTCTGAAAATCTGTAGACGTAGATACACATTATGTGTAAATATTTAACTCAGTGTTAGTTCAGGTTCACAGATCAAAAATCAGTATAGTTAAATATATGTAGTTATATAACCAACTTGGTGGTTTTACAGTTGCAAAACTCAAATCTATTCAACTTTTTGCATGTGTGGTGTTTGTTTGTTTGTTTTAAACCAGGAAAACATTGCTGTTTCTTCCCTTCATTGTTTGGATATTTTGGCTACAGAAGTTTGGACGTCAGCAACAAGTTAACAAACAATTTAGGGTATTGACATTCACACTTTTGCAGTCAAGCAGCCTGTAAACTTGCTCAAGGATTCCCTACTGAACTTGGAGGCTGTTTTCCCTACTGTAACTTTGTATGAGGTTTCACAGAAACTCATTTGCATTTTCAGTTACAGGCACTGTAAATGTCCCAATATTTTATATTGTTTGCAAGAAATGAGAAGGAAAAACAGTTTAAAGCTTTAAAAAAAAAAACAAAACAAAAATCTGGAATTCTTAGTTCAGAACTACAAGGCCACAAAGTAATGGTCATGCAATCATAAGTAATATCTTTGCTAATCAGAACTCTGCAGGAACTTTACTTAATAAAAGCTAATTTTAATGCAAAATCCTTTAATAAAATTCATTTTGCTAGAAGAAACTTGAGTTATACATTAGGGACAAGCACAACTGTGATGTCATTAGAAAGAATAAATCTTCCTCTGCTTTCCACCACTGTTCCTGGAGGGTTAAGTGGCAAAGGCTGGCCAGTGGCTGTAAAGCTGCAGCGGGAATAAGCCACGTGAAATGCTGTGCCTACAACCAGCACATTGGACTGAAGGGCCAAAAGATGCTTTTCTGGAAGTGCTCCATGGGAGGAAAACAGGAGATGGAGCCTCCTACCACACACACGCTTTTTTTCCTGCATATCCTTGCTGAGCATATCATGGATTCAGCAGTTGACTCAGCACCCATACATGGCTGAAATGACCCTCAGGGTTAGTCAAAGGCTCGGTGAATTTTCTGGTGATGGGCAGCCAAGATTGTTGCTGTGTTCTTCCCACCAGCCCCAATGGAAGGAGCCAAGGTGTGGGAGCATGACACAGCTTTTGACTCAGTGATGCAGATGGCAGTGGAATGTGCTGGGAAGGATCCCGGAGTTTTTCATCAGCTTTTCTCCTAGAAAAGGTAATGCACCCATTACCTAAGATATCATGCAGAAAAATTCTTCAGTATTAATTTGACATAACACTGGCTGTTGAGGTAATTTGGCCTGAGGCTAATTGGCTTAAACCTGAAACATGCTGAGATGAGAAACACTCTCTTCATTTCTGGAGAGAAATAACTTGCATCTATTCCTAAGTGCTTACAGTCACCTCCCCAATTCATCCCATCTGTTGTTTTCTGCTGACCAAAATGTGCTCCCAGAGGAGCCTGGGATTCTCAAGAGAATCCTGGATTCCTGTTGTGGGCTGTGATGTATACAGTATCTGTATATGCAAGTAATTGCAGTATTAGATAGTATCTGTAATTGCTGGTAAGTGTGAGCAGTCTCACAGTTTAATATTATTTCTGTGAATACAGCAGGCAGGATCAGGGCTGCCCTCAGTTCTTTACAGAGTATGAAGCAAAGGAAAATGATTTTCCTTTATGGAAATATGCATTCTTCTGGATCTTGAAACCTATCTACAACATTAATTATCCTCTGGTTTTCTGTCAGCACCTCTCTGCAGGTGATAGGAACCTTTCCAGTGCTGTCAGATAGAAGCAGCTCTGCTCTGTAAGCAGAGGCAGCAGTGTGGAAGCCATGCATGCCTCACTGGGGCATACAGCATCTTCCAATGTGAAGAGGAGATGAGATGTGAGCCTGGCTTTCAAAAGTGAATTAAAAAAAAAAAAGCAAATTAGGCTTTGGGAAGAATTTTCCTAAAGAGCACTTGGCTGTGACCTGCGACTGCTATTACTTTGAATGGCTGTTTCTGAGAATCATGAGAGCTCTCTTTTCCAGTAAACCCATCTGACCAAAGCTCTTGCTCAAAAGGCTCAGGGCAAACACAACTCATGTTGGTGAACAGCTTGCCAATGTAGTTCTTGCATACAAGGGGTCTCAAGGTTGATCTCAATAGTTAGTATGTGCAGTCTGCAACACAAAAGAGAGCCAGACCAGCATGGACAGGGAGGTGATTGTTCCTTTCTACTCTGCCCTCATGAGGCCCCAGATGGAGTACCGCATCCAGGTGTGGGATCCACAGTACAAGAAAGACAAAGAGCTGTTGGAGAGGGTCCAGAGGAGGGTTGCAGAGATGATCAGAGGGCTGGAGCACCTCCCCTACGAAGACAGGCTGAGGGAGCTGGGCTTGTTCAGCATGGAGAACGCTGTGGGGTGACCTAATTGCAGCCTTCCAGTACCTAAAGGGAGCCTATAAACAGGAGGGGAGTCAGCTCTTTGAAAGGATGGATAATAGCGGAACAAGGGCAAATGGTTTTAAGTTGAAGGAGGGAAGATTTAGGTTGGATGTCAGGGGCAGTTTCTTTACTGCAAGAGTGGTGGTGAGGTGCTGGAACAGGCTGCTCAGAGAGGCTGTGGATGCCCCATCCCTGGCAGCATTCAAAGCCAGGCTGGATTAGGCTCTGGGCAGCCTGGTCTAGTATTAAATGTGGAGGTTGGTGTCCCTGCCTGTGGCAGGGGGTTGGAGCTTGATGATTCTTGAGGTTCCTTCCAACCCAAGCCACTCTATGATTCTATGGTTCTATAAGTCTTGTTCCTGTTTCCTGGGATGGCACATGAACCGATGGCACACTGAACCTGGATAGGTCACACAGATTTTAAGGGAGAACAATACTTGTGGCATACAGTAGGGTGCAATCCCATGTGCACTTGAAACAAAAGTAAAGTTGCCATCATCTTCAGGTTCTTATTCTGCATATGTAAGCACAATAAGATTTGCACCATTAGCAGATATATATATGAAAGAGATATGTGACAGTGAAATTGCAGAAAAGCAAGATTTCACTTGACTTCTGCTTCCACAATGTGGGTTTGGAAGCTTCCCATTTTTACCTTACCAGCCCTTGAAATACTAAACTCTTAAGTTGCTACTACATTTGTGTAGCTAAGCAAGAGGATGAAAGATTTCTTCCTGAAGAACAGGTGGCTGCTGCTTCAAGGTAGTCTGTCTCAGCACAGACTTGTGTATAGTTTGCATGTTACTGTGGTCAGAACTTTGCTTTGCTTGTGGCCCATTTGAGGTCTTGGTAATTCGTAATGGAAGCAGCAAATCAGCCCTCAGTACATTCTTTCTCTTCTGTTTGCCCCTGTCAAAATAGGTAGACGGTAAAAATACAGTGAGGACTTTGCTTTGTTTGTTTTAGCAGGCTCTGCAAAGGCACATGAAGTGGACTGCTGCTACTCTGTTATTCTGTAACGCAGTGAGTAAGCACTAGCACAGCCAGCCTCAAATCAGTGCTGTCCTGACAGTATGTGTTTTATAAATGGTTGAGAGAAAGGAAGTTCTTAAGTAGGCAACTTCATACAAAAAAAAAAAAAAAAAAAAAAAAAAAGGCAAGTTTTTTTTCACTATGGGAGAAGCCAGTGTATGGGAAAAGAGTTTTCATGGTTAAAACTTTAGTTGTGAGAAAATGTCAATTTATTAAAACTTGAACTTATTATAAAAATTAATTCATATTGTCCAAATTAATTTCCAGAAAGAACTTTGCCCAGAAGGTCACCAAGTTCCTTCCAAAGTAGATAAATCACGAGTCTGAATTCCTCCCACTCCCGAAATCTTGGCTTTTCTTCAGGAGATAACACATTCTTCAGGCTTCTTGGTGAAAAACTCATGAATTTTTCATCTTTAAGACAACATACGAAGAAAAGAAATACCAATGAGAAAGCTCGTTGATATCTTCTGCAAAAGGAAGTTTTTTGTTTCCTTGTAAATTCTCTGGAACTTGGAATGATGCTCCACAAACCTTTTGTAGACATTCAGACAATTATCTGGTATCTGCTCTTCCAGCTCATGTCGAGGTTCAAGGAACTGCTAGGAAAGTGTGGCTTCCCAAAGATCATTTTACATTTCCTCCCAATCTGTGCTGATAACACACTCAGGAAAAGCAACATTTTCACAATTCATTTGGCCTTTTCAAACCAAGCTTTTAATATCTGGAGTACTAATGACAAGGAACAGGCTAGTGTGTATCAGTGTGAAACGCGTACATGCCTGGCACTTATATGCATATCAGCTGTCATTCAGCACATGGATGCAATTCACACCAGCATGGCTTAACTGCCACAGATCTCCAGAGGTGCCATGGAAATGCAATTTCTGTGATGCATCTGATATTTCATCTCACCTCTTTCTTTTGTCTGTCCAGCAAGAGCTTCCTTCAGGATCTGAGAAGTGATATTGCTGACTTCCAGGTGAAAGTGAGACAGGTTGCTCTCCAAAAAGAAACACAACCAGCTGGGAAATGACAGGCTATTCACCTGCTACAGTTACTTAGGCTATTCAAACTCATCGAAATGCACTGGGAGAGCTATGGGAGCATCTCACTAAATATGCTCACAAAACCATCTGATGAAATGAGAGATTTAAATTCCAACCTCTCATTGAATAATGTTAGGTGGTTGCATCAAATCAGGCACCCCAATGTCTTGGAAAGAGCATATGTATTGTGTTCCTCCATCACCAACAAAATATAGCACTGAGGAGAATGTCTCAGATGATGGTGGTAGGGACTTTGTTATACGGCTCTTTCACTTGGAAATGATGAGAGATGCCTTTGAGTCATGAAAAGTACAGGAGAAAGTGAGTGGCAGAAGGTGTATTTGCTCTTTCTTACATAAGCAGAGCACAGGGTGCCTAACTGAATTATAGAGGGGACAGATAAAGAAAGGGTAGCTGAGTGTTCCTCTTTAATCACAGTATGTCTTTAGTACTTAGTGATTAATGTCCAAGTCATATCTACTGAATGATGTGGAAGCAAGAAAAGATAAAAAGTTTAGAAAGGTTCTAGACAGAACGATAGAGGGAAAGTGAATTAGTCACTGCTGAATGTGACAGTCAGGATATGACCTTTGACAGAGAGGATGCCTGAAAAGCTATTACTGGAAACTACAACAGCAAATGTTTTTACAAGTATCTGCAGCTGGACAAAGTCATCAACATGAGATTTTCTTGGGGGCTGGATGGTTTTATATTTCTGTTCTCTGTCACACTGGCTCTAGCAACTGATGGTTTTAAACATTTCTGGTTTGTTCACTCACAAGCTACTCACTTTAAGCAGCAGCTGCTAGAAAAATGAGGATTAGCTTCATTGAAAATAGATATAAAACCAGCATGAGATCAAATAATGTCCAACTTTTGCATGTCAACATGAAGCGGGAAGGCAGCACAGCAGAGAGAAGATATGAGAAGGTTTCAAATGTACTTCAAATACCAAAGCCTTGAAACCAGACTCATGTTCAGTTATTCACAGCCGAGTGAGAGAATGAGGTTAAAACAACCTAATCTGCCACTTCCTGGTTATTGTAACACAACAAAACAGTTCTGCTGCTTCATAGAAACACGACTGCCTCAGTTTCCTGTTTGGATTTCCTAAAGGATACAAGCAGTCCATGATGCAGCATAATGAAGGAGTTATCACCCACACAGTGCTCTCTCGTCCGCTTTGGCTCTTTCCCAAACACAGCAATAAGTCTTAGCAGTTAAAAAAGCCAGACAGTGTGCTGCTTGTGTGCTTCAATACTGGCCACTGCACAAGTTTGTACACAGCACCTTCTAATCTTTACCAGACAAAGGGGCTCTAGTCATTAATTCAGTCAAGAACTGACTTTAAAGGACCAACCACAGCTGTGCATGCTTTGCTCGAAGTTGGACCTGTCACCCAAGAAAGAAACAGTGAAGAGAAGATAGAGATCCTGCTCTGCTTTTGAGAAAAAGATCTTTGCTTTGGGTAATGTTAGTCAAACATTTGCCATTTTGTGAGTGTTTCTAAACTGAAAAGCTTTCTAGTGATTCTCTCTTATTAGGACCTAAACCAAAGCCTTTGGAAGGCAATAGAGTTCTCCTCTAATCATAGACCATAGATTTGGGATCAGATCTGCAAGCAGTAAATATAAACATACAGCCGGACTTATATTTTGTAGAGATTTCTCATTCGTGCTAGCATTATAAGGGGACCGTACAGCTAATTGACTTAAAATAATGTGCATAACACATGAAACTGCCTTATTGGACAAGGTTTAATGTTGAAAGTGCAATGTTAAAAACCAAGTCACACATGGAACAGTTCAGATCTTTAAGGCTGCTTGAGTTCACATAGCCTCTACTGCCAACTCTGATTTACTGCTAGTTTTAACTATAGACATGTTTGTAAATTGTCATTATAGCATAACCTTGTAGCTGTGGTATTGAAACACAAAGAACAACTCCATGATACTGCTGGGAAGAGTTCAAACTCATAAGCAATTAAAACTTCGCATTCTGGTTCTCAGTCCCCATCAAATTACTCCACTGTATGTGTGCAAGTGTGACATTTCTTGCAGCATAATAACCAGAATTTGGACAGAATACTTGAACTCTTAATTAACTAATCCTTTCAGTCTCTTTATACACTCAAAGAAAGCATGAGCCATGTCACTCCCTCCCTCCAGTTCTGGATTTCTAGGTACTCATGTGGTGAATCTAAAGGATACTGTTTTAACCCTCAAATATGAGGTTTATTTTCCACAGAAAAGAGAGTTGGGGTCCTGCCATGTTCTGAGGTGTCTCCCTGGCATGAGTTCAAAACATGATTGGGGCCTGCAGTTCCTGGGCCCAAACACCTTGGGGACAAGCTCAGAACAAGAGGCAAGTTGAATGATCAGTCTCTTTTCCCAGAAGCAAATGGAAAGTGATTATGGAAGGGAAGGGGGAGACAAAAGTAGTTGGAAGCTTGTTTAAAATCATTTCACAAATTGTGGTCTTCCCCACAAGATTCAGTCTGCACTGTTCAAGAAAACTTAAAGGCTTTGAGCTGTGACGAATTCTTGGTTGCCATGCCTCACAAAAGAAGTTGTTTCTACAACAACCTTTTCCTGCGGTTTATGTGGTTCCATTACTGTGATATCTTTGCCTTAGTAAATTATACCTTATAAGACCTTTGTGTTGAAAGAAATGCTACCATCCTCAAGGAAATGTGAAACACAGACTCATGAGCAGTGCCTGAGCCACCTCATGGGGTTTTCAGATCCATTTCCCATCTCAATTTTGGGGACTCAAGATCACTTATCTCTTGAAACTCCAAAAATAACCTGTGTTATCTCCCACTTCTGTTGCTTTTTTGACCTACTTGGTTAACCAAAGTTCAGCATCCTGTGGGTTGTCTCTAACTGGAGGACAAATTTATGATGGACTCAGATATCTTTGATGTACTTCTATTTGTTCAAGTTTTTCACATAAAGTTTTACTTCCTGACCACGAAAAGCTTTGCGTAGGAAACTGTATTTTCACTCATGGATCCATGTCCTCTTTCATTGAGTTTGATTGTATTGTTGGTTAGATTTATTATTAAATTATAGATTAAGATGTGATCATACTTTTAATTATGTGTTGTGTATCTGCTATATGTAACGTCTTAAAAATTAGCAGAAATTTGATCTTCGTTTGAGAAGTTTGCAGGAAAGAAGAGTTTTAGATTGAACATTACTACTGACCATGTTTTTTGGTAAGTGAAAACACAGAAAATATCATCAGCATAGGAAAATATTTTTTACAAGCCTGTGGAAAACTCCCAAAGAGTTGTCGGGCACTGGAATAAACTGTACAGGGAGGGGACGGAGTCATTGTCCTTGGATGTGTTCAAGAAACATGGAGATGTGTTCCCTAGGGACAGGTTAGTGGGCAATATTGGCAGTGGGCACATGGTTGGACTGGATGACCTTGGAGATGTTTTACAACCTTAATGGTTCTATGATTCTATGAAATGAGACTGCCCAACAGTTCCGTGTTGCAGAAAAGCAGGAAAAAATCCATGGTTTGTCATCTAACAATATATAGTTTTTTAACATAAAGCAGAAAACTGAGCATTACATGCTTGAATTTCTCCTATTATTAGATGAGAGTAGGGATACTGAGTCCGTTTGTTTGTAGCGGCCTGTAGACTTCAAACACTTCTAAATTGGATTGTTTTCCTTTCCAGACAGACGCTGTGTCCACTTGGGTACATGCATGGATTGCTTTTTAGCAGCCTGTGCCCCACAAGTTCTTATGGGCTCTGAAGCATTGAGTGCTCCCTCTGTGTGGGCTGTGAATATATTTTCACAAGCAGCTAATATGCTGCAGGCTCAGGATTGTGAAAGAGGATGGAAGAGTTCCAACAATGAATAATCAGAGAACCTCAAGCATTTGCTGTCTAACAGGAAGCTCCAAATCTCAGCTCGGGAAGGGAAAGACTAAAATCATGAGGTTTTTGGCTAGGAAAAAAATGCGCACAAAGGTCAACTCCAGAAGGAAAAGAAGCTGAATGTAACACAGTAAAAATTCTTCAGCAACCTCTTCTATGGGGCGACTTTTTTTTTTTTTTTTTTTTTTCCTGAAGGATGCAATAGTTTGTTCAGAAGAAAAACCCTACATCTCTGGGTCAGAAGAGATCAGATGAATTATTAAATGTAAGTAGGGCACAAAATGAAATACATGCGATGGAGAGTTGCAAAATGAAAAATGAAGAACCTTGGTTTAGGTAGGGATTTGGTCTGGGGTTTCACTAGCTCCTCAGTTTGCCTACCTAGATGCACAGATGTGTGGGAAGAGATGAAAAACCTGTCTGCCTGTTCTCAAACTGTCTGCACATTCTGTACCTCCTGTTCGTTGATTACGGCTTTCTCCTGACTTCCAGCAGGCTGCCTGCCCACCTGTGTGCTTTCAGAGCTTCCCTCTTAACTGCGTAAGGGAAAGGAGTCCAGTCATCACCTTGAGTTATTTTTAACCTTTAGCAAGGAAACTTTTAAATAATGATGAAACATAGTGTGACAGAAACCAGAATAAATGGGGGAGGTTTTAACAAAAACATGCTTAAAATGACCCATTTCTGTTAAACATGTCTTCTCTGTTTGTCTTAGGTTATGTTTAGACATATATAGTTCAGTATTCAAGCTATGTAATAAAAATATTATTGATATAATTTATACAATTCTGCTTGTACTATAATAAGTTTTCATTAAAAATGCCTATTAGAGAGTTTGCTCTGCAGTGTTCAAAGTAACATATGGTCTAGAAATCAGTCTTTGAATGTTGCTGGAATAGCTAACTTCTTGGGAAGATTGCATTTCTGGCTCAGACTATGGAGACTTGCAGAGAATCACTACTTGGCCATGTTGACAGTAACTTGGTTTACAGCACCGTGCTTGGCTGAGGTCTCCAGAGAACAGGCTGAATTTGGAGGAGCCAGAGACATTGTTCTGCATTGTGTAAGCACCTTGAACTCAGTCTGAGTTCAGGCTGATTAGAAATGCTGAATATTTATATAGGGGCTACCTGGAGACGCTTTCCAAAAGGGTTGGCTTTTCTAGGCAAGGAAGATTCCAAGCCTATTTAGCCTATATCTAAAATAAAAGCAGATAGAGATCACACACTCTGTTCTAGGAGGCTTGAGCCTGGTCATGCCTGAGATTTTTCTCTCAGGAATATCAGTGATGTAACTTCAAACCTTCTCACATGGCATTTGTAATACCGTTGTAATTTATATTAACTCCACATCAATATGAATTTCTTTTTAATGTAAATTGGTTCTAAAAAGAAAAAATTAAAATGCACAGCCAGGAACAGTGATAACTGGCAGACACTGTTCCCTCAGATGAGGAGGTGCTGAAACCAACCCAATCCCATGGCTCACCTGATTAATGTGCAGCCTTCAGTTTACTACTGCCAATGTTTTACTCACTGAAGTAAAAACAGGAGAGAATAATAATTCATCTATCCTTTCTGACTCTGTTTTCAAACTGCTCCTTTGCTAAGATGATTCAGTTGTCCAATTTCCATTAATCTTAGTGATCTCAAACAGTAAGTCGGGTTAATCCTGTGACTCATTTCAGAGAGCTATTTTGGGCTCTAGCAGGGGAAATCAAGTTTGATATCCAGAATCTTAAACACCTCTGCTACAGGTTTGTTATTTCTGCTGCACGCACATGCCAAATAAAATCTTGGTATCTCAGATGTCGCTTTCTACATGGCATCTTCTTCAAATCCATGAAAATAACAAAGCCTACTGTTCTATCTGCTAAGGGAGCAGATGGGGTAACTGGATTTCTTCCATTCATTTGGGAAAGGGATTTGTTTGTTTTGCTTTGCTTTGTTTCACAGTTGTCATGAAGAAGGCATCAGCTCACTTGGAAATAGAACATCACATGCAGAGCAAAAGTATTATCTGTTGTATTAAGCGGAAGTGAATTTATAATTGTTTTTCTGTAAACTCCTTTTACTGAAGGGCTCCTGAACAAAGAAGTCTCCTGACAAAGAAGTCTCTTTCATGCTCTGATGTGCTTGTTTAAGACATAGAAAGGTCTTGGAAAAGGATGAGAAAGAAGTCAAGAGTTTTATCACTTCCTAACATTTTTGTATTCATCCAAGTAACTCCCTTCCTGCTCCACTTATAAACAGGCAGCTTAACAGCCAGTGACCTGACTCCTGGCTCCTTCAAGAAACACACCGGACCTATTATTTTAATTTGTGCTACTCACTGAGTTTTCCTGTTTGTGACTTTCTCCAGTGTAGCAACACGGAGGATAATTGCTGTCCATAGCTACAAGGGTATGGCCATAGCTTCAGATGATCAGCCTACAAACATCCTTCAGACGTGAGCAAAACAAACTTCAAAAAGAAAACCAGAAACTTCTTGAAAATGCAGAGCACAGCTATTGCTCTTTCTTCTTCATTCTCTTGTGTATGGAAGCACTTAAGACAAAAGGCCTTGTTTAAAAGACTATTTGATGGTGTTAAAAAATCTTTTTTGAGGTAGGGAGTCTACACATGTAACATGCTTGTGAAGGAAAGGGGCTCATAGGGGCCATAAGTGTCTCCTCCTCCTGAATGCTGCATGGCACACTTCTGCCTCATGTCAGCCAGTGCCCTCTGGGGAACACTTGGCTCTAGTACAGGGACAGGCTGTGTCTAGGGATTTTTCCTGTTCAAAAGTGAAGTTGAGGACATCCTTGAGGGCAAAACATTAATTTATCTGCATATAAAGAGATTCCAAACAGCTTGTTCTCTGGCTCATTCATTTATTTGCGATGGTATAATGTGGGATGAGGTATATAGAACACTTCTCAATTTTGTTGTGAAAGCTGTAATGTCTCACAGCAGAAAAGATGAAGGGACAGGGCAAGAACATGGCAAAGAATGAGAAATGCAGCTTTTAATCCTACAACATGATTCTGTGATTCTCCTTAGGTTGGACAGAACTGTAATGTCAAAGTAGGAATGCAAAAAAAACAACCCAAACCTAAAACCAAAAAAAAACAGAACCACCCCCTAATCAGCACACTGTTAATAAGAACAGTATCAACCAGGATTACCATAAAATGCAATCTGCATCACTCTTATGTACAGCACGTTTATCTTTTGTAGCATTAATAAAGGTTAGGATTATCTATATTATTCTAATAGAATAGTTCAGTTGGAATAGTCCATTAAGGCAGTCACATGATGACTGTGTTAAGGTACACCTTAATTAAGGGTGTGGTAAACTTGACCAGTATTGGGCTATGAAGGCACAGCAGAGGTTTTTGCTCAGTTTCGTTGGGTGTGTACACAAACACTTGCTAAGAGGAGGAAATATTCTCATCAATTAGGTCAGGTATTTCAAAGGTGACCTCAATTTCTCTCAAAAGTCTGAAGCAGGTTCTGGCAAAGGGTAAAGCGATGCCCATGTGAAGGCTGTTGAACTAAGAAGGAACGATGAGAGCACACTCAGATGGCAATTTTGGGGCAAGCCCCTTGAATCAACACAGAGCCATGGGCGCAAGGTGACATGGAGCTCTAAGCCACATTCCTGATTCTGAAGCTGTAAGAAGACTAATGAAATGTCTACAAGGGGTGTGAACGTTGTGAGGATCTGGGGAACACTTAAGCCCACAGACAATTTGTCAGCGCCCTTGGGAACTGCCCTCAAGTCAAAAGCTATTGTTTAGATGTAAAAATATACACAGCTTGAAAACAGAGGAAGACGATTTGGCAGCATGTTCTCTTTCCTCCATGTCATACTTGAACTAAGGAGATAAGACAGGAAATTTCAGCACATCCCTTTCTAGTTATATATTTTTCTCACTTAGCTGGATATGAGGGAGCATAGGATGAAGAGTTAGATCCAACACTATCTTGGGAAAACTGAAAATAATTTTACTGCTCACAATTTGATACACCTATATAGGCCATTTCCAACTTCTAGGGGATCTATATTTCTAAATAATCAGTTATGCATGGGTTAATAAACTCTAAGGTATGATTGAGAGACGAAAAAGATAAGGTGGGGAAGGTATAGAATGCACTGGAGACAGGATGATGAAAGAAAATACATGTTTCAAGATTTAGGCAAAACTAACTACATATTGACAATATTGCTTAATGATTTCAGTAGTACCTGTTATAATCTGGACAAAGTCCCTCTCTGCTGAACAGCTGCATTTTATCTTGGATAAAAATGATCTCATTTAATTTGCTAAAACTATTGTCTAATGTGGCTTGCTGCAATGTTGGAAGAAATTTCTAGATTGAAATCATAGTCACAGTTTATACTGTAATTATGCAACTTTGATCTTATGCTCCCCGCTATAAAAAGCAAGAGCTTTTGAAGCTTTTTGAGAGGACTTTTGCTCTCCTCCCAGGTTCAGACTAAATAATGCCATTTTCCACAACCATCTCTTGTAAAATTAAGGTAAGAAAATATAATAAAAATATAATAATACAATTTAAGATATAAAAAATATTGAAATTGACTCAGCTGTTGATTCACCAGTGACCTACTCAACAAGGCATGGCAGTCCATAAAATGAGCTCACAATGAGTTTCACATAATGAAAGTAGTCTTTTATTTGTAATAGAAATTGTGTGATGGAAGAGCTCATGTAAATATATCAACTTGCTTAGCACAATGTAGAAGAAAAATGTCCCAATAAGCTATTTTCAATAGAAAGCACATCAAGCATCAAAGAAGGCACAGTTATGTCATTACAATGGCTATAATATTAAAAGATATGCTGAGATAGGCTATGATACACAAAAGAATATCTCCTGCTTACCAAATCAGGTTGACTTCCATCACTAATTGGGTCAGCTAACCACAAGGGCAGATGTTGCACTTCCTCTTCAGAGATGTCATTTGGTGGCTTCTCAGAAAGTTACAGCCCATGTACTTTACAGAAATACTTTAAAACACTCCAGAATAATTTATGTACCTTTTACAGCCATCACCTTCCTTCTATTCTGCTTTTCTTTGCCTTGTCTTAATTATTTCCCTTTTTCTATTATATTAATAAAAAATTCCTTTTTTTTGTTTTCTTTTTTTTTTCTTTTTTTTTCCTTCCCCTTCATCTTTCATATGTTAATTTTGGTGTGGTTCAATTGGAAATGTATTTAATTCTCAGGTATTGTGTGTGGTTCTGAACTCGACAGTACAAAAAAAACCCAAAAAACCACAAGGTGTTAAGGAACTTTAATACTTCAGAAGATGACAACAAAGCTGATGACAGGGCTAGAAGGCATGCCCTAATAAGAGAGCCTGAGGACACTCAGTTTCCCCAGTCTGGAGGAGGCCGAGAGGCAACCTCATTGCTCCCTGCTGTGCACTGAGGGGGATGGAAGAAGAGAGAAGTACCAGGCTCTGCTCCTGGGAACTGGTGGCAGGATGGAAACAGTATAGAGCTGAGGCAGAGGAGGGTCAGGCTGGCCATTAGGAACAACTTTACTGTGAAAGTGGTCAAACATTGGAACAGGTTTTCTATTGTTGGTGCCTTGTGCCTGTCAGTGTTCAAGAGTCATTTGGACTATGCCCTCAATAACATGTTTGTAAGTTTTGATTAGCCCTGAAGAAGTAGTCAGACTGATTTCAGTGGTTGAATTCAGTGGTCTTTTTAGATTCCTTCTAATTGATTCTATTCTATTCTATTCTATTCTATTCTATTCTATTCTATTCTATTCTATTCTATTCTATCCTATCCTATCCTATCCTATCCTACCCTATCCTATCCTATCCTATCCTATCCTATTCCATTCCATTCCATTCCATTCCATTCCATTCCATTCCATTCCATTCTAGTTGTAACTAAAGGAACATCCTCATGCCTTATTTCTTGTCTCCAACTCAAACCTAGCTCAGAAAATATCTGTTTCTACATGTATTTATCTTTGGTTTTGTTTCTATCTAGTTTTGCACAATAAAAACTAGGAAAGGCTGAGCAAGTTTGAGATGCATTGAAATCAGTGAAAAAAGCAATAGCCACCGAAATGGGGAATGTGCAAGAAATATGACTTTGAGAATGAAAAGAAGCATCTGCCCATGGGTCCTAGATGCTACTCCATCCACGAGTCATCTTCGTGTTGTGCATGTGTGCTGGACTCAAGCTTGCCCCAGGGAAAAGTATAGTTATGCACTAATATGCTTCTACTGTAGAAAGTCAGGACATTAGCAACATCTTTGATCCAGGCTGACAAATATTATCAGGCATCTGAAAATGTGGAAAAGAAGAAACTATAAGATAATTTTCAACATTAAAAAAAATATTTTTTTCAATGGAAGAAATTGCAATGTCTGCCATGTGCTGACATTACTTTTATTCTGTCACTATTACAGCTCTTCCTTTATTGAGCGTTACAGGCAGGAAGCCTGGAAAGCCACAGAACTGTAAGCAGAATGGGCTGGTACCATTGGAGTGATGTTCCAGAAAGAGTCTGAGTTGCTGCAGTGCTTCAGTAATAGTTGCTGTGTTCTGTATCTGATGTAGTAAATAATATTACCTTTGTGTAACTTTGCTTGCAGCTGAAAAGAGAATTCAGAGAGTGTTACAGTGATCCTGCGATATTTTTTTTCTATATACAATGAGGAGCTGTCTTTCCTGTAGGCTCCGTGAACTTCTTGCATTATCAAGATATAGCAACCGTTTTTCAAGCAACCAAATTGCTGTCTGGCTTACTTCAGTGCAGGCTTTCCCAATAATGTTTCCCACTAGCCACCACAATGACAACATGCAGAAAATACATCTGTCTTTCATATGCATCTGATTTGTAAACAGTGTGTTCTGACCAGTTTTCTTTTAAGCTGTTATAAGTGGTGTGCATTAGGCTGTGAAAAATGCTGTTTCTACTGCTTTTATTGCTAGGAATAGGAAAGCAGTCATTATCATTTCTGTGAAGCACTAGGCAGATTTGGCCATTTTATAAATTGCTACGTATTTCATCTCATGCATGTTCATATTTGCTAAATATTACAAGATTGGGCCTTTGAATAATTTTCTTTTAGGATGCCCTTTTTTTTTTCTGTCTATGCACCAGATGATCAGTATCTGTGATACAAAAAAGGCAGTGTTATGTTTCTGCAACATTCCCACTATATGTCATTGATGCTCCTTTTCAGAAAACCTAGAAAAATCTAAGTCCTCATCATTGTAGATATCAATGTAACAAAGGTGAGAAAGCAGCTTGTGATTGCTTTGCCCAGGGCCATCTTGGGCCATTGGCTAATTTCTTGCATCTGAAATCTGTCCTAAGCTGTAGGTCCTGCAGGCCAGACTGCTGAGGCTACTAGACAACTCTGCTTTGGTTATACTTTTTTTACCCTGTTGCCCTTTCTCTACTTGGGCTTTCTAATGCCAACATCTTTAGAGTTAGCATGTCCTGAAAAGTTCCCACTGTGGTCAAAATGAGGAACTTGCCAAACATGGAATCCCCTGGATGGGCATGAGGCCTCCTCCATGTGGTGCCCAGCACGCAAACGAAGCTCCTTCCCCTTCACACCACTTGTGTATGCATTGATAAGCAGTAACATGATCAAGCTAACAGAAAAGTATGGATCAGATTTGTCATGTTTTCACTACATTAAAAGATGTCCTTGAAAAGCTGCTGTCAAATAAATGAAAAATGAACTGTGGGAAGTTTATGAACAAAGTGTGTTTTGGCCAGTTTTCTTTTAAGCTGTTATAATTGGCGTGCATTAGGCTGCTCTCAAAGAAAGAAAAAACAAACTCCGAGGAATTTCTACCAAGTGCAATGACATGGGAAAATAGCAGCTGTGTAACCCGCTGGACCTGTCTGCTTTACTTTCTGAAAACAGAGAAAAGTCTGATCAGAAAGAATATATACAACACGGCTCAGCTATGGTATTGATTTGGTATCTTTCTTTGGTTCTAATCTTTCTCCTTCCCTCTTTTGTGTCCTTTGCCTTACGGTCTCCTTCTCCCCAGTAAACAGTCATTCTCAAATCATTTGCTGCAATACTTCTGAGTAACATGGTACAAACACCACGCAAATGAAGGGTGGGGAGGTAAGGACAGCACTTATTGTTGAATCACGTAGCCTGGAGTACTTACATCTATAATGTGAATTTCCACCCTCAGTGTGTCCCTTTTAAGAAAAGGAAAAAAATAAAAAGAAAAAAAAAGAAAAAAAAAATATAAAGAAAAAAGAGGCACATTGTTGTGGTTTGATTCTTCTTCCCTCATTCAGATTTCTTAAGAAAAGCTAGAAGATGAAATCAGAAGGAAGTGAAACTCACTCAGCAGCTTGCAGCATAAGGAAGGCTGGGAGAATTCAGAACTCAGAACTCCTCCTCCCACTTGATCCAGGGAGGGAATAAATTGATGTCTCCCATGATATCACCTTCCTATCTCTCCAAAAAATAGGCAGAGATGTGGCCAGACAGTAGGAACTACCGGTTAAATGATACTGCCTACTCAAGATTCTATATATCCTCTTGCGTCAGACACTCTGGTCATCCACATTGCGATTATATCCACTCTGATGGTGAATTAGCATCAGGTTTAGAAAATGTTCCAAAGGAGAAAGTATTGAAGTCACTTGTGCCTTCTGTTTGGTTGTTCTCCTAAACGTGCTATATTGTTTGGTGTCACAAATTGGACCTTTCTCATCTTGTTACAGCTTCTTCAAGCTAGAGACATGGCATGACTGCTGCCACAGGTGGCTCTTAGGCCATTACTTATAGAAAAGGATTAATCAGTAAAAGTTTCATTCCATAATAAAAGCAAAATATAGCTTTCAGTGAAGGAAAGCAACCTGCTGTCTGGTAGCCTACCAGGTTACAATTTTATCCAAGCTTTCTTTGCAAAAAGAAATACAAAATTCACTCCAGACAAATCTGCATCATTGATTTGATGCCCTTTAAGCCACTTTGGAATCTGTAAATAAAGTCTAGTTTCTCAATATTTGCTCCTACTCAACTCCCTGAATATTTAACTGCTCTTCAATAGTTAGAACCGTAGAATATCCTGAGTTGGAAGGGACCTATAAGGATCATAGAATCATAGAATCATTAAGGTTGGATAAGACCTCTAAGATCATATAGTCCTACCATCCACCTACCATCAGTATTGTCCACTAAGCTTTGTGTCATGGTTTTATGATTTTTGTTATTGGTATTCCAGATCATAATATCATTTAGTGCACTGGGAATTGAAAAGTTAATTCTCCAGTTGCATGGACTGTTGATATTTCTGGGTACCTGGCTCTCAGAAGAGAAGAAGAACCACATACTCCAGAGGTCTTTTCATTTATACTTTCCATTCAGAGGGAAAGATAAAACTGTTCACTTGTCACAAGATGTCCTCTTTTCCCTTTCTGCTCATCTCTGCAGCATGTATGCTCCCTAACCATCTCACAGAATCACAGAATCACAGAATTGGAGGGGTTGGAAGGGACCTCTAGAGATCATCGAGTCCAACCCCCCTGCCAAAGCAGGCTCCCTACACCATGTCACACAGGTAGGCGTATACTTATTATATAAATAAAATTATTGAAATACAAACACATTGTTCTCTCAGAACAGAAAACATTGTTCTTTTGGAACAGATTGTGTTGCCTCTCTTGAAAGATCATACAGAGAATCCTTATTTATTGCTATTATTATCCATGTGCTCCTATATAAACATTCCTTTTTAACAGCTTTCAATTTTAAATGCTTTCCATCTTTCCTGGGCAAAGGTGCATATTGCAGTTGCTTGCCCCAGTACTTTCCATTATGGGACAAGAGTAGGATGCAATATCATGAAAATTATCATCATAAAAATATGTATTAAGGTAAAGCCCTGTTAAAAAGGCAAAGGGCAGGAGAATCAGCAACCCGTATAATTAAGGGGACCCCTTTCACTTCTGAAGTTTGAACAGTATATGAACTTGGTATATGATTTCTCAGTGGCTTGTAAATTGTCTTGATACCATAGAGAAAGATGAAAGTACTTAGTATCAAGTATGTTCTTAAGCTGAACTTTGATCCCCCACTCTGAAAAAATGTTATTGGGAACAACATCTGACGATCTGACAACATCTGATGATGTCCTTCATCCATGCAAGATACCACACTTAACATAGTTATGGTTTCTATGGGATGAGAAGCTGGCTTGGAGAATGGACCTGGCAGGAACCACAAGATGTGGTTTTACATATACTCAATTCCCTGATCTAATTTTGAATAGTCTTAATGATTTCATCTCCCTAGTGCAGACTATGCATCTTTTACATTTGTTGTGCTTCTATTCTTGTTCTACTTCCCCACACGGCAAAATGGAATTTCTGAGAGTTGGGCTGCACATTCACCTCTGTAGACACAGATAACTCACATGCAGTCTTGAGAAAAGACAGAGGAGATGGGAACACATGGAAATCCACAGAAGGAAAGAAACTGATTTCAAAGTATGTCAAAGCAAACAAAATTTTTATTGGAGCATGGCAGTTTACTGTGCCATCTGCTGTTTATTTATTGTGGGCGGATAGTTAGTTATGATTACAACAGCACAGGAAAAATATAAACCATAGCCCAATAATTCAATAAACATAGCAGCAGCATTCTACTGTTTCTTGTATTTCACAAGTCAGCTGCTAACACGAGAAAGCCAGGACCATGGAAACAGAGCTGACTACTTGGGCAGAAAGACAGACACTATTCAGCTTTGAGAAGAGGATGCTCCGGGGAGACCTCATTGTGGCCTTCCAGTATTTGAAAGGAGCATATAAACAGGAGGGGGTATGTCTGTTTACGAGGGTGGATAGTGATAGGACAAGGAGGAATGGTTCTAAACTGAGACAGGGGAGGTTTAGGTTAGATGTTAGGAGGAAGTTTTTCACACAGAGGGTGGTGATGCACTGGAACACCCCTGAGGCATTCAAGGCCAGGCTGGATGTGGATCTGGGCAGCCTTGTCTCGTGGTTGGCAACCACCAGATGGTTGAAACCAGATGATCACTGTGGTTCTTTTCAACCCAGGCCATCTATGACTATGACTATTTCTACTCCTATACCAAGGTAGCCCTTGAGTATAGAAAAATTATTAAATTTTAATTAAAATACAGCACAAGAGCTCTCCATGGCTCTATGACTGTTGAGAATAACATTTCTTTCCCCCTTCCATTTCCAAAGTGCCAACGAATGGCTATAGCCCAGCTGATTTTTATATCTGTATGTGCACATAATGAATGTCTCCAAAGGCGAAAGCATAATGCTAGTGGGAGCTGGGAATGCTTAACACCACAATCTTCATTTGCCAACTCATTTTAAAATATTTAACTGACAGAAAACCACGTCATAAACTACTTGTATATTCCACATGATTACTTTCTTTTGGTTGAGGAGAATGCCAGCTCTCCATGCGATATTAAGTTTTAGTGGAGAACAAACTACTGCAAGCACTACTGGAAGCAAGAAGTTACTAGCTCAAGATGAAGTGCAACACATGGAAGAAATTGTCTTCTTTCTCTTCTATAACATGATCCAGTAACAGAAATAACAATAAAATTAATTTAAAATGGACAAAAATGTATTATAGATGCTGTAGGCTGTTCAGATGTGTCCGAGGA
Organism: Coturnix japonica; assembly: GCF_054131305.1. NCBI lineage: Eukaryota > Metazoa > Chordata > Aves > Galliformes > Phasianidae > Coturnix > Coturnix japonica. The sequence goes on from NC_140663.1 coordinate 122,422,517, forward strand.
CTGGAATTGCCTCCTCTAATGTAGACACCAGGGCGCAAGTAGATGTCTATTGCTCAGCCAGTCTCTTGGCTTCATGCCTAGTGACTGGAGTGCAGTTTGTCTCATTTTCAAGTGGCTCTTGGTGCCCTGAGCTGGAGCCTGTGCTGAGATGAGCTCTCTCCTTAGTGTTCAAATCACGAATTGTGAAAAGCTGAGGGATGTAGGGATCAGAAGTCCTGAGGAGCTTGCTGTGAAAGGGAGGTTATAAGAAAGAATATGCTCTGTACTGCTGGGAAATAAGTAGAAGGAAAAACAAAAAGTTAGAAGGGTGTGGTAGTGGAACACTGACACCTCGATAGTGAGAAAATTGTTTTTAATTTCTGCTGAGTGTTGTGAGACAGAGACAAGATTTAGGAGAAACTGTTGTGCTTCAATGAGTTGGTTTCCTTGTGCTAAGGTGAGAGAGAATAGCAAGGTTACAAGGTCTGAGCTAATGTTTGTATTTGGCAGACATGTGGAAGGAAAAGGAAAGAAGCAAAACCAATTGGTAGTGTTATGTGTTATGAATGCTGCTGATGACTAAAAGTCTACTGGCAATGGGTGTGTCCTGTCTGATGTGCTACAGTGAATGACAGGGATGCCACAGGGAGGGCCCTAACATAGTTAAGCTTTGTTTATGTGTGGGAACTACAGTTAAATTGTGCCTCATAGGTTTTAAATTTGTTTTTGTGGTGAAACAGTTTTAATTACAGCTAATATTCTGGCACTGAGCAAAAGCTATGGCACCACACAACCATAGTGGTCTTATACTACAAAAGTGTTCATGTTAATTTCTTTCCATGTGTACTGCTATTACTAAATGAGTGAAATCCAATTTCACTTCTTATCTGATTCTTGTCCTTCATCTTTGCCTTTGGCTTCTCTTTTTGCAGTCTGGGTTTATGGTAGGGTGAGTAGTAGACAGTGTAGTCTAAAAAGAAAAACCTCTATGTCAATTATTATATTTTGGATTTCAGAATAATCATTAAAGAATTGTGGATAGACGTTATTAGGATAGAAGTACAAATCCAACAATAAGCATAATTTCTGAACCGTTCTTCCAGGCAGCCTGAAAGTACCAAATTTTTAAGTGAAGGGGTATGTTTTAATTCCAGCTGCATTCACCACTCTAGATTATTTGGTCTTTTCCTAAGGGTTTCTTGCAATTAGGCTGGCATTAGGTCCCTACTCAGTCTGTACATAAAGCTTCTACAGACTAATCAGTTAAAAACTTTGTTCTGCTTGTGCATGCAACTTGGGCATTACATGTAAAACTGTCCTTACCTCAGCTCATGATTTCTCACATTTTCACCTTTCTGATTCTCTCCCCTATTCCACGCATTAATAAGCAGCTGTATGGCGCTGAGCTCTCTACTAGGGTTAAACCACAACAACTGGCAAGGTGAGAAAACAAAAGAACGGAAGATTTTGAAATAGCTCAATGACAGCGCCATCAGACAACATCTGGAAATGCATAGAAAAGACAGAAAATTGGCTTGTTGGCAAAAAATAAGAAAGAAGGCAAGTATTCTGCTGAGCTGTCTGGAAGCATCCAAGGCTGCATTTAGCATAGTGATTTATGTTCAGCCAGTTTGAATTCAGCTCTATGAAATACAGTAAATTATACTCCTAAAGCAATGGGTTCATTCTCCAGTCATGAGAAATAAATTGCTGTACAGTATCTTTTTCACCTATTTTCTCATGAGCATTATCTTTCACACAGCTCCAATTTTGTTTTTCTGGTTTTTCTTTTTTTCTTTTTTATTTATTTATTTATTCCAGCAAGAAATGTCATAGTTCAGGCAAAAATAGCTCAGTTTTCTTTTCCAGTGTCTCATGCTGCCACAAGGCCACAGCTTTCATAGGTGGTAGGAGAAAATGACAGTACTGTCATTTCTACCTTCTTCTGAGGCAACACATCCATCTTTCTTATCTACCTAGAAATTACCAACAATTTTTAGTGTCTAGAATCATAGAATCATAGAATCACAAGGTTGGAAAGGACCTATAAGATCATCTAGTCCAACTGTTCTCCCTTTACCATACCTACAGGAAACCCCTAAACCATACCTCCTAGCTCCCTATCCAGACACTTCTTGAACACTGCCAGGGATGGAGACTCCACCACTTCCCTGGGCAGGCTATTCAAGTGCCCGACCACTACTGGCTACTGGGACAGAGGTTTATTTTCAATACTCAACCCACTGCAAGTTACTGCTTCCAGAGATTCAAATATCATATTTCAGAATCTGTTATCATTGTGTGCATCTTTTTCACATCCTCCTTGCAATTTAGAGAAAATTTTCACTCTCATTCACTTATTGCTTTTGTTCACATAATTTTAGTGGTATTCTAGCAAGGAACTAAATAATCTGATTATGGACATGAAGCCTTTTTTTTGCATAGTGCTGACTCTGTTGTATGTTGTCTCTTTCTAGCTGGGTGAAAAGACTAAATTGAGGATCTCTCTGCTCACTATTCTAGGTTCCTTTTCAACATGTGGTCCTTTACTGCATGGTTTTTAAGAGCTGTTTTTGAATGCTTATTGTAAATAGGAAATTCCAAATGCAGAAGTGACTTTTTACACAGTCTGATAGAGATACTTTAAAGAGGAGAATTTTAGGTTAGATGTTAGGAAGAAATTCTTTACTCACAAGGCAGTGAAGTGCTGGCACAGCTGCCCAGAGAAGCTGTGGTGCCCCATCCCTGGTATGTGGTGCTAAAGGCCAGGTCAGATGGGGTCTTGGGCAGCCTGAGCTGGTTGGGGGCAGCCCTGCCCATGGCAGGGGTTTGGGATGGCTGGACTTTGAGGTTCCTTTCCAACTCAAACCATTCTGTGATCTTGTGAAATTAGACGGCTACTTCATAACAGCAGGCAGATTGGAGTCACTGTAGATGCAGACATTTTAAACAGTAGCTGGATATGAAGGTTAAATTGCTGCATCCATCTAAAATACTTCATAGCAAATTACTTACAGCCATTTCAGCTGTACTTTTACTGACTCTGAGAGCTCTAACCCACAAAGTAGGATAACATCTTATCTGAGGTGACTGTGTGTCAATCAAGAGATATAAACTTGTGAAACCTGGTTTTCATTCCAGTGCTTATCTATTGCCTAGTGAAGCCATCACTTTCTTTGGCTTTGATGCTTATTAATTAATTAATTAATTTAATTTATTGTGCCAGCATACAGTCTCTGCCTCAAAGAAATCCTAAGGATATCCATAATAACTCTGCAAGTCATTCTGGCATCTGACTTCAGAACTGCTTCAGTCCATACCAGAACAACTCTTAGTAATACAAGCACTGCTGATTTACTTAAGTAGCAATTGGTAAAGTCAAAAAAGCAGAGTTTTGGAGGACTTCCTAGTAGTGGTGGGTTAAACACTGCAATGTAAACTGCATACACTGATGTACATTAGGGAATGAACAAGGCTTTAGAACTTCTGCATGCTGAAGGCAAAAATGAAAAATCCCCAGCAAATGTCAGCATTTCCCTCAGGAAGCAAATAAAAGTGATAGAAAAGATAGATCCGAAGCATCCTGTCACTCTGTAAATAAATCCACAGTGATATGCATTTATCTGGGTGGATGGAAGGAGAAAGGCACTCCCAGCACTGCTTGCATTCCTGTTTAAGAGCTGCAATAGCAGTCACACAACTGCTGAAACCTCCCCCACTTTAAAGCTGCATAAAATATGGAGCTTGATCCATATTTTGAATCCAATGAAACATTATTTATTTATTTTATAAATAAAGCTGCAGTTGCACATGGGAACACGTAGAACTGACAAAAAATCTCCCAGCTTTAAAGAAAAAAAAAATGTATTTTTATTTTAAACAAGATATCAAATACTAAAAGCTGTCTTTTGAGATAGCTGGTGTGTTCAGGATTTTCAATTAAAATGACAGTTTGAGATATTTTGCTCCAATCTGTATAAATTTGCTCCGAGTGCTGACAGATACACCTGGTCAAATAGAAACTATTTCCTTTCTGTGGAAATGATGGACAATGGGTCAGAACAAACCTGAACACATGAAAACGTGCTTCCAATTACTGCAAAGAATATACTGAGGAAAACCCTGAGGAGAATGACTTGGAGGTGCTGGATGTTGAGAAACTCTACATGAGCCAGTAATGTGCACTTGCAGCCCAGAAAGCCAACTGTATCGTGGGCTACATCAAAGGAAATGTGACCAGCAGGGTGATGGAGGTGATTGTCTCCCTCTGCTCTGTATTCAGCTCTAGGGCTCCAGCACAAGAAAAATGAGAATAGTTTAGAGTAGGTCCAGAGGAGGGGAATGGGTTGTTCAGGGAGGTGGCTGAGTCACTGTCCCTGGAGGTGTTCAAGAAACGTTTAGATGTTGTACTGAGGAGTATGGTTTAGTACAGAAATATTTGTGGTAACTGGACAGTTGGACTGGATGATCTTAGAGATCTTTTCTAACCGTGGTGATTCTCTGATTCTATAATGTTCAGAGGGTTGTTTCCTATAAAGACAGTCTGAGAAAGTTGGGATTATTTAGCCTAGGGAAAAGAAGGCTCTGGGAAGAACTTACAGTGGCCTTCCAGTATCTAGGGCCTACATGAAAGATGGGAAGGGACTTTTTACAAGAGCATGTAGTGAAAGGATGAGGGGCAATGGCTTTGACTGAAAGAGAGAAGATTTAGATTAACTGTTAGGAAGGAATTATTTACTATGATGCTGATGGAACAGGTTGCCCAGAGATGCTATGGATGCCCTGTCCCCAGAGGCCTTCGAAAGCCAGATTGGGTGGGACTTTGGGTAACCAGGTCTGCTGGGGAGGTGTTTCTGCCCACATCAGGGTGTGGGGTGGTCTTTAAGGACTCTTCCAACCCAAGCAATTAAATGATTCTATAACTTCTTGGACTGAGCATCCTGGTAGACACAAGTTCCGATGCTGAAACAGGTGTGTTCATCTGTAGATGCATGACAGTGATGGATGTGTCAAGTGCCATAACTTTCAGGATCAACAGAAACATTATTGTGTTGCTCTGAAGTTCACTTTGCTCATCTACTCCAGCATACTGAAGGAGACAAATCTCCAGCTAGTTTCTTGATGCAGACTGACTTCTGAATTACACAGCCTTACTAGCAGCAACCTGCCATCTGCTCAGAGGTCTGAGCCCTGAAACATGCCCCAGAGGCCTGCAGTTGGAAGCAACAACAGGCTTTTCCTAAATGGTACATTCACACAGTTGAGTGTATAACTGGAGTAACAGACTGGGTTGCTCAGCTCATTAGGGCAAACAGTTCTATGGTGGGATGAGAACAGACATGAGCAAAATGATTCTTCTTTAACTGGATTTCTATTAGATGTTTCATGATAAATCCATGTAAAAAAACTCTTAAGAAACCCTAAGAAACATTCTCTCTGCTCTGAGAATGATGCATACTTTGCTGCTGAGTCACAAATTTGGCAGTGCTTTTGCTTGCGTGTGTCCTTTTAAACTTTTGGTTCCTCATGATTAGTTTCTCTAAAATGAATGTCACACTGCTCTGAGTCCTTACTTGAAAAGTGTGGTTGCAGCAGATACGAGATATCACAGTTATGGAAAGAGTGATGTGTGCCAGATTCTGTAAATTAGTATTTTATCTTTGACTTGTATGGAGGATTGCATATTTCAGATAGGTAGGTGTCATCCTTCTCTGAGAAGGTGTGTTTATAGCACACTCCTTATTTCTATTTCCCTCTTACTGCCAACTACTAGGATAGATTTCCTTCTCTGAAACCCCACCTGTTATCAACTCTCAAAAATAGGAAGAGTTCCTTTGGTTATTGTGCAAATAAGTACTCACAGCACTCCAAAAAGTTTCTTCTCAGGACTGGTGAAATTGAGAGTTCCAGTGTTAGCCAGTTACCTTAACACAACTCTTCACTCAAAAGCTGTGAAAGGAAAAACAGTTAGAAGTATTCAGCTGGCACAGATAAAATAGAGTTTGCAAAGACTTTGAAGCACGCAGGGCAGCAGGAATAGAAAATCCAGCTTACAAGGGTTTCTCATCCAGTAAGTTGGATTCTCAGCTTTTCTCTCTGTGAATTCTGTGGCTCAAGGAAGTTCTTCATCCTAATACTGTCAACATGGAAGAAATCTGGTAGGAGAATCCCTTCTTTTTGTCTAATTAGTGTTAATGAAACCAAGAGAGAAGCAAACTAGCGCTTCTACCAAAAAACAACCAAGCTTCCCCCTATGGAAATAGTAATGATAGTCTCTATGTCTGGGAAAGAGGATTCGCTCTTCTGTTTAATAAGCAAAAACATTCCTTCCCACATTTTTCCAAACCCTTTACAAGATGATGACAGTCCCTTCAACACTGGTTTGGGAACTGTTCAAACCCCAAAGGGATGCTACATCTTACATTGCCTGTTTGTAATTCATATTAAAAAGTATGCTCACTTCATTTGGAATGTAAATGTAGTTAATGCCTATGGATCTTCAGAAGGTTCTGAATAAAAGAAGAGGTGGGGATAATCAACCACTTCGAGTTCCTACCAAACATATCTTTGAGGAGTGGCCAAGGGTTGGAATCGAAATGAAGGAGGCAAAAGCAAATTCAGGGAGGAGAGGGCACTGAATTGGAGAGTTTGGGCAAGGAAGAAAATACAAAACAAAAAACATTTAAAATAATGTTTGAATATGCTTAATGTCATCATCAAACCACCGAATGAGGTCAGTGTTAATTTACCACCTAAATCCAGAAGGAAGAAACTACTGTTTGAACTGGAGAAGCTGACACCCCAACACAGTGGTAGAGACAGGTGGTCAAATAAGATGACATCAGACGGAGAGCAAACCAAGTTCTGAATAGCAAAGTTGAGCTGCGTCAGGTCACCACAGTTCATGACATTCCCGGACAGAAAGTCCGTGCTCTCATGAGCTCTGTGTCCTATTCACCATGGACTCATGGACGCAGTTGGGCAGCTGGACCGGTGCCTGGAGCAGGTCAGAAGCCTTAGCAAGAGTTACAGCTTGCCATGAGCCCCGTGGACATCCCAAGGGAAAACACTCCATGGATTCAACACGGCAAAGTGCAAGATTTTGCACTTGGGCTGGAAGAACCCCAGGCACCTGTACAGGCTGGGAGGAGTGGTCCTTGAGAGCAGCTCGGCAGAGAAGGACCTGGGGGTCCTGATGGATGAAAGACTCAACATGAGCCAGCAGTGCGCTCTGGCAGCCTGGAAAGCAAATGGGATCCTGGGCTCCATCAGGAGAGGGGTGGTCAGCAGGGATAGGGAGGTGATTGTCCCTCTCTACTTGGCTCTTGTGAGGCCCCATCTGGAGTACTGTGTCCAGGTGTGGAGCCCTCAGTACAAGAAAGACATGGAGATTTTGGGAAGGGTCCAGAGGAGGGCCACAAAGATGATCAGGGGGCTGGAGCACCTCCCCTATGAGGACAGGCTGAGGGAGTTGGGTTTGTTCAGCCTGGAGAAGAGAAGGTTGCGGGGTGACCTCATTGCAGCCTTTCAATACCTGAAGGGAACTTACTCCCAGGAGGGGAGTAAACTCTTTGAAAGGGCTGACAATAGCAGGACACGGGGAAATGGTTTTAAGTTAAAAGAGGGAAGATTTAGGTTGGATGTTAGGGGGAAGTTCTTCACTAGGAGAGTGGTTAGGCCCTGGAACAGGCTGCCCAAGGAGGTTGTGGATGTCCCGTCCTTGGAGGTGTTCAGGACCGGGTTGGACGGGGCCCTGGGCAACCTGATCTAGTAAATGTGTATGTTTGGTGGCCCTGCCAGGCAGGGGGGTTGGAACTACATGATCCTTGAGGTCCCTTCCAACCCGGGTCATTCTGTGATTCTGTGTGTGTGAAGCCAACCGCTCCAGTCCTGGTAGTGTCAAGCCGGCAATACCACTCATCCCCGCGGGCAGCCGGTCCCGCACCCGCCGCGGGGCTCCGCCGGCCGAGAGGCGGCCCCTGGGCGGAGCGAAGCTCCGGTGCGCAGCCAGGCGGGGCGGGGGCTGCTGCCCGCTCGCGGTGTGGCAGGGGCCGGGGTGGCCGCCGATGCTCGGGGCACGGATGGAGGTGAGGAAGAGCTGCGGTGTGTGTGTGTGTGCGGGGAAGGGAAGCGCGTTGCCGCGGGCTGCCTGGGGCTACGGCCGCTTGCCGTGCCGCCACATTGCGCTGCGTGGGCCGGGAAGGCCTTTCCTTCCCGAGGGTCTCCCGTGTGCCCCGCGTTGTGCGGCGTGGGTTGGAGGCGGGGCTGGCTGGTCCCGATGGGGGATCGGCTCCTCGGCAGGTAGGCTGAACGCTGAGCGCCCTCCAGAAGAGCTGTCTGCTGCTTTCAGGGGTGCTGCGGGTTCGGCTGCGCTGTGTTTGACCAGTCCCACAACATTTGGTTTTCCAGGTTTTGTGACGCTTTCTTAGGAGTTATTTTCCTCCGGCTTCTTCGCTATGTATGGGATTGTACAAATGCGTGTAGAAAGTGCGGTACGTAGAGAAAAAGCGTGGGATCGCAGAGCTCAGCCACACTTCTTTTACAAGTTCTTAGAGCAGGAAGCAGGACAAAGCTTGGTGCAAATCTTGGCGTGGTAAAACGCTGCAAAAATGTGCGCTTATTGCACAACTGTGATCAAACAAAGGCTTTTATAATTTGTTATTGATGTTAAATCGAGAGCTTCTTGCCTCCTTCATGCTTTGCTGGGTGAAAGCGGTGCCCTGGCAGAGCAGCCTGCAGGACTCTGCAGCAGAGCCTGAGAACAGCTGCCCTCAGCCCCATAGTGAGTTATCAGCTCTTGAGTAGAAGAAACCTTTATGGTTCTTTCCAGAAGCAGCTCTTAAATTTGGGGTATTTCATCAGGGACTTCTGGAAAGTGCTGTTTGTTGGCTTTGTTCTTCCTGAGCGTGGTAACTTCGGGCTTGTTTGACTTGGACCGCATGTACGTGCTTAGGTAGAGCTCTCAAAAGCAACTTAGAGTTGCTAAGTGAACACTCTTCTTTCATAGCAATTGTGAAATCAGAATGCACTAAAAACTGCGAAATTGACATAAGACTTTGCACAGAAATTGTTTTGTAGCACCATTCCTAATTTAGATAATTCTAAGTCAGTCCCTAAAAGAGAAAATATGGAGTTCATTTTTTAATAATTAAATTAAAATTTTATATTATTCTGCATCCCTTTTATATTTTTACCTCTGCGAGCCCTTCTGGGCCATTTAAATAGCTCATTACTGTTCTCTGAAAGCGATAGTGAAAAGGTCGTAATTTACTCTGGATTTAAATAAGAATATTGTCGCATTACTTTATATCGACAGGAGCTGAAATGATACAGAAAACTCTTAGAAGCTGTGACTGCAAAATGAGCACCTTCTACTTGGTGCTGAATGGAGGTACTGTTTTCAGTTTCTTTGAATACTGATAAAGTCGGTTCCTTCAAGGTGATTTGGCTGCTCTCTCTGACTCTAACTTAATGTGCAGTGGAAGTCTGTGTGCAGGCAGCTTTTGGTTGTGCTCAGATCCACTGATGGTTGGTTCTGTACATCTACAGATAGCCATCTTTTTTTCCTCATTCTCTCTCCCCATGTTGTGGTGAAAGGTGAGGCAGTACTTGCAATGAATATCTTCCTTAGAATATAAATCTACATTACCTAGTGCTTTTCTCAGAGCTAAACAGGAAGTTTGCTTATAGGAATGTAACCACTGCAAACCACTTTGTGGGCATTCTTTGACTGGGGTGACTTCATTTGAATTAAACAAAATCTGCTGAGCAATGGTTTTACACTTACAGGTATCGCTTTTCTGTAGCCTGAAAAGGAAGCAGTGAAGGGCTAACATTTGTGGTCATCACTATAAAGAGCCAGACTACCACAGTGACCATCCAGGTCCTCTTTCAGAGGGTGCTTGTGCATCTTTCTGCGTGCCTATTCATGCACACCCCTGTAAAATGATCAACTACATTCTACATATATAACATCTTAGACAAAGGAGTTGGGACCTCAGGTAGAGTAGCCAGGTAACGAGGTACTGGCTGCTAGAGTATCTGTCTTGCTTTGCTTAGCGAAGCCCAGCTGATGGGAGAAAACATGCCAAAGAGTAATGTGTGATTTGTAAGAATTTTTGTACTGCGTTTGGTCTTGTCTTGGTGGCTGTACTTTGGATCAAATACGTAGGTTTTTTTGATTAATGTTTGTTTTTTCCCTTCTCATCACTGTTTCAATTGAACTTCAATAAAAGCCTTACTTAAAAGGCTCACTCCCTTAAATATGCTGCAAAATTGAGGCATTTTATGCCTTCAGGCAGTGTTTGCAGATATGCTGATTGGTTGCCTTAAGTCACAATTTCTGCCTTTTTTCTTCATGACTTATAGATTGAGAGACTCTTGGTCCCCCTGGCAGTAACAAGTCCTTGCAGGTAGTGATCAGAATTGAAAGCCACTTAAATTAATAGCAACGCACTAATAATTGTAGGAATTAGATGCTTCCTAAGCTGTTTTGAATGTTTTGTCATTGTATTGGCCTTCAGAAGAAAATCTTTTTAAACTTTGGAAAATAAAGATACAGTTATGCCTTTTGAAAAGCTTCCTGCAGGACAATTTTGCTAATCTTGCTACATGCAGACTTAAGAGCTCAATATATCTTTAAAAGCTGTTCTTACTGCATTTAGAGTTGGCAGTGTGCCTAAGTAAATGGTAGGCTCTGTGAAGAGAGGTGTCCCATAAAAACAGAAAGTCAGTATCCTAAATGAGGTCCACATATTTTCTGTTTTCAAGATGCTAGTTTTAGAAAATAGAAGGAGAAGTAGTAAGTTGTATGTCATCTATGAGAAGATAGAAAAGTAACTCGGAAATCGAAACTTATCTCTTTTAGTAGATCAAACCACAAACATGATTGGTGGATGAGTGGTTTTTTTCCCCCCTTTTTTTCTTAAAGACTATGCATACATGTTTCCTTTGAGCTCAGCAAGTCTTGAACTGAAGGAATACTTCAAACTAAGTATGTAGGTGGTAAAGCTGGTGCTCTCTCTACGTGAGTAGGAGTCTCTGCAGTCCTACCACAGTAGCGTCGCTTATTGCTGAGACTGAGTTAGAAGACAGTACAGGGTTAATCAATAGGTATGTGGACAAACAACTGTTTTTTTTTTAAATCAAGTTCGCTATTTCACATCAGTGATTTTTGACAATGTTTCACTGTATGTTATTCTTGAGAAGGAATGTTTCTAAGAACCTTGTGTGTTACTTGAAACTGCGCTAGTCAGAATAGAATAGCCCTGTATACAATTTGGTATTTCAGCTGCATAAACTGTAGTCTTCTTCGCTTCTTTTCAGAATTTCAAAGATTTACTTTTGCAGCATTTGAACTGGTGGGGAGGGTGTTTCTAAAGAATAGAACTACCTTAAGGACTTGATCTCTAGCATAAAGTAATAGTAACTTGTTTATTCTTACCCCAAATTTAGGCATCATTTCCTTTTAGTGGTCAAATTAGACTTAAATAGTGGCTGGTTATGTCTGGCTTTGTTGCTCACGTTGACTCATATGCTTTATTTTTTGGTAGAAAACAGTATTCTCCAATTGGTCAGTCTTTACTTTTGGTTTTGTTGGCACTCTTTTGTGTCTCCAGTGCAGACACAGTGAAGCAGTTGCTTTTATATTTAGGATGTCTGTAGAAAAAGACTGGCTCTTTATGTGCTTACTGTTGTCCAAATCATGTGTTTCATACAATCCCTCTTTTTTCCTTCTCATTTTAACCAGGTAAACTAAAGCTGCAAGAATTACCATTAGCTCCTTGACAAGTTACCAGAAAACCACATACAAGGCAACTAAATAAAGGCTATGGTATGAGTGCTTTTTCAGACATGCTGTCCGAAACAAATAAATACTTTGAGCGGTTATATTCCAGCACTGCCCTCTGTTCCATATGACCTATCCTACTGTCCCAGGGCATCTGTATGTGAAATGCTCTGAAAGAAGTAGCTAGTGTGGCTTATTTGCTTTTATGATGAACTACAATGAGTATAAAAGTGATTTAGGGCAGTGTTTATTTTTCAGAGAATGTCTTCTCTTCTTCCAAGTCAGTTCTAGCTGAGTAGAAGACCAGCATCTGTGTTCATTATAAGTTGTAATACCTGTTACATGGGAAAACATGTATTTATCCATCTGGCAGGATAGTCATGTAGGAAAGACACAACAGCTATAATATATAGCCTGCAAAAAACTATGTCGTAAATGAAAGGGGTTAAATGTTTTCAAGCTGTTTGTGAGTAGATGTTTTGGGAAGGGCTCTGATGACATCTTGCCAAGAAAAAATCAGAGAGGGAACTTGGTTAAGATATAAAGGTTTCGTGGAAGCCAGTTCTGGGATACAAGGGCTGTGGTTTCTATTCAGTCACGCCTTTGTTAGGGGAAGCTAACAGAGACCTGAGATGCCTTGAAGGTTTTGCTGTTTTCAATGACCACAACAATTCATGGTAGCCACGGTTTACACATTTGGTAATGCTGTCACTCTTAGACATAAATTTAAGTTCCTGCCTTGGAGTTACAGTGTGTTTGTTCTTCAGCAAAGAACTGCAAATCCACCTACTGTCAAAAGTAGTGCTGCCTCAACTGTACAAGCTCAATTTGAAGACTGAAACTTTATGTATCTCTGCAATTGTGTCTTTTGTAAATGTGTGGAGAGAGGAAGAGCTTAGTCTGTCTTGTTATCTAAATTAAACATTAATAGCTTATATTGCTGTATGCATGTGTAAATTCATTTGCGTGAAAGGTTTTTTGGGGGGCCTTAACCTGCTAGCAAATGAAAAATGCACTTCTACACAAGAGTTTTTCCAGTAAAAAATTGGAAGCTGTAGTGCAAAGCTGAAAACTCAGCAGCCTTTGCAGGCACCATCTATTCCTGTCATTGAAATTTTCCAAGGCTGGGGTTAAACTGCCAAACCCATTTTACCCTCTCCAAGGTGACTAATGCTTGACCTCAGTTTTTAAGGAGTAATGTGGGGGGCAGATGACGGTGCAGCTTGGAATGCTTTCACCAAACTAACGGAAAATAATTTTGCCTTACAGCATAAGATGACATCGACATTTTTGCTTATTGGTCATTTAATTCTACTTACGCCTTTGTTCAGCGCTGGTAAGTTAGACATGTTTTTGAAATTACTCTTTTAAAGAGAAAGCCTAAAAGACACAAGTTGACTATGTGTAGTAGAGAGGAGTTATTGAGAGAAAATACTGTATTTAGTATGTTTTTGCTTTAGCATACTGAAAATATTCCAAATACCTTTTCTTGGATTGAAATTGTGCTGGGGGTGGTTAGGACACACTGGCATAAATTTAGAGTACTGAGGCTTTGAGTAGCCTCTCCCTAATTCCTTTAAAGAAAGTGTGAAAAGACTAGCTCCTTGAATTAACATTAGCTTTTAAATGCCTTCCTTATGAGGTGTGATGAATCTCTTGTCCTGAAAACAGACTGGTAGAGATCAAATAATTAGTAGTTTACTATTACTAATTAATTTGCAATTAATTAGTAATATTTTTAATGGTAGATCTAAGTTCTCAGTAGAGTTTTGACTACATAAATTTAATGGTGTTTATCTTGCTGTTCTTGGCATAAGCAGGCTAATATTAAGGGAAATAGCTCTGTAGGAAAGTATTTCAAATGCTTAAATTAGGTGGCAAGATGTTGTTAAGGGAGGAAAATTACTGAAGACTTCATCAGATGAGCTTTGGATTTACATCCTCATTCAGCAAGATTTGCAAAATTAATTGCCAAGTTTTTCTTTTTCTTCTTTTTTTTCTTTTCAGTTTCCTAAGAATTCAGTATTGCATATATATGCAAATATTTGGAAGCTTTTAAAATGTGCATCATGGCCAACTGGCTGACTCTGAGAAATGGGTATTTTCTAAGCGATTTAAGCATATAGACTTCTTTGTGACTTCTTGCAGTATCTGTCGTTCTTTCCTCCTGTATTTCTTTTTTAACTGATGTTTAGAAACTCCTTATTAGGACACACAATTGTGTAATGTCAACTTGTTACGTAGGCATAATTATAAAGGTGCTGCTTTAGACAGAGAGGAGAGAAATGGCAAATACAGCAAGGAAATAAAATGTTGTAGTCAAGATTTCCTTATCTAAAAGTCACATCTCTTCAAGTTTAGTTTATATTATGTGTTGGTTCACAGATTTAATATTATTTATGTGGAAATCTTGATCTAATTCCATATAGTCACCTGCTTCAGGTCAGACTCTTTTTATTTATTTCTTCTTTTTTTCTCCTTTTTTTCTTTTCCCCCTCTTATTTGTTTTTGGCTCTACAGTCATAATGGTCAGAGTAGTGTATAGAGTCCATGTCTTTTGTAGATAGACAGTGTCTACTAAGAGTCTGATAATTCTGCATAAGTGATATAATGCTGAAATGGAAGGACACAAAAGGTGTAAAGTTTGTATTGCCTGGCAAATCCCACATATCCTCATATATCATGGTTTGCTGTGTGACTATTGCTGACTACGGTAACTGAGAGAAATTTTGACCTAAGCTTTGTAAAGTATGTGTTTACTCAGGCAGAAGGTACTACAGAGATAAAAACAGATGTCCTACAGTGTTGTAATGGTAAATAATTATGGAAAATGTAATTATTTTAAATTGAAATGAGTATACGGATATTAATAGTATGTATAGATTAAAGGCATTAGTAAGTTTTCTTTCTCTCTCTCTCTTTTTTTTTTTAATAGAAGAATGTGTTATTTGTAATTACTTTGTTCTTGTTGGAGAACCTACAGCTATCAGTTGCCCAATAATTACACTACCAATGCTTCACTCTGATTACAATCTGACTTGGTATAAAAATGGTAGTAGCACACCGATAACCACAGAGAGACGTGCCAGGATCCATCAGAGAAAGGGCTTGCTTTGGTTTATTCCTGCAACACTTGAAGATTCTGGACTTTATGAATGTGAAGTAAGGTAAGGAGTGAAACAAATGGATTACTAATGCTTACAGTGTAGTAATGTCTGTGGGAATTCGAAGTACAGATGATGATTTTTTGGGGGGGAAGTGATCTTAGATGAGTTAAAAGCGATATCTTGACCACACTTTTTGGCATGCTGCCTTTTTGCTTCCAAATGTGTTAAATTTGGCATTGCAGAAGTGTTTTGTATGGGAAACTTACATTGAAGGGCAGTAATATTGATAGTGGTGTGGGGTTTTTAATTTCTCTATTTGTTTGCGTTGTTTGTTTTGGATGAAGCGTGAGGTCACTGTAAAAAGTCTTAATTCCTTCAGCTTTTTCTGTGTTCATATAGCTGTTTGATAGTGACAGATCAGAATAATACTTTAATTTCATCGTTGAATGTGGTTGAATGGAAGAAGGAGCTATGAATAGCAAACTCTGTATGTTACAGCCTATCAACGCATGCAGACTTCCTGGATAGCTTTGCAATTTTGGGGAGCAAAGCGGTGTGCTAGACAGCTTTAAGGATAGCGAGAATATTGTGTCCCCAGCATTGTTAAAGAGATTTATGTGCATGGAGAAGAAAGAGAAGAAATAGGTTCCTTTCAATTAGTGCACTGGAAATGACCACTTCAAGTCAAGTCTTACTTACAGTGCTGAAATAATACACTGTGTGCTGAGCAGGAAATTAACGCCAGCAAGGCACACAGAAATAAGTTGTTTTATTTTGTCGTGGTCTTGCCACATCACAACAAGAACAACGAATGCAGTCTTTTTAGGTGACCCAAGTGTTGTTTTACTAGTGCATCATTACACGTACTGCTGTACATACAGTGCACCAGTTCTGTTGAAGAGGTTTGGGATGTGAGTGTGGTAACAGTGACCAGGAAGAAGTTTCAATGTATGCACAGGTCACAGGCTGTTGCAGCTTCTTGCTTTAGATTCAGAAATGAATCTAAGATTGAAATAGGGAAGAAATGCAACAATTTCAAAACTAAGTAGATAAAAAATAAACATAGTTTTCACTTAGTCACACTTGCTCTGTGTTTTCTTGGGTATCATACCTTCTAAGTCTGGCTTGTGTAATAGCAGCATGCCAAAAAACATGTAGTAAATTTTACTGTAGGCTATGTTTTGCACATCATGCATTTAAGATTTAATCTTAAAACTTACCAAGGTGCAGCGTACATAAATTGTAGCCAAGTCCATGAAAATATGTACCTGTCTCTTCTGAAAACATCTCACTTTGCATGCCATTAAGAAATGAAGAGCAAACAGAAGTTAATAATGGCTATTTCTTTATTTCTGTCTTAGATTTCTGTCTTGTAGTAGCACATCTTCTGCAGAGCTTTGATACCACAAATTCTCCTCAGCGTTCTGTGAGCTCTCAGAAGTGGTTTCATGTTGATATTGTACTTTGGTGTATGTCATGTTCAAATGTTTTGTCTCTCTTGTGTTAGAAGTTCTTCCGTGCTAGAAGTTATCGATTGTCCCTTCTAAGATTATCATCAGTGAGGTCAACCCATCTACTTCTGTTTACTTTGAGTTTAGCTAAGACCAAAAGCGTTTGAGTGCAGTTATGCTTTGGGTGACCATGCACTAATGTATATGGGCAAAGATAGAGCTGAAAACAAAAAGGCTAAGGTTGCTGCTCTGGACTCCACAGTGTCAGCTGTGAGAAGTTCTGGATTCTCCTCTGGTAGAACTTCCAGAGCGGATTTCACTTTCGTTCACAGCACAACACGAGAGGTTATTCCAATCTCTCTTGATGAAAATGAAGGAGGAACTGAGGGTGATGTTTAAGAGCTAGAGAGACTGTAGCAATGATGATACAGGCTCAGCTGGTGAAGGTGCTAAAGTCCCTTTAAGTCCTAATATATCTTCTCTATAAATTACCTGACTTGCTGGAAACAGAGGCTGCGTTGTTAATGACCTGATTTGTTTGCTCTTCTCATTACAGGAGTCTGAACCGCTCTAAACAAAAAATAATAAATTTAAAAGTTTTTAAGAATGATAATGATACGTGTTTTAATGGAGAAATGAAGTATGACCAAATAGTGAAGAGTGCAAATTCTGGAAAGATTATATGTCCTGATCTAGAAAACTTTAAAGATGAAGACAATATTAATCCTGAAATACACTGGTATAAGGTATTGTGCGTATCTATTTAAGATATAGAAGGAAATATTCTTTTTGAAGTGTGCTATGAAGTAACTGTAAATTGAAGCTTTTTAAAGGAAATGTTTACGCTGCAGTTTGAACATGGCATCTATCTTGCCACACTGTTAGCAGGAGATACATATTTAAAGAGACAATATGTGAACATCTAGGTTGTAAGTTCTATCAGAGCCCTTCCTATATGTGTGTTGCTTATGTTTGTTAATTCGTGAAATATGCAGTTGACATGGGTGATAAGTCAGTAGGTAAAGTGTGGAGGTGATGATTTTAAATACTTGTGTTTCTTTAAATACCAGGCTCTGCAAAGCTATTTCACTTTCTCTGAAGATTAGGCTTGTCCTATGTCATAGAATCATAGAATGGCCTGGGTTCAAAAGGACCATAGAAATGATCTAGTTTCAACCCCCCTGCTATATGCAGGGTTGCCAATATGTTGATTATAGCATATTATCCTTATGCCTCTTGCTATGAATCTAGCAAAATATTCTGTAGATTATGCAGGCTCGGAAAGGTATGAGGCTTTTTTCATGTTGAGGTAAAATTCTAAAGCAACTCTTAATTCTGATGCTGGCTTTCAAGTATATGTATGGGCCTGTATGTTCTAGATGAGATATGATGAACAGGTGCAGCATCATGGTTCTTTTGAGATGAAGTGATTCTAAACTGCATGTAGGTTGGGGAAAAGAAAGGAATTTCTCACTACATTTACCATTGCCACAGAAGTGATAGTACACCCAACATCACAAGTCATTGCTATAAAAGCTCAATTTCATCTCAGTGAATTAGAAATATAGGCACCTATTCTCTAACTTCTGCTACAGATGTCACGGCTTTTAGTCTATTTACATGATAAGTCCCCTACATCACAAGCATTTTTGATACTTTTAGGAGTGTAAGTCTGGATTTCTTGAAGACAAGCGTCTTGTTTTGGCAGAGGGTGAAAATGCCAT
Organism: Coturnix japonica; assembly: GCF_054131305.1. Classification (NCBI taxonomy): domain Eukaryota; kingdom Metazoa; phylum Chordata; class Aves; order Galliformes; family Phasianidae; genus Coturnix; species Coturnix japonica. Next base: position 122,440,566 of record NC_140663.1, read on the forward strand.
CTTGATCCTCAATGTTACTGTACAAGACAAAGGAAACTACACATGTCGTATGGTATATACATATATGGGAAAACAATATAATGTTTCACGCACCATGAATCTGGAGGTTAAAGGTAAGAACACAGAGGTTTTCTTCTTCTTTTTTTTTTTTTGCTCTGTTGTAGTTATTTGTATACAGGCATAAGCAATTGGGTATGACACTTTTCAGCTCTGTGGGATTAGAGCTACAAATCACTTTTTCATCGAATGCAACAGTGCTACCCTTGAACATGGCTTTTGAGAAAGAATTGTAATAGGGAAATGAGAAATCTGGGGTTAGGAATAGAAGGATGCAGTGGTTACTGGTGTGGTGGTTTTGTTTCTGCAAAAAAAACCAAACCAAAACAACAAAACAAAACAAAAAAAATCAAAAAACATGTTAACAACCATTAAACCAAAACTAAACAAGTAATTTTTATTGATATCAGAGCAGCAGAACCTGTGGTGGCACTGTTGTTCCATATGTTTTTGTAGGTAACTTTGATTTCTACCATGACAGTAGTCCTATGAGAAAAGCTGGCTAGAGCTGAATTGTCCCATCTTCTTAGACTGAGTCAATACTCTTAGATTAAATAGACAATACAGGAGCAGTAGCACAATATCAGTGAGTCTCTGTATTGTGCAAAGCGATACAATTCTAGCCCAGTTTGTGTGCGTGTTAACTCTTACTTGAATAGATACTCGCCCAACCTAGAAGATTGAGTCATTGTGATAATTCCTCTTTCTCTTCCTTATCTATCTCTCTGACAAAGTTCACTGCATTATTTTTGATCTTGTTTTTGTTATGCGGTTTTATATTATATCTATATAAATTTCTACTGAATTTAAGACCTAAAAAAAAAGTGTTTTTAAGGTAAACTGAAGTATTCTGTCTTGGAAGCTAAAAGAATAATTTAGTTGGAGTGTAGCAAATCTCATTAAGAGATTTTCTACTGGAAATTTGAAACTGGCTGTAGATACGGTGCTACAATAGAATCATACAGTAAAACAAAAGCTTTGCAAAACTTTCAGTTAAAGTAAGTTGAGAAACTCCTATTGCCCAGAGGTGTTACTTACTTATTTATTTTCTTTCAGAAAGTCCACTGAAGATGAGACCGGAATTTATTTATCCAAACAACAATACAATTGAAGTAGAACTTGGTAAGTAGTGACTGTGTAAGAAACTGTTAAAATTTGGTTAACAGATAAAATCCCCACCTTTCTGAAATAACATATTAACAGTTCAGCTGATTTCTACAAGACTGGTATGTAGATGTGCATTGAGGAAGGTAGATGACTGAACATGATTTCCTGCAAATAGTTTGCAGATAGAATAACAGAGTGCACCTGAGATTGGAGTCTCTTGACCAGCAGTGTCAGGTTGGATGGGTCTATATTTGATGATGGCCATCTATCCTTTGTACCATTTCTTGCTGCCTGTGTCTTGGCATATCTTCAGAATCATTGGAAATATGTTTATGTGTATGCGACGTGTTAGGATATTTACCATTTTCAGTAGCTTTTCCCTTCCTGTATGTTTCCTATCTCTCTTCCCTCTCTTGAAAATGGATTTTATGCCCTTCTAGGGAATTAAAAGATTTTGGATTTTGATCTTTTGTAAAGCACTGAAATCTTAGTTCATGGATATCCCAGGTGCTGTTACTTTGATTCTGACTGGATGAAAGGGCTAATTTTTTCCCAATGAAGCCAGGCAGTGAAGTTGCCCAAAGAAGCTGTGCATTGTCTGTCCTTGGAGATTTCAAAACCTGACTGGATAAAGCTCTCAAGTAGCCTTGGCTGTTCTCATAGCTGGTCCTGCTTTGAACAGGAAACAAGATTAGAAACGTACTGACGTTTTGCCCAACATCAGTTATTCTGTGAGTCAGTGAGCTAAGAGTGTAGTATGCAAGTCTTTTCCTAAGAAGAGCTATACATGTTTAGATTGCACCATATGTATTAATTGTGTTGTACTGATCTGGCCTAGAAAAATGAGTTTTGAAACTACATGAACTGTGTTTGTTTTTTAAAATAATTTTGTACCAAGTAGAACTGTTTCCAATAAAATCTTTAAACAAAAAGGGCTTTAACTGATCTTGGAGAAATGTGAGTGGCTGTTTCAATTTCCTAGTGCAGAGAGGTCTACGATGTCTGGCAGTGTTTTGAGGAAGCAGTTACTAGCAGTTAGTTTATTAAAGAAGCCCAGAGGAAAGGTTGTGGTGGGGCTCTAGAATCATATGGGAACCAGGGCCAGAGAATTATGGATCGCTCTTAAATACAGAATCACAGAATTGTAGGGGTTGGAAGGGACCTCTAGAGATCGAGTCCAACCCCTCTGCCAAAGCAGGCTCCCTACACCACGTCACACAGGTAGGCATCCAGGCAGGTCTTGAGTATCTCCAGAGAAGGAGACTCCACCACCTCCCTGGGCAGCCTGTTCCAGTGCTCCGTCACCCTCACCGTAAAGTTCTTCCGCACATTTGTGTGGAACTTCCTATGCTGTAGTTTCATCCCATTACCCCTAGTCTTGTCCCCACACACTACTGAAAAGAGACCAGACTCACCACTATGGCTCCCACACCTCAGGTATTTATAAACCTGGATCAAGTCTCCTCTCAGCCTTCTTTTCTCAAGACTAAAGAAAAGGTGTACTTCACAAAGGAGTGAAAATTCCAGCGTCAATATTCCTCCTTCTTGCACATACAGACATTCTGAAGATATACAGCTAAATAATAATTTTTTATTTCAGTCACCTAAAACACTCTGTACTTGGGTAGAAGGAAGGGTGTTCTTTTTGCCTTTTTTGTTTTTTGTTTTGTTTTGTTTTTAAGATTGCTATTCAAAAGTAATATTCTCTGTCTAATACATTTCATGGGACACTGGAAAAAGAAAATCATTGCTCCTGCTAAAATGCCTAGCTGCAGGGCAGAATGTGAAATCCTTTTTGAATTAGGAATGACATGAGAAGGTTGTGCAGAAACTTAATGTACATTCACAAATGTATGTAAAGGCAGGGCCTTTGCTTAGTGGGATGTTCTTCCTTTTGAAGAACTATGCAATAGACCAAACCTCGTCTTCAGGCAGACTGTATTGTGGAAGGAGGTGATTGAAGAGAATCTGTGATTTCTGTGTAAACTCTGTTCTAGTAATTACTCTGGAATAAACCTTTAGTTCACATGCATACTTTGGATAGAGACTATCCCTTGGTGGAAGCATCTAGATCTGTGTTTCTAGGAAATGAAACCTTGAGGTCATTACATAACTTCTGTTGGTAAAACTAAGAAGGAAAGGATTTCATGAAAGATGCTTCCATTATTGTAAATGGAACTGTTTGAAGTACACTGTCGATAAATACATTCTGCAACTTGACTTGCTTTCTTAATGATGTTGTATAATACTCATAGTGTAAGATCTGGATTCTTGATGGCAAAGGATCTTACAGATGGGTGAACTTGTTCTGAAAGCAGAGTGTGAGTGTAATCAGAAACCATTCCAGTGGACAACGTTGGCCAAAAGACTCTGATCTGATGTAGATGTGCTTTCACTGAGAATAGGATGCAGCTCTAGGTCATAGGTACCTACCCATGGGTGCCTACATGTGACATAAGGACTTCAACTTGTGCCTTTATTAATAGGGGCTTAATTCAGTTGCCTGTACATAGATGTCTGGTGCTGTTTTGGATGAACTGACTACACTAGCTGTGCAGGTTTCCTGAAGATCTAGAGAATCTACCTGCACCATACAGATGTTTTTGAAATGTTACCGTATTATGTACAGGCAACTGATTTGAACCTGGGAGATCTTTAGTCAGAGGAGTCTGAAGAGCCATTCAGATGAAAGGGCCCACGTATCCATTCCAGTAGCAGATTCCATTGGAGGTGAACTCCTTTACTAGCTTAGACATTTAGTTCACCTGTAGACATGAACATTCAGATACCTACGTTTAGGGTGGAATTCACATCCAGATGGGAGACACCCAGCAGTGGAGTAGAAATGGATGAGTTTTATGGACTCTGCTTTTTGTAAGGTAAGTGGGTTTTTCCTTACCCCTCTTTTTCTAGCTGTCCCCATAATGCCTGAATCTGTTTTTGTTGCAAATTCTTTCAGTTGCTGTATTTAATTTTTTGTTTTGCTTTGTAGGCTCTCATGTAGTCATGGAATGCAATGTATCAAGTGGTGTGTATGGCTTGCTTCCGTACTGGCAAGTTAATGATGAAGATGTTGATAGCTTTGACAGCACCTACAGGGAACAGTTTTATGAGTAAGTGTTCTTATACATTGAACTTAAGCACGTTTCTACATGATGCATTTGGTAGAAATTTGCAGTGAATTTGCTGTACAGTTGACTAGTGGTTAATGGCCGGAGTCATTCATAGAAGGATTAGAAGTTTGCATCAGGTACATTAAATCCGTCATGCTTGATTTAAAAAATACAAGCAATTTCTTAAAGATACAAATAGATAGAAGCAACTTTATGCAGACTTTTAGAAAGTTGTTATGAAATATATCATTTTGTAAGGCTTACTTATGTATTTGTTTTTATGCATCCCTTCTATTAATAGATTACATCTTGTCCTCTATCATTAATGTGGGATGCAAAGATTGTTTTAAGGCCAAAAAAATTAATCACCCTGTTTATTTTTATTTGTTAAATTGGTAGGCTATTGATTTCAAAGTACACAGAGGAGAAGCTCTTGTTGGATAATATTTAGGGTTATATATATTTTATCATTTAAGTAATGTAAGTGCAAATTAAACCAGAAAGTTGTAGTAATTTCTTCCAAAAGATAAGGATCGTATTTCTGAGTGACTAATCTATACCGTAGCAAATTGTGGGCATACTATCTGTTTTATCATCACATCAACCGCTGCCACTAACCATAATTCTTAAAACTAAGTGCAGAGAAGGATGGAGGGGATTTCTCAACTGGCCGTTTCAGAGTCATGCAGAAGCATTGCTGCCTCCATCATCAGTGTGAAAACTGGATAGTGTCATGTTGGATACTGTTTTAAAGATGATTTTTTTTTTTCTTTTCTGTGATTCCAGTTTCTGTTGATGCTTCTTTTCTTTTTTCTTTTTCCCAATGAAAGAGAGGGACTGCCTCATGGGATTGCTGTGTCTGGAACGAAATTTAACATTTCCGAGGTGAAATTAAAGGATTATGCTTATAAATTCTTCTGTCACTTCATTTATGATTCTCAAGAATTTACATCATACATCAAATTGGAACACCCAGGTAAGCTGCTTCATCATGATAAAATTAAGTTCACTGATGATTACTTCCCAAATAGTTTGACACCACGCTACTTGAAGCTAAAACTTTGTAATGTACCTTTGAGCTAAGTGGGCAGTACAATTGGGCATCTTCCTTTGTGGCATCTTTTTCTCATATTCCTCTTCACAATAAATTTTTAGGAAATATCACTTGGAATGTACTTTGCTTTCTTTTGTTTGGAAAGATTACTGATGCACGTGCTTTGTTACCACCTTCTAGATAGACTCATGCATGTTGACTGGGAGCATCCAGCTGCATGTTGCATGCCCTGTCTTTGGCTCAGAGACTGGATATGATTGATCTGCTTCTGGCTGGTCTGAAATATTTCTTTTTAGTATATAAACCTTACGCTAAAGGTAAAATGAGCTTGTGAAGCCACAGATGCAAGACTTAAGAATTTGAGTCTTTGTAGTTAACAGGTACACAGAGAAGCAAACCACCAGATTTAAGAAAGCAACCACTTATTTTATTCTTTGGTTTAGCTATGGAAGATTCTCTGGTCTGCTGAGTGACAAAGCTGATTTTGCCAGCTGTGAGCCAGTCCTTTGGCAGAGGTTATTTTCCAACTGGCAACACTGTAAACAATGACTGACTGAAAGTGAATCAGAGCTCTAGCTTGCTACAGAAGTATAAACAAATTATTTGCTTACTGTAAACTAAGATTGTCAGGATAGCGGTTAACCATTTTCTACTTTTTCTAATCCCTTAGTGACTAGACAGCATTTAAAAAAAGGATAGATTGTTTTAACATCTCTTTACTTTTTCTGTTTCTCATTTATAACTCTATTTTTGTTTGTTTTCTCTCTTCTTTTATTCCACATTTTACTGCAGTTCAGAACATTCAGGGTTACTTGATTGGAGGAGGATTTTCTTTGATATTTTTATTATTTCTTATACTCATTATCTACAAGGTCTTTAAAATTGATATTGTGCTTTGGTATCGAAGCTCCTGCCATCCTTTGCTGGGTGAAAAAGGTATGTTTATGTAGCAGTGCAAGCGTACTTTGAGAATGCTGTGTGTTGCACAGAGCAGATTGTCTCCATGGAATGTGACTGGTCTTTGTGAATGTCATTTTCTCTGTGTCATGTCCTAGCATTCAGACTAACATTGAATGGTGTACTGTCTGTAAGAGTAGCATGCTGAAGTACAAGCCATTTCCAAACATCTGAGAGAAGGCACATCAGTAGGGAAACAGAAAATATCTACTAGATGTATTGATATTCATTGGGATTTCTGTGAAGTCTTTTATGTCTGGTCTTTCTGAAGTTTTTTTTTTCTGATGTTACTTAATGTCCTTCTGATCTCGAAGTTTGCCAAGTATTTTGTTTTTGTATCTAAGTGGTGTGTTTTGGTTACAAGAATGATCTAATAGTTATATGGCTGCTGGAATTCTAAAGCACTCAGTTGTCCTACTGGAACAGCTATTTTCTAGATAATTCAGTGGTAATGTATTTTTTTTATTTATTTAGGGTTGAATAAGAATACTCAAATATATTTAATTTTACAGATCTCTTGCCTATTCAGATCTAGCACAGTAAATTCTGGAGTCTCAATTCTGATGATATATCAGTCTTGGTATAATTATTCATGCTTAGATAATAGTAAGATTAGAACCCAGAGTAATGTTTTGAGTGGGAGAAGAAACAGAACTTAGCGATATCTTTTTTGTTTAATTCTTTAGAATCCTATTTTTAAGGTATATTATTCTTACATTGCACATTCTTTAGTTTCAGATGGAAAGATCTATGATGCTTATGTTCTATATCCAAAGAACAGAGAGAGATGCTTGTACTCATCAGATATTTTTGCTCTGAAGATACTACCAGAAGTCTTAGAAAGACAATGTGGATATAAACTCTTTATATTTGGAAGGAATGATTTAGCAGGAGAAGGTGAGCTGTCTGAAAACAAATAGTACTCAAGTTTTCTTATAGGCGGCTGAAGTAAGCTGCAAATATAACTCAGGAACAGGTCTCTTTCAGTGTCTTTCCATGGACCATTGTTTGCTTTGTCTTCTATTTGCATGTAACAAAAATTTGCATATCAGAACAAGCTATTAATGTGAAAAGGTCATAGCTTTATCTTGGTCTATGGTTTTGGTTGCTCTTTTTATGCAGAACACACTTTTGAACATCTGCTCTCATGTGATCAGGTTGTGTTGCATTGGCCAAATCTACTCTTAGACAGCTAACACGTGGTAACTGCTTGCACACTCTTATCCTGTCCCTGTTTATGAGCTCAAGTGTGTTGTCTCAAGTTATCAAACAGTAAACAAAGCAGTTGGAATGCATGGGTAGCAGCAAATAAAAACATGCCATCTTAATAGCTGGAGCACCTCTACTATGAGGAAAGGTTGAGGGAACTGGGCTTGTTTAGCTTGAAAAAGAGAAGGCTCTGAGGAGACCTCATTGTGGCCTTCCAGTACTTGAAGGAGTGTATGAACAGGAGGAGGAATGGCTGTTTATGAGGATGGATAGTGGTAGGACAAGGGGGAAGGGTTTTAAACTGAGGCGGGGGAAGTTTGTGTTAGATATTAGGAGGAAGTTTTTCACTCAGAGGGTGGTGACACACTGGAACAGGTTGCCCAAGGAGGCTGTGGATGCCCCATCCCTGGAGGCATTCAAGGCCAGGCTGGATGTGGCTCTGGGCAGCCTGGTCTGGTGGTTGGCAACCCTGCACATAGCAGGGGGTTGAAACTGGATGTTCATTGTGGTCCTTTGCAACCCAGGCCTTTTTATGATTGTATGGTTCCATTCTATGATTCATTTTGCTCAACTTTTTTTCTCTTTGCAGCCGTGATCAGTATTACTGATGAAAAAATCCATCAAAGTAGAAGAGTAATAATTATCTTAGTACCAGAACCATCATGCTATGGTATTCTAGAAGATGCATCTGAAAAACATCTTGCTGTGTATAATGCTCTTATCCAAGATGGTATAAAAATAATTCTGATTGAACTTGAAAAAATAGAAGATTATGCAAACATGCCAGAATCCATCAAATATGTTAAGCAGAAGTATGGGGCTATCCGATGGAAAGGGGACTTCTCAGAAAGGTCACACTCAGCAAGTACGAGGTTCTGGAAGAAAGTTCGTTACCACATGCCATCCAGAAAACAAGGATCTTCATCGGGATTTCATTTGTCACCATAAGACTTGAATCCTCCCTGAGTAACAACAGAAAAATGACAGTGGCTGACAAATTTTATGTAATTAGTGGTGGATTGATCGAAGGTCATATGGATATGTTTTGTACAGTCTCATCCATATTTTCTGGATTGAAGGTACTACAACTTTATCTACAGAAGTGAATCATATTTTCTTCTGACTACATAAGCAGAACATCCTGGAATGTCATCAACAGCACAGCGATGGCATGGAAACGGTTAGGAAGTACATAAAAACTCTTCCAAGAATTGCACTGTGATTTTCTAGAACGTTTTTAAATTTTTTTAAACATTAAAAAACAAACAAACAAACAAAAACACCAGAAAACTACTTTCTAGCAGTTTGAGTATGAAGGAAACTGTATAAATTAATTATAATTGTGATGTTATATAATGGACTTGGTTGATGCTGGTCAGCGATTGTTTTCATTGTTTTATGAAATGACATGAATCTTATTTGTTACAAGTTTATTTCTTCATTTTGCTCAAAGAGAATTGCATCATTGTTAGTGCATCTGCGTGGCATCACCCAAGATAAAAGGTAAGAAACAATCCCAACTTCCCCAGAATGCTATTCAACTTGACAAAGAGTTGAGTATCTTTCCTAATATATCTTGCATTTAAAGAACTGCATGGTTCTTGGCCCCTTATCCCGTTCAGACATCATTAAAAGTATCATTGTTGTACTGTTCCTAGTCTTAAAAGATTTAATGTCTAGAGGATTTTTATCTTATATTTGTCCTTTATTACCATGCGGAGCTATGAGCTCATGACAGATTCTCTCATGCAGAGTTGAGAATTGTTGGCTTTGTCCCTGACGTCTCAAGAACCAAAGGTGCTTCAATGCACAGACTACAAAACTGGGTTGTCCCCATGGGTTCAAGTTGTACACAAGCACTGTTTTGCTTTCGCTGCTGGTGATTTTTGATTGATTAGTTCCTTGTTGAAAAACAATGAAAAAAGTGTTTTGGGAAGATAAATATTGACCTGGTTTTGTGCTTTTTTAAAATGTAGGTGTGATGACCAATTGCCTGTGTTTCCAAGGGAAAAGTATGACAGCTCTGCTAATGGTGTGTGGGTAGGGAAAAGGCACAAGACTGGTTAATAAAGTGAAGTTCTGGCTTACATAACAATGCAAGATAGGTAGGTAGTTACACATAAGGCAGAGAGATCGAGCGAGAGTTGAGAGAGTGAAGGAAGCAAAAAAAGCAAGCTCTGCAGTTGTGTACACTAACTCCTTTGTGATTGTTTGCTCTAGTGTTAATAATTGTCCTGGTAACGAATTTCAAGAGAAGGCATCTGGTCAGACTGCGATGATTGATTTGCAACATGAGTTTCAGATCTGCCTTTAATTGCTGCTTGTGATTCTGAATTTGTGTTTGCGTCCCATTAACTTCTGTTTTGCAGAACCTTTTGCTTCTTAACTCAAATTTTGGTAAATCTCATTGCATACTGCTGAACAACCAGCTTACTACTTTGTAAAATTCCTTTGCTTACCAAGCTGTTCTCAAAGACTGCTACTAATACCTTATTAGGCAGAATTTTTTCCTTTGAATTGAACCTTCGATATCTCTGATACCACTTTTTTTTTTTTTTTTTCCATCTGAAAAACTTATGTTCTGCATCCTTCAGAATCCTTCTGCTCTTTGAAAATGGCTTTCTTCATTTTGACACTGTAGTGTTGTTTTTTGTTTGTTTGTTTGTTTTCTGTCATGGCTCTTTTCTTCCCTCCATCCTTGACCAAAAGAAACTGATGGTCTGAGGTGCCATTCCTCAGAACTGCCCAGTGGCCATATAATGGTGTGACCTTTGTGTTCTGCCTCACAGGTGACAAAGCCAATGGAAACAGCTTCCCTTCCCACCTTAAGTTATTTGATTACCTTGGTGTATGCTGGAAATTTGATACTCTACCTTCTGAGCTTTGTGAGCTGAGTGTGTACCTGACCAGAATGCAGTGAGATTCTATTTCAGGACAAGAAGGAAATGGGAAATGTCAGGGTATTTACAACTGTTTTGGTACTGGAATGTTTTAACAAAGAATGTCATGTATGTATAAACACATTCACATGCTTATCTTCTGTTCTCATTCTATGTTTTATTCAAGACAGAATTGTCTTGGGAGAAACACTTCTGGTCATGAGGCATCGCATTCACTTAGCTGTTGCACTAAATCTGCTTCTCAGTATAGTGTTTGGTGATAGTCCATCATGGTAAAACAGCCTTGAGATCCATCTCAAGTTGCTGAAATTCATCTGGGCAAGGTGAATGTGCTAATTGGTGTGGTTCACATTGAAAAAAGAATTTAGTGGGACAGAAGCTGTACAGTTTGGTCTTTTGTCAGAAGATCCCAATATCAAATGTGAAGACTAGACACTGGAAGTACCCTATTTTTACTTGGAGGACTAATATTGATTTTGTGTTTCCACCTTGACAGTTTGCAAGCCAGCCAACAGAGTCCCAGCAACCTCTGGCCTCTTGAATTTTCTTGTTTATGAAAAACTGCTACTTGTTATGCCTTCCTTTGGTGGAAAGGTATTTTACTGAGCCAAAATACTATATTTTTTAGTTGTTTGTTTTGTTTATTTTGATATTTTTGTAAGACTGAAGTTTTCATGTGTGTTATGTAAAGTCACTTTGAAAAAAGGTTGTTTTTAATTCAATAAAACACTACCTAATTTTTTCTTACAGCATTGCATTTTTCTCCTTGTTTCTCCACGCTGAAAATGAACAATAGCAAACTGTCTTAATTTGAAGTGTTTTGGACAAGACTGCTTAATTTTCATTTTATTCAATGAGGAATGCGGGGAGATAGAGTCTCAGTAACCATTGGGATAATCTGGTTAGCATCAGTACAACATTAGAACTAACAACCTCTCTGTCTTGTTAGCCAGGAGCTGAGAGCTTGGCTTTGCCATGTCCTGTGCTTTCCTTGCAGGGAAGTGAGACTCGATCAACTCCAAGCCTGTAGCATCACATACTGGGAGCAGCACAGTGATTTAACATGTTGCATCCTGATGAAAGAGTTAAGTTTCTCATCCTGTTTGGGAATCTCATTTGATTTTATTATTATTTGTTTATTTTGAAGCTTGGAAATATGTAGCATTAACATATTAATTGCTAGCTGAGACTTTCCATTTTCCTTAGTACGCTAGTAGTCCTCCTCCGTGAAAAGTCTTCACAAAGTGGTTATCATATTGGATGGGACAGCACACGTTATTTCAGCTGAAGGTGTGCTAAGACCCTAAATGGTGTTAGGGTGCTAAGAAACGTGTGTGTGATGGAGTTGGTGATCCCCGTAATACCTGGTGAGAGTAGGTACAGGGCTGAGCTGTGCTGCTTGTACTGTTCAGCTGCTGGATGTACTACAAGGATCTCATGGCAGCAGGATAACCCTACCACACTGATTGCAATGGAGAAACCTTTAGGCAGCACCCTCAGGTCACTTAACAGTACAGTGACCCACTGTCACTTAACAGTAGAAATGATCTTTGGGGCCACACGTAATTCTTTTTTCATTCTGATTGCACTGAAGACCTATTTAACTGGGCATTTTTAGAGCTAAACAATGTCTTATTCAATGTTTTGATTTACCTTGAATCTGAGCTCTGCCTTATTTTTGTCACTTCTCATGGTTGTGATCCTGAAAATGGGTCTCGTTAGTTCCAAGTCTTGACTCTGAAATATTTGTTGCCATAACAGATTTCTCAAGGTGAGTTTCAAGCTTCACAATTTGTTAAAGGATGAAACTCACTTTCTGTGAGGGGGAAGAAAAGGACAGATTTGGCTATAAAAGAAAGCCCCAGCTCTTTTGTTAGAAACTAGATATGTACTTAACAGAAGTACAGATGACTTCCTATGCTCTACTAGTGAATAATTTGTAACTGCAAGATGTTTAAATTAGCACACCGTTGGTTCAGAAATATTCCTACAAAATGGATGTAAACGCTGAAACCAGTTGCTCACTGTTAAAACCAAAAGTGGAATTGTTCATTAAAATAGAATTATACATTCTCAGCAATGAAAGAACATTTAGACAGCCTTGACATTCTTAGTAAGCTGACTTTGGATGAGCAATATTAAGAAAGCCTGTTTCCTTTAGCTTTAATGGTATCTAGATAACTACATGCAATAACATTCTGTGATGTATTTTCCTGTAGACTCAGCAAGTTGTATAGTATGTGTGTAAGGATATTCTGAATGTCTTTAGCAAAGGTTAAAGTTGCAGAAAAAATATACATTAAGGGCTTTAAAATTATGCTAGCTTTAGATTTACTCTGCTCACTTTCTTTTGAGAAAGAGATAGTTGACTACAATTGGCTACAAACTATGTAGCTAAAAACACTTCTGGGTGCCTCAGAGACGTTGTGTGACTACAGTCTCTTTTCATTTACCAGCACCAGATAACACACAAGTCTATAGAATTCTATAATTTCCTTTTTAAAAGTAGCAATTACATTTGCTTGCCAGTGCCACTTGTTCTAAAACAAAGTAAAAGAAACCTTCCCCTACCCAAAAAAGCCCCACAGGTCAAGAGTGGTTTGTGCTAGTACCCTAGGTTAGGTCTATACAAGTAAGCATCACCTTGATTTTTGCAGGGTAAATCAGCTAGTGTTCAGGACATGGTGTCCACCCAACGTTATTGTTAGGCAGCTTCCTTCCCACCCATACTTGTTCTTGGTCTGCTAGGAAGTACTCCTGGTGACTACAACCAATGTGTACATCAGTCAGTGTCAGCTAATGGACTTCTCTGGTATTCCCTGCCATTTTTATCTTTTATCAGCTGTGTTCTATATTTCAGGAACAACATATGCCCAGACTTTGCTGTCTCATGAATGGATGTTCCTCCAGATTTACTACTAATGAAGTTTAGCAGAATACTGATTCATATCAGTCCCTGAAAAGTTGAATGACTGAATATTTCTCATTTTACCTATTATTCTGATAATATTAACATCTTTTTTTACCAAATTTATTTATTTATTTATTTATTTTATTTTTTCTATTCTTGGTGTTACAGTGAAGATATGAGAAAAAGGAGTACCTCATACAGGAGAACCTCTAATGTGCATCACAGAATCATTAAGGCTGGAAAAGGCCTCTCAGATCATCTTGTCTAACTATTAGCCCATTCCTATTGTGCCCACTAACTACGTCTCTTAGTGCCACGTTCTTGAGCATCTCAAGGGACAGTGATGCTACTACCTCCCTGGGCAACCTGTGCCAGTGCCTCACTGCTCTTTCTAAGAAGGAAATTCTCCTAACAACCAGCCTGAACCTCCTCTGAACTCTGAGCAACTTGGGGCCATTCCTTCTCATTCTATCACTGTTAAAATACAGTTGGCTTCAGCCTACTGATCCAGTGTATGTCACAGTGTGCCTCCAGCTATCACCACATCCCTTGCTTTGGTGGAGGACATGTGCAGGCATAGCAGGGCGTAAACTCTTATCTGTGGTTATCATGTGGTGAGCAGGATGGCAGGTTAGATTATATTTGGTAAATGCAATTTAGTACCAGAAAAACAGGGAGGGAGGGGCAGCACAAGATTATTCTCCATAGAGAACTTTGTAGCTGGCTTAGCAAACGTGCTTACACTGTACTTTTAGCAAGGATGAGAACCTGTCTTGGCAGTTCCACAGAGCCCAGATTTCTGCTTGCTTTGGGAGGAATCTTTGCTATGCCTTGCTGTGTGTTTTGGGGTCAGTCAGTCAGTAACAACACGGCATTAGAATGACCCTGTGTAATTCTGTTCACAGCAGTGGTATGTGAGTGAAGCAGTGAACCGAGGAACACTGGTGCAGTGCTACCAGGGCAGCAACAAGCTTAGTTAAGCTCCGAATAAAGAAATAAATAAATAAAAGGGGGAAATAAATAAATAAATAAATAAATAAATAAGAAAAGCAAACCAACGAGTGACTGCCTGTTGCGATTGCAGCTAAGGCAACCACACGCTGGGAGGGGAGGAGGGGAGGGAAGCCCAGCGCTGACGTGAGGCCGCCTCAGCAGCTTAGGCTGGGTGCGGGAAGCTTCGCCGATTACTGCTGCCACGACACGGAGCCTCTCCGCCTCCGTCAGCCCTACACGGCCGGGCCGGGAGCCCAGCGACAGGTAGGCAGCGGTGGGACTTCCCCCGGCAAGGACGGCCCGTGGCCAAGGGCTTTTTTGTGGTGGGAGTCCGTCCCTGCACTGGGAGGGAGGGGGCTGCCGTCCTGAGCTGGGACCCGCATGTCCTAATGGGGAGTCGGTGGTTCATAGAATAACGGCTAAAAATAGATGGGGGTGAGGCCCTCGCTTTTGTAAGTGGCCCCGTACATGTGTGCAGACACAGCTCTTGTACGTGTGTGTGTGTGTGTGTGTGCTACAGTGGGGAAGGAACGCAAGTGTTTGTCACAACCATTTTACCTGTATCAGAGAGGAGAGGCTTGATAAAGCTCTCATGATGACTCATAGCATACCTTGCAGTCAGTAGGAGTGGTTAAGGTATATGTATTGGATGATTTATGTAAAAGAAATATCTGTTAGTTCTCTACTGGTCAGGCCTCACGTAGAGTACTGTGTCCAATTCTGGGCTCCCCAGTACAAAAAAGACACGGATCTCCTGGAGAGAGTCCAGTGGAGGGCCACAAAGATGATAAAGTGCCTAGAGCATCTCCCATGTGAGGAAAGTAACCTGGGTATATTCTGCCTTGAGAATAGAAGACTCAGTGGGGATCTGATCAATGTCTATAAATACCTAAGGTGAGGGAAGCAAAGGGATGAGGCCAGACTCTTTCCAGCCATGTGTGGTGATAGGGAAAGGGGAAGCAACCACAAACTGAAGCATGGCAAATTCCACACAAATGTGCATAAGAACTTCTTCGTGGTAAGTGTGATGGAGCACTGGAAAAGGCTGCCCAGGGAGGCTGTGGACTGTTGCGCATTTTAATCCATCCTTGTGTTTGAATAAGGCAGTCAGAGTACCTTAGGTGTGCAGTAATTCCTGTGAGCCAAAGTTCTGACGAGGCTAGGTGTCTTGTTTCATTTTTTCCCCCTTTTTAATTGACCAAATCGACTTTGAAAGGACTAAACAGCAGAGGAATAGCTGATTGTACTAACTTAGGATCAGATTTTAATGAAAATTTTGCCTTACATGTGCTGTCATGGATGCTGCCATTGTAATTCAGTTGCACATATCAGCAAAAACCTTTATTTCACTCTCTTTGTTTACCTCTCTTTCCCTCAATTGACGAGATTATTTTCTTCCAGGCTGAAACTTTGTGGACATGGCCTCAGATACAAGGAGTTTTTTCCCCTCTAGAAAATATGGGCAAAGATAACACCAACTGGTTGTGGTCCTGAGTGGTAAAGCTCTGCAGTTCAATTGCAAGATCAAGATGTGGATAAAATGGCTGGGAAAAGGAAGAAATTTATGTCATGGCAGAATGTGGTAAGCAAAACATTTGCATTTGAGTTTGCAGTCATTCATAGTTTTTCGTCATGAGTTATGCAAAGACATGTATTCATCTATTCGTAGCGGCAAAAAACTGCTTGGGAAAGAATTTGAGAACAAATGATAAAGAAACACTGTAATAAACAGAGCTTAGGAAGTGCTGATCATGCAAAAGTTATTAAGACAATACCTGGTCATTACTAAAGTTCATTCAGTCCTGTTTTCTCTTTCGGCTGTTTCCACTGAAGTATTGTCATCATCTTTAAAATTTAGGTATAGAAAACTTAAGAATTAGTCTGTTCATTGCAATTCATGAAGAAAGTTGAAGCCTTTGTACAAACACACATAAACTCCCTCTAGTGATTAGGACCTCTATGTGTTTATTGTTAGGTTCAGCATTCTTTTGAGGGAAGACACTCCTCCTTATGAGCTGTGCAAGAAATGACGTGCCTGGTAATTAGAGCAGAAATTTGCAACAAGGAGGTAGGGAAAGAAGGGGAAGGAGGAAAGCAGGCACTGCAAGAGGCAGTGAGTATGACTCAATGCATGGCATGCTCCCAAGTCAATTTGGTGAAGAAAGACAGGGCAGCTGGAAGTGTCATCTTTAGCTTTTGCATAAGCTGGTGATAGGATAAAGACTTTTAACAGGATTGGATTATCCATATTGTTCTTCAGTGTGAATGACTGCATTTCTGCTTTTATAGTTGTGTAAAAAAGTAGGTATCTGCAGCAGGTAGCTGTGTAGAAACTGTTGTGAAAATGGAAATAGCAAAAGTGTTGATAAATTATCAGGAAGTAGTATAGAATACATCATGTATTCACTTTACTGATCTGTAGTGCACATATATTTTGATGACTGGATGTCATTTTGGTCTCCCTTCTTCCTCTCAGACAAGCCATGGCGTACCTGGAGAACTGGAAATAGTTGAGGTGGGGAGGGAGTTCTGGAGGGCACCTCGTCCAAACTCTGCTTCATCAGGGCTGCCCACATTAGGGTGTCTAGGCCCATATCCAGGTGGCTTCTGCTGGTCTCTAAGGAGATACAGAAGAGAGTGCTAAAGATGATCACAAGTGTGAAATCTGATTCCATCTAAGGGTCAGTTACAGAGAATTGATAAGCCTGGGGAAACAAGAGCTGGAGAGGAGTGTACTGGAGATGTACAAAATCCCAAGTGCGTGATGTGCACAATAGGAAATATTCACTCTTTTTTTTTTGCTTTGTTCCTCAAGTACAATAAATGGGGGCTGTCAGGGGAGATGAGCAGGTAAAATGCTCAGAATAAGTGAAGGCAATTCCTGTGTTTTCTGTGTCAGTATATGAACTTAAGGGCTCTTTGCCAAAGGATGTTTCTATGAGTTCAGAGGGTGCTGTGAGGGAATCTACTGAGGGCCACCAGCTATTGAGAAACTAACTGTAATGTCATAAATTGATGAAGTGAGGGAGACTGATAAGGATGTCTGTATATCCTTGTTCTTCTGTTCTCAAGACATCTGCTGTTGGCCACAACTTGAAACAAAACACTGCTTTAAGAGGGGCCTCTGATCTTGTTGGCACAGACGTTCTTACCTATGTTTCCCCTTTATGTTCAGTCAGAAGTTAGTCTTCCAGTTCTAAGAAAATACATTTTGTTGTGGGATGGCCCTGTAATTATTACTTTTTAGTCCTGGAGGTTGTTTCGTTTTCCTGTAAGGCAGATAGTTCCTTTTACTATGCTACAGGCATATAACACATGTTGAAAACCTTGTTTAAGAAAAGTAAAGCTTATAAAAGACTCCAGATTGGTAATAGAAACTGCAATGCACGTGTTGATTTTCAGTTATAGAAGTTTATCTTGGAAACCACTAATTTAAGGGTTTATTTCCTTTTCTGTAGGGAAACATGACAGCAAGAATATTTTCCTGTAAGATCACAACAGCTTTTCTTTCTTTAATTATTGCAGGTAAGTTAATTGGTGACAATAGAAAGCCTTATTCTGTAATTTAATTTTTCACACAAGTAATATTGTTGTGGGTTTTTTGTTTTTTTTTGTACAAATGGCTGTGAAAGTCAAATTTATGTGCATGTTAATGAGGTTTTTTAAACAGTTCTGAAAGTAGAAACCTATAAAACAAATAAAATATGACATTTTATGTACTGACTGCAACACTTAAGTTGGAAGACACCACTTGAGAACGTTTAATTCAGCCTTCTTGCTCAAACAATGGTGACCCACAACAGTTTGTCCGTAGTGTTTGATCAACTTCTCTGTTAAAAGGAAAAAAAAAAGAAAAAATAGAGGAAAAAAAAAGTTTTCTTGTGTTCAGATGGAATCTCACAATGTAGGCCCCTTGTATCTTGTCCTGTCAGGGGGCACTGCTGTGAAGGATCTGGCTCCCTCTTCTTTATTCTCTCACATCAGTGGTATACATTTGCACGCTGGTAGGATCTGCCTCACTACTGTTCATCTTCTCCAGTCCCAGCTCTCTCAGCCTGCCTTCATGTGAGAGACTTCCACTATCCTAATAATCTTGGTGGTCCTGAGCTGGACTTGCTCCAGTAAATCCATGTCTCTGCTATACTAGGACGTCCCACCCCAGATTTGTCTCACCAGTGCTGAATAAAGTAAGATTCATCTCCCTCAGCATGTTGCCCACCAGGACCCCAAGGTCCTTCCTCGCAGAGCTGATTTCTTGGGTAGCCTCCAGTATGTGCTGGTTCCTGGGGGATTTCTCCCCATATGAAGGACTTCACATTTCCCTTTGTTGAACTTATATGAAGTTCCTGTTAGCCCATTTCTCCAACCTTTTGAGATTCCTCTAAATGGCAACACAATCTTCTGATTATTAACTGATTAAAGGAATTGTAATTTTCTTGGAATTGTAGAATCATAGAGTGGTTTGGATCGGGAGGGACCTTTAAGATCACCTAATTCTAACCCCCTGCTATAGGCAGGGGTACCACCCTCTAGGCCAGGTTGCTCACAGCCCCATCCAGCCTGACTTTGAATGCTTCCAGGAAGGGGACATCCACAGCCTCACTGGGCAACCTGTTTCAGTGTCTTAGGATCGCAGAATCACAGAATCATAGTGGTTGGAAGGGACCTCCAGAGATCATCGAGTCCAACCCCCCTGCCAAAGCAGGTTCCCTACAACAGGTCACACAGGTAGATGTCCAGGCGGGTCTTGAATATTTCCAGAGAAGGAGACTTCACAACCTCTCTGAGCAGCCTGTTCCAGTGCTCCGTCACCCTCACCGTAAAGTTCTTGCGCACATTCATGCGGAACTTCCTATTCTCCAGTTTCTGGCTGTTTCCCCTTGTCCTGTCTCCACACACTGCTGAAAAGAGCCTGGCCTCGAAACTTTGTCCACCACAACTCAGATATGGACCTCATACCTGGATCAGGTCCCCTCTCAGTCTTCTTTTCCCAAGGCTAAACAGACCCAGTTTGCTTAGCCTTTCTTCATAGGGGAGATGCTCCAGGCCCGTCACCATCTTTGTGGCCCTCCGCTGGACTCTTTCCAAGAGATCCCTGTCCTTTCTGTACTGGGGAGCCCAGAACTGGACACAGTACTCCAGATGAGGCCTCACCAGGGCAGAGTAGACGCGGAGGACACCTCCCTCGACCTGCTGGACACGCTCTTTTTAATGCACCCCAGAATGCTATTGGCCTTTTTGGCCACGAGGGCACACTTCTGGATCATGGCCAACCTGTCCACCAGGACACCCAGATCCCTCTTTGCAGAGCTCCTCTCCAGCCGGTCTTCCCCCAACCTGTACTGGTGCATGCAATTATTCCTCCCTAGGTGCAAGACTCTACACTTGCTTTTGTTAAACCTCATCCAGTTTCTTATTGCCCAGCTCTCCAGCCTGCTCAGGTCTCGCTGAATGGCAGCACAGCCTTCAGGTGTGTCAGCCAATCCCCCCAACTTCGTATCATCAGCAAACTTGCTGAGGGTGGCCACTATCCCCTCGTCAAGGTCATTGATGAAGATGATGAACAAGACCAGACCCAGCATTAACCCCTGGGGAACACTGCTAGTTACAGGTCTCCAACTGGACTCTGCACCACCAGTAACAACCCTCTGTGCTCTGCCAGTCAACCAGTTCTCAACCCATCTTACTGTCTACTCATCTATCCCATGCTTCCTCAGCTTTTTTATAAGGATGTAGTGGGAGACAGTATCATATGCCTTGTTGAAATCAAGGTAGACTACATGCACTGTTCTCCCCCCATCCACACAGCCAGTGACAGTGTCATAGAAGGCTACCAGGTTGGTCAAGCATGACCTCCCCTTGCTGAACTCATGCTGACTACTCCTGATAACCTACTTTTCTTCCTGATAGCCTTCTTTTCTTCTCACCATCATCACAGAAAAGTATACCTTCCTAATATCTAGTGTAAATCTACCCTCTTCCAGTTTAAAGCCATTTCCCTTCATCCTGTTGCTACATGACCTTATAAAAAGTCCCCCCCCAGCCCTTCAGGTACTGATAGAAGTACTTGAGGAAAATGCTACTTTGATATGTATGAACACCCTTTGGAAGCATTAGCTCCTTCTTTACTGATGGTCAGAAAAGCAGAATTCTTGAGAAAGAGTAGAAATTGAAGCTTTTTTATGCTACAGTATAACACCATAATTAATGCGCAGCGATCAAACTCTGCAATTCTGATTTCCTCCATCTCAGAAAGATTGTGTCAGAAAAAGTAAAGAGATGAGTGACAATATTTTTTGAAGTGGATGGCTTCAGCATGAGTTGTCATTAAATAAATGAGGCGTTTGAGGTAAAGGTATAGTATCTGACAGAGGTCTGAAAAACAATGAGTACTGTAGGGAAGGAAAATAAAGGAATGTTTACGTTGCCATTTCTCATGATAAGAAATGCATGTTTCCCGGAGAAACACTGCAAGGTAAGAGTTTTAGGCTGCACAAAACTTAGATGGCCGTGTGTGGCTGTTCTTTTATTGTAATGAAATGAGTTATTTTAAATAAATAGAGCACTGACTTTGGAATGTGACCGATAAATTCAGAGTTTGTGCCTGTTTTCATTGTTCTGACAAAATCTTTTGGTGTTGCTTTTTCCCATCTGAATCTTCTTGGATTCAAGGAAATAAAATGAGTTCATTGCTAAGCATATGAATAATTCCTTTCTCATGAAGTAAGGGGTGAGATGAAATTTTCTTTTGAAGTTTAATATTTGTTCAATTGGAACTTTAACTTTCTGTGTCCCCTTAGGAGACCTGACTACTGCGGGATTTACTTTGACTATAGAGAAGTGAAAGTGATAAATAAAGACACTAAATGTGAAATTTGTGCATCCACGTGCGTGTGTGCTTGGAACAACCTTGAGAAATACAAGTACTCTAATAACTTCCATTTGAAATAAAGTAGACAGATGATGAGCGTAAAGTCTGTATTGAGAAAACAGCATTTCATTTTAATGGCATAACTATATCAGTATATTATTGAATAATGCTTTGAACTCCAAAGACACAAGATTGAAACAGTTGTGTTAGGTAACTAAGAATGAAGGTGCACACTCAATGAACTTTGTAAGTGTAATCAAGAAGCAAGTTGAGTGTTTTGTTTCACACTGTTTGAGATTGTCTTTAACGTTTGTCTCTTTCCTTTAGAGAAATGTGGAGCCTATGATGTGATGTTCAAGCACAGTCTTGTGCCTGATGGGCAGCCTCTTGTTATTAAATGTTCACTGGAAAAAAGCTTTAGTTTAAAAAGTGGAGACTGCAACTTAACGTGGTATAAAGTTGGTAACCAAACAGCTGTGACTAGAGACAAACTTTCTAGAGTTCATCAACAGAAGAGCTTAATTTGGTTTCTTCCTGCAGTATTAGAAGACTCTGGAGATTACGAATGTGCCATAAGGTGAAGGTTAAAAAAATTACATTGCTATAGAAATGTGTTGCAAAGAGAATAACTTTTCGAAAGAAAGTAGGATTTGGGGGCAAGAGAAATGCTGTTTGAAAGACCGTGTTCACTAAAACTAGCTTTATGCTGGGGAATGGAAGTCTTTTTTCTTTTCTTTTCTTTTCTTTTCTTTTCTTTTCTTTTCTTTTCTTTTCTTTTCTTTTCTTTTCTTTTCTTTTCTTTTCTTTTCTTTTCTTTTCTTTTCTTTTCTTTTCTTTTCCTTTCTTTTCTCTCCTTTCTCTTTTCTTTTCTTTTCTCTTCTTCTCTCTCTCTTCTCTTCTCCTTCTCCTTCTCCTTCTCCTTCTCCTTCTCCTT